>NC_081411.1:109101750-109776602 GCF_030272615.1 Cryptomeria japonica | reverse complement strand
CTCAAGAGCGCATACGAGGTACTGAAACTATTAGTTCCCTGCCCTGCCATAACTTTTTTAAGGCTTAATAGCGCGTACGCAGTACTTATTACTCATAAGCGCGTACAGGGTACTATTCCCATTATTCGTTACCCTACAATAACATTTTTAGATTAGTAGTGCGTACGCGCTACTTATCAACCCAGAATGGGAAAAAAGAATACCGTTGGGCTTGTCAATAGTTTATGGTCTAACAACGCATACGCGGTTTATAGACATAGTTTTAGTTGCCCAAGAGCCTCAACGACCTCAAAAGAAGTTTTTGAGGTCGTTGAAGGCCCCACTAGAATTGTGTCTGCACTTCTATCACTGTTGTATACATAAAAGTAAGTGAATTTTTTATTTTTGCATGATTTCAAATGATTGAATTGTTGTTTTTATTAGTTTTTTGTTTTTGCATGGTTTCAAATGATTGAATTGTGATTGTTTAATAGTTTGATTCCAAAAATAGTGATAAGATACATATTTATGGTTATTTATTTATTTTTGAACTTTTATTTACATATATATGTAATAGATTCCATTTAGGTCAAGGTCAACCGATATTAACCATGGGAAAGAACAAGCGAGGAATGATGGAACAACGAGAGGCTCAAAAGGAAAGACAAAGGCAGTGTATGAAGAAATTGTGTGACATAAGAACAATGGGAGAAGAAGGTATGTCAACCTCAACATCTCAATTCGATTTACCAAATGAATATAATGCACCTAATGCAATTGAAGAAGAAACATTTGATAATTTACCATTTGAACCTAATGCAATTGAAGAAGAAACATTTGATAATTTACCGTTTGAACCTAATGCAATTGAAGAAGATACCACATTGAATAATCAATTAAATGATGAACATATTACACCTTCTCTACTTGATGAATTGAATGTACATAATGCACCGATGTTAACACCTCCTAGAATCATTCGTAGGAAACCAAATTATCTAATTGACATTGATGAGAATATATTGAAGTCAATGCCCAATAGAATGAATGAACTAACTTGTAGGAGAATGGTTAAAAGAATATGGCAAAACTATTTTAAAAACTTAAATCAAACCGCAAGATGTCAATTAATTGTTGAAATGATTAAAAATTTGAATTTTAGAGAGACAATGAAAATTTTAGGCCTAAGATCATCTGAAAGTAAAAGTGAAAGAACCATTGTTAGAATCTATTTGATGCATACCAATCTATTGGTTCAAAATCACGTAGTAAAGATTCTAATGCTACTCGACATGTCATTACATCAACCATAATGAGCAAGAAAATAAAAAAGATCGTTTGATAAGCAAAACAAGTAAGTCATTAAACGTTAGTAGAACAACATTAAGTAAAGCATTAAAGAGGCGAGAAAAAATAGAGGAAGCTAACAATAATTCTCTTTGGGCATTCTTGGGTAGACTACCATGCAGAGACAAGGTTGTTGTAGATGCACTAAAAACATTAATTGAATTTTTTTGGCATGACAACACAAGAGTATCGCCCAACCAAAGAGATGTTGTTAGAAGACAAATTGGGTCTAAAAATTGTGAGCCACATGCGAAACACCATTTGGATATGACTCAAACTAAATTTTATGAAAGATTCCTTCAAAAGTTTCCTCAAATAAAAAATTCTCAAAGATTTTTTGAAATGGCAAAACCTTTTTATATTAAGATTAATCATGTACGCACCACATGTTGTTGTAGGATGCATATTGAATTTTCCATGCATTATGATATTTTTCATCATATTTGTTCTACTTTGCACACTAATGATGTTTTGCAGGAATGTAATATACAAGCACCTCCTAAGTCGACAAGATAATTTATTTCAAGTGTGCTATGTAATAGACATGATGGTTGCATTTATTATAAGATGCCTTGTTTGGAAGGTTCTTGTGCTATATGTGGTGGTTTGCAACGTTTACCAAGATGCATACATTTGGAGAGCACACATGAAATTGGTACAAAACTAGTTTCTTTCAGAAAATACAAGACAATCACATATGGAGTTAAATATGGAAAAGATTTGAAGAGATGTGAGCTAGTGAAAAATGATATATGTATAGCTCAATTTATGAAAATGTTTCAAGAGAAACTAGTTTATGAGTACATAATGCACACACATACACATTTACAACCGCAAATCATGTACAGATGATATGAGTATCCATCTGCACCGACTGCATCATCTATCCCTGAGCATATCCCTGAGCAACTGACACACATATGCTCTATGGGCTCTCTGTCACCCTCTAAAAACTCATAATCCAATACAATAGGGTATGCTAATGATGTCCCATGTTGGATGATGGCACCAGTCAATGTTGTGGCCGCCTAAAGAGTCTGTAGCTCCATCGACTCTTTCAGCTCTAATGGGACAACCTGATGCACCTTGGGTTTGGGTGCTAGGGAGCGGCGACTCTCCGCGGCTAATCGCCTATGGGCTCCAAGTCTATCTTAGGCAAAGCCACCACCTCTACCATGAAACTCTCTCATGTCAAAATAGTTTGGCCGCACATTGAGCACAAACTCACAATATATTTTTCTCAAAAAATATAATGGCACCTCATAATTATTACAAGGTGGATCATCAAAGACCATCCACCACCTCTGCCAAAAAAGATTCTTCATCTGGGCATTGGTACACCAATGTATGGGAAACCTCTTTGCATTAAGAGGTAATGACTGACCAGTTTTGGGATCAACAAAAAGGGCACATATTTGTTGTTTAGAAATATTTTTGTTTTTTACCCCATCGTATGATAGCCCATTGGCATAGAATTGACAACACCTATCCCTAAAGCTTCCCTATTTGGTAATTTCTATGGAAACAACTATGGCACCACTAGCTAATATTTCTAGGCTAGTGGCAAGGGATTGATGATGGTCAAGTTCAAAAGTTTTCAATTTTACAATCAGTCTATTGATTTTAGACATATTTTGTCCTAACTGATTAATTAATTCTTCCTGTGTTTCGGCTGTGTGGTCAAAAGGAGGAATTGGGGGTTGTTCTTGTGTGTTTTCAGGAGGTGCATTTGGTTGTTCTTGTGGGTTTTCAGGAGGTGCATTTGGTTGTTCTTGTTCTAGATTAGAAGAATCTAGTTTTTGAAACAAAAAATGAAAAAACCTAATCAAAATTAATGAAATTAAATTCAAAATGTAAAACAAATTGCATAAATCGGAAAGAAAGAAAAAAATAAACAAAAAATAACCTTGATCCATAGCCTGGAGGACAAATTTAGCACCCCGTTCATGGTTTAGGTGAGGAAATGGGGAAAAAACGAAGTAAAAAACGCGATTTACGGGTAAATGAGACCCAGTTTTTTTTTAAACTTATTTTTTACCAGGCACCGCGTATGCGGTTTTATTTGGATTATTAGCACATACACGCTCATTTTCCTATAAGAAGTGCGTACATGCTCATTTTCCTAGGCATAGTGCGTACGCGCTCATTTTCCTAAAAGCAGCGCGTACGCGCTACCTTTTCTACGCTCGGGAAGAACAAACCTAAGCGCATATGCGGGAATTTGAAGTTTTAAAACCACGTACGCACTGCCTGTTTTTCCAAGTTTTTTTTGTGTGGTGTCCACTTTTCTGACCACCATCTATGTGCACACGCCCGCATATATTGAGTCAACATGGTTGGTAATGATAGTAAGGTAGTCAAGAAGTCAATTGCAATACACTGATTGTGACATGAAACAATCTAGAAATGTTTTGAGTATTTGTAGCACGACATCTTCTAAAGTTTATATTCATATTGAATATCTATCAAAATTAGTTATTTTTGGATGTCTAAAGTTCAATGCAGATATGGGCACACACATTTGGGTATGTTTTTAACTTGTCCATAGTATTACTTTGTTAATCTTATCTACTACGTTTTGTGAAATAATCTGAAAAGTTGTCTAAGGCATAGATATTGTATATCTAAGCAATTCTAATGTTATGTTGATTAAATAGGGAACATGTTATATCTAAAGGTTCTAGTACTAATTTCCTCCACATAAAGAGTTATAGTTGGTTGTGTTTTGGACAATGTTAAGGTAGTGTAAAATGCTTTACAAGAAAATTAAAATGCTTCGCATTCCTCCAAATGGAGAAATATAGCTATGTGGATCTATGGATATGATCAGAGAGGTACAAGGCATAATCCATTCAAGTTCCAAAAATTGTGAAGTACCACAATTTAAGTTTTCTGTGTGCCAATGTATACAGTTGGTCTAGGATACTTTGTTTTCATGAGAATAAGTTACGTTTGTACTTGCACTGACATATAACAATCAAATACTATAAAAGAAGATTGTAGGGACAATTTTGAAGGTCTACAATGCTCCTATCTTGATCCACCTGATTATATTTGTCTCTCTCTCGTAGAGAAAAGTAATTGAAGTCGACAGTTTTTGTTGATTTGATGTTGTTGAGCCAACAGGGCTTGTCCTCTTATTGGTAGTATGATCCTTAATGTTTTCACTTTGTTTGGAAGATGTTTTGAAATATTTTTAGGCCCATTTTTTCCTTGGGTTGAGCCAGAACTCATTATTTTTATGGATACATGTCCTTGAGTTTGACTGATAAAGTACTTCATACTTTTAAAATATAAACTATCTTGGAGCATACCTAGTTATGGATTTGAGATGTTGTGGAGGATATATATAAAAGTGCGAAAAGACTGTAAGAATGTACAAATGCTAAAGGAAATGAGATGGAGGCAAGTAATGAGAAACAAAAGGGATCATTTTTTCACTGATCCATGGAGTAATGCCATCAATGATACTAATTTTCACTTTTACAAATTATAAATCAAGGAGTTGTTGCTTCTCTAGGTTGTAGCCCTACAACAATATTATACTCTTTTTTATTTGATTGTGAGGTTGGAATAGGACAATAGATCCAAGATGCTTTTCTCAACGCGGGTTTTCTCCTTGTAGATTTTCCACATTAATATGGTTGTGTTGTTGTCTATCCTGGCTTCTCTCTCTACTTTTTATTTAATCATTAATATTGAATGACTAACTAATCATAAATGAAAGAATTTTGTTAAAGATTGATTCACCCCTAGTTTTTGTAAGTTAATTAGCACAACAACTTGCTACACTAACCTTGAGAGGAGGATAATGCAGAAACTTTTATAGATTGCTATAGTAATTACCAAAACTTAACAAAAGTTGTAGTCACACAAATCTGTCCAGCTTAATTAAATAAATAATTGCTATTTATTTGATTAAAAATCCACTAGTCATCAGTTAATTAATTAACATTTAATTAATTTATCTCCAAACATTCTCCTATTAATTAAATAAATTATTCAATTTATCTTAATTAATTCATTATACCAAATTCACAAATCAATTAAATGAATAAATCATATTTATTTCATTTAATCCCCCTTTTCCTCTTTTAAATAAATTAAATAAAACATTTATTTAAATCATTATCCCCCCACTTGCATTTTCCTACAAATGCAACTTGCACACATTTATTGAAATAAATGAATTTTTATTTTAATAAAATCCTATTTTCCCTCACCCACCAAATCCACTTGCAATCCTAACCCCCTTCTAGATTCTTCTAAACCCTTCCTAATTAGCCTAATCCATCCCCTAATTATTGTCACATTCCTAAGCAACTTGGAGTCACTTCTCAAAGACTTCAAAGTCTTTGAAAAGCATTTAATGCTTTGTGTGTTCAACAATTTAACCTCCAAAGTCTTCCAAAACCACTAATGGCTCTTACATGACCATTAATGGCTCTTACATAACCATTTATGGTTATTTCAACTTGCACTCATGTGTCTCCTCGAGCATTTATTGCTTTGATCATGTTTATCCCTTTTGCCCTTTGCACAAGAGTTTATCCATTAGATAAAAGCTTTATTCTTTAAATAAAGAGTTTATTCATTCAACTAACCTTGACCTTAACTCCCAAGGTCATGTCAAACATTTAATGCTTATTCCCTCTCCTCTCAACCTATCTCACATTGACACTTGTCATCCTGGGATTGGGTTGAAAGCCCTCACATGGATTTGAAATCATTCAATCCTGACCCTTGTTGAGATTGCTCAATCTCAACCATCCATTGCTCCATTTTTCCTATAAATAGAGCCCATTCTTCATAATCCAGATCCTGAAAACTTGTATGCATTTAAGCTATAGGCATTTTGAGAGAACATTTTAGCAAAATTAACTAATATCTTTTCATTTTGGTTAAAATAAATCATTTTAGTATCAATAGCATAGTATTAGTTTTTTATTCACAATTTAGAGCAAATACTTCAATCTCAAACCTCCATAAGCATCCATAGTGCAAAACGTTGCTGAGAGCTACACTATTTTGGAACTTGGAGAGGAGAGGAACAAAGGAGAAGAAGCCAAGAGCATGTTAGGAGGCATTTGGAGATGCCTCATCATATTTACCTTCTTAGTTAGATATTTCATCATGCTTTTGATATATCTTTTGGTATGCTTGTGTAGGAAAGTATTTTGTTTGTGATTTCTGACACTAATAGTTTGTCTTTTCTTCTTGTTTGTGTTTTGTTATCATTGACTAACCTTCCCTTTTTGCAAAGCATCATTTGGTGAACCTGACGTGAATCGAACACCTAAAAAACAACTTATTTTTTACCAATAACATGTTTGAATGTTGAATTTGACACACAGGTTGTGCTTTAGCGCTATTGATCACGTTGTAGTGCTATTGCAACTTGTTTTTCTAGTGCTATTATTCTTACAATAGCGCTATTGTACCAATTTTAGCGCTATTGACCTTGTTTGAGTGCTTGTGAACTTGTTTTGGTGCTATTGATCATGTTTGAGCGCTTTTGCCATCACTGTCATTTTTCTTCTTTTAGCGCGTTTGTGTTAAATAACGCTTCTGTTTAAACATAGAGTAGCGCTATTGTAACAAAACGTTGTAAAAATGACCCTGTAACTAAAAAAAAGAAAAATTCTTAGGCTTGTAGAGGCCCACCATAGGTTCGGTTTTTACTAACTATTTGTCTCTTGTGCAGGTCTAAAAACCAACCTCCTTAAAAATCAAAAACTTATTTTTGGTGTTTTAAAATTGAACAAAACAAAATTTGCTTTCTTTCAAGCTTAGGATCAAAATTTGTATTTGGTGCTCTAAAATTGAACAAAACAACTTTGTTTATTGCAAGTTTAGGCTTAACTTTTCATTTGGTGCTTAAAATCAACAAGACAAAATTCATTTCTAGCATCAAATTTAAGCAAAAATTTACAATCCACACTTCAATTTTTGGTGCAATTAAAACTTACAATCAACTTCGTCTAAAATTTTTGCAAAGCGATTTTTTCCTTCATACGTGCTTCAAATTAAGTTGACCGGGATTTTTCAAAGTTCTAGTTTACTCAAAATTTTGCATTTGAAGTTAAAAAGAACACCATGATTGTTGGAGCAACATCTCCAAATAGTTAGATCACATTGCAATGACAAGTTAAAAAGAACAAGTGCATTTCGTGTTTGGCACACTTGTGCAAAAAGTTGGTCGAGTGGTCCTACTTCTAACACACACTATCATCTCCCTTGGCTTTTGTGGTCCTAGGTGCAAGAGAAAAGTGTTAGTAACACTCAATTTTTTTTTAATCTTTTTAAGAGAGGCCTGCCAAGAGACACATCACTCTTGGGAACGACCTCGCATGGTAAATCCTTCAAGCCGCTAGAGAAATCATGTGAGAGCGAAAGCTGTAGCCTTGGGTATAGCTGTTCCTATAGTGTAACTTGCCGAAAGGACAAATAGGCCCCACCATAAGTTACAAGGCTCTTAAGTGAGTCACTGCAGAATGAACTTATGTCCAAAGACATTGAAAATGACTAAACACCTTTAAGTAGTAGCCCACCTATTCTATTGATTGAGAATATTTGAGATATAATTCAGTGCAAGAGCATAGATGGTTTTGCTCCCAAGATACTCACCATACATATTTCCTTGAGTAGAAACATAGCTTTTTGAAAAGTCACTTGTGACTTGATAAAAGTGGTGACTCCCCCATCATAGGGATCATCTATTTGTTATAATCATGCAAGACTTAGTATATCACATCCTTACCTGCCATGACAGGATTCATAAGGTATGTAGTACCAAAGTCGAAGAAATATCAAGATGTGGGCTGAATTTATCACAACTGGCCATTTGACCTTAGGGATACATAGTGTTTGAGGTGTCTTCATATTAGTCAAAGACCAAGTACAAATTGAGCCGAATTCAGGCTTTGGAAAGAAAAACACCTAAAATACACTTAAAGGAAAGGGTCATAAAAAGTCCAAGGATTGGGTTGATCTAGACCCATACTCATTTGTGCCTTTTAAGGCAACATTCTTGTGTTTATGTGCTTGCTTTTTTTTCTTGTCAAAGAGAAATCCAAAAATCAAAACAAATATTCATCCAACCAAACATCTTTCAAAATAACCAAAAAGATCCAAAACAAAGAAAAAATCAAATTTTATGACCATTCTTCACATCTTGAGAAAGAAGAATCTTCATCAAAATATCAACTTGAAAAGAAGACCATTGAGCTCAAAGGCTTTGATCAAAAGGAGGAAATTCTTCTATCTAAATAGATAAATCTTTGTCTCTCATAGAGTTTTTCTACGTCACATGCGTCTCTACCTTCAAGGCAAAACAAATGAATTTGATTCAGAATCATTAAACCGCATAGCTTTTATGCAATATAGAGCTTTGAGTTATCACAAAAACCAAGGACTCAAGATTAATCCCAACTTCTTCCCAAACATTTGTATCACATACAACATAACTTGAGAAATGCCGCCAATGCTCGAAAGGGAAGAGGTAGAATTTGTTCCATTTGTAACACAAAGCTTTTATTGAAGTTAACATATTTCATCCATTATCTCATTCACACATCATCACTTCATTATCAATCCGTTTCAGCTCTCAAAACATTAAGAGGTTCTTGTCCTAAGTTCTCTTTTAGATATTATTTGAATCAAACGCATCCCATCACTTTTAGATTGTTTCTACATCTAGGATAAGCTCATCCTAGGAGACATCTACGCAGGTTAAAACTAGTTCATGAGTGAATCCTCTCATTACTAGGTAGTTAAATCTGTAACACATCTTAGATTTCTCTACACCTTATCACATCAAACCTTATCAAACAAACAAGCAATTCAAAGAAAATAATTCTGGTAATATCTACCTTTAAGTGCTAGAGATCCGCATGCAACACAATTCACCAACCATCAATATTTCATTTCATCAACAACTTATCATCATTTTCACCCAACTTCAACAAAAACTTGTAAACAACATGGCTCATACCCGATCACCATCAAGGCAATGAGAAATAGAAATTGAAGAAGAGGAGGAGGAAAATATCAATGAATTTCAAGAAGCACTTGGAGGAAATGCGAATGACGAACACCCAAGTACTCCTACTCCTGCCACAATAGAAAGGGCCCAACATAACCCTCTCTTTAATAGACTTTTTGATGAAATACTCAGGAGCAATGCAAATGCTCACTTTTTAAAGCTCGCTCAAGAAGGAGCCAAAATCCCCTCTGACTTTGATCTTTCCCAATTAAGACAAGCATCACAACGACAAAGTCACCATGAAGAAGAAAGAGGTAGAGATCCCATCAAATATAACATTCCTTGAGGTAACCCACCACCTCCTCCTCCAAATGAAATGGAGATGTTGCGGTGACAAGTTGAAAATCTCGCCCAACAACTTCATAGTGGTGTAAAGACTAACCAATTCTCACTCAATGACATCTGTCCCTATCCCTTTGATAGAAATCTTTATATGCCACCCTTTCCACGGGGATTCGAAACACCCAAATTTAAAAAATATAGAGGAAAGGGAGATCCTCGCGATCATGTCAAAGAATTTCATTCAGCTTGCCTCGAAGTGGCATATGAAGATACATACCTAATGTGCCTTTTTCCCCAAAGCTTGGGAGAAACAACCACATTATGGTTTTCCCAACTACTAGGTGGCATTAGGACCTTTGAAGAGCTAATTCAGAAGTTCTTGGCACATTACTCTCATAACATTGAACGCGACATCACCATGGCTGATCTGTGCAACACTAAACAAAAACTAGGTGAACTATTCTCAGTATTCCTGCAATGATGGCATCAAATGTCTAGCAGACATTCTCTTCAATTACCTGAACAAGAACTAGTGGAAATATTCATTTCCAAGTTAAACTAAGAAATGGAATTTCACCTGGATGTCAAAGACACAGACTCCTTTAATGACATGATCACCAAGGGCTTAAAATGTGAGCGGGCTCTCATCAAGAAAGGACTTATCAAAATCTATAATGAACCAAAGGATGGTCCTCGCCCACATTTCAATAGTGACAAACCAAGCTTTTGGAACAAAAACAAGAATATTGTTAATGATGGGGTTGTGGATGCCAGAACTATCAAAAGTGCACAACCTGTAGTTCAATTTGCAGGACAAAATCCCCCACCTCAGACTAACAGAATTGTTCCTTCAAATCAAGGTCGCATCACATCTCACGATGAACCCAGACCTCATCAACAAAAAAAAAATGAACATACACTCCCTTAGGGGAACCCATCAAGACAGTGTTGTGACAACTGGTTTCTCAAAATTTGGTAACTCTACCTAAAACATCAAACTATGAACCTCAGGTCAAACCTGCATGGTGGAGAGATACCGAACATTGTGATTTCCATCAAGAGAGAGGACACAAGACAAGTAATTGTCACAGATTGAAAGATCTTATTCAGGATCTTATTGACCGAGGTGAAATCGAAATCGAAGGGCATGACCCGAAAACAACAAACAATGATCATTTGATGTTCAAAAATCCACTTCCATCACAAGATCAAAGGGGTCCTTCCACTTCCAGAAGAGGCACTGATACCACTGATTATACACAGGCTATGTATAATTATACTGTAAATCACCTGTATGATGCTAGTGAACAAATTGCAACTGTAACCATAAAAAATCCCAACTCCAATTTCAATGTTGTTACACGTCATGACAAGGTTACCATAAAGGCAGCTCCATAAGGCACCACCTCCATACCAAAGCAGTACAATCTTGTGGAACAATTAGACAAAACACTTGCACTTATATCCATTTTAGAGCTATTGCACCTATCTCCATCTCATAAAACAATCTTGGATCAAGCTCTTCAAGAGGCGTCAGTCCCTACAAACCTGAATACAGACCAATTTCAAGCCATGGTTGGAAGTCTAAAGTCATCACCTTGTCTCACTTTTTTCGAAAGTGACAACTCTTCCTTCCAGCAACCTCATAACGCTTCACTACACATTGAAGGCTTTATCAGCCAACATAAGATCAAGCGAGTCTTGATCAATAATGGGGTAGGCCTGAATATTTGTACACTGTAGTTGGTCACAGCATTGGGATATGCAATCGAATCAGTGGATTCCCGTAAGAAGATCACAATAAAAGCCTATGATGATGCAGAGCGTTCATCCAAAGGAGCTGTGGTACTACCAATCCGAGTGGGCCCTGTGGTAAAACACATCATCTGTCAGGTTCTAGACCTTCCTCTGCCATACAATCTATTGTTAGGAAGACCTTGGATACATGCCATGCAAGCCGTTCCATCTACCTACCATCAATGTATCAAGTTCCCACATAACGGTGTAGAGATCACAATCCTGGGTGATGCAAATCCCTTTGCATATTGTCATAACATCAGTCATCAACCAAAGATTACTATTCCTAACAATAGAGAAGCCATTTCCTCCACATCATATATAAGTCCAACCTCTCTTACCAGTTCAAACACCCCTATACCCAAGCAAGAAAAGATTAAGATGAAAATAGCAGAGGAAGGTCCTGGGGAATACAACTTAAGCCAACTCTTTTGTGTGGGACAAATGCCCACTTCTCCTAGAACACATGGCAAATCACAACAGTTACTTCAGCAACCACTGATCACGCCGACATGTGCTTTGATGCCTTTCATCCTTGGGGGAAGATTCAAGAAGAAGAAACCAAAGACGAGGACTTAGCATAATGGATCTATAAAGATCCCATCACCACTGATATGCCACAAGCTACACTTCCTACGGATCAATATGGCAAAGGCCTACTCATTATGCAAAGAATGGGTTATGATGGTCAGAGTGCTTTGGGATCTTGCAAACAAGGAAGACATGAATCATTGCTGCCAGAATTAAAGCCCAAAGATAATATAGGCCCAGGCTTTGAAAAGGCGATCTTTCCTAAGCTCAGAGTCAAAGGAAAACCCAGCAAACCACTATATCAACCTATTGCAAAGAGGACACCTTTCATTATCAGAGCAGCATCAAACCCCATCGCAACTGCCCCACCGAGGCTCAAAAACCCAACACAACCACCTATAATGCCAATCATCCCGCCAAACAAACTAGTAAACCCATTAGCAGTAGCAATAACATCAATAGCACCATTAGTAGCAGCAACTGTATCAGAACCCGCAACAACATCTACAACACCAACAGTTCCAACAGAAGCAATTGAGTCAACACTACCGATACTCACCGTATCGGATTCTTTGATCCCCATCATCCTTCCTACAACATCGATCATTTCATCTACAAAGGTACATCAATCGATCACACCTGTAGTGTTTAACTCAAAGGACATCCCAGTATGGTATAGTAATAGGATGCTGGAAAGTGATTCAGAGACCGACTCACATGAATGGGAATTTGATTCCATACAGCTTAACACTTTAGATGAGGAAGACACATCACCACCTCCACCCCATAAAGACATCCCTGTTTATGGAGAAGCATAGATAGAGACCTCTTGGGTTCCTAACCTGGAAACTTCTTCCACAGACCCTATGTCGCATCTTATGCCTGATTCTAACAGGGAGAGTACCATCAATGACCTTCACCATAATGTCTTAACCCTCACTGACACATCGAACAAACTTAACCTAATCGATGAGGTAATGCCCATTATCCATCCTGAATTCATTGAATGGAACCAACCAAATGCCCCATGTCTTGACCTTTTCCAAAATGATGAGGCAATCATTGACTTTTTGGAACTACAGGATAACATACCAAGTGGGGATCACAAAGCTGGATTCGCCATTGAACCTAATAGCACAACATACTTCAGGGTGGATGCCAAACCTTTTAGCTGCAAAAATATAACAATAAAACATGGATCTTCCAGAGAAAACCACACCATGGCACTGTTTGATTCAACAAAAGTAAAAGGAAAGAGCGTATCCAACGGTGAAAACCTCTCTGAGGTGCCTGAGGATGAAAGGTTTGACATCCTTCCCTATAGCACACAACGGGAACAATCAACGATTCTCATTGAAGAAACCAAAGAATACAATGTGGGGACTCCTGAAACTCCTCACCTCATACATCTGGAATCTCTTCTAACTCCAGAGGAACAACCTAAATTTGTAGAGTTCTTTCAAAAGTGTCAGATCAACTTTGCATGGTCATATGCAGACATGCCTGGACTTGATCCTGATTTAGTCATGCATCATCTCACCATAGTAGAAGGAGCCAAACCTATCAAGCAGAAGCTTCGCAAGATGCATCCTCAGATTGCAGTACTAGTCAAAACAGAACTCAAGAAACTCCTAGATGTTGGTTTCATTAGACCAATTGATTATGCTGACTGGATCTCCAACATTGTTCCTGTTGGCAAACCAAAAGGGGGCATCCACATTTGTACTAAATTCAAAGATCTAAATAAGGCATGTCCTAAGGATGACTTCCCCTACCAAATATTGACATCATAGTGGACCTAACAGTAGGACATGCCATGCTTTCACTCATGGATGGCTTTTCAAGATACAATCAGATAAAGATCGCACCAGAGGATCAACATAAGATAGCCTTCACATGTCCATGGGGCACATATTGCTAGAATGTAATGCCTTTCGGTCTAAAGAATGCAGAAGCGACCTATCAATGATCAACGACCACCATCTTCCATGACATGATGCATACTATGATGGAAGATTATGTTGATGACTTACTAGCAAAATCACTAACCAGAGAAGGTCATCTAGACATATTAGATAAAATCTTTGATAGACTAGAACAATATCATGTTCGACTCAACCCAAAGAAATGTGTCTTTGGAGTAACCTCAGGGAAGCTTCTAGGATACATTGTCTCAAGCAAAGGTATTGAGGTCGATCCAGCAAAGGTAAAAGCAATCATGGACATGCCACCACCAAAGAACATCAGTCAGCTAAGGACATTACAAGGATGGCTACAATCCATCCGAAGATTCATTGCACAATTGGCAGATAAGTGTCATCCTTTTACACACCTGTTACACAAGAACATCCGCTTTAAGTGGGATGCTAGATGCCAACAAGCATTCCAGATGCTCAAAGACTATCTCATGAACACACCATTGTTGATCCCACCAGATCCAAGTTGGCCTCTACTACTCTATATATCAGCAACAAGTACAACATTGAGTGTACTATTGGCACAACATAATGCAGAAGGGAAAGAGTGCACTGTTTACCACATCTCTCATACACTGGTGGGCTATAAACTCAATTACACACCTATTGAGCGAGCTTGCCTAGCAGTAATCTTGGTAGCCACTAAACTAAGGCATTATCTGTTAACACACAAGGTATAGCTCATTGAAAATATTGATCCACTCAAGTATTTACTTAGCAAAGCAGCATTGACAGGTGGCTTGGCCAAATGGGTGATGATTCTAAGTGAGTTTGACATCGAGTATGTAGACTGTAAAGCTATCAAAGGTCAAGTTATTGCAGATCAGTTGGCCGAAGCACCACTCATAGGCAATCATCCTCTCATTTCCAATTTTCCAGATGAAGAGATATTCATGATCACAACAGCACAACCATGGAAACTATACTTTGATGGTTCATACACTAGGCATGGCTCGGGGGCAGACATTCTATTTATCACACCTCAAGGTGACAACATCCTGAAGTCTTATAGGTTCACATTTCCATGCAAAAAAAACATAACAGAGTATGAGGCCCTGATCACAGGACTCAGGCTAGCCGTACAATGGAAATTACAAGAACTACAAGTATATGGCGACTCACAACTGGTCATTTGACAAGCAACAGATGAATATCAGACCAAGGATGATAAACTCATGCCATACAAGCAAATGATGGATAGTCTAAAGGCATCATTTACTACAATTACCTTTGAGTAGATACCAAGAGATTAGAATCGAGTTGCTGACGCTATGGCTACTATTGCATCTCTCCTAGATCTTCCACAGAATTCAACACACTATGAGTTCTTGGTAGAACAACTTTGGATCCCTTCTTATCATATCCCTGAATCTAAGATGATATGTCGCCTTGTCAGTTCTGAATCCCAATGGTAAGGTGAGTTCTACACCTATATCCGCGATCACACCCTTCCTCCTAACCAATCGAATAACCAACGTAAAACCTTCATTTGCCAAATTGCTCGATATACCATTATTGTTGAAACCCTATACCGACGCAGTCTTGATGGTACTCTCCTTCGATGTCTGGAACAAGATGAGATAACAAAGGCCTTGGAAGAGGTATATGAAGGAATTTGTGGAACTCATGCAAGAGGTCCGTCACTAGCCAAGAAACTCCTGCGCAATGGATACTATTGGCCATCTATGGAAAAAGACTCCTACTACTTTGTCAAAAAGTGCAAGAAATGTCAAATTCATGGAGACCTAATACATGCACTGACACAAGAATTGCAACCAATCACAACACCATTTCCTTTTTGTCAATGGGGCCTTGACCTTGTGGGTAAAATCCATCCATCTTCATCCAATGGCCATAAATTCATTATTACTGCCACCGAATATTTCACAAAGTGGATCGAAGCTATTCCACTTACCTAAGTTACCGACAAGCAAATCGCCTCATTCATCCTCAATTACATCATCTACTGGTATGGTATACCCATGTCCATCATCATAGATAACAGTCTTCCTTTCAAAAAATAGGATGTCCGTGAACTCTGTGAGAAGTTTCACATCCAACATCGCTTTTCCACTCCCTATTACCCACAAGGAAATGGTCAAGCTGAAGCATCAAACAAAAACAGATTAAGGATCCTTGCACAATCTCATCGATGATGAAGCATACAGAGTATCCCGTCTTTAGGACTTAGAGCTACTTGATGGAAAGCGACAAGCTGCATACAACCACCTCAAATCCTATCAGCAACACATGAGCAGAAGTTATAATCATCGAGTTAGACCTCGTACATTCAAGGTAGGTGATCTTGTTCTTCAATAAAATCCTCGTAATCAACCCAACTGAGAACATCAAGGAAATTTTGAATCAAATTGGCTGGGTCCATATGTTGTCATGGCTGTATTTAGGTCTGGGGCATATTAGTTGGCTACTTTAGAAGGAGAACCGCTAGCAGATCTGATCAACAACATGCACCTCAAACGGTTTTACACCTAAAAAGTTGTACAGAGCATCAAGCTCCCATATATACTGACAAAAATACCAAAAACATCCAGATAAAATGTCTTGAAGAAAATACAAAAATACCAAAAAGACTAAAGAAAAATCGTGCATCCAAACGATGAACAAACCACTCCGGTGGCACCTTGGGTAAGTGCGATGGTGAAAACCTAGCAAATAGGTGCCACTCGTAAAGGCTATGGCTCCATTGTCTTTCCGACTTGTTGGGCTCACATTATACTTCATACATACATCCATCTGTCCACAACCATGGCTTGTTATAAATCTGCAATCAAGAAAGTACTGCATGCGTCTTGCATCCCGCTTTTTCATAGCCATGTCTAAACTAGGGGCAATGCCCTTAACCTATTGATGGAAGTGGATTATTCATTGTTTTATGATTCATTAAAATTTCTTCATTCAAAACTGTCTCACAAAATCCAAAAACATCCAAAACAATCACAAAATCCAAAAAAACATTCAAAACAATTCAAAAAACCAAAAACATCAGAAAACATCAATCAAAAACATGGCCCCACATTGTACATACTCATCCACGCAGATACCAAACAAGCATTACAAAATACTCACATGATGATCACTTCTCAACATCGACCAAACAATCAACATCAACAATCAAACTATCTTCAACAAGGATGCATCCTTCCTTACCAAAATGAAGACAAAATGACATTTTCTTTGACAAGAAAATTATATGTTAAGCTATCAAATACTTGGTTGATTTGTGAAGTTATTCATTCATTTATATGTATCAGGTTCCTACAGCATTTTTTGTGTATCTTCGGCGCACTATTCCAATGAAGTACTAGGGCATGTCCTAATGGTGTCTATGTGGGAAGTTCACTAAGCTACGTGATCATAGGCACAATACAGTCATAGATCACTACGGCTTGCTGACTACAATGTATACCTTGACCATATGAGCATGAACCATTACCAAGGATCCATATTCTTTTATTCTTTATGTACATACTATTTGCTTACACGAACAATGCTCCTTCTTTGGTTCCTCCTCATCTAATTTGGATAAACGTTTTTTGTCTCTTATTAAGGATGATCCAAGTCATGCATAAACGAAGATGATCCTTATTTGTTCTGCAAGCAATACTCTGGTCGACTTGACCCATTATATCAAGTCGTTTGTATTAACTTGCTATATCAAAATCCATGTAAGAACTACTCAGGTCATCTTGAATCATTATGTCAAGTTGCTTGTATTTTCTTACAACATTTTAAAAGCTCAATGATGAAAATAGAGCACTATGGATCGTCATTTAATCTCATCTGTTTAAATATTGCATTCCGTTGCATATCGCCCATCCATTCACTCATTCATATGTATGATTTGTATGCAAATATGAACAAGGTTAATATGAACGGTTATGTGAAAATTGAGCTGGTCTTGGATACAATCACGATCGAGTACTCTGATACATCATCAATGCATCATGCAAAGTCTCAAAAACCTTGCATTCATCATGGTCATTTCATCATTACATTTAAGTGTCATTTTGCATTAAGTACATTCATGTCATTTTTTAAAATTAAATTGCATATAGTTCATTTAGTTTATTGACATTAGTCTTCATTAAATCATTTGCATCATTGCATAAATTAGGATGCTTAGACTGATATGATCAAATTGTCCTTGATTGTATTAACTATTTGCTATGCATTCATTTAGTGTCAGTTATCCATTATCATTTTATCATTCTTTATCATCCTTTATCATTTATCATTGCATACATTCATTTATCTATTCATTAGTTAAAAGGTGCATTCATTCATCTGTTATTAAGTGTCTTATTAGGCTCATTTCTCATTCACATTGCATTTACATTATCCTTTTTTAATTGCATTAAGGTGCAGTTATTAAACCATAAGTTGTAGTATCATCACATTATCATTTTTACTTAATCATATTGAGGCATTTAGAATCATAAAACCATTTGTTTCCAAACATTGGTTCATACCATTTTATATATCCATTATACATATGCATTCATTTAGACATCATCATATAAACATTTGTACTTTACATTTGTTTATCCATCTTACATTCATCTAAAAACATATCCATACATAAATCATTCATTCTTTGCATTAACATCATTGCATATCATTATCTCATTATTATATCAAAAATGAAAGTACCAAAATCTTGTTCATCAACCATCATGGCATTACATATATAAATCATCATGACATTACATACATAAAGAATTACATCAAACAAAACATGCACACATGTATAAACCTACATTCATATGTCAGTATCCAACACCATAAATCATCATAAAACCATGCATATAGGAATCATCTCATAAATGCATACATATACACGTATCCATCTAAGCATAAACTCATAAAATCACCATCCTGCATAGCATCCATACATCACAATATGCATATAAATCAAAAAATGGGATCTCCTCATATATATCATCTCATGTATTAGAGTCCAATGAAGTCTACAAAATCGGTTACCAAGATCCATCAAAGATACAGTCCAAAAAAAAAATACATATATGCAAAATGCTCTCTCAGATACCACTCTGACTAGATGCTGCACCACCGTCGCCACCTACTCCCCCACTCATCCCCGCACCACCTAATATATCTCTCTGTGGAGGCCCCATCAATCCCCCACTAGCTCCTGCCCCCCCTAACCCGTATCTCCATAGAGGACCCATCACACCCCCACTGCTCTACATCCTCTGGGATCGCTTTGATCTGGCCTGTTGCATCTGCGAATAGCTTAGTGCTCGCTGACTGGATGGTACCACCTGCTCATATAGGCCCCGCCAATTATCAACCTCTCCACCTGCTCTTCGTACCTCCCTCGCCAATGCCTCCACAGATGGCCCCTGTCCCTGTACTCCCTCCAAAACCCTCACTCTCTCCTGCAACTAGATCACCCTGTCCATGCCCCGATCTCTCTCCTGCAACACTATAGTCAGCTCTGACTCTCGTGCAAATAGCTGCACATCTCTAGCAGCAACCTCCACCTCCAAATCCTCCACCCGTGTCTCAGATGCCTCCAGTCAAGACTGCAAATGTACTATCAATCGCTCCCGCAGATCTCCACCTGATCCCTCTCCTGTCTCCATAGCTGCCTCACCTGTATATCTCTCTCCAGTGGCTCTCTCCCCTCTATCCATCAGTATATCCCTCTCCATACCTCTCCCACCCAATCTAACTCCTCCCTACATCAATAGTCCTTGCGATATCCGTAGTGGCAATCCGCCTCTCCCTCTCCACTGGATCCGACTACCCAACCCACCACCTCCTCCACCCCCTCCCCCATCCCCCCCTCCTCCAACACCTCCCCCATCTCCCCCTCCTCCTCCATCCCCCCCTCCTCCATCTCCACCATCTCCTCTCCCTCGTCCAGCTACCATAGGTCCTTGCCCCCCTCTTCTCCTCCGTCTCCGTCCCCTATCATCCTCAAAATTGGGCATCAGCTCCGTCGAATCTGATATCCGAAGAATCAAATGAGTCGCCATGTACTGCATATACTCATCTGATACCCCTGCATCCACCACCCTCAGTCGTATATCCCAAGGTCTCGCTTGCAGCATCCAAAACTCTACCAATGCCTGGTCATACGGAAGTATTGGCCCTCATGCATATCTCTCTCGTATCACCCATGCATACTCTCTCAAACCACTAGGTAACCCTTGTCACCACCCAAACTATCTCAACACTCTACCGGGCACCTATCTCTCTACATGATAGAGGTCCTCCCAATGAGGAATCAGGTCATAAATACATATGGTAGTGCCTCAGCATCATCATCCCAGGGCTTGCACTCAAGATATGGTCTCCATATCACTGCATCAAGATCATCCAATGCCCACCACCACCACTCTAACTTCCCCAGGTGGGGCTGACTCATCATACCGCTATACATAAACATATACAGCTGATCCACTACTCGGAAGCTGAGACTCACTAGTTGAGTCACTGGTAAGTGCTCCCACGCCCAATTATGTAGCAGCGTCACTCCCACTTCTAATGAGCCCCTCCCATGGTATACCACCTCATGCAACTCCTGATATAGGTGCGCCAGCATGCACGATCCACAAGAAAATTGGGTCCCCTCTGTAATCATCTACTCTATCACCTGTCCCCATTCGACGGCCAGACCATGCGAGCGCCTATCAGGACACAGTAGTCCTCCCACAATGCCGGATAAAACTACTAGTAAAGACTTGTATAATGTAGCAATCTCCTCCCAGGCAATGGAGCCATCATTAATGAGTACATCCTCATCAATGAATCTCTGTACTGCTAGAGTCCCCCAGGATCTATCGTATATAACCAGCTCCCCCCGAATCAGAATGCGCAGGATGCACCACACATCCTCCAATGTCACTGTCATCTCCCCCTGTACAAGGTGAAATGTGCACGTCTCATTATGCCAGTGCTCTGCTAAAACGGTAATCAATCTGTGATTTATCCGAATCACGGGCATGTGCATCACATCATATAAGCCAATAGCTGCAATACAGTCGATCTTGGCCTCTGTCAACTGATCCTGCAACCCCTGTGTCGCTGGATGCCTCTCACGTACTTGCAACATGCATAGATCCTCCTGCACACGGGCATCAATCACTCATCATCGGTTGTTTTGTTTTCAAACTTTTTTAAGTTTAAACCTAGACTATCAACAGATACTTTGATCAAGTATCTTCAGGTCTCAACAGGTAAGCAATCATGGCACACCTAGACTTCAACAGACATTTATCCTAAATGACCTAAGTCTCATCAGGCGGCTATGGTTCAAAACAACTCCCACTTCACATCCCTATCCATCCATCATGGGCATTGGGAGATTTTTTTCACACAAACTAGGGCATCTATTATCTTGCAAACAAAAGCACTATTTTGCACACAAAAGCGCCACTTCTCTACAATAGCACTAAACCCCTAACAAAAGTGCTTAATCAGCTATGCAAACGCGCTACAACAACTATACAATAGCGCTGCTTAAACACAAACACGCTCAATTAACCACTCAATAGCGCTAATCCAACAATAGCGCCTAAACAAGCCTACAATAGTTTCAATGCTATTGTCCCGACTCAACTTCGACTCAGCAGAAAACATGACAAAAATGCATAAAAATTAGAATTTCAAATTTGCGTACCGCTGGTCCGTAGTCGTCTGGCCGCTGGAATTTACGAACTCGCTCGAATCGGTTCTCTGCTACTGGTACTAGCGTCCTGACTGCTGCTCACTCCTCTCAAAAGTCAATCTCAGAGCTATAGTTTCACACTAGTCGTGGTAACAAATGATCATGTTTTCACCCCTTTCTCCCCATTTAAACCCTTTGCAGTCATTGTAACTTTCCCCTGCTCACCGCCCTGGTCCCCATGCACTTCCTAAGCCCCCCATTTCTCCGTATTCACTCTATTTTCTTCCATTCTTTCACTGTTATTGCTAAATTTTTCTCTTCTACCACCCTGCCAATTTTCATTCTTTTTCGAGAAATCGCCCGATTTTTCAAAAAAATTTGGCCCATCTCTCGAGGGGGCATACCACACATTAAATCAGCATTTTATGGGGCACATTTCTGCACACCTATTTTTTATTTCTTTCTTTGAAATGACGCGATAAACTGCACCGTCTCAAAGAGGGGCAAATGTAGTCACACAAATCTATCTAGCTTAATTAAATAAATAATTGCTATTTATTTGATTAAAAATCCACTAGCCATTAGTTAATTAAATTAATATTTAATTAATTTATCTCCAAACATTCTCCTATTAATTAAATAAATTATTCAATTTATTTTAATTAATTCATTATACCAAATTCACAAATCAATTAAATGAATAAATCATATTTATTTCATTTAATCCCCCTTTTCCTCTTTTAAATAAATTAAATAAAACATTTATTTAAATCATTATCCCCCCCACTTGCATTTTCCTACAAATGCAACTTGCACACATTCATTGAAATAAATGAATTTTTATTTTAATAAAATCCTATTTTCCCTCACCCACCAAATCCACTTGCAATCCTAACCCCCTTCTAGATTCTTCTAAACCCTTCCTAATTAGCCTAATCCACCCCCTAATTATTGTCACATTCCTAAGCAACTTGGAGTTGTATATGGTGAAAATAGATAACAATAATAACGATATTGAAAGGCTAAATGAATTCAACCACAAAACCCTAGCCTAACAACAACAAAGACCCACCATACCATATGAAGATTACCTAAGACAATGCAAATCAAATGAAATCACGAAGATTATACCATCACATGTCCAATAGGGTTTGGATCTCCATTCTTTCTATCTCCATTGATATTGCTTGATATATTTGCTCTCAGATTTTATGTGCACAAGAGCTCAACAAAGAACGGAATGTGGTTGCAAGTAGGATCGTATATGCTCAAAAGCGTAGTGTAGTCAATTGATCAAGTAGTTAGATCATTAGGATGATTGATTAGGGTTTGATAATGAAGGAAGTATCTCCTTATATAGAAGAAACTATAAGAAATGGAGGGATAAGATTGAGAGGTGTAAAAGGAGGTCGGCTATGATTAGAGGGTAGGTAAAAGAAATAATAAAATAATGAAAGGGGTAGGTAGTGTAGGAATTAAGAGATGAATGACATGTGTCATGGGTAGAAAAGGTTAATGAATTAATTAAATAAATAAAGATTTATTTAATTAATAGAAGAAGTGGGATCAATTAAATAAATAAGATATTTATTTAATTTAGAAAAAGAAAAATTTAAATAAATAAATGTATTTATTTAAATGAGAAATAAGGCTAGAAGAGGATAAATGAATTAATTAAATAAATAAAGATTTATTTAATTAATAGAAGAATTAAGCTTAGATAATTAAATAAATAGACAATTTTGGGTGTCTACATTTTGCCCCTCTTTGAGACAATGTGGCTTGTCACGTTGTTTCAAAGAAGATAAGATGAACTGATACAAAGTTGCCCCAAGATGGGAATGATATGCCCCCTCGAGAGATTGGATGAAAATGTCTGGAAAGATTGCAGACAATCTCTCAATAAGAAAGAGAGGCTAGAATGGACTGACCGGATAAAGTGACAGAGTCACAGGATAATGAAGACTGACTCGGGAAACGAGGGAAAATACATCATCATTGTCATCTACACATCCACGAGAGCAGAGTGCAGAGCGAAAATAGAGCAGCAGCAGTCAGCAGCGATGGCCTTTGTTCACAGATTCGATCGCGTTCACCGATTCCAGAGGCCAGCAGAGGCAGGAGAGTCGGTTAGTACCACCAAACCGCCTCATACTTTGATGCATTTATTGTTGTCATTAATGCATGCTAGATAAGGTAATAAATGCGCTTAGAATGGGGTCCAAAAAATGTCAAAAACATCTACGCGCGTCTGCGTTGGTGCCAAGTGCATCTATCCTTGCGAGGCGCGTCTGTGTTTGTGCCAGGCACGTCTATGTTGAAAAACGCGTCTGTGTCGAATGCGGCCGCGTCTGTGTAGTTTAAGCACGTCTATGCCAAAAAGGCACATCTATGTCACCCAGGCGCGTCTGTGCAGAGCATAGGCACGTCTATGTCTTTCAGGCGCGTCTGTGTAAAATAGGCACGTTTATGCAGTCTTCAAGCGCGTTTATGTCAGGAAAGCACGTTTGTGTCAAAAAAATGTAAATTTGTGTCTTCTAGGTCAAATCGGCAATTATGTGATGAACATAGGTTGTCGATTGGATAAGCTGCTGAGAGGATATACTCAAGCAGGTCCTCTAGGGAAGACTAGGATTGCAAATAGGGCTAGGATTGACAATTTTGTGATAGAACATACATTGCCAATTAGGAAACTACTCAAGAGGATTCACTCAAGCAGCGGCCCTAGGATAAGATAGATCAAGGCACTTTGTGATGAACAGTGAGTACCAAGATATAGTACTTTGTGATGAACAGAGAGTATTAAAATATGAACAGCACTTTGTGATGAACAGTGAGTGCGAAACACGTAGTACTTTGTGATGAACAGGGAGTACCACTAGGATAGAAGCAACACTTTGTGATGAACAGTGAATGTCACTAGGATAGAAGCAACACTTTGTGATGAACAGTGAGTGTCACTAGGATAGAGTACCATATGCACTTAGATAAAAAGTAGCATTTTGTGATGAATAGTGAATGCCACTATGACTGACATGATTGATTTGCTTGACTGCAGGAGTATTTGCCTATGTTGGAGTCACGGGAGAGATTCCCATCGACTCAGAGATTGCGACCTGAGCTGACCTTTGAGGACCAAGCGGCTATTGAGGCTATGGGTCTGAGATATATTCTATATGTGCCTAAGTTTCGAGCGAACATGGGACTGCTGACTACATTGGTGGAGAGGTGGCACTCTGAGACTTGCACTTTTCATTTGTCGATGGGGGAGATGACAGTCACCCTGGAGGATGTATATAGGATTCTACGGATACCGATCGATGGGGAGCTGATTCTGTACGATCGAGATGGAGACAGGGATGCCCTTAGATGAGTGTTCTAGGATCCGGCATTGGAGATGAGAGTGGGACATGTGGCTTGGGATACCTTGACATGGACAAGATTAACACTACCAGCGGTACTAGGAGGAGTTATCGGTGGGTTCCTCTGTCTGAATAGGGCGACACGAGGGGTGGTTGCAAAGGACAGAGGGGCCAGGAGAGATGATCTTGGGGTGGGTCCTTCTAGGGCTCAGACTCCGTTGAGGCCAACCAACTCTAAGAGAGGGAATTCATCATAGCCGTAGAGGGCTCCCTATGTATCAGTATTGTACCATTTTTGTATGATGATGTAGACACCTGCGGGTGATTGTAGCCATATGATTTTGACATCATTGTATCATGACACTTTATATATATATATGAGATGATTCATCTTTGTGGCAGCTATATGCATGTGTACCTATGTGATGAGATGTTCTTATGTGATGCTTATGATATGGATGCAAATATGTATATGATGCAATGCAATATTTTTTTTTTTGTTCTTTTATGTTTTGTATGTGTATGCATGATGCAAATGTGAATGTATGTAATGTAGATGAATATGATAATGCAAATGTAAATTGTGCTAATAGGTGTTGTGTGCAGGATGTGATGCAGTTGTGATATCTATATGTATGTATGAAATGCTTATATGTGGTAATGCAGGTGCAACTACATGAAATGCAAATGTTTTTGGTGTGTCATTATACTCAGTCATGTGATAGCAGGCTACGTGGACTCAAGAAGGATGATGGAAGTCAATCAAGAAAGGGGGATGGAAGACAAAAGATATGAAAGTGAAAGAGCTTCTTGTGCGTTATCATCATTGAGCTTTATTATGGCAAGTAGGTTATGACAATCAAGGCATATGTTCGACCCAGAAAGTCATTGTACCTGTTTGCATGGAGATAAGATAGTTGCAAACAAGGAATTCCCCAATTCATACTAGACTCTCAGTGTCCTCATATCCTTGGACAAGTCATAGCATTACTAAAAGACAATCCACAGACAGCAAATACTAATAGGTGATGATACCCCATCCTTGCCTTTCTAGTCAAAGACATCCTGGAGATAAAATCTCTAGTCAGAGACATCCCGGAAAAGTTAAAAGACATGTCACCAAAAAAGATGAAATCAAAAGCAAACCAAGACTCGACACCAACATCCACTGTAGTTCTCAAGTTTAGTGTTTCTTGTCACTTGTATAAGTCTTATTTGATTGTGGTCACAATGTTTACTTTCATAGAAAGGATAGATAGCACTGAACCATATGTTGTCTGAGTCTGTTGAAAGATTTGATTTGTTGAAGCCCATTGTTGCTGCTGTGTCTCATCTGAAACTGATTGAATCCATGAAACTGATACTTTATTGTGAAGAAGATGAAACTTTATTGCGGATTTGTGATGCAAATGTTGCTTTATTGCGGATTGTGCACGGATAGACTGAAGGAAGCTGGAAGAAATTGTACTCCTCGAAACATGTGATGTTTTCAGTTCCACACCCATCACTAGACGTAGGATTTGCCTTAGCCACAGATAGGATCTGATTTATTATGGATGGAAAGGGAGGTGAAAAGGGATGTTTATTATGAATGGCTAACCAATCTTGGGTAGATCAATAACAAGCCATGATGGGAATGGGTAAGTTTATTATGAACGAATAGGTTGTGAGTGTGTGCAAAGTGAAAGGATGAAAGTGAATCCTGAAGGAGGGAGGAGCAATGTCTCTACACATGGCACTGGTGACCCAGTTTTCACCATGGTAATTGCCCATGGCGCCACCGAAGTGGTTTTCACCATTGGACGAAATTTTTTTTCTTTACTTTTTTGATTTTTTTGTGTCACAAGGCACCTGTTTGCCAGGTTTTCACCAAGTAACGATTTTTATGTTTTTATGATTTTTTTGTATTTTTTTTTGTATTTTTTGAATTAGGATATTCCAAAGACCTATGTGTAGAACCTGCGAAGGTGCATGCTGTTGATAGGATCCTCCAAAGGTTCACCTTCTGTAGTTGAGAGCTGATATGCCCCAGATCCATATGCTGCTGTAATGATGTAAGGACCAAGCCAATTTGGTTCGAACTTGCCCTTCTTCTCTCTGTCTTGCTAATTTTTAGGATTTTCTCTGAGAACCAAGTCACCTACCTCAAATGTGTGAGGCTTGACTTTATGATTGTAGATGCAACGTTCCTTGATTGAATGATGTGTAGCTTGAGTGACTGTCTTCCTTGATAAATGAACTGAGATAGAATTACTAGCATGTGGACTACTGAGGCCCATATGCGTGTCACCTGAAGAAGTTTGGGCATCCCTGATAACAAAGTCATTCGAGGAAGTTCCATTAAAGATCCATGATGTATCGCCAAAAGGAGATGGATGTGTGGAACAAGTGGATGAGTGATGAAGGCTTATGATTGTGAAAAGAAGTGAAAGTAGGATAGCATGGTGGAGACTTAGGATCAACAAGTATGCTTTTTGGCTTGAAATTTTAGAATTTTTGCCCCCAATTATTTTGGTATTAGGGGAGATCAACTCTTGCTCTTTTTCGTTTATAGGATTTTTATCCTTGACTTTGATTTTTGCAGAGTCCAATAGCTTTTGATTTTGATTTGGACTGAAGGAATTTTCTTTATTTTTGACTTTTAGGTTTTTCTTTTCAAAGCTTGATTTTTCATCCCCAATGAGTAAGGGATTTTGTAATTCTTGTTGATCCAAGTATAGAAGTGGAGTGGAAATGGAATGAGTGGATGAAATGGTAAAGCTATGTGAGTTTTCAAGAGGGCTGACAATACGCTCAATAGATTCTTTGTTGGAACCACTCTTAGGAGTATTGATATCAAGAGTTGCTTGCACCACTAGAGGAGATTTGCATTCGGACTTAGTAGCCACAACACTAGGTGGTTCACACCCAATTCCTTGGTCTTGCATATTGCTTGTAGATTGTTCTTGTTGACAAAATGTGTTAGGAGATAGTGGGAGTTGATCAACATGAAAGATATACTCACCACATCCTAGGTCTTTAATCTTGAACTTTTCTTTTAGCTCTGCTTGTTTTGATGTAGAAGCTTTCAAGGGTTCTGGATCCACACATGCTGAAGAAGGAATAGCTTGTCGATTGACTGGTATTGTTATTTTTGATTGAGGTTGCAAATTGTTGCAATATATGAATGGATTTGGATCCACTTTGACAGTTACTTCAACTCCATTGTGTGGAAACTTGATACATTGATGATATGTAGATGGTACTGCGCTCATTTGATGAATCCAAGGATGTCCTAGCAATATGTTGTATGTGAGATCAAGATCAAGTACTTGACAAACCACATCCTTTGTAACTGGCCCAACTCTGAGAGGTAAGGTGACTGTGCTTTTGGATGAACGCTCTTCATCATCATATGCTTTGATAGTAATTTTGTTTGTAGAATTCACAGCTTTGTCGGAATATCCCAATTGTTTAATAGTGCTCAATGTACAAATGTTTAGACCTGCTCCTCCATATATCAGGACTCGTTTGATTCTATGTTTGTGTATGAAGGCTTCAATGTGTAATGGTGCATTATGTGGCTGACTTACAGAGGCATCATCGACTTCTGTGAATGTAAGGGAGTGTGGAATGGAAAGGTATCCCACCATGGCTTGAAACTGGTCCACGTTCAGATCAGTAGGAATGGTAGTTTCTCTCAATATTTTGTCAAGAATGGATTTATGTGTGGGGGATATGCGTAAGAGCTCAAGAATGGAGATGAGTGCGGGTGTCTTCCCTAATTGTTCTACAAGGTCATACTCAGGCTTGGTTGATGAGGAAGTGGTGTTTTTAGTTGGAGCACCTTGCAAGGTGAATTTACCTCGACGAGTTGTAACATGACATTCAGAGGTAGGTTCGGAAGAAGATCCAACACCTTTTAGGACAATCTTGGGTCTCCGGGTAGAATTCCTAGGGGTTTTGTCCTTGATGATAATGGTAGAGACATAATTGTCCATCGAGATGTGATTGATGGTTGAATCATAGTTATAAGATGCTCTGGTATAGTTGGTTTGGTCATTTGTGGCTGTAGCTTTTCCCTTGTCATGCTTTGGGAATGGTTCCTTAAACATTTCATGTTCTTGATTGGATGAGTGTCCTTCAATCTCAATGTCACCCCTATCAATGAGATCTTATATGATGTTCTTCAGTCGATGACAATTTCCTATCTTATGACCCTTGCTCTTATGAAATTCATAGTATTTGTCATCATTCCACCAATTTGGTTTGACCTTTGGTTCATATGGAGGAAAATCTGGAATAGTGATTACCTTGTTTGCCACTAGCTTTTTGAAAACTAACTCAAGTGGTTCTCCCAATGGAGTGTACTTCCTTCGTGATTTAGAAGTTGTTTGAGTATTCACCTGATTTGATCTGGAACAAACGAATTTGGGTCGCACTGTATTGGCATCAACAACACCATCATTGACTGTGTTCTTGTTTTTATTCCAAAATCTTGGCTTGTCTTTTCCTTTAAAGTCATCTTTGTTTTCCTTGAATATATTAATAACTCCTTGTTCAATTAGGACCTTCTCTATTGCTAAGCCTTTTTCAATGACATCCTTGAAGGTGGACAAACAAGCTTTCCTTAAGTCATAACCAATCTCTTTGTTAACATTTTGGGTGAACATTTCTACCATTTGTTTTTGTGGAATTTCACAAGAGCATCTGCTGGCTAGATTCCTCCATCTTTGTAAAAATGATGCAAAAGACTAACCCTCTTTTTGCTTGGTGTTGCACAAAGTAGTGACTGATATGTCTGTCTCTATATTGTATGAGAAATTTTGAATAAATGCCTCTGCTAAGTCACCCCATGACTTAATACCAGGTGGGAGTTGGGAGAACCATTCCATAGCTTGATCACCTAGGCTTTGTGGGAATAATCTCATCAAATATGTCTCTTCTGTTGCTACCTCAATGCAAGTTGTGAAAAACTATCTTATGTGCACCTTAGGATCCCCTTTTCCTCTATACTTATCAAACTTAGGCGTCACAAAGTGTGTAGGAAATGGAGGCATTGGAATGCTTTTGTCAAATGGATAGGGACATATGTCTCTCATTGTGTATGTTGGCTTTGGTGTATTTATGTCCTCCATTTTCTTTTGTAAGTCCCTGATTTGTTGCTCCAAATTTCTCTTAGGTGGAGATCGACTTCTTGGACCATACCCCATGCTTGAGGCACCAATAGGAGGAGGAGCATGTTGCATATATGGATGATATTGATCATACACATGTTCCTATGGAGGAGGTCTATAGTGATGCTACATATATGGACCACTTGGTATAGATTCATGTTGAGGAACGAAATATCTATTTTGTCGATGTATACCATACTCTACAGGCATGTCATGTTCTAATGTGTTGCCCCCAAATTTGACACGGGGTTTCCTTGTGTCCAAATTTTGAGCATGCCTTTGAATATCCAATTGCTTTGGTGGTTGATCCTTAGCATTGGTATGTGATTGAGCATATCTTTCTGCATAAGACTTCCATAATGGTCTACGAAGGTGAGTATCATATGCTTGACCATGTGTATGTGGGACCTCTGGTTTTTGAAACAAAGATGATGGTGATTCAGGCACCATATGTGGTCCTCTATTGCCTCCACTATTAGGTCTCCTTTGATCCATGTTGGAGTGATGTTGTTGCAAAGGTTGATTTTCCATTATTTGAGACATGTCAAAATCATGAGGTATCTTGGCTCCACTTTGTGCCATCATTTGTAAGAAGTATTGTCTATCCCTCTTCATTATTTCCTCAACCAATCGATTGAAATGGGGATCCATAATGGATTCTTCCACATCTATTGAATGTACTGAAAATTTGTCCATATCATCATTGTGTGTATCATTGTTGTTTGTAGTGTCAATGTTCTCAACATTTGGAATGTTTCTATAGGCATCCATGTCAAGTAATGTAGTATGATCAGAATTGAAAAAGCTATCATTGTCATACTCATAAGAACTCATGTTTGCGGACTCTTGAGCCTCTTTAGTTTCTCTCCTAGATTTTTGAAGACGGGTTTCAAACATGAACTAGGTATTGACCGAGATGTGTGAGACTAGATGAAAAATGGAAAAAGTATGGAAGACCAAGAGTTGGATGAAATGTAAATGAATCTGAGGTGTACTTGCAATGTCCAAAGTGTAAGACCAAGTATGTATGTAGTAGAGTAGGTGTGGCTTCCAAAGAGAGGATAGTTTCTCTTGATGAGGTAAGTTGACCTTGACTCTAAGTAAGACCAAATGAGACCCAAAGGTGATAGACCTTGATGAGGGACCACTTAGCAAAATGTTGTTGTATGTAGTGTGTTGACAAAGTATGATGAGAACAAGCAAGTGACCTTTTGACTCAAGTTTAGACAAATGTAAATTTAATGCAAGATGTAAAGCAATAATGGACTTTGTGAGACCCAAAGACAAGTTGAATGCTAGATGAAAACCTGGAGAAACAACCTAGGAAGCTCAAGAATTCTGAAACTGATTGCTCTTGTTTGTTGGACTGTAAAATTTTTCCAATTTGTGAAGTTGTTGGTTGTGACCAAATCTGAATGTTTGACTGTTTTTTGTGACAAGAGGACATAATGTTGATGAGGACTCAATGTTTGAAAGTGTTTAGACTCAAAATGACTCCAAGAAAAGTGTGTTGTTTGATGTAAAAATGTTTTGCATACACTTGAAGACACAAAAGACACAATGTTTTGCTGTTTGGTCTTGAATGTTTTGAATGTTTAAAATAAGTCAAGCACAATTCTTATGGCTGGCCAAGACAATAGTTTTTGATCCCACATGAGGTTTTACCCTCGAGGCTACGCTAATCAGAGTGGATACTTAGATGTTTGACCTCACTAGCTCCACCCTCGGCACTCACTTCTCGGGTCAGCCAAGCATCAGTCCCCATGAAAACTCCCCATGGAGAACTTTGTATCTCTACAAAGAACTGTATGTGTGTGGGCCGCTACTAGAGGTCCGACCTCCTACCCCAACAACTAGAAGGATTTGGGCTTCTAAAACAAAAAGGTGCTAGTAAGGGCATCTGCTCGTGTGGCCATACATGCGGCACTTTCAGCTCTGTAAATACAGAAGGCTCCCAGCCAGTAGGGGTTATACCCTACAACTGAAAATGGATAACAATAATAACGATATTGAAAGGCTAAATGAATTCAACCACAAAACCCTAGCCTAACAACAACAAAGATCCACCATAACATATGAAGATTACCTAAGACAATGCAAATCAAATGAAATCACAAAGATTATACCATCACATGTCCAATAGAGTTTGGATCTCCATTCTTCCTATCTCCATTGATCTTGCTTGATATATTTTCTCTCAGATTTTATGTGCACAAGAGCTCAACAAAGAACGGAATGTGGTTGCAAGTAGGATCGTATATGCTCAAAAGCATAGTGTAGTCAATTGATCAAGTAGTTAGGTCATTAGGATGATTGATTAGGGTTTGATAATGAAGTATCTCCTTATATAGAAGACACTATAAGAAATGGAGGGATAAGATTGAGAGGTGTAAAAGGAGGTCGGCTATGATTAGAGGGTAGGTAAAAGAAATAATAAAATAATGAAAGGGGTAGGTAGTGTAGGAATTAAGAGATGAATGACATGTGTCATGGGTAGAAAAGGTTAATGAATTAATTAAATAAATAAAGATTTATTTAATTAATAGAAGAATTAAGCTTAGATAATTAAATAAATAAAATATTTATTTAATTAGACTGGACAATTTTGGGTGTCTATAGGAGTCACTTCTCAAAGACTTCAAAGTCTTTGAAAATCATTTAATGCTTTGTGTGTTCAACAATCTAACCTCCAAAGTCTTCCAAAACCACTAATGGCTCTTACATGACCATTAATGGCTCTTACATAACCATTTATGGTTATTTCAACTTGCACTCATGTGTCTCCTCAAGCATTTATTGCTTTGACCATGTTTATCCCTTTTGCTCTTTGCACAAGAGTTTATCCATTGGATAAAAGCTTTATTCATTGAATAAAGAGTTTATTCATTCAACTAACCTTGACCTTAACTCCCAAGGTCATGTCAAAGATTTAATGCTTATTCCCTCTCCTCTCAACCTATCTCACATTGACACTTGTCATCCTGGGATTGGGTTGAAAGCCCTCACATGGATTTGAAATCATTCAATCCTGACCCTTGTTGAGATTGCTCAATCTCAACCATCCATTGCTCCATTTTTCCTATAAATAGAGCCCATTTCTTCATAATCCAGATCTTGAAAACTTGTATGCATTTAAGCTATAGGCATTTTGAGAGAGCATTTTAGCATAATTAACTAATATCTTATCATTTTGGTTAAAATAAATCATTTTAGTATCAATAGCATAGTATTAGCTTTTTATTCACAATTTAGAGCAAATACTTCAATCTCAAACCTCCATAAGCATCCATAGTGCAAAAAGCTACTGAGAGATACACTATTTCGGAACTTGGAGAGGAGTGGAACAAAGGAGAAGAAGCCAAGAGCATGTTAGGAGGCATTTGGAGATGCCTCATCATATTTACCTTCTTAGTTAGATATTCTGTCATGCTTTTGATATCTCTTTTGGTATGCTTGTGTAGGAAAGTATTTTGTTTGTGATTTTTGACACTAACAGTTTGGCTTTTCTTCTTGTTTGTGTTTTGTTATCATTGACTAACCTTCCCTTTTTGCAGAGCATCAAAAGTAAACAAAAAATTATGCATACCACAACACCACTATTTACGTGGGGAAAACCCTTTTGGGAGAAAAACCCCACACTCCAAAAGAAGCTTAATATATTATTCAACAATCAATAGAAGATTACAATAGAATTACTGAGAAAACCCTTGACAAGATTAAGTTAATCAAAGACTCAGAGGTAACTCAATAGCCCTAAGACTCTTGCATACAACCTCTATCTCATGCACCTCATATATGGGAGATACAATAGAAGAAACTGCCAAACGATATTACAAAACCATGGGCTAAAGCCACCCAATAAAGTAAAGCCAACCTTATCTCCATTCTAGATTCCCTATGACGTGTCAAAACACACATCAACACTTCCTCCCTTTTAAAACTCATTTATGTGTCTGATACATTTTATATTTCCTATTTCATGAGTCCAAACTTCTCGAGTCCATAACTTGTGAACCATGCGTCTGATTGACGAACCGTTTGAAGCATCACAAAGTTCATGAAGTGATCTATCATCTCATAAACTACTACACCATTTTTAGGGTATTTAAGAGAATCTAAAGTCCTCAAAATTAGTTTTAAACCTTTCATCTCACCCTCCAAAAATAGAAAATTTAATAACATCAAAACTAGCTATGATCTTGCAACAAAAATTTACCGGTATTCTTATCTAGCCACCCAAAAGAAATGGGGATAATTTCACACCATTTTATGCTCAAATGAAAACTTACTATAAATAGTAACCTCATGTAAATGCAAGGTTGAGACACCATTTTTCCAACATTCTCCCACTTGTTGAACACCTTGCAAGCGAAAAGGGAATATCAGCAGAATAATTTAATTGCTAGGGGCCATGATGCCCGTAGCCTTTGAACACAATATGAACTTCTTTGCGCTCATAGCCTTAGCTAAAGAATCTACAACATTCATCAAAGTATCTATCTTAACCAACTTCACCCTACCATCTTTGACCATATCTTTGACAAAACGATACTGAACATCAATGTGTTTGGTCTGAGCATGAAATGTTAGGTTTTTAGCTAGGTAGATCTCACTCTGACTGTCACAATAAATGATCACTACACCTTTTTTTTCAATATGAGAATGAGTAGTTTCTATATACTCTGCTTCCATAGTGGACAAAACAATTACAACCAGTTGCTTACTCATCCAACTAATTGTACCACCAAATAAAGTGAACACGTAAGCACTAGTAAATCTTCCGCTATCAATATCACCTGCCCATTTTGAATGCACATAACCATGAATATCAAGAGAAATCATATCTCCAAAAAAATTACCATGATAACACACAGAATACTATGAGGTACACTTCAAATATCTGAAGACTCTTTTGACTACATCCCAATGAACTCTACTAGGATTAGACATATATCTAGAAAGAAATCCCACTGCTTGGACAATGTCTGGTCTAGTACAGACCATAACATATATCAAAATTACAACCACACTCTGGTAAGATACTCTACTCACATATTCCATCTCTGATGGAGATGTAGGACAATGTGAAACAGATAATTTTGTTCCAACTGTGAAGGAAACAAATAATGGTCTACAATCCTGCATTGTTGAACCTCTATAATACTGAATTTACATACTTACTCTGGCCTAGCCATAGCTTTCTATTCACTTTATCTCATCTAATTTCCATCCAAAGAATGTGTTTCATTGTGCCTAGATCTTTTATTTCAAATTTAGTAGCAAGTTGGGACTTTAGTTTTGAAAGTATACGTTTCCCTTTACCAATGAATAACATATCATAAAAATAAAATGCAATGTATAGGAAATGATCACCATTAGACTTATAATAAAGATAGTGATCTGATTTAGAATTCTCAAACTCCAAACACAACACATATGTATCAAATTCCAGGTGCCAAATCCTAGAAATCTGTTTGAGGTCATACAAAGATTTATTCAATTTACAAACCAAATAAATTTTACCTTTCATCACATAGTGCTCTGGCTGTGTCATATAGATATCCTCCTCTAGATAACTATGAAGGAAATTAATTTTGACATCGCTTTTCTCAACCTCTAAATCATAAGAAGCATCAATAGAAAGAAAAAATCTAATGGATTTCCATTTTGCAACATGAGAAAATACCTCACCATAATCAATACCCTCAACCTAAGAGTAGCCTTTTGAAACCAACCTTGCTTTATACTTCTTAATGCTTCCATCTAAACAAATATTTTTCTTGAACACCCATTTGCAACCAATAGGTTTATGTGTTAGGATAACTAGTGAACAACTGAGAAGGGCGGGGGGGGGGGGGGGGGGGGGGTGGGGGGGGGTTGAATCAGTTGTTAACATATTACAACAATTAATCCACTTGATAACCTTTAACCAGATCAAGTACCGATAAAGCAGAAACAGATGCCGGTAAGAACAGATACCGGTAAACAATATAACTTAACAATTAAATAGATAATCAATGGAAAGAAACCATACCACATAACACCATGATTTTTGATGAATACTAAGAGGGGGGGGTGAATTAGTATGCCAAAAATCTCTACACTTAAACACTTTGCAAGATTGACAGTAAACCGGTAAAACAATTTAGCAGACAAAGTGGTTAACAAACATGCAAACCAAATAGCTAATAATGCATTCACCCACAAAAGCACAAACAACATAACGCAAGAGATTTTGACATGGAAACCCAAATGGGAAAAACCACAATGAGATGGAACTCACAAGTAACTATCTGCAGAATAGAAACTAGACCGGTTAAGGTCAAACTGGTTACGGTCTTACAACATTCTTTACCACAATAGATCCTGTTAGGAATCTCAATCTCTGTTAGGAGATAAGTCCAATTAAAGACTACCTTGCTAGAGGATTTTAGATCCACAGATGTGAACCACCTTGTTAGAGGATTTACAAGAGGCTTTTGGGCCTACCCGGTTAAGGGCTACAGACTTGTCGAAGATGTGAGTAATCAACAAGTGAGTGATCTACCAAATAGCACACATTGCTTGGTTAGATCCTTGATAGCTCGATCTTAATGCATTACAACATTACTTCAGTCTTCTACACATTCATACTCTCTCTAACTCCTCAGCTACCTTGAACCCTAGCAACAACATCAACCTCAACAACAACAACAACAACAACCTTAGAACCCTAGACATGATGTCCTTATAAAGGAATCTGATTTCATGTTGGTCCAATAGGATTACAATACAATTTCCTAGGTTCAATGCATCTGGACATATCTGGTAACATGACACAAAAAGCACCGCCAGAGAGTCGGTACCATCAAATGATCAGTGGATGATAACTCATCACAAAATGTTGGTTGGTAACTCATCACAGAGTATTACCGATTCATACAAAATATCGGTTGCCGATTTGTCAAAATGAAGACTAGTAAAAATGTGTTATGCCACTTTAATCCCTCATATCGCTTGGTATCCATGAACCACTTGGGGTTGACATGCCGCTTCAGACTGGTAAACACATTCTGCAAAACATCAATAGTCTAAAGACTATAATACAACATACCAGTTGGAACAGATACCGGTTGTGCTCTAACTCACACATATAAAGATGATCTTAATGCAAGTGTGTGTCCATCAATGACAATCACAACATGAACATAAAAAATGCCAACAAATTTGTACATGGAAAACCCAGAAAGGGAAAAACCACTGTGGGAAGCCTACCCACAGTCAAATGATACTTCTGCAGAAAGTATGTGATACAATCAGGGGCCTGGACATGCAGGAAGACACACTGCCTAGAGTGCACTGCTCATTACAAAAGAATCTCACTAACTACAGAGAGGTTAAAACCACCTCAAGATATTTGGACAATAATCCAGTAGAATGAACTGCCTGAAATAGCATTTACCGTGCTTGATTACAGTCTTGGTTAAGCTCAACACCGGAGGCCTTTGACCTCTTCCTTAAACCCAATTCGATCCCTAATGATCGACCTAATCCTCTGCTTGAATGATATTACAATATTCACACATTACATTCCAGGTCATTATGTTCCATGATCTACAATGAGATCTTACATCAATTTATACCAACCCTAAGACCTAAATCAATTAGGTTGGCCACCTAAAATATATTACAATAAGATCATTACATATATCATATTACAATGATATGCCATGTTGGCTTTAAACGAAAACAACATTAACCAATCCATAAATCATCCTAGTAACGTGTAGAGAACATGTTAACATGATACCTATCCATAACCTAGATAGCCACTAGACCTATTCTGGGTCCACCATGCTAAAGCGATGTCTCTAAATGGTTCAAGAACAATCAGAGAACATCTTCAGCATCCTAAAAGCCGCACCAACACCACTTATGCATCATGTCAAGAATTCACAAAAAAAGTTCTGCCGATAGAACCTTAAACCTATGCCGGTAAGGGTTTACTAGAGTGTATGATAGCATCCGATTACCAAGTCAATACCATCTGACCAAGACATGCTCCAGAAGCATGTACCACATGTAACAAATACATTTCATTGATTCAAACATGCCGGAAGTGTTCAACAGATAGTCTCTTCTACCGGTAACACTAGATCTTGTGTCGATAACCAAAACCTGTCTACTGGTAACCAACCATAATAGCTAGTGTTGTCATCAATGACAAAACATCAATGCAAAACATAATCAATTCCTCCAAAATGTAAACAATCTCCTCCTTTGGTATTAATGGAAAAACTAGATGTGAAAAACATCTAAGTACCAAGAAATGCCAAACAAGTCTCCCTCAATGGAAGACAACCAACAAACTCCCCCTTTGAATAATATCTTTGTATAGCTCTTAATTTTTATTTTTCACATCAATATCTCTCCCCCTTTGACATGAATGCCAAAGATATTACATAGATATCAAAATTCTATGAATCTCAAAGCTGACTACTCCCCCTGAGTAGTAGCACCACTTCATCAGTACTAGAATGAATAGTATCTCTGATAATGCATGCCGGATTGATGCCAAGTTGTATCAATCAAATCTCTATCGGAGGGGAAGAAATCCCCAACCTGTCTCTCAAATACTCAAATGATTCTTTATACAGTGGTTTAGTGAATATATCTACAATTTGCTCTTTAGTGTCCACATAAAACAATTTCACTTCCTGTTCTTCTACCTCGTCCTTCAGAAAGTTATACTTTATTGATATGTGCTTATTCTTAGAGTGAAATACCGGATTCTTAGACATGCCAATAGTTGCAGAGTTATCATAGTAGATAACTACCAGTTCACTACATTTTACCCTAATATTCTTCAACATTCGATTCATCCACATGACTTGTGTACAATTAGTTGCTGCTGCAACATATTTAGCTTCTGCAATAGATAAAGAAATGCATGACTATTTTTTGTTGATCCATGAAGCCCGTTTCTTTCCAAGAAAGAGAGCCCCACCAGAAGTTCTCTTCCTATCATCAGTATCTCCCACCCAATCTGAATCTGTATGTGCACACAAAGTGAAGTTATCATCTCTAGAATACCATAAGCTATATTTAGGTGTGCCTTGTAGATACCAAAATATTCTTTTTACTGCACATTCATGATTTTCTTTAGGATTACTTTTATATCTTGAAACAATTCTCACAACATTCATAATATCAGGTCTAATGTGATTTAGATATAACAAGCCACCAATCATAGACTTATACCTTGTTGGATTTACCAGTGCAGATGTATCTTTGATAGATAATTTTTCACTTGTCACGATAGGAGTACTCATCGGTTTGGATTTATCCATACCAAACTTATTCAACAACTCCCTTAGATACTTACTTTGATAGATAAAGATACCAATCATGGACATTTCAAATTCATTCTCCATGTTGTTAGCAAATTCCATGCACAATTTATCTTCTCCTCTAAAAATGATATCATCAACAAATACTTCAATAATCAGAATATTATCATCAGTAATTTTGTAATACAAATTATTGTCAGCACTGCCTTTAGTAAAACCAAGCTTCAAAAGATATTTCCAGTTTTGCATACCAAGCTCTAGGAGCTTGTTTCAAACCATATAATGCTTTCTTTAGCCTACAAACCATATCCTTATCATCTGTCAGTGAAAATCCATCATGCTTCTCAATGTATACCTCTTCTTCAAGTTCACCATTCAAAAATTCACATTTAACATCCATTTGGTAAACCTTGTAGTTCTTATTTGCTGCATAGGCAAGAAATAGTCTAACAACTTCAATTCTAGCTACAGGTGCAAAAGTCTCACCATAATCAATTCCTTCCTTTCGAGAGTATCCTTTACAAACTAGTCTAGCCTTGTTTCTTATAACTTGACCATCCTCATTCAATTTATTTCTGAAAAACAATTTGGTTCTAATAACATTCTTATTTTTAGGCTGGGGAACTAAAGTCCAAGTTTCATTATTCTCTATCTAATCTAATTCATCTTCCATAGCCTTTAACCAATGTTTATCTTTACAAGCTTCAATAACAATTGTTGGTTCAACTTGAGAAACAAGACATACCTCTTGATTTGCTAGTCTCCTTCTAGTCATAACTCCCTTGTTCCTATCTCCAATGATTTGATCTTTAGAGTGATTTAATCTTGCATACCTTGGAGTCTTCTGAACTTTAGGTTCACTGATCTGATCATCAGTCATAGTTGAATTTTCTGACTATGCTAGTGTAACAGCTTTAGTGTCCTATACTGGTTGAGGCATTGTTGGTTCAGTTATGATCATTTCCATTGCCGGTTCCCTGTCATATGATATAGATTGATTTTTGTATTGCTCATCCATGTTCACATTTGCAATTTCCACAATTTTATCCAATCTTTTGTTATAACATCTATATGCTTTGTTTTGATTAGAATAACCAAGAAATATCCCTTCATCACATCTAGGATCAAAATTTCTAATTGACTCATCTCTTTTGATATAACATTTACTTCCAAAAATTCTGAAATATTTAATAGTAGGTGTATGTCCAAACCATAATTCATAAGGATTTTTACCGATTTCACCTTTGATGTGAACTTAGTTGAATGTGTAGACTGTTGTACTTACTGCTTCTCTCCAGTAGATATGAGGCAATTGGGCTTCCATCATCATGGTTCTTACTGTATCCAAAATGGTTCTATTTTTTCTTTCCACCACTCCATTCTACTGAGGAGTCCTAGGTGCAGATAATTGTCTCCTAAATCCATTTGTCTCACAATAACTGTTAAATTTATGAGAAGTGAACTCACCGCCTTGATTTGATCTTAGACATTTGATTTTCAGTCTAGTTTCAGTTTCTATGTTTTCTTTAAAGACCTTGAATTTCTCAAATGCTTTAAACTTCTCCCTAAGAAAATTTACCCACATCATTCTAGAATAATTATCAATTATTAGCATGAAATACCTATCACCTTGAAATCTTTTGATCCTTGTTGGACCATATAAGTCAGTATGAATCAAATCAAGAACATCATTAGATTTATCTTGTATGCTCTTAAAAGTAGTTCTAACTTGTTTTCCGAATTGACATTCCTTACATGCCAGATTATGAGGCTTCATAATCTTAGGTATATCTCTAACTGCCTTAGTTGAATTGATCTTAACAATACAATCAAAAGTAACATGACACAACATTTTATGCCATAACCAACTCTCATCAATATGAGCAATCAAACATGTCTTATTACCAGTGCTCAAATGAAAAATATTACCTCTAGTCTGAATACCGATTGCAATCTCCAAACCAATCTTGTTAATGATTTTGTATTTTCTATCCTTGAATTGAAGTTGGAATCCCTTTTCCACCAATTGACCAACACTCAAAATATTATGCTTTAAACCTTCTACATAATAGACATTGTCAGTATTATGCTTACCATTTAGAGAAATAGTACCTCTACCTTTGATCATACATGCTTTGTCATGTCCAAATCTCACTTGACCACCATTATATTCATGCAGGGACAAAATTTTTCTTTTATCTCCAGTCATATGATGTGAGCATCCACTATCAATTACCCATTCATCCTTGTCTTCAACTTTTGCTGCCAGGGCCTTTTCTTCATTCTTGGTAGCTAGTTCTGGTTCATCTTCCTTTAGGGAATAGAACACCCATTCCTTTCCATTGTCGGATCCACTAGCAGAGTCTTCTGTCGGTTCATCCTCAGAGTCATCAGATACTTCTTCCTCATATGTTATGTAGCATTGTTTGTTTCTCTTGAATCTATATCTATTCTGGTTAGGCTTGAATGATTTCTTGACTCTTTTTTCAAATCTTGCATTCCTTTCAAGACATCTAGATGCAAAATGACCAATCTTATTACATGCAAAACATTTAAAAGGTGATTTTCCTTCATACTTACTTCCTGTCAGTCCTTTAGATAATCTTCTAGCGAATAAGGCTTCCAGTTGTTCAAATTCTTCATCCGCTTTCCTCATGTCTTCCAATTCCTTTGCATATAGGGATTTCCAATCATTCTTGCTGGTAGATGACGATGATGATGCATGAAAAGAAGGTTCAAATTTTGTAGCTCCAAAAGGTCCAAGTTCTTCAAGTTCAAAAGTAGGTAACTTCCCTATCAGAATGTCTTTGTTAACTGAGGTGTTTTCCATTGTTCTGAACTCATTAATTGCAGTTGCCTTCATCTTGTAAGCCGGTGGAAAGGCTCTCAAGACTTTGGAAACTATTTCATCTGCACTCAAAGATCCTCCACAAAATTGAATTCCCGTGACAATCTCATTTACTTTCTCCATAAATGTAGCAATTATTTCATTGTCATCCATCTTCAAGTTCTCATATCTCACCCGGTAGCCGTCAAATTTAGCAATTTTCACAGTAGGGTCACCTTCATTCAGAGTTTGCAATTTATCCCACATAACCTTTGTAGATTATTTATTAGTTAATCCCATGATCTGTTGATCAGTAAGAGCACACAATAGGGTTTGTCTAGCTTTGCAATCATTCTCAATATTCTTATCCAAGTCTGTAGGAGCAGGATTGCAAGATGTCAGATCATAAGGTGTGTACCCTTTCTCAATGATCTCCCAAATATCCTTTCCAAGATATCTAAGATGATTCTCCATTCGGATTTTCCATATCCCATAATTTGTTCCATCAAGCTTAGGGATTTCTCTTCTGAAGATACTTGTCAATGGATTAGTTGCCATAGGATTTACCTCAAGCAGTTAAGCTTTTGCAAAAGAGGAACAAAGCTCTGATACCAATTCTTAGTATAACCGGTGAATAAGTGAGAGGGGAGGTGGTGAATTAGTTGTTAACAGATTATGTAACAATTATTCCACTTAATAACCTTTAACCAGATCAAGTACCAGTAAAGCAGAAAAAAATGTCGGTAAGAATAGATACTGATAAACAATACAACTTAACAATTAAATATATAATCAATGCAAAGAAACCATACCACATAACACCATGATTTATACGTGGAAAACCCGAAAAGGGAAAAACTACAGTGGGAAGCCTACCCACAGTCAGATGATACTTCTGCAAAAAGTATGTGATACAATGAGGGGCCTGGACATGGAGGAAGGCACACTACCTAGAGCACACTACTAATTACAAGAGAGTCTCACTAACTATAGAGAGGTTAAAACCACCTCAAGGTATCTGGACAACAATCCAGGAGAATGAACTACCAGAAATAGCATATACCATGCCTGATTACAGTCCCGGTTAAGCTCAACACCGGAGGCCTTTGACCTCTTCCTTAAACCCAATTTGATCCTTAATGATCGACCTAATCCTCTGCTTGAATGATATTACAATATTTCATACATTACATTCCATGTCATTCTATTCCATGATCTACAATGAGATCTTACATCAATTTATACCAACCCTATGACCTAAATCAATTAGGTCAGCCACCTAAAAGATATTACAATAATATCATTACATATATCCATATTACAATGATATGCCATGTCGGCTTTAGATCAAAATAACATTAACCAATCCATAAATCATCTTGGTAACGTGTAGAGAACACGTTAATATGATACTGGTCCTAGCCTAGATAGGCACCAGACCTATTCTGGGTCCACCATGCCAAAGTGATGTCTCCAACTAGTTGAAGCATGATTAGAGAACATCTTTAGCAACTTGAAAGGTGCACCAACACCACTTATATATCATGTCAAGAATTCTCAATAAAAGTTATGCTAGTAGAACCTTAAACCTATGCCGGTAAGGGTTTACTAGAGTGTATGATAGCATCTAATTACCAAGTCAATACCATCTGACCAAGACATTCTCCAGAAGCATGTACCACATGTAACAAATACATTCCATTGATTCAAACATGTCAAAAGTGTTCAACAAATAGTCTCTTTTGCCGGTAACACTAGATCTTCTACCGGTAACCATAACCTGTCTGTCGGTAACCAACCATAAAAGCTAGTGTTGTCATCATTGATAAAACATCAATGCAACACATAATCAGTTCCTCAAAAATGCCAACATTCTGTCCTTCGGGAAATGATACAAGATCCCATGTATCATTATTTTTTAAAGCTGTCATTTCTTCTTCCATAGCAATCTTCTAGGATTCTGCATTATTCATACCTAATGCCTCTTCTACAGATCTAGGTTCATCCATAGTAGTATTCAAAGCAAAAATACATCTCCAATCATTAGATGGTTTTCTATCTCTTGTAGACCTTTGAACAAGGTGAGTTGGAGGTTCTTCCTCCTTTTTTGAATATTCAAAGCTAGATGAGCTCTCCTTAACTTCTTTCCAATCAAGTGGTCTCAATTCAACTCTTTCAAGCGTAGAAGGGAAAAATCACATCTTCTTGTTTTTCCTAATTTGACTGCAATGTAACAGAAGACTTGACTTAATTTCTCTAAAAATAACACTTCTACTATGAATTATCTTTTGTGTAATAGGGTCCCAAAGCTTGTATCCTTTCACACCATGATTGTAATCGATGAAGATACATTCACAACCTTGTTCTCCAACTTTGTTCACTTCTCCTTTAGCACATCTACATATGCCTTGCAACCAAAAAATCTAAGATGTCTCAATGAAGGCTTGTGACCTAACCATGCTTCCATAGGCATATTATCAACAAGAGCTGATGTAGGAGACCTGTTAATTAGGTAGCAAGCAGTGGCAACAAATTTAGCCCCAAAAATATTTTCTAGACCAACACCACTCGGCATACTCCTAGCCTTCTTCATCAATGTCATGTTCATTCTTTCTACAACTCCTTTCCAATGTGGAAAATACAAAGTTGTCTTTTATTTTTTAATGCCACGATCTTTACAAAATCTATCAAAATCATTAGAGAAAAATTCACTACCACTATTAGTCATCAAACATTTAATGCTTTTTCCAATCTGCAACTCAACCATTGCTTTGAATTCTTTAAAATGACTGGAAACTTCATATTTACTTTTAGAAACTATACCCATGTCCTTCTACTAAAATAATCAATAAATGAAATACAATATGTGGATTTTCCAATCGAAGGAACATGTACAAAAACAAACACATTATAAAGAATAAGATCTAAAACACCACAAGATTTATGAGAACTCAAGTAAAACTAAACACGGTTTTGTTTTCCATAAATGCAATGCTCACAAAAATCAAAGTCAAGATTACAATCATTCAAACCTTCAACACAATTTTTTATTTTTCAGGGTCCTCAAACCCTTTTTGCCAATGTGGCCAAGTCTCTTGTGCCATAACATAGTCTTCTCTATAGGTAACTTTTCTTGAGGAGGGAGAGCACCCTTAAGTACACAAAATCCATGTCCATCTGCTGAAGGTGAAACTCTCAAATCGTCAAATGAAGTATCCACAAGTTTACTTTTTACATATGTGTTATTACACTCAATGGTGTATGCCTCTAGCTTATACAGAATGTCAAACCTAGCACCTCTAGCAATCACCATAGAACCCTTAATTATCTTACATCCTGCATCAAAAAGGACTACCTGCACACCCACATCTATCCGTTTTCTCAAAAATAATAAATTTTATGTTAATCCAAGTATATGCAATGTATCGTTAATCCTTTTTGTTCTACGATTAGGAAACCTAATCCTAACTTTACCTCGACCAACAATGTCTAAATGTGAATCATCACCCAAGTGCACCTTGCCTCCATTAAATTCTTCATATTTAGAAAACCAATATTTTTGGTAAGTCATATGAAAAGATGCACCTGATTAAATTAATTGTGCATCATCACCTGCATGAGTAGCCAAAGTTTTAATGAATGCATCACCATCTTTCTTCTCAGACTCAAAATCAGAATCGAACTTCTTCTTTTTTTTCTTCTTTTCTTCTTTGTAGTCCTTACGAATTGACCCAAATTGCCATAATTCCAGCAAATAAGTTTGGACTTTCTAGGAGATTTTGATCTCCCTTTGGTTTTGGACTTATTGCATTTCTCATTCTTCTTGCCTTTTTCCTTAGGTCTTCCACAAATAGTTAGGGCTTCCTTCAAACTTATGGATACCTTCCTCTACATCTCTTCACCAAATAGGGCACCCACCACATCTTTAGACGTCAAAATAATAGGAGTACTACCGATAGCCATAACAAGAGAATCCCACAAATCAGGTAAAGAAAAAAGAAAGATCTAACAATTCTCCTCTTCATCCATCTTAACACCAGCATATGTTAGTTAAGCCACCAACATATTAAATGCTTCCAGGTGGTCTATAATCCATCCAACCTCTTCCATTCTCAAGGAATTCAATTTCTTCCTCAAGAAAATATGATTTAATAAATATTTCACTTGATACATTTAACCGAACTTAGTTCATAGCTTTTGTGTATAGTTCTCTTCATGGACATTGATCAGAATAGAGTCTTCTAGGCACAATATAATTAGACCCTTGTCCTTATGGTCCATAACATCATATTGAGTAGCTGTGTTAGGATCTAAGGGTCTTGAGACATTCAAATCAACATCCCACAGATCTCAATCTATTAGCAGATCTTCCATCTTCAGCTTGCACATCTCAAAATTATTATCATTAAATTTTTCCACCTCTATTCTCCTTGACAAACTTGTCATCTAAAAATTTTTGCAACAAGATCAAAAAGTATCTTCTACACAATCTCCCACTCAAATCTGGATTAGTTCAAAAAACCCAACAAATCACAACTAAAACCAAAGGTGATGAGGCTCTAATACCACTTGTAAAGAAGTTAAGTAGCAGAACAACTTCATACACTAACCTTGAGAGGAGGGTAATGCAAAAAAAATTACGAATCATTAAAATAGTTACAAAAACTTAACAAAAGTAAACAAAATATCATGCATACCATAACACAACAAAACAATGATTTACATGGGGAAACTCTTTCGGGAGAAAAATCCCACACTCCAAAAGCAACTCAATATATTATTCAACAATCAATAACATATTACAATATACTTGCAGAGAAATCTCTTCATAGGAGTACCACTAATCAGAGACTCAGAGGTAACTTAGTAGCCATAAGACTCTTACACACAACCTCTATCTCATGCACCTCATATATAGGAGATACAATATAGAAACCGTCAAACGGTATTACAAAACCAGGGGCTAAAACCACTCAATAAAGTATAGCCAACCTTATCTCCATTCTAGATGCCCTATGATGTGTCAAAACATACATAAATATGTGTTCCTCCCTTTTACAACTTATTTATGTGTCTGATGCATTTAATATTTCCTATTCTAGGAGTCCAAACTTTCGGAGGCCATAACTTGTGAACTATGTCTGATTGATGAACTGTTTGAAGTTCCAGAAAGATCATGAAGTGCTCTATCACCTCATAAAATTCTATGTCGTTTATGCCCACTTTTCAGGTCATTTTGAAGCCTCTAAAGTCCTCAAAATTAGTTTTAAACCTTTCATCGGACCCTCCAAAAAAAGAAACTTTAATATCTTCAAAACTAGCTATGATCTTGTGACAAAAATTTACCGGCATGCTTATCTAGCCAACCAAAAAGCTTCGAGGAGAATTTAGCACCATTTTATCCTCAAACAAAAAATTATTATAAATAGTAACCTCATGTAAATGCAAGGTTGAGATACCATTTTCCCCAAAAAACTTATCTCTATCTCTCCCTCTCTTCCTACTGATCTCTATATATCTCTATATTTCTCTATTCTCCATCTATTTGTCTCATTCCTATCTCCCTCTCCCTCTCTCTCTTCCTATTTATCTCTTTCTCCCTCTTCCTCTCTATTATTTTATAAATTATAAAATACAACAAAAATTTATGAGCCCCAAAAAGTGTGAGTACTTCATGTGGCTCATAAAATTTGCTCATATTTTGTGGCTTACAAAGCATGACCATGTGTTATGACTCATAAAACATGTCACATTTTGTGCCTCAGAAAAGGTGAGAATATTTTGTACTCCATAAAATGTGTTAATATTTTTTAAGTAACTAAATATGTTCGCATTATGAATTTCTATTCGTGAAGCCACAATGTGATGGCAACATTTTATTTTCTACATAATGTGAGTGTGTTATGCAAAAAATTGGTCATTTGGCCACTTTTTTATACACTATCTTCATACACATGACCAATGACAAATCCTTGAATTTTTTTTTTAAATCAACATAAAGGAACAATAATGGTATGACCCACTTTTGTACTATATAAAAAATTTACCATATTTTGTTCACAAATTGATTTTCATACCAAACAATCAAATTTATGTAACTCATCTTTAAGAAAAGGTGCCAAAATGATCAAATAGAAAACACAACCTATATTATTTGATTCTTTGATGGTTGCAATATAAATTATCATTATTAAAGTCATCACAGTACCTACTATAGAATGACAAATTGTAAGTCCTCTATAGATTCACACTCCTTTTTAGACCCTTATTTTAGTGTATCTTATCTTATGTCAGTTCAATCTTATTTGGGCCCTCTCACATTCCACTATTGTCAAATGCTCAAATTATGATTTAATTTGGCATTACCAAACCCAACATTTATTGTCCCCTTGTAGAGGCCTATTTTGGTAAGACTAGGTCAATATTGAGTGCCATAGTTCCTTTTGGACACCATGGTCCCTTTTGGGTGCGGTAGTCCATATGGGTTTCCTATCAAAATTTCTCAAAATTTGAGTCATTGTTAGTGTCGACCTTCCCCTTTTAAAATCCATCCTCAATTTTTGTAGATGGCCATTATAAGTCAACCTAATTGTGAAAATGCCTTGAGAACCCTATATAAAGGCATCATATCTTATTCAATTCATCATATTTTCACATATAACAATTCTATCATTCTAATTCAAGAGCAAGTATTTCTTCATTCAAGAGAAAATTTGAGTATAAGCAACAAGCTACAACAAGCTATCTTCAAGTATGTTTTCATGATGGATTTTGTTATGATTTCTTATGTTATTGCATCAACACTTGGAGGACTTATGTAAAGATAATTGCATTACCACTATTATCAATGTTGAGATATAATCTTGTTAGGTCAACATTTCATTTCAGAATTATCCTTTGCCTTACCAAGGGTAAGCTCTCCTTTCTAATCAATCATAGTTCTAGAGGAGCTTAACATATACCTAGGGTTTGTCATAGGAAAACTCCTATACAACATAATGTTTCTCTCTCTTCTCTATGTGTAGGTTATAGATCCAAGAAGAAAAAGTTGTAGATTTATAGAGAGGAGACTGAGACACACATTCCAGATTTTGAATAGGTGAAAACCCCTAGACTATGTTAAGTAGCACAATTGTATACAACAGTTTTTGGTTGAATTTTAGAGGGACTAATTTACAAACCATCCTAATCTAGAATTTGAATCCTTATCTCATAGGAGACCTATCATGACTATGGCACCTAATCTAGATTTACAAAGAGGAGATCGAGACACACATTCTAGATTTTGAACAGGTGAAAACCCCTAGACTATGTCAATTAGCACAACCATCTGACACTTTTTGGTTGAATTTTAGAGGGACTAATCTACAAGGGATCCTAATTTGGAATTTGAAGCCTTAGCTCATAGGACACCTATTAGGAATATGGCACCTAGCACACTAGTCTAACTATTTAAGGCCCAAATTTTAGTGACAGGTTCCTTTTTATATCTCATTTCCAAATTTGTAATTTTGTGCCGACTTTCAATATTTTATGCTTTTATTAATGCTAAATATTTTTAATTTCACATTATTTTACCTGGTTCTCGCTTCTTAAATTTAATCATATCTAATGATATCCAATCAACATTCAAAATGAAGCAACCAATCACAATACTCAGCTCTCCTATAGGATTGAAGTTGTGCCTAATTTGTTGTTCCTCAATCAAAGTGTTTGGAAATGGTTCTTAGTTTGCATTTCTAGCCTACTAAAAACTCTGTTTCCTACATTTGACCTATAGATCTTCAAATAATTTTAGAAATGAATATCTCACACTTACATAGAAAAATGGGCAAATTTTCATTACACAAAATACCCAAAAACATTACAAAACTGCTTATTGTTATTTAAGTGAAATATATAGTCAATGGGAGATACCATGTGAGTTGAAACCCTCTACAAACACACAACCTATAGAAAAAATCAACAATGAATTGAAGCTCACACTTGTGAACCCAAATCACACTGAAAGTAGCTAAAATTGCAAACCATTGAAGCTATGTTGCACTCTTTGAATAAGAATGCCATCTAGAATCAAAGAGTTTAGTACATAAGCTAAAATATTCCTTAATTTTTCATCCAAAGAAGTCCCATGCAACAATTGGAGGGAAATGGCAACTTTTGAATTGAATGTAACTCTCCCTTCCAACTATAGCTATATGGAACTGAAAAAATTACCCCAACTTAACTAGCAAACCGAATATTATAAACACTTGCCAAAGGTGAACTCCAAAATCTCCAAGAAAATCCAATGCCCAACTTGACCAATTGAATAATATTCAATGTTTAATGACCCAAAATCCAACAAATACATTAATTTAATCAAGACCAAAAAATATTAAATAATATATTTCCCAATTGCGAAACTTTAGCTTGCCAAAAATAATGAGAGATGAGCTAAAGTACCAAGATTTGAAGAATTCAACTCATCTTGGACATTACAATTTTTATGTATATCAACCATCTAATTGTATTTATAGGATCTTTTACTATGTCGGTTAAATTGAAGTCATTTGGATTATTTGAGTGAGCATGCCTCAACTTTTGATGTAGTTTTTATCCATAGAGGGTTTCTCCATGTTATTTGTGGCATGTCCAATATTATGCTATTTTTTAAAAATAAAAAATTCTCTGATTTGTATTTACAATGTAATATGTACAAGTTTTAAACAATTTATTTACTCTTATAATTTATTTAATTTATATTTTATAAGATGATAACACATTTAACCTAGAACCTTGATAGTTTGTGAATCATTAATGATAGAATGCTTGGAAGGCACTTAAGTTCCCTATTAAACATGCCTAATAAGTCACCATTATCCATCACCTCAATCCCTCAATGCCATTTCTCTATTTTGATATTTAATAATAATTATTTCAATTTTGCAAACTCATTTTTTCAGCCATCTATAAAATTGAGATCATTTTTTAATTATAAACCTTTAAAATTATACTTGTTTAAAAGAATTTTATATATATTAATATCCATTGAAAAATCATGCATGATATGATAGCAACTATTCTACCTACAAAATGACATTCTAAGACATCATAACACATTATTCGTTTAAAATATACTTATTTAATAAATTCAATATATAGTCATATCCATTCAAATAGCATGCATAATATACAATAGATATTCTCCTTTAAAACAATATGGTAAGACATCATAACACGCCATGCCACATCTCCATATTAAGTCCCATAATTTATGATGATAAAATGGCAGCCATTTCTTAAAAAATTGCCAATTATTGGAGTTCACAAAATAAAGATCACCAGTTTGTGCACCATTATTAACCAGAAACCTTTTTCCCTAAGACTAGCGTAGAGAGATTGACCGGGTAAATAAATGAAGAATTTCCCCTCCAAACCTGGCGTGAAATCATGGAATATACTTTTTCAGTGGGATGGGTTCTATCCCAGAACACATATGCGCTTGTATCATTGCAAAACAAATTCTGTGGAGTCGTCTTTCCACATCTTACTTCTGCATTAAACATTCCTGACCCACAGCATGCTGTACTTGCACTCTTAAATCCTGCATCCAGAAATTTACGTGAGATTTCTTTTATTTATAAGCTACCCAATCATTGAAACCCTAAAAATTAAAGTTCTTTATGTTTGAGAGACTGGGTAAGAGTGTAGTTTACCATAAGCTTCAGGGTTCTGAATTATGTTCAGAAAATAATCATAACTGTTTAGCCGGAGGATGGTTACTCCAGCTAATTTTTTATTGAGGCGATCCACAAGTGACTTCATTGCAGTGTTATATGCCACAGCCAGCTGGTTTACGATATCCAAACATTCACCTTGGCCAATAAAATATCCGGCTAGTCTTGTATAGGGAGTGCATCCCACAGCTGAAATGTCCACTACAAGGAATTTTCTTGCCCCAGCTCGATAAAGCCTCTGTCAAGTCACATTCCAATAATTTTATTCTTTTTCTACTAAATTACATACCTTTTTTAAGAGTTTGCTATGTGAGAATTTTGAAACTTACTGCTATGTACTGATCAAATTTGGTGAGGAGCAATGTAACGAACCGTTGAGGAGGAGTAGTGTTTTGAAAAGTTGTGTTGCCAAAATAGGCACCAATATCGTTGCCTCCAGCCGTAATGAAATATAAAGAGTTGCTTATGTAGGATTTCGCTTGTGCAGCTCCAGATGGGTATGTCTTCCTCAGAATATAAGAGAAGTGTTCGAACTGAAATATTTGGCGACTCAGTGTGATAATATTCTGCAAGATTGAAGAGGATTAGAAGAGCAAAGGAAAAGTTCTAATTAAATCCATACAGTTATGGTATGTTTAATTATTACAAAAAACAGATTTGTTAGAAGAGCAATGCAAAAGGTGCAGTAAAAATGTATTGTTAGATTTGTGGCACACATAATATAGAAAAAACAGATGGTTGCACCAGAAAGATTACTCTTTCGTTTAATTTTATTTTTAAAATTAAATATCTGATAAATATTTAACATAGAATTTGAAAGAAACAAAAATGTCACCATACATATCTTTGGTGGAACAACAATTTTTATTACCCAGAAAAAAATTTGTTTTTATTGTTTCTATTTGTCTATATTTTTAAATAAAACAATTTCTTTAGGAAAATTAGTAAAGGAACCCTTTTAGGAGCAGAGGTTCCACGTTAAATGCCTTACATTTTCACTTCAATAAATCAGCAGCAATCGTAACCACTGGCAAAGTGGATTGCGAACATTCAGTGGAAAAGAGCTCTAACACTATATTGAGAAAGCAAAAAAAATCAGACTCTGCTCTTAAAATAAGATTTTTTATATGCTCAGAATCAAGGAATTTTCTCATTAATTAACTCAGAAAAAGCGAAAAAGAGAAACTAAAATGGCAGCATTTAGCAGCTGCGACCCAAAACTGCAGATTACATTGGGAATATGCTATAACAAAATAGAGCTCAATGAAGAAAAATATAAAAATTGCATATTTCCTTCCCAATGGCATTTGCAACAAACTTTTGAAATCATCGAGGATACAGAGTTTGATGAGGATCCTGTAAAAAAGGTTTTTAAGTTAGCAATCTTAAAAAAATATGTTAAATCTTTCATTTAAGAGTTGAATTTAAGACTTCCTATTTGTTGTCTAGGTGTTTTATTATTAAGTCGCTGATTTTTTAATGTCTTTTTTATTTTTGATTGGATTGGTTTATTTTTCCACACTCCTTTTAAGCTACACCTTAAATATTTAAGAATAATAGCTCAGCTTAGCATTATTGAATTAAAATCTGATACTATATTAAACTTTTCATAGACTAATTTAAAATCAATTATTAGACCTCCAATTTATAAAATTAATTATAAAAAAAAATAGATAACTTTACCAAAATATAATTAAAGAAGGTCAATCAATGTATAACACAACCTACTAAGAATCTTAATTTGACACATCCATAACCACCCACCAATCCTATTCAACCATAAAGAAAAGATTCAGAAAGATACCATACCTCTCCAGCTCCTGTTGAATCAAGCAATCCGCTAGCTCCTGATGCGAAATTTATCCCTCTGCTAAAATTTACCTTTGGCTGCAGATATGGAGGGACAAAGGGTAACCCCAAATAGGTAGCTGCAAACATAAATAGATGATGATTAATGGGCAAAGCTAAAAGTACATTGTAGCAAATTACATTTTCTGTAGAATGGGTAAAGCTAAAAATGCAGACTAAGTGGACTTGAGTTAAAAATCCAAATCTGAAATAATGAATGACACTAACCCAGGAAATCGAAAGTGGTGCGGCCATTGGTAAAGCGACCAGTTGGGTGGGGGAAAAAGGAAACACCATATGGTGTGAAGTTTGCACGCGATTGACAGTGTCGAATGTAATTATTGTTCCCTGCATCTCCTAACGAATCACCAAACACAAACATGGCTGGCACATAACCCCCCTTTTTAGCTGCGGCCACACAACTGATCATCCATAACCCAACTAAAACACCCACCAATGAGCTCTCCATTATTATCTCAATCAGCCAATTATCCCAGATCTTCTGCTCAACCTCCAATATAATTCCTTGTTAATGAGAACAGGCTATCATATTTATAGAGAGCATGCTTAATGTCTTCTTTGCATGTATTGAAAGATTAAAGCCAAGAACTACAACCGTTTTTATGTTCAAAAATTCAGGAATAAAATAAGGTCCAAGATGCCAAATACGACTCTTTCCATGTTGGTAATGTCACCTTTTTTTATGCAAACATATTCACACGTCTGTTAAAACTAATGTGAAAAATCATTCCCTTGATCTCCTGCACTTCTCGAAACTTGGTTAAATTTTCATCAGTTATTTCCGTGGGAACGTCATTTCCAAAGTCTTGGACAGAAACGAAAAATTATAAAATGATAGTCTTGGACAGAAGCGAAAAATATAAAATGAGTAAAGATGGTTGTTGAATTAAGTGAGTATACTTTGTGAGGTTGATGGTAAATTTTTTTATTACATTATTTAAACGGTTTAAAAATTCTATGGAAAATGAAGGCCAGGCTTCAATAGCATGTTTCAAACTCACAGCTATTAGTATAATTTAAGATGATTCATTAAAGAAAGTCAAAGCTTAGAAAGTATCTTTTAAGTCTATTCTAAAATAGATACCCATCAGTCTTTAACTTCTACATTCCTGGATTAGATTATAATCCCAACTATCTAGCTATACAGCCAATTCTGTTTTCTCCATATGCACAAACATATCTGCAGCATTTAAGAGAAGCTTTGAAGACAGATATATCATAGATTTGATAGGACTCTTCCAACCTGGCTACCATCCCATCTGCAGTGTTCTCACAGATTGTGGACAATTCAAAATATAAATATATTATTATATGTAATCCTCCCTTCTCTCCCTAGGTGTGTTGTTTTCTATATATTGTATGGTCATGCTTTTGGTCTGCACTCTTTCAACAAAATCTAGCTCCTTGAAGCTGTAAGAGGTGGTGAAAAATAGTAGATAAAATTGTAATGGTGTTTGAATGAGCTGAAGCTCAGATAGTAATCAAAAGTTACAGTTCAGTTACAGAATAATGTAATAATGTCTGAAGGTTATTAGAGCTAGAAATCAATCCGGTGATGTTATTTTTCATTCTGATAAATATATAAAATTTCATTTTATCCTCCCTCTTCAATCATACACCCTAGTCAAAGAATTGCCAACATAAACTCCTGTCCTCTTGTCAGATAACAGTACTGCTTATAAATGATATAAAATCGTGTATTAAGAAAATAATAAAACAATTAGATATTAATTTATTTAATTTTCATCAACAAAAAAAAACATAATTCATCAATAAGATCTATCTATTAGTGTGATTTAAGATGAGTCATGGAAGAAAGTCAAGACTTAGAGTGTGTCTTTAAACCAAATCCAAAATGAATACTATCAGTCTTTAGTTCTTAGTCAAAGAGATATTAGCATGAGCTCATGCTCTTTATCAGTCACAAAACTACTCATAAATGATATAAAATCTTTCATTAAAAAATAAAATCAACAAGCACATACTTAGATATAAATAAATATAAAAAACTAATGTTGTAATTATTGTCTGAGCCAAGTCTACCCCCACATAAACTCCACCTACCTGTCAGGAGTGTGTCAGAGGTGTTGTAGCAGAAACAACTTGGGAAGATTGTGTTGGGAACTCCATCCCAAGAGCTCTTAACGTGAACATCAAGACTGCTGAGGAGTCAATGAGGTTGTTGAGTATTTTGAATTTGAATTTGGGGGGGAATTTTTGAGAAGACAACAAGTAGACAAAATGAGAGAATGTTCTCCATATTCTATAGAATCGGAGAGTCCAGCAGAGCTTAGTGTGTGTAGAGTTAAATGCAGTTCCAAAGAATGAGGAAAGAATAGAGACAATAGTTTGAGAAGTGAAGAAGAAGAACAACCACCTGTGTGTGTGCTTGTAGTTTGTCAATAGAGAGAGATAGCTCCTGACTGTGCGTAACTCCAAGTGAGCATTAGTTTGTAGTGAGCTCAAACAAGCTCCTAACTGTAATTTGTGGTTGAATGCAGCTCCTGATCACTACCTATAGATTAAGAATCAAAAGTTATTTTTGAGTCTGTAATTTGTAGTTTTATTGTTTCTAGTCATTTAATAGAATGTGAATGAAATTGCATGTCTCCTAGTTTTTATTGTTTGGCTTACGCTTGATTTGCATTCTCAGTTGTTGGGAAATTGAGTTGTAGTCTCTGTGTGTTTTGGTTGGCTTTGATCTCGTATGCTCCAACCATTTGTGAAAATCTCTAACATGGTATCAAAGCTATAGAGCCTAAATCCTTGAGAGTAGGGCATTTTTTTCTAGGTGTTTGAGTTTTGTGCGTAGGAGACATGGCTGGAGATGAAGGAAAGAGATAGCAGCAACCATTGTCTTTTAATGGACAAAATTATGATGTTTGGGCCAAGAAGATGACGACCATCATGGTTTCAAACAATTTGTGGGAACATTATGCCACTGGATTTGTCGATACAACTGAGCCAACTTAGTGTGTTTCTCTCACAAACAATTAGAAGAACCAGTTGAGGGAGACAAGGAGGAAAGATGCTAAGGCATTGAGTTTGATTGAAGTAGCCTTGATAGACGCGCCTAGCATAGAAGTAGCTAACTATGCTAAGGAAGCATGGGAGATCCTCCAACCTAGCTACAAGGGGAGTGATAAACTTGGATTGGTGAAGCTCCAAATTCTTAGAAGAGATTTTGAGACTCTTCAAATGAAGGACAGTGAGTCCATTTCAAAATTTCATACAAGAGTCTCTGGTTTGTTGAACCACTTGAGGACAAATGGAGAAACCATGGAGAAGAAAAGGATTGTTGAGAAAATCCTTCAAAGTTTTCCTTCAAAGTTTGATGCAATAGTGATTTCTATTGAAGAGGCAAAGGATTTGTCAGTATTGATAGTTGATAAGTTGATGGGTTCTCTTCAAACCTATGAGAAACACCTAAATAAGTTTTTCTACTTATTCCCAAGAGAAAGCTTTCAAATCTCAAACCAATGCCAGAGGTGGGGGGAGAGGAAGAAATAGTGGAAGGAGTTCAAGAAGCAGAGGCTGTGGCAATAAAGATAGCTCAAGACAAGCATACAACCAAGAGGGAGCAAGCAGCTCTCAAAACTCCAAACAAGGCAAGAAGTACAATAGTTCGAATCAAAAGTATGACAAGAGAAATGTAGAATACTTTAACTGTCATACAATTTAGCATAATGCAAGAGATTGCTGGAAAAAGCAATGTAATCAGTCAAAGGAAAATGCTAATGTGGTTGATGTGATGTGGCTGAAAATAATCAGTCCACATCCTTCATCATGTGCAACATTGGTGAAAAAGGTAGCCCTAAAGTGTGGTATTTGGACAGTTGTTGCAGCAACCACATGACTGGTAATGAAATTTTATTCTCTTTTATTGACAAAAACGTCAAATCTGAGATCAAAATGGGGAACAATGGAATAATTTTAGTTGTGGGCAAAGGATCCATTATGATCTGCACCAAGAAAGGTGAGAAGGATATTGAGAATGTTTATTTTGCTCAAAGCATTAAACATGATCTCATGCGTGTTGGACAACTGATCCAAAATGGATACAAATTACTGATGGAGAAGGGTGAATGTTTCAATTTTGACAAAGATGGGAGTAAGAAAGTTGTTGCAGTAGTTCAAACGGTGAAGAACCAGATGTTTCCTTTAAGAATAGAGATGTGTTTCTGTTCTTAGTCCATCATTGCACCTCCCAAGAAAGCATGTACAACAATATAATAGTTAAAGGCCCTCACGAGCAACATTGAAGACCCTTCCAAGCTATGGCATCTCAAGTACATAGACACTTGGTTTATTCCGGTATGATTTTATTGTCCAAGAAAACAATGGTAGATAGTTTACCAAGGATAGAAGAGCCTAGTAGCAAGTGTTAGGCATGCATTTTGGGTAAGCAACAAAGATTGTCTTTTTAAAAGGTCAACTCTAGAAGGGCAAGAGAACCATTGGAGTTGGTACATACTAATTTGGTTGGCCCTATGAAAACCATATATCTATGTTTGCATTGTGTTGTCATTGATGTCAACTGGTATGTATAACATTTCACCGATATGGACGGCTACCGGTATACAAGGTGCATGGAAGATGAAAGCAAGAGAGGTTACCGGTATAGATGTTCATGGGTAAGCATGCATAAGAAAGAAAAGAGACAACAAAGGTGAGACTAGTATATTCAACTGATATGCAGGCAGAAGCATTATCTACCGATAAGCTAGCAAGGGACAACAGGAGAAATATGACCACCAGTATGCAAGGAGGTGTATAATCAACCGGTAATTATGTCAACCACAATGCATGTGGAGATTGATGTATAACAGTGGGAGATAGTTGAAGACTACTGGCATGATGTTATCATGCATGTTACCAGTATGCAGGCAGGAGTAGAGTCAACCAGTAAATAGGGCTACAGGTATGCAATAAGGTGTAAAAGGGATGAACTCTCATCAGATGGAGATGGACATAGTGACTCATCCTAGATATCTTTTGTGTGTTGGCAAGTTGGTGACTAGGCCAACGTGTCTCAACCGATAGAACAGTGAAGTGCAGGAATAAAGGTTAACCGGGTAAAGCATCATCGGTAGGGTAAGATAACTGGTAGTGTAAGGGATACACCAATTGCATGCATGGTCAGTGACTGAGTCTGCACAAACACAGTGAGCTAAGTTGGATGTCGACAGAGAACACGTGGATTCCAAGTTGCAAGTGAATAGTGCCTCGTCGAAGGAGTCGATGATTGGTAAGACTTTTAGTGCAGTTTGCATAAATGATGGGACAATGATAGAGGTTTGTTGCTCGAGGTAGAATGACAGATTGAGATTGAGAATTGTCATGTAAGGATCAATGCAGGACATCGAGTAGAAAATCAGATTTGGTGAAGAAAACATCTAGAGCATTTATTATGATTAACAGAAAGCATGGCTAACAAACAGGTTGCAGGTTTCTAAATATAGAAAATGTCTCCTAGAAGGAATGGAAATGGTGGTGAAGCTTGACTTGTTGCAGGTTGTCAATCTTGGAGAGGAGATTTGATGTGATCTAATACAGTTCATGATAGGTAAAAGAAACCCTAACCGCAAATAGTTTGAACCTTATTCTGGCGGGAAAGCTTATGTATAAATATGAAGATTGAACATCAAATTCGTGATGCTAGTTGCTAGAGAGGTGTGTGCTTGAGCAAATAGAGTGTTGATCAGACTGACAAGAGTGTTGCAACTAAGTATCTAAAGGAGAACCGGTAGAAAAGGTGTAATCGATAAGAGGTTTTAGTAGATGTTTAACCGGTAAGGTTAATGTAACCAATAAGCTGCAAAAGAGTATAATAGTTGTGTGAATCTATGAACCGACAAGGGTGAAATGCCAAGATAGCAGCAGAGAGTCAAGGAGAGAAGGGTGAGTATCGGTGGGGATTGGGAAAGGTAGAAATAGAGCAGAAGGAGAATCAGAAAGAAAGAGTGAGCAAAACAATTTGTAGAAAAAAAAGAGCAGAGGTGAACCGGTAGAGAAGAACTAAACTAATAGAGTGATTTAATTACAGGTGTTACAAAACTCATTTGTAACAAGATGCCTTGACTGTAATAAGTTTTTATTTTAATATATTTCATTGAGTTGGTGCTTGGTGTAGGGGTTGGTGCTCCTTGGGTTGGTGCCCTAAATCAGTAGGGGTTAGTGCTCCTTGGGTTGGTACCCTAAATCACGAGGGGTTGGTGCTCCTTGGGTTGGTGCCCTAAATCTTTGTAATACAATTGTTTTTGTTGTGAAGCTAGATTAGAGCAATAGAATCTAGCAGCTTTTCTCACTGAGGTTTTTCCCACATTGGGTTTTCCTCATATAACTAGTGTTATGTGGTGTGTCTTTTGTGCATGATTGATTGTTAGTACTCTCATTGTTACCAGTCACGCACACACACAAAAAAAAACAATACTTGAGTTTGTTTGAAATCACTGATTCACCCCCCCTCTTAGTGACATATTGTGTTCAACAATTGGTACCAAAGCCTTAGGTTCCCTCTTGGTTAAAAGCTTTCTCTAGCTTGGGTAGATTCTGGTTTAAGAACACAATGGCAAGAAATGAGTCCTCCTCCTCCAAAGCTCCCATGTTTGATGGAACCAACTATTCCTTTTCGAGAAGAAGAATGGAAACCTATATATCCTCCTTAGGTTTTCATGTTTGGATGTTAGCTAAGAATGGGTATATTGTCCCTAGTGTTCCTCCTAAATATCCAGATGCTAAAAAGGAGTATGAAAACAATGCAAAGGATAAACATGCTATTCTTAGTGGGTTGTCTGATAATGAAATTGTAAAGGTTATGCACTGCTTATCCACCAAGGAGACTTGGGATAAATTGCAGAGATTATTTGAAGGAGATGTCAAAGTCAAGGAGGCTAAGATGCAAACACTAAGAGGCCATCTTGAAGCCTTGAAGATGAAGGATGAAGAAAAGATTGCATATTATCTTCAGAGAGTATATGAATCTATGAACACAATCAGAGGACTTGGAGAGGATATAGCTAATGAAGCTATTGTCAAAAAGGTACTTTGATTACTCACATCTAAGTATGATACAAAGGTATCTCCTATAGATGAAGCCAAGGATTTGAAAAAAAATTCAATGGATGAGTTATTTGGCTCCCTAAATACTTATGAAATGAGAACAACCGGTGAAGGAACTTCAAGGAAAGAGGCTAGTTTCAACTCCATCAAAAAGGGAAATGAAGAAATTGTTCATGGTGAATCTAGTGAAGACTCAAATATTGAGGTGGAAAACTTTGTGGGGAAGCTTAAAAGAGGATCTGATAAGTATAAAGGAAAACTGCCTCTCAAATGCTTTAACTATGGTAAATAGGACACTTTGCTGCAAAATGTCCCTATGGTGAGAATAGTGGAGAGGAATTGCAAAGCACCAACAAACCCTTGGGCAAGAACAAAGAGAAGAAAGTCTACTGACAAGAAAGAAGAAGCTACTGTAAGTTGAACAGTCTATATGTCTTTGAAGATGATGCTACCGATGAAGAAAGTGTATTAGAAGAAGGTTGTTGTGAGGATGAAAGAGAAGTAAATCTCTTTATGGCATTAGATGAACCAATTGATGAAGATATTGAAGCTGAAATGGACTTGGAAGGTGAGCTCATAAGTGCACTTGAGGAGTTGAGGAAGACAAGAAGATAACTCAAGAAGGTTAAGTTGTTGTAGAAGAAGAAGATCTTTTGAAGCAATCCTTGAAGGATTCCAATCAAATAATTTCAGATTTGAAACTCCAGGTGGAAGAGGCCAAGAGGATATGTGAAGTTACATTCACTAATTGGATGAATAAGGAGAAGGAGCATCAGAAGTTAGAAGAAGAGATTGTAAGGCTCATAAAGGAGCTTGAAAATAGTAAGGATGAACTGAAAATGAGAAGCAAGTAAGAGGGCAGCACTGAAGCCTTGGACACGATGTTGGGAAATAAAAAAAGCTCAAAAGATACTAGTGGCTTCGGATTTGAAAAAGGATAGAGTTCAAATAGAAAAGACACATTTGGTAAGGAGATACAATTTACCTCCTCAAGTGAAAGAAAAGAAAAACAAACCTTTACTATCAGAAAGGGTGCTGAGAAAAAGACATATGTTGAAGCTGCAAGGACTCAACTTGTAAACCGGTATGATAAAACTATGAACCGGAAGCCACACTCAATGTACCGGTATGCTGATTCTAAAGGGGAGCCCAAAGTTGATAATGAAGGATTCATAAGTCCATAACATTAGAAGAAGACATCCAGGGAGACAAAAATTTGTCGGTGCAAAGCAACAAGACAGGTATGTACCCAACTTCTGTGGTTATAGTTACTGATGTAATAAGTTTGGTCACAAAATTTCTGATTGTAGATTGATTAATAAACCTCCTGCAAATTTTGAAAGTAGAAACTCATTTGGTGCACTCTGGGAGATAAATGTTGTTTGTTATCAGTGTGATGGATTTGGTCATAGGAGTTTTGAATGTAGGAGAAGTCAACCGGTTGTTGGCATTTTACACTTACATAAGAATGGTTGATGTTTTCATTGATGGAAACCAACTGGTAACAGGATTCTACAAGTTCACCAGCAACGCAAACATCATCTACCAGCACCGACAGGCATAACAAGTTCATTCATTGACATCTAGTTTACATCGGCAACAAAGCATATCGTCACTCAGGCCAACATGAGACAAAGTTTTTTTTATGTGAATTGTATTATAGTGTAATTAATTATTTGTAAGCCTACATGATGTATTGTAAAGACTCATATATGTATGAGATCTTATAGGTCATTTTGATAAGGGATAGTGTGATATAGTAGAGAAGAGTAAATAGAATGTATAGGTGAATTTGTAATAAGGCAAATAGATTATGAGAGCGAATATTTGTGTGCGCATTAATTGATATAATCATTTTATGAGTGAATAAGGAGCAGAGAAAAGTGAATTTTATTCATCAGAAAGGTTTTTGGTTATGGTTTCTGACTGAGATTAAACCGGTACTGGATCAAGCATTTCAGATGCTATTTTGAGCAATACATTGTCTTGGATTTAATTATCCATTTTGTAGTCACTGAGACTCTTTCATTGAGCAATGAGCTCTAGGTTGTTGGCCTTCCTGCATGTGCAGGCCCCTATTGTAAGTAATATTTATTCATATTGGCCAGTGAGTAAGTATTGTGGGTCACAAATCCCACAGATTTTTTTCCCTTACCAAGTTTCCTCGCACAAAACATCTTGTGTTATGGTGTGCATTTATGTTGTCTCTGTTATTTATCTTTGCTGCAATATTGCTTGTTTATCGATACATTAATTTGGGTTGCAAAGTTATAAATAAGTTCAAATATTCCATTAACCAATTAGACACTGATTCACCCTACCCTCTTAGTGTCTTTGGTCCTCTATTTGTAAAAGCCTAACAACTTGAGGAAGATTCTGAAACCGGTACTGATGGAGAGTTTGAGAAAACAGTTGGAAGGAGCTCTTGAAGATTTTGATGTAGAAAAATTGAAGAATATCAAACTTGAAGATGATCTGAGGACTGCCCACAAATTCATTAAAGGACTTCAGGAGAACCTGGTTATAGCACAAAACAAGAGGAAGGAACTTCATGAGAAAATACAAAAACATGATGATGAAAAGGAAACTCTTAGGGATATTGTAGAGAAGCTAAGACAAGAGAACAATAACATGAGGAATGAAATGCAAGATTTAACCATGAGGCTATGTAAGGATATTGAAGATAGGAAGAAGACTGAAGAAGACTTGACTAGGAGAGTTAATGATGGAGTAAATGAAAATCTAAGACTTTGTCATGAAAATGATATGCTAAAGACAGATCTGATTCACATGCAACATGATAAAGAGGAGCTTAGGAGACAAGTTGGGATTCTGGAAAATGAGTTGATCACTGCAAATGAACACAGGGACAAATTCAAGAAAAGTTCAGAAAGACTTGATGACATACTGAAAAGATAGAAACCTGATGGAGATACAATTGGACTTGGATTTGAACATGGAGAAAGTTCTGGGACTACAAATAATCAAGATCACAGCAAACCGATAAGACAACCTAATGCTTATAAATTTAATGGCAAATGTTTTAATTACAACAAATTTGGTCATAGAGAAAATCAGTGTAGATTTAGAAATAATTAGAACACAAATTCACCCACCGATCAATGTTCCAAATGCAATAAAGTTGGTCATAACTCAGAAAATTGTAGAATGAATGTGAAATGCTATGTTTGTGGTAGATTTGGACATCTATCTAATCAATGCACAATACAAACTGGTCAAGGATATGGAAAATCTATTCAGAGGAATAATGTAACTTGTTATGCATGTAACAAGATTGGGCATATTGCAAAAATTTGTAGAAGCAAGACTAAATCGGAGAACAATAAAGGGTCTAATGAGAAGGGAAAGGAAAAAGTAAATGAAATAAAGAAAGAATTTTCAAAACAATGGATTAAGATGAGAGATCAGAGAGTTGATGAATCTATCTCTGCACCGGTAGAACAGAGTAACCCTCCACTGATAGGAGATTCTTCATCTGACTAAGGAATAATCCTTAGGGGGTATGGCAGAAAACTAAAAATCATGCATCCTACCCTCGATTGATGGTAAGCAGATATATTTCTTCTTTACCGGTAGATATGTTAAGACTTCACTTAACCGGCAAGCATTTGATGTGGTTGGTGGAGAACATTTTTTATTATAAAGCACCAAAAAACCCTCATTTCAATTGACCAAGCATCCAAGCATTCGAAGAGCGCACACAGAGAGAAAAGGCATTCTAAAGGAAAAGCAACAAGGTGTTTTTAGGCATTGAAGGATTTCAAGTGAAAAGGTATTTATCTTTTGCAATGGCATCTTCATCTTCTGCACCTGAATTTATTGCAAACCCTACTGTGGTAGAAAACATTAAGTGCCCTAGACTCGTGTTTAAAACATTCCTGAGATTGCTAAGCAAGATGATTCCATCAAAGCCTTTTCTAAGATTCTGAAGGGAGTTTCTTTTGTCAAAGACCTGAGGATTTATATTCAATATAACATAGAGAATTTAGGGTCAGATGACTTGAGGAACATGTACAAAGATGTTATAACTGATGAGCAAGGTTTAGTCAAGCCAGAGCATAAGATTGCTGAGGATTTAGGATTTGTTGAAATTTTGAACATTCCTGAATTTCAAGATGAAATAGTTCATCTTGTACTAAGTAGAGTTCATGGGGAGTTTATGTGGCTAGATTTTGTTTTTAAAATCACTAAGGAGGCAATCAAGGTAGTTACTGGTTTACCCTCAACCAGTACTAGACCTGAAAGAAAAGAGAAGATACCAAACAAGGGTGTTATGGACCTAACTGGAGTTACATCTGACAACAGATCTCTTAGGGTTAGTTATATCAATGTTGCAAATGTGAAATATGTGAGCCTGGTATTTGGATACAGAGTTACACATATAAATAGGTTAAATTATGTTTCTAGCTTGTGTATTCATAGTGCATATGAGATGGTTAAGAACAATGCTAAAATTGACATCTGTGATTGCTTAAGGATGAATTGATAGATAACTTGAATAAAATTAAGGGTGACAAGAAGGGAACATTCTATTTTGGGAATCTACTTGTGTGTTTAATGCTTTACTTCACAAAGGAGATGCCTGACATTGGTCACAAGGACTTTGCATATGACATCCCGGTAGGTAGACAGATCATGGAAGCTATTGTCAGCATTGGTGCTAACAGTGATAACATTGTAGCAGACTACTTTAAAAACTTGCAAACCAAAATGAAGGCTAGAGAAAGGATACCGTAGAGTTTTGTGGATAGGTATGACAAGCAAATTTGTTTTTTAATCAAAAGAGATGAAACATGGATGGAAGTTGTTTCTCCTAGAACTATTTGGATAACAGAGATGGGATATGAAGTTGATATGAATATTTTTGAGGCTTATGCTAAGACACTTCTTGATGCACCTATGGAACCTTCTGAAGAAATTTTTGGCAATGCTGACACTATTGAGAGTGTTTTTTTGATGCAAAAGCAGAGAAAAAGAAGAGAAAAATTAATCAAAGATGCATCCAAAATGGTTAAAGAGGTTAAATAAAATGTGATGAACTAAAGTGGTATTTCTGCTACTGAACTGGAAGGACTAGAACCGGTAGCTCATGTTTCACCAGTTGTCACTTCTTTCGATACAGACAGTGGTAAGGCAGTAGAGTTCAAAAGAGTTGAAAGGAAGAAGAGGAAACCTTCACCGGTACCTTCTCCTTCTCCTAAAAGAACAAGAACATTAAGGAAGAAGTAGCAGGTTGTAAGAGAGCCTAAGAAGAAATTAACTCCAAAGAAGAAACAACAACCTAAGGCACTGGATACCCTTACACCGGAGGAATTGATCAATGAAATAACACAAGAAGGTAATCTTAGTAATGTGAATAAATTTTATCATTCTTTCAAGGATTCTGACAAGGAGACAATAGAGGAAAGCATTATTTTGCATCTTGACATCTACAAGAAAGTTTTGATTGAGGTTGTAGATGATTTGCCAAATGACTTATACATAAGATTAGAGGCTAAAAGAAGTTCATAATGGAATTGGATAAAAAGTTGAAGGTTGAAGCATTTTGGGTGGTTCACCCTATTAATTCCAGGGAGGAGATCGATGAACTGATTGCTGAAGCCAACCGGTCAATTTTTGTGAGTGGTCACCGACAGGTTAGTCTAATGGTTGGGAGAGTAAAAGAAATAGAAGATGAAACTACAAACAAATGGGACATATTTTTTGTTGAAAAAGAAAAGAAAGAAGAAAGGGATAAACAGAAAATGGATGATTCTTTTACAAAGGTATATCAAAAGGATTAAGGTAAAGGTAAAGGTTGTAGTGTACTTGTTATAAAGCTCAAAGATAACCTTTCTCTACCGGTACAGGACACCCCACCAATAACTTTAGGGACATCGGTACATATAGACAATCCACGGATAAGGAGGCTAAAGAAACGACTCATGATGATACTAATCCGAAATCGGAAATTCTTTTTACTATGAATGTAGATACATAGGATTCTAATATTGTTATGGATAAAGAGACTGCAGAGGTTAAGACAGTTGATGCTATGAATGTTGAGATCTCTGAGTCACCGGTTAACACTGCTGACTCTAAGAACATTCAAATACCGACATAAGCTAAGAATTCGGACACTGAGAAACCAACAAAAGAAGAGGTAATAACACAGAGTGAGAAACCGATAGCAACTATAAATAAAGAGGAAACAAACGATGGAAACAAGGAATAAATTATTAAGGTAACTGGTCTAGTGTCTGATAAAAAGAAAGTTATTGTAGAACCAAGCACATCCACTGCAAATTTCAGACCTACAAATGTAAGACATGTTCTTTTGGATTCAATTAAGAGGATCACACATTGCAACGCCTTAGCATTTAAGTCCATTGATGATACATTGCCTATTTTGAAAATGATTGCACCAGCATGTAAGATAGATCATATTGATGGTTCTTTGAGTAAATTGGACACATTGTCCAAATTTATTGCTCCAAATGTTCTATCTGTAGATAAGATCAATGAAGAAACCATTAAGGAAAAGGTGAATAAAGAAAAAGGTGAATTCTTTGAGAAGACTATCAAAGACTGCACTGAGCATATTGCTTCCTTATTATCGGTACTTAATTCAATAATTTTGGAATATAAGGATTCGTATAAAGAAGCTTGCAAGCCTCACCACCTGACTGAAAACATTGATGAGGAGATTAAGAAAATACAAAAGGAGATAGATGATATAGTAGATAATATGATAGGTTCTTCGGAACTTACCTCAGTTTTTTATCAAGAGATGGCATTTTTTGAGGAAAAGATAGAGAAACTGGAGCAGGAAAAAGAAAGGATAAGGTTGAAGGCTCAAGAACTAAAAAACAAACTTGGTCCAAGATTGGATAGTCTTATAACTCAACGGGCTGAGCTATCTAAAGAAACAATTCAAGGAGAACAGTCACCGGAGCAACAAATGAATTATCTGACCGACATGATCCAGTAGACCAAAATCATTATTTCTGATAGTAATAAATTCATGTAGAGCCTAAATCTAATTTTGGCAGATATCTTTCAAATTGTACACAACAGGTTATAGGCTATGAGGTAGAATTTTGTATTTTTTGATTATTTTTGACATCCTTTGTCATTGATGTCAAAGTGGGAGTAGTATGGAGAAAAATGCACAAAAGAAATCACTTGCTTAGAGGGAGCACCCTTCTTTTGGGGATCAATTTTGGACTTCATTTTTGGACAACAATTTTGGATTTTTCTCATGAGTGTTGCCATCAATGTCAAAGGGGGATATTGTTGGCATTCTACACTCACATGAGAAAGGTTGATGTTTTTATTGATGGCAACCAACTGGTAACAGGATTCTACAAGTTCACCGGCAATGTAGACATCATCTACCAGCACCCGCAGGTACAACAAGTTCATTAATCGGCATCTAGTTTACATTGGTAACAAAACATACCGACACTCAGGCCGACATGAGACAAAGTTTTGTATATGTGAATTGTATTTAATGTAATTAATTATTTGTAAGCCGACATGATGTATTGTAAGGACTCACATATGTATGAGATCTTATAGGTCATTTTGATAAGGGATAGTGTGATAGAATGGAGAATAGTAAATAGAATGTATAGGTGATTTTGTAATAAGGAAGATAGATTATGAGAGTGAATATCTGTGTATGCATTAATTGATGTAATCATCTTATGAGTGAATAAGGAGCAGAGAAAAGTGAATTTCATTCATCGACAATGTTTTTGGTTATGGTTTGGTATTGGATCAAGCATTGCAGATGCTATTTTGAGTAGTATATTGTCTTGGATTTAATTATCCATTTTGTAGTCAGTGAGACTCTTTCATTGAGCAGTGAGCTCTAGGCTATTGGCCTTCTTGCATGTGCAGGCCCCTATTGTAAGTAATATTTATTCATATTGGCCAGTGAGTAAATATTGTGAGTCGCAAATCCCACCGAGGTTTTTCTCTTACCGGGTTTCCTCGCCAAAACATCTTGTGTTATGGTGTGCATTTATGTTGTCTCTATTATTTATCTTTGCTGCATTATTGCTTGTTTACCAGTACATTAATTTGGGTTGCAAATTTATAAATATTTTCAAATATTCCATAAACCAGTTAGACACTAATTCACCCCCTCCCCTCCCTCTCAGTGTCTTTGGGACTGTCATTGCATCTAACACTGGTGTCCTACAACAATTTTTCAAATTCATCATTCAATGTCAATGTGAAGTGTGTTAATTGTCAAAAGTTTGGGCACATTCCAAAACACTGCAAACTCCAAACAACCAAGCAAAAGAAGTCAATCCCTAATCAAAAACTGTTGGCTAAATCGATGAAACAAATTACAGTAGATAAGAAGAAAGAGGCCAAACTGGTTTGGGTTAAAGGACAAGAACAAACCAGAATCAAGTCTGATTGTGTAGACTACCTTGCATACAGAAAGAAGAAACCTATGGGTTGTAGACAGTGGATGTTCCAATCACATGATCAGTGACAAAAAGAAATTCATCAAGCTTGAAGATTGGAATGGAGGTTCAATAAGGTTTGGAGACTACTCTTCCATCAAGATAAAAGGAAAAGGTACTCTGAACATAGATGGTAAATTAAAGGCACATGATGTATATTATCTGGAAGGCTTAAAGAACAACTTTCTAAGTGTAAGTTAGATGTGTGATAAAGGATATAAATTCACCTTTGATTCTACCAGTTTTCAGAAAATAAAAGAGAGTATCGGTCAGATTGTAGCAGAAGGAAAAAGGACAGATGGAAATGTGTACAATATGAAGGAATCATTTGAGTCCCAATGCATAATGGGACAAGTGGATGAGACCTGACTATAGCACAGATTAGGACATATAAACTTTGACAATTTGGTCAAAGTAAGCAAGAAAGGCTATCTGAGACACATACTAGAGATCATCAAACCGGTAAGCACCTTTTGTGATGAATGTGTAAGAGGAAAGAAGACTAAGGTGACCTTTAAGATGAAAGAACATAACACTTCAAGGCCACTTGAACTTGTACATACTGATGTATGTGGTCCAACCAGGAACAAAGCTCTAGCCGGTGAGAGATATTTCATGCTCTTCATTGATGATTTCTCAAGGATGACATGGATCACTTTCTTGCATGACAGATCTCAAGCATATGAAAGGTTCAAGATCTTCCAAAAGATGGTTGAAAGGGAAATTGGATGCAAACTGAAATGCCTAAGATTAGACCAAGGAGGAGAGTGCACATCAAATGAATTTGAAGACTACTGTGAGAGACATGGAATCAATAGACAGTACTTAGCCCCAAGGACACCACGACAAAATGGTGTGGTAGAAAGGAAAAACAAGATAGCCAAGAAAATGGCAAGAACCATACTAAATGAGGCAAACATACAAGATATATATTGGAAGGAAGCAGTTCATACTATTGTATATACTTTGAATTGGGTTCAATTGAGAACAAACAGTAGGATGACACCTTATGAACTGTGGTATGACCAGAAGCCATCAGTCAAGTATTTCAAAGTGTTTGGGAGTAAATGCTTCATCAAAAGAGATCAGGATGGCTTGGGTAGCTTTGCTTCTAGGAGTGATGAAGGTATTTTCCTTGGTTACTCAACTCACAGTAAGGCCTACAAATGCTACAACAAAAGACTAAGAAGAGTCATTGTGAGTGTGCATGTCAGAGTGGATGAAGATTTGCAAAATGGGAGATATGCTCAAGTCAACCGGTATGATGATTTTGGTGATGAAGATGAAGTGCAATCTGACATTGGACCGGAAGAAGCATCCAACAAGTCCCCTAATCAGTATGTGCAGAAAAATCGACCAGAAGATCAGATTATAGGTAATAAGAATGATGGTATGCAGAATAGAAGAAGACTTGCCTGGACTAATGAACAGGTCAATTTATTCCTCATGACTGAGATGTAACCTAAAATATTCAATGCAGTCAGAAAAAGTGAAAAATGGATGGCTGCCATGGAAGAAGAGCTGCAATAAATTGAAAAGAACAATACTTGGGAATTAATTCCTAGACCGAAAGATAAGAATGTCATTGGCACAAAGTGGGTCTACCGGAATAAGATGAATGAAGAAGGTAAGATTGTTAGGCATAAGGCAAGGTTAGTGTGCAAAGTAGTACTCTCAGGTAGAGGTAATAGATTTCAAAGAAACAATTTCATTGGTTGCTAGACTTGAGGCCATTAGAATGTTTCTAGCCTTTTCAGCCTATAAGGGATACAAAGTCTATCAAATGGATGCAAAATCTACTTTCCTAAATGGAAATTTAGAAGAGGAAGTATACATGGAACAACAGAAAAGGCTTTGTACTACATGATGATGAAAAATTTGGGTGTTGGTTGAAGAAATCACTGTATGGTTTGAAGTAGGCTCCAAGAGCATGGTATTCAAGGTTAGATAAGTATCTAAAGGAGTGGGGATTTAAAAAAGGAAGTGCAGAAAATAATTTGTATGGAAACCACATGATTATCATGGTTGTATATGTGGATGACATAATTTTTGGAGGCAACAAGAACACACTGTGCAAAGACTTTGCTAATCAAATGCAGTCAGAGTTTGAGATGTCAATGCTTAGAGAGTTGACATATTTTCTTGGTTTGCAGATTTCACAACATGACAAGGGAATATTTATCTCTCAAACCAAGTATGCCAGAGATATGTTGAAGAGGTTTCAGATGGAAGGTAGAAAACCAGTAAGTACCACCATGGTGAATGGATGCAAGTTGAGCAAGAATGATGAGTCACCGATAGTGGATTAGACATTGAATACATCCATGATTGGTAGTTTGTTATATCTTACTGCTTCTAGACCAGATATAGTGCAGTTAGTGTGTATGGTGGCAAGATTTCAAGCAGGACCTAAACAATCACATATGAATGTAGTCAGAAGGATCTTTAGGTACGTCCAAGGAATACTCAATTATGGACTATAGTACCCTAAGAAAGGAGAATTCACCTTACAAGTCTACACTGATGTTGATTGGGTAGGATGAATTGATGACCAGAAGAGCACAAGTGGTGGTGCATTCTTCCTAGGTAACTGGTTGGTTTCATGACACAACAAGAAGCAGGATTCAATCTCCCTATCTACTGCAAAGACAAAATATATTGTTGTTGATGCATGTTGTTCTCAAGTGTTGTGGATGAAGCAAACCCTCAAGGATATTCAGGTATACATATCTAACCCTATTTCCATTTTGTGTGACAATTAAAGTGCAATTAACATATCAAAGAGCCCAGTTATACACTCAATGACAAAGCACATTGCCATCAAATACCATTTTCTCAAGGATAAGGTTGAAGAGAAAGAAGTTAAGGTGGAATATGTCCCTGCAGGTGAGAAAGTGGCTGACATCTTCACAAAACCTCTACCGGTAAGCACATTTGAGTATCTGAGACACAAGTTAGGATTTTTGTCACCAGCTTCATGCACTTAAATATGTATGAAGATCTCTGGTTTAGGGGGAGCTCGCGGACATATTTGTATCTCTTGAACCATATTTTGGCCACATGGAGAGTTCAAGTATCTGTGTACCAGCACTAGTTGAAAGCACAAAGGGGGAGAATACACAGTCTAAATGAGGTGACTGAACCAAACAAAGACATGACCTGGATGGAGAATTGCCCTGGCCCTTTGTCATTGTTGTCAAAGGGGGAGAATGAATAGGTTGCAGAAATGGAGTGTATTGACATCAATGCCAAAGGGGAATATTGTTGGCATTGTGTTGTCATTGATGTCAATCTATATGTATAACATGTCACCGGTATGGATGGTTACTGGTATACAAGGTGCATGTAAGATATAAGAAGGAGAGGTTACCAGTATAGATGTTCATCGGTAAGAATGATAAGAAAGAAAAGAGACAACAAAGGTGAGACTAGTATATTCAACCGATATGCAGGCAGAAGCATTATCTACCGATAAGAAAGCAAGGGAAAACAAAAGAAATATGAGCACCAGTATGCAAGGAGGTGTATAGTCAACCGGTAAGTATGTCAACCACAATGCATGTGGAGATTGATGTATAATAGTGGGAGACAGTTGATGACTACTGGCATGATGTTATCATGCATGTTTCTGGTATGTAGGAAAGAGTAGAGTCAATCGGTAATCAAGGCTACCGGTATGCAACAAGGTGTAAAAGGGATGAACTTTCATCATATGGATATGGACATAGTTACTCATTGTAGATATCTGTTGTGTGTTGGTAAGTTGGTGACTGGACCAATGTGTCTCAATCGATAGAATAGTGAAGTGCGAGAATAAAGGTTAAACAGCTAAAGCATCACTGGTAGGGTAAGATAATCGGTAGTGTAAGGGATACACTAGTTGCATGCATGGTTAGTGACTAAGTCTGAACCGACATAGTGAGCTAAGTTAGATGCCAACAGAGGACACGTGGATTCCAAGCAGCAAGTGAATAGTGCATCATCGAAGCAGTCGATGATTGGTAAGACATTTAATGCAGTCTGCATAAATCATGGGACAATGACAGAGGTTTGTGGCTCAAGGTATAATGATAGATTGATATTGAGATTGGTGATGTAAGGATCGATGAAGGACATTGAGTAGAAAAACAAATTTGATGAAGAGAAAATCCAGAGCATTTATTATCATTAACATAAAGCATGGTTGATAAACAGGTTGCAGGTTGCTAAATATAGAAAATGTGTCTTGGAAGGAATGGAAATGGTGGTGAAGCTTGACTTGTTGCAGGTTGTCAATCTTGGAGAGGAGATTTGATGTGATCTAATATGGTTCGTGGTAGATGAAAGAAACCCTAACCGCAGATAGTTTGAAACTCATTCTGGCGGGAAAGCTTATGTATAAATATGAAGATTTAAGATTAGATTTGTGATGTCAGTTGCTAGAGAGGTGTGTGCTTGAGTGAATAGAGTGTGGGTCAGACTGACAAGAGTGTTGCAACTGAGTATTTGAAGGAGAACCAGTAGCAAAGGTGTAACCGGTAAGAGGGTTTAGCAGAGGTTTAACCAGTAAGGTTAATGAAACCAATAAGCTACAAAAGAGTATAATAGTTGTGTGAACCTATGAACTGGCATGGGTGAAACACCAAGACAACAACAGAGAGTTAAGAAAATAAGGGTGAGTACTGATGGGGATAGGGCAAGGCACAAATAGAGCAGAGGTGAACTGATAGATTGATTTGATTACAGGTGTTACAAAACTCATTTGTAATAGTGTGCCTTGACTATAATAAGTTTTTATTTCATTGTATTTCATCAAGTTGGTGCTTGGTATAGGGGTTGGTTCTCCTTGGTTTAGTGCCCTCAATCAGTAGGGGTTGGTGCTCCTTAGGTTGGTTCCCTAAATTATGAGGGGTTGGTGCTCCTTGGGTTGGTGCCCTAAATATTTTTAATATAGTTGTTTTAATTGTGAGGTTGGATTGGAGCAATAGACTCTAGTAGCTTTTCTCACCGAGGTTTTTCTCACATAGGGTTTTCCTTGTATAACCGGTGTTATCTGGTGTGTCTTTTGTGCATGATTGACTGTTAGTGTTCTCATTGTTATTGGTCACACACACACACACACACACTACCTGAGTTTGTTTGAAATCATTGATTCATCCCCCCTCTAAGTGACATATTTTGTTCAACAATATATTGGTAGCAACCAATGTTTTGTGCCCTTTACTGATGATTTCAGCTGTAGAACATGGGCGTATTTTTTAAAACACAAATATAAAGCTTTTGATAAGTTTTTATTGTTAAAAGCCCAATCTGAAAAGGAGAGTGGGCATTGCATAAAGGTCCTAAGGTCATATCATGGAGGAGAGTATACCTCCAATGCTTTGTGAATTTTTTCAAGCAAAATGGGATCAAGAAGGAGCTAAAAACTACTTATACTCTACAAAAAAAATGGAGTGGTTGGGAGAAAGAATAGGACCATTATTGAGATGGCAAGGAGCATGCTCAAAGCAAAAGAATTACCAAATGAATATCGGAGAGAGGTTGTAGAAATAATAATATATTTTAGGGGCTTAGTCTAGGCGCAAGTGGATGGTTGAGTACCTTAGAGAGTTTGGGTGTGTGGCATATGCTCATGTGCTAAAGGAGAAGAGGCAAAAATTGGATGACAAAAGTGAGAAATGTATTTTCACGGGCTATAGTGTTGATTCCAAGGAATATAGATTGTTCAACCCCATCACCAAGAAGATTATCATTAATAGAGATGTTGAGTTCATGGAGAATGATTCATGGAGAATGATTCATGGGATGGCTCAGTGGATACCTCTTCATCCACCTCACAAAATGTTCCCATCAATGATGTTGAGTATGAAGATACACAATATACCATGATAGCTCCTGATAGCTCTTGACAACTCCCAATAGCTCCTGATGGAGATAGGAAGTCAAGCAAATTGTCATATAATTCTCATAATTTTGTTACAATGAGCCCTTGACAAATCTAGATAGCTATTGAAAGATCCTGACAACTCCAGATAGCTCCTAACAAAAATAGGTAGAAAGGCAAGCAACCAGAGACAGCCAGAGAATTGGCTCCTGAAAGATCCCAACAGTATAGATCAGATTCTGCACAATAGAGCAACAAAATTAGTGAGTTCAGACCCACTCTCGCCTCTCTAATGCCAAAGAAGACCAAGAGTCTAAGGGAGATCTACCAAGGTGGAAGGTATGTAGAAGATTTGATGAAAATGTGAACTTTGCATTATTTTCTCATAGTGATCTGATTTATTTTGAGGATGCTATTCAAGAGGACAAATGGTGTGAGGCCATGGATGAGGAAATAGATGCAATAGAGAGGAATAATACATGGGGGTTAATTGATTTTCCTCCCAATAAGAAACTTATTGGGTTTAAATGGGTCTATAAGACCAAAAATAATGTTGAAGGAAGAATAGAGTAGCGTAAGGCAAGATTGGTTATCAAGGGGTACAAACAATAGTTTGGGAGAGACTATGATGAGACATATGCCCCCATTGCAAAGATGGAGACCATGTGAGTGGTCATAGCTATTACAGCCTAGCACAAATGGAAGGTGTTTCAAATGGATGTGAAGTTTGCCTTTCTTAATGGATTGTTAAAACAAGAGGTTTATGTGGAGCAACCACCTAGTTATGAAGTTTTGGGTCATGAAGGCAAGGTATATAGTCTAGAAAAGGCTCTTTATGGGCTGAAGCAATCCCCACATGCATGATACAACAAGATTGATTCATATTTGATAAGCAATGGCTTTGGCAAAAGCGATGGTGAGCCCACTCTTTACATCAAGATAGTTAATGGTAAGATTTGTATTGTTGTCTTGTATGTTGATGATTTAGTTTTCACTGGGGATTATGATTTACTCATTGCTGATTTTAAAGAGGCCATTAAAAGAGAGTTTGAGATGACAGATTTAGGTCTCTTAAGGTATTTTATAGGCATAGAAGTAAAACAAATACATGATGGTATATTTATCTCTCGAGAAAAGTATGCTTGTGAGATATTGAAGATATTTAGAATGAATGGTAGCAAGCATGCACCAAAACCAACAATCATAGGTCTTATGTTGAGCAAGGAATATTGCAGCAGTAGTGTTGATCGAACTAAGTTTAAGAGTTTGGTTGGAAGCATGATGTATTTGACAACAACTAGGCCTGATATAATGCATGCAGTCAGTCTGATTTCCAAATTTATGGAGACTCCAAAGGATAGTCATTGGCAAGTAGGTAAGAGAATCCTGAGGGATATGAATGACACTAAGGGATATGGCAGTTTATATAATGTGGTAAGTGATTTTAGGCTAGTTGGTTACATAGATAGTGATTGGGTGAGAAGTGTAGATTATAGGAAGATCACATCGGGCTATGTGTTTTATTTGGGTTCGGGTGTACTAATCTCATGGGCTTCTAAGAAGAAAACCATTATTGCCATATCGATAGTTGAGGCTGAGTATATAGTAGAAAATGCAATAACATGTCAAGATATTTGGCTAAGAAGAATATTGGTAGATTTGAAGGAAGAATAAGAGGATGAAATAATAATATTTTGTGACAATGTTTCATGGAAGAAGAAAGCACATTAAAATTAGGTGTCACTTTATTATAAGTTTAGTTGATTATGGTGAAATAAAAGTATAATTTTGCAAGTCTGAGTAGTAGATAGTAGACATTTTCACCAAGCCATTGAATAAAGACAGCTTTGAGTGTCTAAGTAGAAATTTCGGCGTAGTTAATTTTGATCATGATTGATTTTGTTTGTTGGCTCAGGACAAAGCGGGAGTGTTGGAATTATTGTCTTAGCCATGTATACCCCCATGTAAACTACACCTACCCTTCAAGACTATGTTAGATGTGTTGTAGTAGAAACAACATGGGAAGATTATGTTGGGAACTCCATCCCAATAAATCCTAACATGAACAACAAGACTGCAGAGAAGTTAATGAGGTTGCTGATTTTTTTGAATTTGAATTTGGGGGGAAATTTTTTGAGAAGACAACAAGTAGACAAAAAGAGATAATGTTCTCCAGATTCTGTAGAATCAGAGAGTTCAACAGAGCTCAGTGTGTGCAGAGTTAAGTGTGGCTCTAGAGAATGAGTCGAGAATAGAGACAACAGTATGAGAAGTGAAGAAGAATAACATCATCCTGTGTGTGTGTAGTTTGTTAGTAGAGAAAGATAACTCATGACTATGTGTATCTCCAAGTAAGCATTAGTTTGCAGTGAGCTCAGAGAAGCTCCTGACTGTTATTTGTGGTTGAATGCAGCTCCTGATCACTACCTATATATTAACAACCAAAAGTTATTTATGAGTATAATTTATAGTTTTGTCATTTCCAGTCATTTAATAGAATGCAAATGAAATAGCATGTCTCCTATTTTTTATTGTTTGGATTCCGCTTGATTTGCATTCCTAGTTGTTCGGAAAAAGAGTTGCAATCTTTGTGTCTTTTTTTTGGCTTTGAGCTCATATTCTCTAGAAGTTTGTGCAAATATCTGATAACTAATTAATAAGAAAAAAGATTCTTTACTTAAGTTAATGGGTCCCCTCTAAATGAAACCACTAAATATTTTTCCCCCTTTTAATTCATACCATTCTAAAATTAACTATTATTTTAATAAGGATAAACATGATCAATTATTGCACCAATTCTTAATAGCTAGGAAAAACTTTTTCATTACATTTTTTGCCTCAATTCGTAGCACCTACAAAATATATTATTGTAGTGACTTTATCCATTTTTGTTCAGACTATTGTAAATAGGAATAAACTATATCATTTACTATTTCAACTCTTAACATAAAGCAAGGGCATTATTGAATTTCTTAATTAGAATATTAGAGAACCAACTAGCAAACATTTTAGTCATGACTCAGCAAATCAGTCTCGAGAATGCCTCTACATGTTGTAATGTACATGTAGGAATAAAATACACATTGAGCATTAGAACACAAGAAAACCTACCAAATGCTTATATATTAAAATACATCTTTCAGTGTACATGAAAATATCCTCTTAATTGAAATTTGTGTGGCCTTTTTGTATCGTCTAAATATAAATTGCATTTTTGCGTAGATTTTTATCTTTTAACCTATATATAATGTTTTTATTTTTTATTTTTATTTTAATGACACAGTTGTTGAAATTAATTTCAACAACAACTGGTTCGAGCAACCAACTTCTTCACTGCCTTCTGACTAGGAACATGACTGACAATGACCACCACCTTAGACTTTAATTCATCTCTATAAGACATTAGTAAATTGTCAAATTGTGTATTGGAAGAAGAAGGTTCTAATAGAATTATGGATGAATGAATATCCCTTTCAACACCCTAAATGATTCCAATATTTAATTTTGCCTTATCTTCTTACCTACTGTGTAGAACAAGGCATCAATGTGAATCCTCTCACTGTGATTATAAATAATATGTAATGGACATTTTTCCTCACTCTTTCATGAGTCCAGCTCTGTAGAGTTGTAAGGAGGTAGGAATGTAATGTTTGTTGGCATTGAAGTTGTCATTGATGTCAACATGTGTATGCAGATTTGATGTAGTTACAGAAGAGTTGCTATGATCAAGATGATTGATGTCATAAGTTGGAGAGACTTGCAGAGATCACAGTAATTAGGTTGATTGATTAAAGTGATGATTGTTGTAGAATCCCACAATGCCATATTATGTGTCTATGATGGATGTATTGAAGCTGGAGTTATGAAAACAATAGCTCTTGTAAATCGGCAAGACCTCACTATGTTATATTGATCAAGTGTTGTGTTGCTCAAGTGATCATATCAGAATAGCTAAGTTGACCAAATGTTGTGCATGTGAATTCATCGTATTAGAATAGCTCGGTCGATACCAAGTCGCATGGAGGAAATTTATATCCGCATAAATCATGTCGATGTCGGGTCATGTGGAGTTTTTGTTCTATTGGATCAGGATAGCAATACCGATCGCAATGGAAAAGCCACTTATCAGGTTAGTTGACAAAGGCGGCATAATGATTTTGTGTTATATTGACAATGTTAACTACTCTGACAATCACTATGTCAACAAGGAGATCAAGGGTGTGTTTTAGAATAGCTACTAAAGGTGGGATGACTAAATTTTTTTATGTCAATAGATCAAACTATTTCGATAGTTTCCTATCGGAATACCTTATGTCAACAAAGACACCATCACGAGCACACATAAGATCCGGACAACTATTTTGATAGAGGAGTATGAAGAGAAGTTTCCTTGGTATGCTTTTGGGAATAACATATGCCGATATGTGGAAGGACTGTGGATATGCGATTTCAGAGTAACTATGCCAATGCAGGTTCAAGATGAGTCATCGAAATAGTCTGTTTTGAAGAGATAGTATCCAAAAGCTAATCCAATAGTATTATCTATTCTGATGGGTATGTGCTTTAGGATAGTTATGTTGATAAAGGGAATTTGATTGTGTCTCATTGATATAGCTTATCCGGTCAATTTAACATATTTTCCCTCTACCAATAGACCAAGCTATGCCAATAGAAGAAAAAGAAGAGTTGATAAGATCATAGGTATAACCTATGTTGATGGAGTTTGTCATTGTGGAGTTGTGAGTTAAGAATACCTATGCTGATATTGAGAAGATATCAGTATGTGTTCGATATAACTTGTTATGTTGGTTTAGCATGTTTTGCCTATGTTGAAAGTGTTGATTATTCTGATAGTTGTTTTGCATGATGATTTGTGATCGTGGTAACTTATGCCGATACGGTGTGTCAACATGGAGATTGCATTTCGAGATAGCCTATGGCGATAAGAGAAATTGAAGGTGAATTCTTCATCGAAGTAACTCATGCTGACGAAAGGAACCAAAGGCTTTACAAGGTCATCAAGATAGGTTTTGAAGGTGGAATAGAGTTAACCTGATAGTTATAACTATACCAATGGAGCCTTGAGAAATCGATATTGGGATTGCTATGGCGATGAACATGAGCAAAGAGAAATAAAAAAGATAAAGTTGATCGGTATAAATGTTCAATTGTAAACCCGATACGTGCAATATGTCTGCATAACATGAAGGTTAGTTACAACATGAAGATCAACTAATCTGTGCAACCTGATAGTCCATAAAAGCCTTGATAAAATCTGACCAGACGAGGTGGCATGTACAGAGTGAATCAGAGGATGCCTATTGAAAAGAGAAAGCGTGTTTTTGCCGATAGAATTGAAGCTTGAGATTGACTCTGTGACCACGTCTACAAGTTGATAAACTCAGAGTTCTACAAGGATGTTGATTAGGACTAACAGAGTGACTTGGACAATGATAATGAGGACATTGTAGGGAAAATGGTGTTGTACACCTTGCATAATAATGTTTTTTTGTTATATTAGTTTATTATTGTGTGAGGTGGACATGGAATTATATTGTAATATCATATTTCATCGTTGCACCTAGTATCACCTAGATGGACGTGCAACATGTAGAGATTCCCTTTGAATATTCTTGTAACCACTTGATGAGTTGTATTGACACATTGGTATTATTATGTTGTATTTATTTAATATTGGGAATGTAATTGTGATGAAGTACCCAATATTAAATATGGGTCAAGGGTAGGTAGGAAAAATATTATATTTTATTGTCACATGGTTTGATGTAATACCGCTTGGTGGTTTTGTGGGAGCTTGTATTTATAAAAGCAACAACGAGGGTAGTTGTTTGGGTTGTTCAGTTAGTCAGGTTAGCATTTGTGGATTTTGAAAGCATGGTATGGGATGTGTGGATTCATGCTTGTTCACATGGAATGTTTGTTGATGGATTGTTATGGTTGAGTTTCAGAAGCTTTCCATAGTTGTATTATAATGGGCATATGGTTGATAATACATGGTGGATGATTCTTTTGGAGGCTGGGTTTTTCCCTTGTGAGGGTTTTCCCAGGATATATATTGTGTCACATTTTCATGGGTATGTTGTCTATTCTTTGCATTTGGATTTTGTGTTGATTTGATTAATATCTAAATTGGGCTACATGGAAATTCTCATAAAGTTGGCTGCAAGTTTCCTTACAAGTGGTATCAAAGCTATATGGTTTTATGGTATTATAACCCTAGATTGAATCCACGAATGCATGTAAGAATAAAAGAGAATGCAATATGTGAGGGTTTGTTGTAGGTTGTGGGTTGTAGATCTGGTGTTATAAAAAAATATTTCAAAATGGATTTCCATTGATTTGCATTTTTGGGGTTTTGAGGTAGAGTTTCATATCGAGTCCAGTGGGACAAAACATACCCTATGGTTGTGATCAGAAAGGCTAGGAGACAAATTTTAATATATAACTCTACGTTATTTGACGATAGAAGAATGAATTTGAAATTTTTTTAGCCCATACAATCGTATGGACCAGTTGCAAGTCGACACAAAAACAATAATATTTTATTTACTTTTTAAAACCCATTGGGCCTTTTGAAAAATTAATTAAAAATAAAAAATGGAAATGTTGAAAAGGTTGAAGTTTAAATATATATATATATATTAATGGGGGCGGGACCACCACCCCCCATACCCCATGTGGCTTTGCATTCGGTGCTACTGCTAGCAGTACCAACTAAAACTGCTCGATGATAGACCTGTCCACTATCGTTGGTACTACTACGACAGTACCGTGGGGCCCCATACCACAGGCGAACCCCAGGGTGGGGATAACCCCTCGCTAATAAAACAAACAATTAATAAAAAAATCTGCCCATTTTTTAAAATAAAAAATAAAAAAATGTTTTTATAAGTTTTTTTTAAATAAAATGTAAACTTTGGAAGTTGCCACTATTTTATATGCCATGTAATATGCCGATGTGTTAGGCCAGGTGCTGACCTGTTTTATTTTGAGAAAATTGAAAATATTTTTTGGCAGATTGGAAAAAACTAGAAAATATAATTTATGGCATATTGGAGAAATGTTTTGAGTCCATTTGCTTGCATATAGCCTAATTGGTTGTTTTTCCTTGGCATAGCATATCTTGGGCATATGGTGTCGGTTTTTTGACTTCCTATAGTTGTTGTGGTGTAGGAGCACCTGGGATCTCATTATTGAGCACAAGTTACCTTGTGATGGTTTTTTGTTTTGTTTTCATGTAATAAGGTCCTATGGACCATTTCATGTAGTTTCTAGTCATATGTAATCATTTTGTATGGTTTTGATTCCATTCAAGCCTTGTAGTCCTACTAGGTCCCAATTTGGTTAACCTTGGTCAAACCATTCCAAGGGGGTCATAAATGGTTGTAGATAAAAAATTTTGGTATATTTAGGTCCATTTTGATATGGACAAGTGATTAGGAGTAATTTGTGATTCATATTGGTCTTTTGAGAAAAAGTTGTCAAATTGCTCAAAAGTTGCATCAACAACTTTTACAATTTTTTGTGTTAATTTTAATCCCAATGGATAACTAATTCAAAAGTGGTTGGAAGTAAGTTGGGATGATGTAGAAAAATTTAAATATTCCTCCCCTTGGTCGAGGAATGGTTGTTGGTTCTTTGTATAGTGGAAATTCAATCAATAAACTTTGATTTCAGCATTTTTCCCACATTTTTCTTAGAAAATCAATCTTGTGTGTGTTAGTACGGCATCTCCATGAACTCAACATGATATTTTTGGAAATAGGGGAGATTTAACTTTCATTTCAATTTTGTATGGAATTATTTTGTTGAGTTTGGAGTGAGATATTGATTTTTTTGTAAAAACAATCTAGAAACCCTCCTTACCTAGGGTTTGGACACAAAATTTTGAATAACTACCATGTCCATGATGGGAAAAATATTTATTTTCATATAATGCTATTTTTTTTATATATATTTTCATATTCCTTTGGTTTCTAGTAGAATGAGGAGTTGGCAAGAAGTTATTTGATGCCCTAGGCCTGGCACCTTCATGTGACGGGCCTAGATAGATGGTTTTGAGGTTGCAAAAGTGAACCAATCAACAAAATTGACCCATTGGATGCTTAAAATGTTGGATTATGTCTTTTAGATTCTTAATTCACATTTTATTGGCCTTGGTTGATATTTGGAGTGATCTATGTTGTGAATCCTTGTGTGGAGGGCTAGTTTGGTGGCCTAAAAACCTTGTCAACCTTAGGACAGTCATATAAACAACCATAAAAACATGTAAAAATTCCTTTGTAATTCCTTTTTATGTAGACAAAAAACATTTATTATTCCCTTTAATTTTCCCAAGTGGCCATCATTCTGATTGAGTGTCAAACCCCATTGGCAGGCCTAATTCTAGTAGCCCAGGTAGGTGCAAATTTGCATTTCTTGCTTTCCAAAACTTGTCAAGGAAATCCAAGTTGTTATTAGGTTTCATAGTTGTCCCAAACATTTACAAGTCATTTTTTTCACAAACTAAAGAGGTTAAGGCTTTTATGTCCTAAGATGTGCCTTATCTTGTCAAATAGGAGCCCGAGTGTAACATAGGTTGAAAGGTTTGAAGACTAGTTGTTCCTTTTGAACCCATACAGTTGTGAGAAGTGTTTTGTATCTTTATTATCCCTTTGCTTCATATTGGTATCAAATCCAAAAGGTATTATAATTGTGAAGAAAGAGTTTGTGAAAAAGTTGAAGTGTGGTAGAGATTCCTCCTAAAGGTGGGTCAATGATGGCCAGTAGGGCAAAGATAGGGATGAAGAGAGTGAGAGTGACCCCGAAGAAGAAGAAGGAGGAGAAGGTGAAGGTGAGACCCCTCCTGCAAGACCTCAAGAAGAGGAGATCCCTCCTAAAGAGAGAAAGTTCATCAATGCTTTAAAATCAGTAAAAGGGGATGTTGATGTGAAAATGGAGCTTCTTATGTATGGAGGAAAGATGGATGTTGAGGAGTTGATAGAGTAGATTTATGCCTTGAACAATTACTTTTAGTAGAGTGAGGTACCTGAAGATAAGAAGGTGAAAGCTTTTATGACAAAGTTGAAGGGTTCTACCTTGGTTTGGTGGAACTACACCCAAGGAGAAAGGGTGAAACAAAACAAATCCATAATCAATTCATGGGATAGGATGGTGAAAAAATTAAAAGGGCATTTCCTACCTACTTATTATGAGATTCAAGTATTCAGAAGGATGCAAAACCTAAACAAAAGGACATGGATATGGCTGCCTACATTGAAGAGTTTCATAAACTCAACATGAGGTATGGACATGTGGAGAATGAAAGAGAAAAGGTGTCTAGATACCTTAATGGATTAATATCTAATATTAAATAAGCCTCCTTGTCCCCAAGACTATGGATGAATATTTCCAAGTAGCATTGAGGTTAGAAGAAAAGTTGAAAAGGAAGAGTCATCAGCAAAGTACAGGAAGAGGTAGAAGTTTCGGGGGGAGAGGAACTTTTGGGGGTAGAAATCAATCCCAAAGACAACAAGGAGAGTCTAACCACAATGAACAAAGTTGGGACTCAAGCAATAGAGGGAGTTTTAGAGGGAGGAGGCCCAATGGAAGAAGAAAATTTGGTGGACCGGGAAGAGGTTCAAGCACCTTCACTGGTAGATGTTATAATTGCAATCAAGTAGGACATCCTGCCTACAAATGTCCTAAAAAACAAGCCTCTAGTTCCTATGGAGGAGAGAGGAGAAACCAACTAGTGCAAGAGGATGAAGGGAGTGTGACTTCACCTATGGTGACTGTTACATCAGAAGTTGGAGAAGATTTGATGCTTAGGAGTACATTGCTCAAGGTCTTCATTACCAAAGAACACCCTCAAAGGAAGGCACTCTTTCGAATCAATTGCAAAGTTAACGGTAAAGTTTGTAAGGTGATTATAGACTCAAGTTTTACTGATAATATTTTAGCCCTATAAATGGTATAAAAGTGAATTTAAAAAGAGTTCCCCATGCTAACCCATATAAAGTATCATGGCTCAATAAGGGACAACAGGTGTTGGTGAAAGAATAATCATGGGTGGAGCTCAATATTGGGTCCTACAAAGACAAGATTCTATGTGAAATCATTCATATGGATGTATGTCACCTTCTCCTATGTAGACCTTGGCAATTTAATAGGAAGTCCAAGCATGATGGGAAAATAAACACCTATGTCATTTTGAAAGATGGAGTAAATATCACTCTCAAACCCCTACTAGAAGAAGACAAGCCTAATCATGAGGGTCCTAGTGTTATGATGGTAGGAGGGAAGAAATTTTTTAGGACCTTGAAGAAGGAGAGTGGTCAAGGTTTTTCCCTGATTTTGAAGCCCAAAAAAGAATCAACTTTGATAGAAAACAAGGAGATAACCATTCCTAAAGAAGTCCAAAACATGCTAGAGAGGTATAAAGGAATTGTAGTTGAGGAGTTGCCTAACTCCCTACCACCAATCAGAAATATAATCCATCACATAGACCCTATACCTGGTGCAACATTACCTAAGAAATCTACCTACAAGATGGCACCCTCTCAAAATGAAGAAATTGCAAAAAAAATCCAAGAGTTACTAGATAAGGGGCTAGAAAGGGAGAGTTTAAGTCCATGTGCTATTCCAACTATCCTAGCACCCAAAAAGGATGGTAAATGGAGACTTTGTACACATTCAAGAGAAATTAATAGGATCACAATCAAATATAGATTCCCAATGCCAAGGATTGAAGACCTAATGGATTGCCTAGGAGGGGAATGTTACTTTCTAAGATTGATCTCAATAGTGGTTATCATTAAATAAGGATCAGAGAGGGAGATGAGTGGAAGAATTCCTTTAAGACCATTGAAGGTCTTTATGAATGGATGGTGATGCATTTTGGGATGTCAAATGCTCCTAGTACCTTTATGCGCCTAATGAATGAGGTGTTGAAGCCCTTTATTGTTAAACTTATTTTTGTTTATCCTAATGACATACTTGTGTTTATCAGGTCAAAAGAAGAGCATTTGTAGAATTTGGACATGGTTCTCAGAAGGTTACATGAGGATAAACTCATGATCAACTTAGAGAAATGTGACTTCATGAAGGAGCTAGTGTACCTTGGTTATGTCATTTCCAAGGGAAGTTTGAAAATGGATCCTTCCAGGTAGAAGCCATTCTTAATTGGCCAACCCCAAGACAAGTTGGTGATCTTAGGAGTTTTCATGGGATTGCTAGTTTTTATAGAAATTTCATAAAGAATTTTAGTAAAATTGATGCACCTATGATAGATACCATTAAAGGTGGGAGAAAATGCAAGTTTTCTAGGACTAGTGAGCCTAATAGAGGGTTTGAATATTTGAAGAAAAGGGTGGCACAACAACCAATACTTGTTCTCCCTAATTTTAACAATATTTTCACTATTGAATGTGATGCTAACAATTAGTCCATAGGGTCAGTACTAAGCCAGGAAGGCAAACTAGTGGCATTCTTCTCAGAGAAGCTAAATGATGCAAAAAGGAAGTATTCCTCATATGACTTGGAGTTCTATGTTATGGCAAAAGCCCTAAAGAAGTGGAGACATTATATATTTCCAAGATAATTTTTTGTTTATACTAACAATCATGCATTGAGTTTTTTTAATGGACAAGATAAGCTAAATCACAGGCATATGAAGTGGGTGGAGTATCTCCAAGCCTATACCTTCACTATAAAACATAAGAAGGGTCAAGCCAATAAAGTAGCAGATTCTCTTAGTATGAGAATACTTGTTGTACAATAAGTACAATTACAAAGCATGGGAGTTGACTCCCTTAAAGATATCTACAAGGATGATGCTGATTTCAAAGAGGTATATGAGGTTTTCCATCAATTTGCCGATTCATGTCATAATGAATATTCTAAGTATTTGTTGCAGGATGGATTTTTGTTTAAAAGGGGTCAATTATGTGTTCTCAAATGCTCCATGAGGAAAAATATCATAAAGGAGAAGCATAGTGGCAGTTTGGGGGGACATTTTGGTCTTGACAAAACCTTATATCAAGTGAAACGGTTCTATTTTTGGCCCAAGTTACAGCTAGATGTTAGGAAGTTTATGGAAGGTTATAGTATTTGTAAAATTGATAAGGGAACCTCCACTAATATCTGTCTATATCACCCACTCCCAATTCCTAGTAGACCATGGGAAAGTGTTAGTATGGATTTTTTGTTGGGTCTACCTAGGAGTCAAAGGAGTTTTGATAACATCTTTGTGGTGGTAGATAGGTTTAGTAAGATGGCACATTTATTTTCATGTAAATTAACTAATGACGTGTCTCACATAGAAGGGTTTTTATTCAAAGAAGTTGTTTAGATCCATGGTTTACCCCTCAGCATTGTCACATATAGAGACTCCAAGTTTGTGGGTCATTTTTGGAGAACCTTGTGGAGAAAGCTTGGAACAAATCTATCCTTTATTTTATCATATCACCCTCAAATAGATGGCCAAACTAAGGTGGTCAATAGATCCTTAGGCAATCTTTTGAGGTGTCTACCCAAGGAACCTTGGCAGTCTTGGGACTTGATCATATCATAGGCAGAGTATGCTTACAATGACTCTACAAATAGAAGCATATGGAAGAGTCCATTTGAGATAGTCTATGGTATGCATCCTAGAGGTATTTTTGAACTCAGAGATATGCAAGGTGTTGATAGGATGAGTGCAAAAGGAGAAGACTTTTCCATAACCATGAAGGATATTCATGACCGGGTCAAGGAGACTCTACAAAAGAATGTAGACAAGTACAAGGAAAGGGTTGATGAAAAAGGAGAGATTTACAATTTTAAGTTGGGGATTTGGTGTTGTCTCATTTGAACAAGGAGAGACTCCCAAAAGGCCAACCAACCAAGTTTCTGATGAGGAATATAGGACCATGCAGGATAGTGCACAAGTTTAGACAAAATGTATATGAAATTGAACTACCTGCGGGTCTAGAAATCTATCCAATATTTAATGTTTTTGATTTATTTCCATATGAAGGCTTTGTGGTTGTAGGTTATAATGCAAGTATGAAATCAAATGAATATTATGATTGGGTTAAGGGTTTGCCTCCTATCCAACCCTTACAACTTGAGTGCATTTTGGATAGCAAGGAGGTGAAAAAGACTAGGAGAAAGGCCTATAAAGAGTACCTTGTCAAATGTTGTGGGGTACCTGATTTTGATACCACATGGATGACTAAAGATGACATTAGAAACCATGGAACTTTTGTAGCAGACCTAGTTCCTCAATGGGCATGAGTTCTTTCTACACCCAGGTGTATGGTGCAAGAGCACCTGGGATCTTGTTGTTGATCACAAGTTTCCTTGTGAGAGTTTTTTGTTTTGTTTTGATGTAATAAGGTCCTATGGACCATTTCATGTTGTGTCTAGTTATATGTAATCATTTTGTATGGTTTTGACTTCATTCAAGCCTTGTAGTCCTACTAGGTCTTGATTGGGTCAGCCTTGGTCAAACCATTTTGAGGGGGCCATAAATGTTTGTAGATGATTTTTTTGGTATATTTAGGTCCATTTTGATATGGACAAGTTATTAGGAGTTATTTATTATTCATATTCGTCTTTTGAGCAAAAACTGTCAAATTGCTCAAAAGTTGCATTAGCCACTTTTACAATTTTTGTGTTAATTTGAATCCCAATGGGTAACTAATTGAAAAAGTGGCTGGAAATAAGTTGGTATGATGTAAAACACTTTAAATATGTTTCCATGTTGGCATGTTTGATGGAGATGATGGTGTATTGGTAAAGGACTGTTGGTGATGATATATTGAAGGATTGTTGGTGATGAAATAATTATGATATAATGCTTGATGATCAGTTATTTGTGTTGTTATTGATGGAAACCATGTGTGTTTATATTTTGGTATGTCATCTATGTTATCTATGTCTATCAGCTAAGTATAACTGGTAATGAATTCAAATGGATTGAGTTGGAAAGAAAAACTACCAAGTGACAGTGAATCGGTAAGCACGAATAGAGAAGGAAATGGTTGTGGCAGTGATCCGTGTTTGAGTTAGGTGTTGCAGTTGGGAATGTATTCTTATAATATTGTAATGATTCTATGACATGAACTGCATCATGTTTAGAGAACCGGAAAGCATGTTTTTTATTGACTGTTGTATATTCAGAGTAGGGTTTGAGAACTGGTAACAAGATCTTTGGCCGGTGATGTTTTATGGTTTGGTGGTGATTGTTTTCATGTCAATAAGTTGATGATAACGTACTAGAATCCATGTGAAGAGATAAGATGTTGTTTTGGCATGTACAAGGAGAAAATTTGTTGGAAAGCAATGAAATGTTTAGAGTAATGTGCTAAGGGTTTGACAGCTTATCAGTTCGATGTGCGATGATGAGTTATGATTGTTCAACGACTGTAATTGTCATAAAATTTATTGTAATGATCTGTAATATGTTTTGGAAGATTATTTTTCCATGCTTGATCTAATTTCAATGTGTTTTGAAATTTTCTAGGGATATGCAACTGACCTAATTGTAAAGGTTATTTAGGTCAAGTTTTAGAAGGTTTATTGTGTCGGTGATCAAAGAAGTGTGTCTATGTCGAACCAGATTGTGATATCTGCATGAGTAAACCAGATTGGAGCTGAAAAGGATCTGTAATAGAAAATATATGAAGTGTCGAGTCTAGATCATTTATCTATTGTTTCCTAACAGTTGCAACATTATTAAAATCTCTTAATAGGGTAGGTCCTAATAGGCCTAATCTTGTAAATCCCTTAACCGAGTGGCTCATTAATTTGGGTTTAAATCCTTTAGCAAGGTTACTCCTAAAGCTCCTAATAGGGCTAAGTTGTAAAATCCCTTGACCGAGTGACTCCTAACAGGGTCTTCTCTTAACTAGGCATTGTTGTAAAGCTCCTAACCAGACTAGGCTCTTAACAGGGCTCATTTCAAAAGAGTGCAAATCTTGTGGGTACTAATTTGCACAGTGGTTTTTCCCATTTGGGTTTCCACAGGAAAAATCCTTTTGTTCATGTTGTGGTTGTATTTTTTAGTTGTTCATTTGATGTCTTTACTATACTTTCTTAATGATGAACACTTAAGTTGCTACCAGTAATGTTTTGGTAAGACTAATTTGGAGACTGTTTGATCAGCTGCCGGTACTGGTTATGAACTATTTTGTGAAGTATTGTGCGAATTAGTGATAGATTAAATTTTATTGTTATTATTGATTCACCCCCTCTCTCAATAACAACTGGATCCTCACAATAACAATTGGTATCAGATCTTTAGGTCCTCTTTGTGCATAAGCTTAACCACTTGAGGAAACGATCTGAGAAAGATGATGAAAAAGGAGGGTCCCAAATTCACTAAGGACAACTACAGAATATGGAAAGATAGAACGAAGATTTATATTAAATGTATGGTTTCTCAATTCTTGTAGCATGTTATTACTAAGTATGAACCTCCTACTGGTCCTCTAACTGTAGATCAACTTAAAGAGAAATAGGAAAACAATCAAGCATCGGAAGCCATTGTAAGTGCACTATTTGATACTGAATATATTGATGTCCATGGCTTAGAGACTGCTTTTGAAGTTTGGGATAAGTTAGAACTAATCTATGGTGGTAATAAGCATTCTCAAAAGGCTAAAGAAGAGAGTCTTAGAGAAAATTTTGATGATATGAAAATGATGGAAGTAGAAAATATTCCTCAATATGGATAGAGGATTAAGGAAGTTGTTGGTGGTACCATAGAAGAAGAAACTATTGTGAGTAAGATGCTTAGAACTCTATTGCCTACCTATTCAATTAGAGTGTCTTCTATTTAAGAGTTCATGTCTATTAGTAGTGATAAGGTAACCGTTGATTCATTGATTGGTAAGCTCATTGCTTTTGAGGTAGATAGTTTTGATAACAGTGTACCTAAGATAGAATTTGCTTTCAAAGCAAGTGTATCTAGTGTATCGGTGAGAAAAGGGAAAGATGTCTGTCATAGTCATGAATGCAAGTCAAGTCATCATGGTGGTAGCAAAGTTGATATGGATGATGAAAGTAATCTGATGGAATTTGAAGCTCCATTGGCTAAAAGACTTCCTAGAGGCACTAGTAAGTACAAAGGTAAGTTGCCTCTCAAATGTTTCTCTTGCAACAAGGTAGGACATATAGTTGCAAACTTTCCTAATAGTGATCGAAAGTAAAAGTTTAGAAAATATAAGGGAAAAGGAAAGAAATAGTGATATGTTGTAATTCATGAAGGAGTCACTGATGAAGAATTAGAGGATGAAGACAATGAGGAGATTGTCTTTGTTATTGTTAAAGAAGATCTATCTAATAAGAAGGCTTTAGTATCTCACATTGACAACAGTGATGAATGGATTATTGACAGTGGTTTCTCACACCACATGACTAGTGATAAGAACAGTTTTATTTCTCTTGAATAATTTAATGGCAGTGTAGTAAGATTTGGAAACAATTCACCTTGTATGGTTAAAGGTAAAGCCTCTATCTCTTTGAATGGTACAATGAATGTTGATGATGTTTATTGGGTTGAAGGTTTAAAACATAACTTGCTGAGTGTTGGTCAGTTGAATGACAAAGGCTATCATCTTGAGTTTAAAAGTGGAGTGTGCAGGATCTTAGGATGCAAAGGAGAATTAATTGCTACCGGAAAACAAATTAAAGGTAATCTTGTCTACCTGACTACTAATGTAAGCAGTTGTTTGGTTGCTAAGGTTGAAGATAGCTAGTTATGGCATAGAAGGTTTTGTCATTTGAACTTTGATAATGTGGTTAAAATCAGCAAATCTAGTATGGTGAGAGGCATGCCACAACTTATTAAGCCAGACAATGCATTGTGTAAAGAATGTCAGTTGGGTAAGATGACTACATCTTCTTTTAAGAGTAAATATTTTTCTTCTGAGAAAATTATCTATTTGGTGCAAACTAACCTATGCGGTCCTATGAGGACTAGAAGATTTTATGGTGATAAGTATTTCGTGTTGTTTACTAATGTTTTTTCAAGGACTATGTGGGTAACTTTTATGAAGGAAAAGTCAGAAGATTTCATCAAATTCAAGGCATTCAAAGCCTTAGTAGAAAAGGAAAGTGGTAATAATCTTAAATATCTGAGATTTGACCAAGGTGGAGAGTTTACATCAAATGAGTTTGTGAGATATTGTGATGAAAATAGAATAAAGAGGTAGTTATCTGTTCCAAGGATACCGAAACAAAATGGAATTGTAGAAAGGAGAAACAGAACCATTGTTGAAGCAACAAGGACTATGTTGATATAAGGAGATGTACCAAAGATGTTTTGGAGAGAAGCAGTCAACACTGTTGTTTACACATTGAATCGGGTACTGATGAAGAAAGGGAATGATAAAACACCTTATGAGTTATGGCATGGTAAAACTCCTAATGTAAGTTATTTCAATGTTTTTGGCTGCAAATTATAAAAAGAGATGATTTTATTGGTAAATTTGATCCTAAGATTGATGAAGGAACATTTCTTGGATATTCTACTAAAAGAAAAGCTTTCAAGTGTTACAATTAAAGGACAAAGAAGATTGTCGAGAGTGAATGTAAAAGTTGATGAGTTTCCTGATAAATGTGATGATACTGGCAGATGATGAACAAAAACTTGTGATTATTGAACCGGAAGAGCAGAAAGATGTTGAGTAGAATAGTGCAGTGGAAGAAGATCAACCAATAGAAGATGAGGAAGATGAAGAAAAATAAGAATTTATTGCACTGGAACAGGTAATTTGTAGGTATGTAAGGTTAAATCATTCTGAAGACCAGATAATAAGCGATAATAATGTTGGAGTGTAGACTAGAAGAAAAATCAAAGAAAGCTCCTATCTGATTTCCACAGTTGAACCAAAAACAGTGAGAGAAGCTCTTAATCATGATGAATGGTTATAGGAATGGATGAAGAACTTGATCGGATTGAGAAAAATAATACTTGGTCACTTGTAATTGGTACAAAGTGGGTATTTAGAAAAAAGTTGAATGAAGAAGGAGAATTTGTTAGAAACAAGGCAAGACTAGTATGCAAAGGGTATGCACAAGAAGAAGATGAAGACTATGGAGAAAATTTTGCACCAATTTCTAGGCTTGACGGTGGTAGAATGCTACTTGCATTTTTCAACTTTTAAAGGTTTCAAAGTCTATCAAATGGATGTTAAGTCATCATTTCTGAATGGCATTCTTGAAGAAGAGGTGTATATTAAACAACTAGATGGGTTTGCATTGTTAGAAGATAAGGATATGGTATGCAAACTACATAAAGCATTATATGGGCTTAAGCAAGCACCTAGGGAATGGTATGAAAGACTTCATGCACATTTGATAAAGATAGGATTCCAAGAACCAGTGAGGACAACAATATATATTTGAAGACTGAAGGAGATAAGATTTCGATTGCAGAAGTATTTGTTGATGACATTATATTTGGAGGAGATGATGATATGTGTATGATTTTTGTAGATGAGATGAAGAAAGAGTTTGAGATGTCTCTTATAAGTGAGATAAAAAAATTCATTGGATTGCAGGTCCAACAACTGGAAGGTGGTATTTTTATTAGTCAGTCTAAGTATGTGAAGGAAGTGTTAAAGACCATTGGAATGGAAGACTTTAAACTAGTTAGAACACCTATGGTTACCAGTTGCAGATTGTCAAAAGGAGATGATTCACCCTCAATGGATAATAAATAATACAGATCTATGATTGGGAAACTTCATTATGTTGTTCACAGTAGACCAGATATTGCCCATGCAGTTGGTTTAGTAGCAAGATTTCAGAAGAGCCCTAAGGAGACACATATAACAGTAGTGAAGAGAATATTCAGATATCTAAAAGGGACAGCTGGTTATGGATTATGGTATCCATATAAATGCATATTTTCTTTGCAGGTGTTCACTAATGCTAATTGGGTAGGGAATGTACATGACCAAAAAAGAACAACCGGTGGAGCATTCTTTCTAGGTGGCAGACTAGTAGCTTGCACCAGTAAGAAACAAACTTGTATATCTTAGTCTACTGCAGAGGTAGGAATATGTAGTTGCATCAATGAATTGTACACAAGCTATTTGGATGAGGCATATTTTGGAAGGTTTCTAAGAGGATATGTCTGAATCGGTGATCATACATTGTGATAACATTAGTTCTATAAATATTTCAAAGAACTCGGTACTGCATGCTAAGACTAAACATATTGAGTTGAAGTATTAGTTTCTGAGAGAAAGAGCACATGAAAAGAAAGTGAGATTGGAGCATGTGTCGAGTAAGGAACAGTTGGCAGATATATTAACCAAACCATTACCTAAGGATATCTTTGAATATATTAGAGGTTAGTTGGGGGTTATACCCCTACCCAAGGTCAACTAAGAAGATGTGGAAGCATCAATCTAGTGGATTTCTTGAATATCTTTCACTATGGATTGATGAGAAGTGGGCTACTCCTCAATGGGAGTAGCTAAGATGAGGAACATAGAGAGGATGGAGATGTAGCAGCAGAATTGAGGATGGATTTTTGAGTTGATAATTTGATATCTTTAATATACTTACTTAATGATGAACACTTAAGTTGCTACCGATAATGTTTTGGTAAGACTGATTTGGAGATTGTTTGATCAGCTATCGGTATTGGTTATGAACTATTTTATGAAGTATTGTGCAGATTGGTGAAAGATTGAAGTTTATTGTTATTACTAATTCACCCACCCTCTCAGTACTAATCAGATCCTCATAATAATAAAAGATGCCTCCCCTTGGTCGAGGAATGGTTATTGGTGGTTTGTTGATAACTCAATGATGAATGAATAGTACCAAACCGGTACTAAGAGGGGGGGGTGAATCAGTATAGACAAAAACCCAGTCTTAAACCAATTTGACAACAGACACTCCAAATGACTGGTAAGCAGTGATACCGGTTTGAAACAGAGTGCAACCGGTAAAGCTAAGAGTGACTAAGACAAGCATTAACCGGTTAATCACTTAGCTTTCGACTCAACTCAAAACTACACTACCATTTCACCCTTATGCATGAACAGGTAATCTATCATCAAAACATAATAATAGCTAGTTCAACATGTTTTATTGATAGGCATAAAACACAAAACCATCACATGCTTGATAGATAATAACAAAGCATCACAAGATAAAAGAATCACATGACACATATATTTTTCACGTGGAAACCCAACTGGGAAAAACCACAATGGGGATGAATACCCACAAGCATTTTTTGAACTCTTTAGAAGTCCACTCTGTTAGGAGCCTTGTCTGGTTAGAGACATTACAATAGGTTCTGCTAGGAACCGATCCTATTAGGGATCACCCGGTTAAGGGATGGCTAGAATACCCAATTAAGGGTTAAACCTTGTTAAAGGTTACCTTGTTAGAGGATTTCAAGAACTCAATAGCTAAAGGATTTCACTAACTCAATAGCTTTGACTTACCCTATTAAAGGATTTACAGCAAGCCGGTTAAAGCTACCTTGTTAAGGGATTTCACAACTATTGAAGTGGTTAAAGATCAACAGGTATAACAATGATCTAACGATAGCACTCAATGCCAATGCAGATCCGCTTAAGCTCCTCTTCACCTTCTGCACTTACACTCTGTGGGTATCACTTCTCTCCTCTGGTCTGGAAAGAATCACATATCCTTTCTCTTGGATACACACACACAAATTTTTCCAACAACTTTAGAAAGAAACACAACATCGACCTTATAGGAAATAGACAGGTCAGAAGCATAAAACCTAAACCCTAAACCTGTTAGGTTAAGCAATTTGCACGGTTCAATCCTGACCATTGAGCATACTGCATTAAATGCAACAGTTCTTGATCCAATCTCAAGACTTTCTCCATCATCCATTCTCCACCAATTTCATGGTGGCTGATAACTCATCGCACGTTATCACCGTTTACAAACTTTGCACATTCCCGAGGTAGATAGGGATAGTCTTCTTCAGACAAGATTCTTCATGCGCATAGGGCTTATGTGGCAACACAATCTATTCTTTGTTACCATGCTAACTCATCACACAAAGATCACCAATTGAGTCACATAGGCTTGAGGCGCTTCAATCGGAAACCTTGGCACTACCAACCGGTAGTCACACAAGGGCTCCATGTACCGGTTCCCATAACAACATGTCGATTCACCATGAACAAATATACCGCTTCACTTTGGCATATATATTGGTTCTCACAAATGTCGGTTCCCTTTTCTCACATATGTTGGTTCACTTCATATCACATATTGACATCAATGACAACATACAGTATCATTATGTCCTCATACTGGTTCACATAATGCCAATATTTGTATGGTGGAAATTCAATCAATAAACTCGGATTTCTGCATTTTTCCCACATTTTTCTCATAACAACAATCTTGTGCATGTCCCTACGAAATCTCCATGACTTGAACTTGATATTTTTGGAAAGAGTGGAAAGTTAAATTTGATTTGGATCTGGTTTGGGCTCATTTTGTTGAGTTTGGAGTGAGATTAATTTTTTTGTAAAAACAGTCCAGAAACCCTCCTTACTTGGGGTTTGGACACAAAATTTTGAATAACTCCCATGTCCACCATGGGAAAATTCTTATTTTTGGTTGAATGTTAAATTTTTAATATTTATTTTCTTATTACTTGGTCACAAGGCAGAATGAGGAGTTGGCAAGAACTTATTTGATGCCCTAGGCCTGGCATCTTCATGTGACAGGCCTAGAAAGGTGGTTTTGAGGTTGCAAAAGTGAACCAGTCAACAAAATTGACCCCTTGGATGCTTAAAATATTTGAGGATGTCTTTTAGAGTCTGAGCACATATTTAATTGGCCTAGGTTGAGATTTGGAGTGATCTATCTTGTGAATCCTTGTGTGGAGGGCTAGTTTGGTGGCTTATAAACCTTGTCAACCTTTGGATAGTCATATAAGCCACCATAAAAAAAATTCAAAAGTCCTTTGTAATGCCTTGTTATGTTGAAATAAACCTATTTTGATTCCCTTGAAGTTTCCCAAGTGGCCATCATTTTGATTGAGTGTCAAACCCCATTGGCAGGCCTAATTCTAGTAGCCTGGGTAGGTGCAAATTTGCATTTCTTGCTTTCCAAAACTTGTCAAGGAAATCTAAGTTATTTTGGGGGTTTCATATGTGTCATAAACATGTCCAAGTCATTGGTTTAACAAAATTAAGAGGTTAAGGATTTGTTGTCCTAAGATGTGCCTTACCTTGTCAAATAGGAGCCCGAGTGTAATATAGGTTGAAAGGTTTGAAGACTAGTTGTTCCTTTTGAACCCATGGAGTTATGAGAAGTGTTTTGTATCTTAATTATCCCTCTGAATCATGTTGGATAGGTAATTCAGTGTACTTCATCATGATATGATTAGTTTTTCCATATTTTGTTGCTTGGGCAGTGAAACGTTAGTTGGAAGAGATAGGTACCTTTACGGCTTTGAGAGGTCATAACTTGAGCATATGGAGTCATTTTTTTGACTTTGAATAGTCAACAAAAATTTGTTGGAGAGAACTACCCATTGGTTTGGATTTGGAGCAGGTTTGACATGATTTATTTGCTGATATTTTGATTTGAGTTGTTTATGGGTTCTTTTGACTATGGTGACAGTATGAGTTTATGGCATGTTACATATTAGAGATTTTGATTTGATGTCATTGTATACTCAATGTTCCATCTCATATTTCTCCTATGAAGAAATGGATATCACTTTGGTTTGGGTATGTATGTTGCATTGGTTGGTCTACAAGTTGTGTAGTTTTGCGAGTTGTCTTTACTTATAGGATTGTACCTGTGACTTGTATATGGGTTGTCTATGCCCATAGATCTTTCATTGTTTATGCATATTCAGATTCAATAGCTTGCCTTAGTCATTGGTTTTCTGATTTTGTTATCATGGTGAGGAGAAGAGATGTTGTTACCAGGTACACTCATCATGGGGGACCTACATGGTTGACTATGTGATGTTGATGGGCTAGACACATTGGGAGTTAGATGCTTGCTTCATGGATGTGATCATGATGCCATGGTTGTTCCTTGTGTTTAGGTACTTTGTCGTGACATGGTTAGAATTGCAGGTGTTTTGATTGATGATTTGATTTGGATTCCTAATTGGTTATGGTGGTGTATCTTCTTATGTTGAGGGTCATGGTTTATTTAACTTTTTGGAGTTCATGATATGCACTTTTATTTCTTTGATTGTTAGATGGCTTTGGTTGATTCTCATGTAATAAGGTGGTTTTATAATATAGTCATGGATAGCTTGTATACACTTTCAATGGGAGGTTTTGGATCCTGATTGTTTGTTGGTGGTTTTATATCTTCTTGAGATGGATTTCATGGTTTACTTGATATCGTTGACATTTTAGTTTTATGTGTGTAGACCTGGATGATCTTCATTTAGGATATGGTTATCACGATGCTATGGAGAGCTCGGTATCACGGTTTAGTGGGAGCTTACAATAGTGATGTGTATTTACCTTTGGGATGGTGGATGATCTTCTTAGTGTACAAATGTTTGGAGGATGCCTTGTATCCTGTTGCTACAGAAGGGTCTTTCACATTTACAGTTACACTTGTAGGAGAATGTGATCTTCATGATATTTGAGGATGTTGACATCTTAAGGGCTCAAGGAGTCCTTGTTGGAGGTGGGGTTTATTCTTTCATTTGACATGTTATCCTTTCTTGATAGGATGGTTGATATTATGCCATGGTGCACTCTTGCACTCTTGATTCTGGATTAGAGTTTTGGCATGATATGGTTATTTGATATGTTCATATGGAGCATGTTATCTATTTGGAGGAAATTGTTAGATCATGTTGTCACGTTTATGTTGTTGATTCTATGGTTGGAGCTTTGACATTGATCTTGGTAATTCTTTTTGTATTGGGTACAAGATCATTTGCTTGATTACTTCATGGTGGTGCTATGTTGCATTTGGAGTTTGGCATGGATTGATTGGTTACAAGTACTCATGGATACTTGGAGGATGTTGGTGATGTTAGTAGTCTCTTGTGATTAGAGATATTTGTTGGAATGGTTGATGGTTTCAGAAGCAAGACCGAGGAGCATTCACCTGGTATAGACTTGAGAGGAGATTGTTCTTAGATGATTTATGATGACTTGGATTTCTTGGATGAGCATTCTCATTCCAAACTCTTGGTCTAGTTGATGGTTTACTACTTGAGAGGTATTTCCCGTTGTTTCCTTTCAGGTGCATTATGTTATGCTTATCTTTCATTGATATGGATCTTGAGCTACATAGAGTTTGTTAATTTTGGAGGATTTAGTTTGAGAGATGTATGGAATTGGTTATCTCCTTGTGCATTTGAGTTATTATTATGATGGTGCCATTCATTGATATTAGTTTGGGATATGGTTTATTGGGCATAATCCCTTGGGATTAGGAATGGTATTGGTTTGATCTTCTTAGTTATGAGAGGCTTACATCCATGTTGATTACATGTTATATATGTTTGTTTGGTGCAAGGGTTTGAATGGTGTTTGGGTGTTGTTATGCTATTCTCCTTTGGGGTTTATGCAGAAGATCATACTTGACATAGTTGGCATTTAGAGGTGTGTGTAGAATGACATACTACAAGAATTATTTGAAGTGTTTCTCTCTTTGTTTCAGTTATCTTCCTAGATGTTCGTATTCACATTGTATTTGTTTGAGGTTGTTTGGAGATATGCGTTGATTAGTTTGTATTAATGATATGTCATGTAGGAGATGACATGGTGATTCCTTTATCTCTTTCTTTTGTTGGTGTGGAGAACATGGGAGAATTTTGGAGAAATGGTGTGAGAGTGGTACTTGCAAGTTATTGGTTTACATGATGTTCGTATTGATGTGGATGTTCTTGATACTACATGGTTACACTTCTATGATATGTTCTTAGTGGATTCATTTCTGATATTGACATTACCTATGTAGTGGGAGTTCCTTGGTGTACATACATGGCAAGTATTGCACTTGGGGCTTATGGTTGCATGTTACAGGTTGCATATGTTGATGAGATGTTATTCACTTGGTTTGTATGACTTGGAGGCATGTATAGTTGATGTGTTAGCACTTATTGTGGGTGTTATTTCAGCTCTGTAAACAACTACCTTCACGTTGGATACCTTTTGGATTAGTGTTTGTGCTCAGATATTAGTTGGTACAAAACTTATCATTTGTTGCAACAAATTATGTGGCTTTCTCTTTGGATAACCTTTTCATGTCCAGTGGCAGTGGCATGATGGAGGGTGGGAGCATTCAAGTATGATATGGTGGTCACTTTGTTCATGTTGTATGTATCTTGATGGAGCACATGGAGAACTTGGATTCCATGATGGTATATGTGCATGGAGAGATCGATCTCTTATTCATGTGACAGATTACTTCTTGGCCCTTATGCAATGTATAAAACAAGTAGGATATTGTTGGGAAAATGATGTTGTACACCTTGCATAATAATGTTTTATTTTTGTATTATTTTATTATTGTGTGAGGTGGACATGAAATCATATTGTAATATCATATTATATTGTTGCACCTAGGATCACCTAGATAGATGTGCAACATGTAGAGATTCTATTAGAATATCCTTGTAACCACTTGATGAGTTGTATTGACACATTGGTATTATTATATTGTATTTATTTAATATTGGGAATGTAATTGTGATGAAGTACCCAATATTAAATGTGGGTCAAGAATAGGTTGGAAAAATATTATATTTTATCCTAACATAGTTTGATGTAATACCACTTGGTGGTTTTGTGGGAGCTTGTGTTTATAAAAGCAACCACAAGGGTAGTTGTTTGGGTTGGTCAGTTAGCCAGGTTAGCATTTGTGTGTGTTGGAAGCATGGCATGGGATGTGTGGATTCATGCTTTTTCACATGGAGTGCTTGTTGATGGCTTGTTATGGATGGGTTTTAGAAGATTTCCATAGTTATATTGTAATGGACACATTATCGATAATACATGCCGGATGATTCTTTTGGAGGCTAGCTTTTTCCCTCATGAGGGTTTTCCCAAGGTATATGTTGTGTCACATTTTCATGGGTATGTTCTCTATTATTTTCATGTGGATTCTATGTATTGATTTGATTAAGATCTAAATTGGGTTATGTGGAAATTCTCATAAAGTTGCTTGCAAGTTTCCTTACAGACATGTAGTTTCCAGTGGTCACAAAACAAATCACATTTTCACAATTTAGTGATGATGGACTTCAATATGGAAATTGGTCGACCCAATCAATAAAGAGGTTAACAAAGGATGAAGAATGCATTAATGGCAGATCAATAATAGTTGATTGATGGGCTCGAGGTGATCAACAAAGGTTGAATCAGATCTGTTAGGAAGATTGAGATTCCTATGTTTAGTAATCTTTGTACAGAGCAACCTGAAGACAAATAATGTGAGTGGCTAGTCTGAGATCGTACTCAAGATAGAGAATAAAATCTTGCAGATTCAAAGATGACCGAATAAAGAAGCATTCTGATGAGATTTGACAATGGTTGTTGAGTTGTAATAGGGCAGACAAAAGCAAGTAAAGATTACTAAAGAGTAATAAAAACCTATTGTTTGTACTTAAGAAGGAAGTTGCTGCATTTAATGATGATGGGGAGAAAATTTGTGGAGCAGATTTAGAAGATCAAATCAGCTTGATCTATCAGATGTACATTTTAACTTTGGCTCTTGGTGGGAATGCAGGTGTGTTCTCGAGACAGTGTGTGAACATGTGTCAGGTGTGGTTGAAGTCGTGGCGCGTGAAACCACCATGATACCAACTGTGACCTAACCATTTTAGGCTGAATCCAGCAAATCAACAATCCACATTAAAAGTCAGAAAGGATTACAAGTTGTCTATTGATGTGTTTCAGTACTTAGATTGCAAATTTGACAGACTAAATGAACAATCTTCATAGTCCATAGGAAATTTTCCAAACCATGTGGCATGATAATGAGGAACAATAACATTATCCTATGATTAATGAGTCAAGATTAAACCGACTTGATGTAGGGCTAGAGTATGAATGAAAGGGTATAGAATAGTATAGTAGATGATTGATCTGATTGGGATTGTTGGCTCGAAGAGAGTGAAAGACTAAGATTTGTTGTGAAGTTATTGTGAGAGAGTGTAGAGAGAGTTGCAAGTAGTTGAATAACTAGAGATAGATAATATAGCAGAAGAGTGATCTGCAAACAACATAAAAAGGGGGTGGATGTATGTCTGTGTGTGTTGTTTCTGATCACAGAAGGAGGTAGCCACCAACAACAGAGGTTGCAGAGATAGAGCATAGAGAGTAGTAGTGATCAGAGTGCAAAAAGTGCAACAAAAGGAAAGCATAGCAACATAAAGAACAAATAAGAAGAGGTCAGATAGAGAGCAAGAACAAAGACTGGAAGAGAGAAAGGGTAGAGAAAAATAGAGAGAATTAATATCAGATTGAACCCTAGGGACAGAGAGTAGAAAAGAGACAAGTCAATCTCAAGAGTAGATCAGTAAGGTGTTACAAAACCTCATTTGTAAGAAGGCACATAACTTATATTTGAATCTATATTCATTGTAATCTCTGAGTGGGTGCTCAAAACTAGGGGTTGGTGCTCCTTTGGGTTCTAGCCCATAAACTATAGGGGTTGGTGCTCCTTGGGTTGGTCCCCTAAAGATCAGGGGTTGGTTCTCCTTTGGGTTGGTGCCCATAAAAGTTGTAACCAGTGTTTTACCAATGAGGATAGATTGGAGTAATAGACTCCAGCATCATTTCTCACTGAGGTTTTTTCCCCATCGTGGGTTTTCCTCATAGACACTTGTGCTATGTGATGTTCTCTTATGTGTGTGTGCGATCATGTGTTAGTATCTCTGCTTATAGTTTTGTGATTAAATTTATTGTTGCTTAGATCACTTAGAAGGTAAAATGTTTTATTGATTACCATTGATTCACCCCCCTCTCAGTGGTCCATTGTGTTCCAACAAGTGGTATCGGAGCCCTAGGTTCCCTAGTTGAAAAGCTTCCTCTAGCTTGGGTAGATTCTAGTGTATGAACACAATGGTCAAGTTTCAGTCAATCCTTGCACCTATATTTGATGGTTCAAAATATTCCATTTGGTCATGTAGAATGGAAGTCTATTTGTCTACCTCACATTATGATGTTTGGATGTCGGTTGTAAATGGTTACTCTACTCCTACTTGTCCTCCTACTAATATCAAAGAAAGAAGAAGATGAGTGCAAAGCTATAATAATGAAGGCTATTTTTTGGGGGATTTTTGATGATGTATCTTCAAAGGTGAACAGATTGCAAACAGCTTGTGCAATAGGCTAGAGAAACTTTATGGTGAAGACCCCATCACTATTGGATTAGATTGTGTAAGCAAGAAGAATAAAGGTTCAGAAAAATGTACAAATGATAAAAGAAGACCAGTTAGTTTCTAAAAAAAAAAGTGAAGAGGAAACTCATCTATTAATGACACAAGAGACACAAAGTGAGGAGAAAACATCAAAGAGTGATAGCAGAGCTTAATCTAAAATTCAAGATGTATCTGGAAGTGATGAAGAAGATGAAGATGAAATTGAAGCTGAAGTGGCTCTTGAAGGAGAGTTAGTGAGTGCACTTGATGAGCTTAGTAAGGTAAGAAAAGAAAGCAAAAAGTATAAGAATGCTTCTATAGAGGAACAAGATAGATTAAACAAATGTCTCCATGAATCAGAGAAAACTATTGCCAATCTAAAAGCACAACTGGATGATGCTAAAATTCTAAATAAAGAATCAAACTCAGATTTTGATACCAAGGAGTGCAAGTATAAAGAGTTCGAATAAAAAGTGGAAACTAAACGAAAAGAGTGCCAAAATTTAAAGGATGAAATTTCAAAGCTAATAATAGAGCTTGAGAAGTTCCAAGATGAACTCAAGATAATAATTAAATATGAAGGCAACACTGAGGCATTGGACAAGATGTTGAGTCAACAAAAGCACTCCATGGATACTAATGGTGTTGGATATGAAATTGGCCAGTGCGCCACAAGCAAGGATACCTCCAACAAAGAAATTCACTTTGTTTCCTTAGGTAATAATGGTAATAAATAAACCTTCATAGTCAGGAATGCTCCAAGAAAGAAAATAGATCTATCTACTGCACCTAAAAACATGAAGATGAATATTGTTGCTACAAGGATAAATGGTGTTTATTCAAAAGGAAAAAGAAAGTTGAATGAAGATGGCTATAACATAAATGAGAACACAAGAAAGTCTATAAGACCTCCTACTAGAATAATATCAAACAATACTACTTTGTTGGAAATTGACACTCATCAGATTCATTTTGTTCTCATTGGTGGCAACAAGATTAGATGGAAGCCATATACCAGCATTAGGAGGCATTTACTGGTAGACACCGAGCTCAAGTACTTCAAGAAAAATGACATCAAGGAAGATTTATTTAGAAAATCATTTTGTAATTATTTTCTAGACCAACATTGAATATCTTTTATAATGCATTGTAAGCCGACATAAGGTATATTGTTTGTAATGGGTATATAGGTCAGCTTGCTAAGTCATTTTGAAGAGTGTGTGACATGGGAGAATATAGTAGAACTATATAATGCAAAGTATATGTATGTAGATCATTTGTATGTGAATGTTATATCAAGAAATGATATGTAAATGATTTGTAAGATATTCTTGGAGGGAAGGTGATACGGGTAGTAGTGTTCAGGGTTTATGAACTGGTACAGAGCAGAGCTAGATCCAGAACTCTATTTGGCATAATAGATGCATTTTGTGAGCTAATTTTCATTGTCTTACTTCAGAAAAAGCTTGTAGTCAGTGAGACTCTTTCGTGATGAGCAGTGTTCTCTAGGCAATGTGCCTTCTTGCATGTGTAGGCCCTCATTATATGTAATATCCTTTCATATGGCTAGTGAACTTCCCACCGTGGTTTTTCCTCTTTGAGGTTTTCCATGTATAAATTATATGTGTTTTGGTGTTCATTCATTTGGATGGTTTATTTGCTTCAAGTTATATGTTTATCTGTTTACCGGTTCATATGTGTATGGTATAAAAGAATAAAATCTTATCTTACCGACAGAACACTGATTCACCACCCTCTCAGTGTTTTTAGATCCCAACAATTGGTATCAGAGCTTGGTACCTCAAAAGACATTTAACAGCTTGAGAAAGATCCTGAAATCGAAATCTTTTAACATGGTTATGGAAAAGCAACTTGAGATGGCTCTTGAGGATTATTGGTGCAAGAGCACCCAAGGGTGAGAAAATACCCTTTTCAATTTTGGCAATTTTGGCATAAGGACTGGTTCTAGTCCATTAGGCTGTATGTTTGGAGCTTGGAGTGCATTTTGACTTCTTTTGAAAATTTCATGTATCGGCTATACTTATCCCAATAATCCGATGAGGTGCCATCGGCTATCAACAGGGGTGTTTTCCACCTACCCCGATAACCCGATGAGGTCACCAACGGATTGGAGCGAGTTGAGTGAATTCAGAGTGGAGCCATCGGGTATTGGCAAGAGTAGTTTTTGTTGGCAAATGCACACTCCAATGAGAAATTGTAGGTGATTGAAGGTATTTTCATTGATGTCAACCTTACAATCATGTGATATCGGCAAGCAGATATTGATACCAGAATTGACAGACTCTACACCGACATACAGTTCACCGACACCAAAAAGGAAGAATACCGGTATCCTGGCCGACAGGAATTTTGTATAAACATATTTTGTAATTAATTGTAAAATCTTTTGTAAGCCAAGATGGTGGATTGTAATATGACTCATATATGTATAAGATCTTTGTAGATCATTTTGTGATAGGATTGAAGTGATTGATGTAAGGAGGATAGGAGACCCAATGTGTGAATTATTAGGATAAGGGTTTATGTATGTAGCAGAGCTTAAATCGATACTGCGTCTGGCATAGAAGATGTTGATCTGAAGCAGTACAAGACATTGCATTTGTATAATCCATTTTTGTAAGTCAGTGTGACTTCTTTTGTAATTGAGTAGTGAGCTCTAGGCACTTGGCCTTCCTGCATGTGCAGGCCCCTATTGTAAATAATAATATTCTCTTATTGGCCAGTAAGCGAATATTGTGGGTCACAAATCCCACCAATATTTTTCCTACATCGGGTTTCCTTGTTAAAATATTGTGTTATGGTGTGCTTTTCATGTTGTGGCTGTTATTCTTATTTGCTGCATTATTTTTGATTTACCAGTATACAGTTTTAATATGTTTTTCATGTTATAAGTTAAGAAAATCTTATTACCAGTCAGATACTGATTCACCCCCCTCTCAGTATTTTGGGAATCCTAACAATTGGTATCAGAGCTTGGTCCTCTATTTTCAAAAGCCTAACAACTTGAGGAAGATCTTGACACTAGTAGAGATGGAAAACTTGAGAAAGCAATTGGAAACAACTCTTTCAAACTATGATGCAGAAAAGGTGAAGAATATCAAACTTGAAGATGATCTGAAGGCTGCACAGGATATTATTCAAGGACTTCAAGAAAATTTCACTATAGCAAGGAATAAAAGAAGAGAACTTTGTGAGAAGATGCATAATGAAGAAGAGGAAAAGGGAACTCTTAATGATCTGGTGAACCAACTGAGACAAGATAACTGTACAATGAAGAATGAGATGCAAGATATGACTATGAGATTTTGTAAAGAAACTGAAGATAGGAAGAAGAATGAAGATGACTTGACTAGAAGATTAAATGATGTTGGAAATGAAAACACAAGACTCAGTCATGAAAATGATATGTTGAAGACAAATTTCATGCACACACAAAATGACAGAACTGAACTCATGAGACAAAAAAGAATCTTGGAAAATGAACTGACTGCTGCAAATCAACATAGGGAGAAATTCAATAAAAGTTCAGAAGAACTTGTTGACATGCTGAAGAATCAGAAACCTAACGGTGATACAAATGGCCTTGGCTTTGAAGTTGGTGAAAGCTCCGGTACTGCAAACAAACATGATCATAGTAAACCGGTAAGACAGCCTAATGCTTACAAATTTAATGAGAAATGTTTTAATTGTAACAAGTATGGTCATAGAGAAAATAAGTGTAGATCTAGAAATTATCAGAACGTTAATACACCCACCGATCAATGTTCTAAATGCAACAAAGTTGTTCATAATTCAGAAAATTACAGAATGAATGTAAGATTTTATGTTTGTGGAAGATTTGGACACCTATCTAATCAATGTAGAACACATACTGACATAGGATATGGAAAAGCTATTCAGAAAAACAATGTGACTTGTTATGCTTGTAACAAAAATGGACATATTGCAAAATTTTGTAGAAGTAAGGCATCACCGATAAATAACAAAGGTCCTAGTTTGAAGGGTAAAGAAAAGGTTGAAGAAGTAAAGCAACAATTCTCAAAACAATGGATCAGAAAGTTAGATCAAAATGTTGATGGGAATACTCCCCCACTAGTAGAACAGAGTAACACTCCACCTGTAGGAGACTCTTCATCTAACTAAAGGAAAATCCTTTGGCGGTTTAGAAACAAACTGACAAACATGCTAATATACCCTCGATTGATGGTAAGAAGTTGAATTACTTCTTTTACCGGTGGATGAGTTAATTTTTGACTTAACCAGCAAGCATTAAATGTGGTAGTTGGAGAAAATAACATTATAAAGCAAGTGTTTTGGCTCCTTTTTCATTCACCGAACATTCAAATCTTCGAGAGTGCGAAAATTTTTGAGTGAAGACATCCTTAGCGAAAAAGTGAAGCAGTTCATCCAATCATTCATCCTTAAGGCAGACTGAGGTATTTATAACTATGGCTTCTTCATCCACTCCTGAATTTATTGCAAACCCTACTGTTATTGAGGTTATCAAGCATCCTAGACCCGTATTCAAGCTTGTTCCCAAAATAGCGAAGAAAGATTATAACATAGGTGCATTCTCTCAAATTCCTAAGGGAGTAGTATATGCTGAAGACCCTAGGATATACATACATTGTCATATAGAGGAATTAGGTGATGATGAGATAAAGAAAATGTATAAGACTATGATTTGTGATGAATCTGGAAATGTCAAGCCGGAACACAAGGTAGTAGAAACCCTAGGCTTTGTGGATATTCTTAGCATTCCTGATTTTCCCAAAGATGTGATAAGAATAGTTCTAAGCAGAGTCCATGGCAAATTCTTTAGGTTGGATTCCATCCATAAGATTACCAAAGAAGCAGTAAAAGTAGTAACAGGGTTACCTTCCATCGGTAGCAGACCTGACAGGACAAAGAAAGTCTCAAATGACACAGTGATAAAACTAACTGGTGCAACTTCTGACAAAAGGTCTCTAAGGGTAAATGATGTAAAGGACATCAATGTCAGATTTATCAGTATGATCTTAGGTTACAAAGCTACACATGCAAATAGGTTGAACTCAGTTTCTAGCCTATGTATAAAAAGTGCATATGACATGGTAAATGATAATGCTAGAATAGATGTGTGTGAATGGCTCAGAGATGAATTGATAGACAATCTAAAGAATATTAAGGGAGATAAGAAAGGAACCTTTAGATTTGGAAATTTTCTTGTTTTCTTAATGTTGTACATTACTAAGAAAGTACTCAGTATTGGTAGAAGAGATTTTGGCTTTGATATACCGATAGGAAAGAAACTATTGGATTTATTAAACAACATGGAAGAAAACAGAGAGAAAAATGTAAACGAACAATTTCAAGCACTAAAGGCTCGAATGAAAACAAGAATAAGACTGTCACAGGCTATTGTAAATAAATTTCAGAAGGAAATTTGTTTTGTAATCAAGAAAGATGAAATCTGGATGGAGGCAATTGTCCATAGAACTATCTGGGTAATTGAAATGGGATATGAAACAGATGATAATATCATAGAAACTTATGCAAAAACCCTCCTTGAAGCACCAAAGGAACCCACTGAAAAAGTCTTTGGAAATGCAGAGACAATAGAAAGTGGAATTCAATCAAGAAAAAGGGTTAAGAAAGTTGAAGAAATAGTAAGGAAAGGAACCCAACAGGAAAAGGCAATTAAGGAAGATGTTTTGAAACAAATTGGTATAAAAGAAAGTGAGTTGGAAGGACTTCAACCAGAAGCTCATCTTTCACCAATTGGAACTTCCTCTGAGAGTGATATACAGGTGGTATTCAAAAGGGTAGAAAGAAAAAGAAAACCCTCACCAGTACCCTCACCTACACCTAGGAAAACAAGGCAAAAGCAACAGGCAGTTAGGCCTCCTGTTAAGAGAATGACTCCAAAGAAGAAGAAGATAAAACAAGATATTGCTCCACTAGATAAACTTCTTAGTGAAATAACAGAGGATGGTAAGTTGAAAAACATCAGCAAACTGTATAACACACTATCTGCTGATGACAAAGAAAGCATAGAGAACAGTGTAATTCTACACTTGGATATATACAAGAATTTTTTGATGGAAATTGTTGATGAAATACCAAATGATTTGTATAGAAGAATAGAAGCTAGAAGAGTAGCCATTGTTGAGTTGGATAAGAACATAAAAATTGAAAAATTACTTGCAGTACATCCAATTAACTCACCTGATGAGATAGACAAACTAATCAGTGAAGCAATCCGAACAACATTTTCCACTGCTCACCAACATGTAGCACTGATGGCAAGAAGAGTAAAAGAGGTAATAGAAGAAACAGCGGACCAATGGGATATATTCTTTGTAGAAAAGGAAAAACAAGAAGAGCTACTTAGACCAAAAACCATCAGGGTATACCAAAAGGACAGGGATAAAGGAAAAGGTAATGTAGGTGGACCTCCAAACCTAAAGATAACTGATAACTTAACCCCACCTCCTTTGGATACTCCACCAGTAGTAACTACTAACAATCAACCGACCACTGAGAGTATGGAGACTCCACTAGAGGATACTAATCCCGAGTCTGAAATTTTGTACATTGTAAATATAGACACATAAGAAGTAAATGTTGTGGTTGATAGAGAAACCACTAAGGATAAGAAGGAAAAAGTGAATACTGAGTCACTGGCTGTAGATGTTGAGGTTGAGGTAAATGACACTGTACACATAAGTACAGAAAAACCTATAGAACAATCGGCAGAGGACACCATTGGCAAAACATTAGAAGAACCGGCATTGGATAGTACAGAGGTACAGATGGAGAAACCAGTTTAGAAACAGGTTGAGACTCAAGTTCAGACAGAGACAGTGCCACTGGCCAAAAGTGAAAAGCCTAAACCTTAGTTTGTAGAAATGCAAACACAGAATAACCTACCAGAGGTCGAATCAAGAAAGGTTATTACTACAACCGGTAGTATGGATATTGTGAGAATAGTTGGGCAGACATCTGATACTTCTATAGCATAATTTCAGCCTACAAATGTAACAAAAGTCTTATTGGATTCAATAAAGAAAATTACAGAGTGAAATGCACAAGCCTATAAGACTATTGATGATACAATTACTATTCTTAAATTGATTGCACCAAAGTGCATTGTAAATAACAAGGATTCTTTAGGTCAACTAGACACATTGTCTAAATTCATCACAGACAACATTTTGACAGTTGATCAAATAAATGAGAACACATTCAAGGAGAAAATGATTAAGGAAAAAGAGAAATTCTTTAAGAAAATTGTGAGGGATAATAAGGAGAAAATGAACACCTTATTACCAGAACTAGGAGAGACAATTTGGGATTTTAAGAAAATGTACAGGGATACTTGCAAAATAGATATCTTGACACAAGATATAGATTCAGAGATCAGCAAAACTCAAATTGGAATAAACAATATTGTTGACAATCTAATAGGTACATCTGATTCATTTTTGGAGATAGAAAAGAAAATTGCAAATCTAGAAGAGAAAATTGAGAAGTTAGAAAACGACAAAGGGAGAATAAAGGATAAGGCAAAGAACTTAAAATGTAAACTTGGTCCCAAACTAGATTACCTCATTTCTTTAAGAAAAGAAATATCTGAGGCTCTGGTGCCCAGACTTAAGACACTGGAAGAGGAAATGCACATACTCACCGATACAGTTCAAAGAACACAAGAGCCATTACAGGATAGAAAAATATTTAGTGATAGCTTAAATTTGGTTTTGGCAAATATATTTCAGATTGTAACCCACCAGTTACAACCAAAATCCAGGCAGGAACCACACTCCACTGACAACGAATGACAACCTTTTCCATTGATGTCAAAGGGGGAGTAGTGTGATGAGAAAAATGATCAGAGCAGGACATCATCAGCTCAGGGGGAAGCACACAGTTTTGGGAACATACAGTTTTGGTAAGACAAATTTTGGAAGACTCTTTTTAGACATCTTTTTGAACACTTTTTGATTTTTGTCATGAGTGTTGCCATCAATGCCAAAGGGGGAGATTGTTGGAAAATGCACACTCCAATGAGAAATTGTAGGTGATTGAAGGTATTGTCATTGATGGCAACCTTACAATCATGTGATACCGGCAGGTAGACATTAGCACCAGCACCGACAGACTCTACACCGGCATACAGTTCACCGACACCGAAAAGGAAGAATACTGGCACCCTGGCTAATAGGAATTTTGTATAAACATATTTTGTAATTAATTGTAAAATATTTTGTAAGTTGACATGGCAGATTGTAATATGACTCATATATGTATAAGAGCATTGTAGATCATTTTATGATAGGATAGAAGCGATTGATGTAAGGAGGATAACATACCTAATGTGTGAATTAGTGAGATAAGGGTTTATGTTTGTAGTAGAGCTTAAACCGGTACTAAATCTGGCATACCAGATGCTGATCTGAAGCAGTACAAGACATTGGATTTGTATAATCTATTTTTGTAAGTCAGTGTGACTTCTTTTGTAATTGAGCAATGAGCTCTAGACACTTGGCCTTCCTGCATGTGTAGGCCCTTATTGTAAATAGTAATATTCTCTTATTGGCCAGTAAGCAAATATTGTGGGTCACAAATCCCACCAAGGTTTTTCCCACACCGGGTTTCCTTGTTAAAATATTTTGTTATGGTGTGCTTTTCATGTTGTGGTTGTTATTCTTATTTGCTGCATTATTTCTGGTTTACTGGTATACAGTTTTAATATGTTTTTCATGTTATAAGTTAAGAATATCTTATTATCGGTTAGATACTGATTCACCCCCCCTCTCAGTATCTTTGGGAATGCTAACAGTTTTTGTGCCGCCTGATAACCCAATGGGAAAGCATGTGGTTTGGAGTGCACCATCAGCTGTCGGTATCACATGTTTGAGCTACACAGATAACCCGATGGGAAGGCAAAAGGTTTGGAGCGCATCATCCGCCATCGATAGAACATGTTTGGGGCTACACCGATAACCCAATAAGGAAGCATTTTGTTGGGAGCCCACCATCGGCAATTGGTAAGAGTGTTTTAATGCTACTCCGATGACCCGATGGAAACCAATGTGGAAGTACACAAAGTGTAAAATGTCATCGGACATCGGAGTAAGTGTTTTGAGGCTACTTTGATGACCTGATAGAAAAGCAAGTGAGTTGTAAACTATCATCAGACATCGATGTAAGTGTTTTGGTGCTATCCCGATGACCCGACGGAAATCAAAAGATATTTACAATAGGAAACCGATTGTGTCAAGTTCAATCTTGTCGGTTAGGGATGATTCATGACATGTCATAGAGGATATAAAAGACCCAATGGGAATTTTGTAAGGAGGTTGGATAGGTGGAACAAAGAACATCTTTTGAATAACAATTTGAAGACCGTTTTCTAGTTTCTTTCTCAGAGTTCAATTTTTGTTTGAAAACTATAAATAATGGCTTAAATCTTTAAATTCTAGTTTGATAGGGTAGATTTTACTTTTCTCTATTTTGTGAGTTCCAATTTTAAATTCATGCCAAGCTCGGCTCTATAAATAAGTTGTCATTTTGTTTCTTGTTTTCAGTTGGTGACAAGTAGTTATAACATGGCTCTATCTTGATTCTCCATCATGGGATCCACATGACCATTGGAGGTTCTAAAGAAGAGTTAGCCATGTATAGTAGAGTTCTATGTGTAGTAGACCAGGGAATGGCGTCGACCGTTTCAGCAGACTAGCCCTAAGTGAGCTTGATGATAGCCTAGCTAGGAATTAGTGACCAAGAGGAATCACTTGTAGGGTAGACTGGAGTCTAGGCTGTTAGCCTCAAAATAGAGGAAGATGGGATCAAAGGGAGAGAAAGTCCAAGCATGAGGAGGAAAACAACTTAGCAGAAGTTGTAGGTATATTCCATGGTAGAGCAAACCCTGCAAGGTGGCTGGTGAGATCGGGTGGATTAGTGAGGTGGTGGATTTATAAAAGTGAATTCACACAAAGCAGAGTATCAAACCCCGATAGTGAGGACCTAGAGTGGATTAGGGGTATAGGGAGAGGAGCATTCCCGGGTTAGGCTAGGAAGAAAGCCTTAGAGTGGGTCAAGGTGACTCAAGAAATCTAGGATCCTCCCTATCAATTATGATGTTGAAAGGATGAAGAACTTGAAATTGCAAGATGAATTGAATTCTACAAATGAATTCATTCTTATCCTGCAAGAAAGGTTATCATCTTCTCAAGCCAAGAGAAAGGAACTTTTGCAAAACCTGGATGATGAGGAGAAGAATGCACTTAAGGAACAATGTCAGAAACTAAGTCAAGCAAACATGCTCATGAATAATGAAATGCAAGACCTAACTATGAGGTTATCAAAATATATTGAGGACAGAAAGAAGAAGGAAGATACTCTTTTTATATCTATGAAGAACAAATTTGATGAATGTGGCAAATTGACTCATGAGAATAATCTGTTGAGAACTGATTTGGCACACTCCCAAAACAATGAGCAAGAACTTAAAAGACAAATAACTACTCTAAGAGATGATCTGACTACTGCAAGTGAGTATAAAGAAAAATTTAGGATTAGTGTTGCACAGTCGGATGACTTATTGAAAAGACAAAGGCAGATTGATGATTCTAGAGGACTTGTATTTGTAGAAGGTGAAAGCTTTGGTACTGCAAATGAAGATCAGACAACCAGTATGAAAAACTCATCAGACCAGAGGAAACTGGTAAGGCAGTCTAATGCTTATAAATTCAATCGTAGATTTTTTGTTTGCAATAAATTTGGGCATATGCCTAAACAATGTAGAAATAAAGAAAATCAAAACTACAATTCTATTCCCGATCAATGCACAAATTATAATAAATATGGTCATAGATCAGAAGATTGGAGAATGAATGTCAAATGTCATGCATGTGGAAAGTTTTTACATTTTACTAATAATTGTAGGTCAAGAAATGACACTGGATATGTTAAAGAAATTCAAAAGAACAATGTTACATGTTATAAATGCAACAAAATAGGTCATATTGCTAAGTACTGCAAAAGAAAGGCTCAACTGGTTAGCAATGTTAAAGATAATGAGAAAGGAAATCAGAAGGTAGATTAAATACAATAAGATCACACCAAGAGATGGGCTAAAAAGTCTAAAGAACCAAGTCGAAATACAACAACACCAGTAACTCCACCGGTAGAACAGGGCATTCCTACACCAGCAGGAAATTTCACCGGTAACTGAGGCATAGGACTTACGGGTTGGAAAATTCATTACAAATATTTCTTGATCCCTTGGAAAATATCAGAAGAGATCTGGAGAGTTGATTTCATCATTGTTGAAGGTTCACCTGACATAAGACTGTGAAACCGACATCTGGTAGGGTACATCATGAAGCATTTATGATAGAGAAAGATTAGGGCTTTATTCGCTGATAAAAAGGGAAAGTGAATTTATTTTCACTCACCCTGCATTCAAGCATTCAAATCAAAGTAAAGGCAAATTTCAAGTGAATAAAGAGCGAGCAATGGCATTCTGAAAGGATTTTGAGCAGTTATCTGAGAAAAACTAAAACTTCCACTGGCGTTCACTTTTAGGTATTCTTCGAAAATGGCATTTGGATCTTTAGCTCCTACTTTTATTGCAAATCCAACCATTATTGAAGTTAAGGATAGGTTGAGGCCCGTATTCAAGGAGGTTCCCCTGATTGCTAAGAAAGAAGACTTTGTGGGAGCATTTTCTAGGGTTCCTGATGGTGTGATGTATGTTGAAGATGTGAGAGCATACTTTCACTGCACCCTGGAGGATCTAGGAATAGAGGAAATTAAAAGCATGTATCAATCTGTGATACTAAGCAGCTTCAGAACCATCAAGATAGAATACAAAGCAATTGAGGATATAGGGTTAACCGATTTTCTGTACATACCAAAATTCAAAGATGAGGTCATCATATACGTTCTGAGTAGGGTTCACAAGGAGTTCATCTGGCTGGATTGGCCATACATGATCACCAAGGAGGCTATTCAAGCAATCACCAGCTTACCCAAAGTCAGGCAAGAACCTGGCAAGAAAATTTCCAACACTAAGGTTGAAAAACTCACCAGTGCAACTCCTAATAGCAGATCAATAAGGATCAGCATAATCACCGACATTGATGTGAAATTTGGAAGCATGATAATAGGTTATAAGGTAACTCAATCTAATCAATTGAATTCTATTGCTAGTTCTTGCATTCATGTTGCATATTAGATGTTGAGGAATAATGCAAAATATGAATTATGTGAATGGTTGAGGAGTGAATTGATGTTGAACCTTGGAAAGATCAAGGGAGTCAAGAAAGGAACTTTTAGATATGGAAATTTGATTGTTTATTTAATTCTTTACTTCCTGAATGAGCTACCTGGTCTAGGGAAGAAGCGTTGGGCTCATGACATACCGATAGGTATGTAGATCAAGGAAGCAATCACCGGTCTTGGTACCAACAGAGATAAGAAACTTTGGGGTTATTTCAAGACATTCCAAGGAAACATGAGGCGGAGGGAGAGGTTATCAAAGAACACTGTGGAAAAGTACTCCACTGATATATTTGTTTCATGGTGAAAAATGATGAAACCCTCATGGAAGCAGTTGAAGGAAGGACCATATGGGTTACATAACTTGGATATGAGGTGTGTGATAACATTTTGGACCTCTATGCAAAAATGTTGCTAAATGCCTCATTGCATGACAAAACAGAGTATTTTGGCACAACAGAAGAGAAGGCCCTTGAAGTCAAAACTGGCTTCAATAGGAAGAGAAGGGAGAAGAAAATAGATAAGATGTCTACATATATATAGGATGTAATTTATAAGATAGACACTCAACTGGGTTCTGGATCTAAATCGACAGTGGCTAGTACTATAGAAGTAAAGAATCCTGAAGCTTACATTTATACCATCACTTCTGACCTTGAGGACAATGAAAATTTAGCTTTCAAAAGGGTACAAAGGAAGAAAGTAGATCAACCACTGGTAGAGAAGAAGAAGGTGGAGCCTAGGAGGAGACTTGTTAGAAAGGCAGCTAAACCTACTACACCACCACCTTTGGCAAGGAAGCCTATACAAAAGAGAAAACTAGTTACATCTACTCTGGCAACCACAAGCAAAACGAAGAAGAGAGATGATACTGAGCGCGGTAAGACCAAAATGACCTGTGCTGAAATAATTGATGAAATTACAAAGGATGGAATGATAAAAAATATATCCATTTACTATGAAGATTTAGAGGATGATGAGCAAAATGAGATTGAAGAGGGAATTTTGTTATACATGGATATCTATATGAAAGTCTTAGTAGAAATTTTGAAGGAACTTCCTCTATCACTATACAATAAATTAGATTCTAGAAGACTTGATGCAATCAAGAGGGATAGAGAAATTAAGGAAGTAGAACTTTTGGAAATGTGTGGTTCAATAAACAATGAGAAAATGAAAAGATGCATAGATGTTGCAAACAAAATAGTATTTAGTAGCAAACCTTGGCAAATAAGCCTAATGATGGGCAGAGTTATTGAGGTAGAAAAATGAAACCAAAGATGGTTGGACCAAATTCTTCCAGAAGAATCTAGATTTTCTTACATCTCATGAAGAATTTGTTAAAGCAACAACTTCAACCATCCTGGATAGATTTAAAGGGAAAGGTATTTTGGATAGTTCAACTCCAATTTTGACTAAACCAGCAGTAACTATAGATATGCAAACACAACCAGCAATAAAAGAAACTGTACAATTTGTACCAGCTCAAACTATTTTTGAGCAAGGCAATGTACAAGACACTGTGAATATTGTGGATAATACTCCATCGATAGTAATTGACACTGCACCAAGTGGCAAAGCCACCAGTACTAAAGAAGATAAGGTAAAGGGAATTGAGTCTACACTAGCAGTTCATAGTGATCCCCCGGCAAAGGTTTTTGCAATTGACACTTCTCAAGTTGAGAAGAAACCAATCAATGAGATGAGTCCAACTAAGTTAATGATGATGGCTACTCAAAAACTATTAAAGGAGGGATCTGTAGATAAGGGAATAATAGATCAATCAGTTACAGTGTTGCATAAATTAATCCCTGATTGTCAGATTGAGAATGAAGCAAGCCCTTCCAGTAAGATTAAGGCATTAACTAAGTACATATCTAACAATTTTCAATCAATGCAATAGATATCAGACTGACAGGCATTAGAAAGATTTACTATGGCTAAGAAAGCCACCTTTGACAAGATCATTGAAACAGAGAAAAAGAAAATTGAAGCTAAACTCATTCTTTTTGAGAATTATTTGAAACAGTGTACAAATATCTATAGGGTCTTTTGTAACATAGAAACTCTTACAACAAATGTAGATAGTGGATTAAGGGAATTACATGTTAAGGTTGCAAATATTGCTAATTCTTTTGATGGAGTAACCGCACTGACAACATTTGTTGATGGACAAATTTTGTCCTTGGAGAACCATTTTTTTTCTTTTGAGAAGGAGAGAGATAAAATCATTCAGAGAGCAAGGAGTCTTAGAGGATTGGTGAGTCCCAATTTGGATTCATTGGGTGTACATAAAAGAGAGTGTATGGACATGATTGCTAAACCCACAACGACAAAAGTCAAAGAGAAGGAAACACTGGCACACTTACTAAGTGGACTAGCATCCATATTTGAAACTTTCAAAACCGGCTGGGATACATACCTACAGCTGCTGGACAAGGTTTACCCAAAAATTTTGGAGTTAGTCAAGCTCCAATAAAACAAAAAGTACTTATTCATTCTTTTTCTCTTAATTCTTTCACCAGTCTTTGGCATTGATTCCAAAGGGGGAGTGTATATATGTGAAAAATATCAGAAAAATATCAAACAGGTACATATGGGAAAGCAATCAGAATATCAGAAGGAGTGTATTTCTCAAGGGGAGCATATTTCAGTTGAACCGACAAGCAATCCATTTTTCACATGAGTGTTGCTATCAATGCCAAAGGGGGAGATTGTTGGAAATTGACACTCATCAGATTCATTTTGTTGTCATTGATGGCAACAAGATCAGATGGAAGTCATATACCGACATCAAGAGGCATATACTGGTAGATATCATCATTGGAGTTTCCAGGGTTACACTGGCATCGACACTGACATCGACATCGACATCAAGTACTTCAACAAAGCTGACATCAAGGAAGATTTATTTAGAAAATCATTTTGTAATTATTGTCAAGGCCAACATTGAATATGTTTTGTAATGCATTGTAAGTCGACATAAGGCATATTATTTGTAATGGGTATATAGGTGAGTCTGCTAGGTCATTTTGAAGAGTGTGTGACATAGGAGAATATAGCAGAACTATAGAATGCAAAGTATATGTATGTAGATCATTTGTATGCGAATGTTATATCATGCAATGATCTGTAAATGTTTTGTAAGACATTATTGGAGGGAAGGTGATACTGGTAGTAATGTTTGGGAATTATGAATCGGTACAGAGCAAAGATAGAACCAAAACTCTATTTGGCATAGCAGATGCATTTTGTGAGTTCATTTTCATTGTCTTACTTCAGCAGAAGCTTGTAGTCAATGAGACTCTTTAGTGATGAGCAGTGTGCCTTCTTGCATGTGCATGTTGGCATTCTACACTCTAGTGAGAAATGATGGTGTTGTTATTGATGGCAACCTATCGGCAACCTTCAAGTAATCACCTGACATTCATATGGTAAAGACATAGGCAGACACCGGCACCGACAGACACTTCACCTGCATCGGCAATAATGCATACCGACACTCCAGCCGATAGGAATAAACTTTTGTTTATTGTATTTAATTGTAAATATCTTTTTGTAAAGTCGACATGGCTTATTATAATAGACTCATATATGTATGAGATCTTGTAAATCATTTAGGAATATGATGATGATAGATGATATAGAGGATGGAATAGGAGATAAGAATGAGCGAATAATAAGGGCAGATTTTGTATAAGGTTTATGGTTATAGTATGAGCTTAAACCGGTACTGAACCTAGCATAGTTGATGTTGATTTGAAGTAGTACATTGTATTGGATTTTCATAATCCATTTTGTAAGTCAATGAGACTTCTATCTTGTGATTGAGTAGTGAGCTTTAGGCAGTTGGCCTTCCTGCATGTGTAGGTGCCTCATTGTAAGTAATATTTATTCATTGGCCAATGAGTGAATATTGTGGGTCACAAATCCCACCAAGTTTTTTCCCACACTGGGTTTTCTCGTTAAACATCTTGTGTTATGTTGTGTTTTCTATGCCGTCATTATTGTTCATGTTTATTGCATTAATTCCTATTTACCAGTATACTGTTTTGGAATGCAAAATACTTAATAAGGTTAAAGGATTTGTTAACCCGTTAGATACTTTGGGACTATCATTAATCCTAACAATTGGTATCAGAGGTTGGTCCTCTATTTTCAAAAGCCTAATAGCTTGACGAAGGTTCTGACACCGATACAGATGGAGAACTTAAGAAAGAAATTTGAAGGAGCTCTTGTAGACTATGATTCAGAGAAGTTGAAGAATATCGAACTTGAAGATGATCTGAGGACTACACAGGAATTCATTCAAGGACTTTAGGAGAATCTTACTATTGCTAGAAATAAAAGAAAAGAACTTCATGAGAAGATGCAGAATGACAATGATGAAAAAGAAACTCTTAATGAGCTTGTGAACAAATTGAGCCAGGAAAACATGACTATGAGGAATGAAATGCAAGATATGACTATGAGATTTTGTGAAGACATTGAAGACAGAAAGAAGAATGAAGATGACTTGACTAGGAGACTAAATGATGTTGGAAATGAAAATCTAAGACTCAGTCATGAGAACGATATGTTAAAGATAGATCTGATTCACATGCAACATGATAAAACTAAACTTATGAGACAAATAGGAATTCTAGAAAATGAGTTGGCTAATACAAATCAACATAAAGAGAAATTCAATAAAAGTTCAGAAGAACTTGATGATATGCTGAAAAGTCAGAAACCTAATGGAGATACTAATGGACTTGGATTTGAAGTTGGTGAAAGTTCTGGTACTACAAACAATCATGATCACAGTAAACCGGTAAGACAACCTAATGCTTACAAATTTAAGGGGAAATCCTTTAACTATAACAAGTATGGTCATAGAGAAAATCAGTGTAGGTCTAGAAATAATCAGAACACTAATGCACCCACCGGTCAATGTTCCAAATGCAACAAAGTTGGTCACAATTCAGAAAATTGCAAAATGAATGTGAGATATTATGTTTGTGGAAGATTTGGGCACTTATCTAATCAAAGCAGAACACAAACCGGCATAGGATATGGAAAGGCTATTCAGAAGAATAATGTGACTTGTTATGCTTGTAACAAGATTGGACATATTGCAAAATTTTGTAGAAGCAAGAATTTACCGGTAAACAATAAAGGACCTAGTTTGAAAGGCAAAGAGAAGGTTGATGAGGTAAATAAAGAATTTTCAAGACAATGGATTAGAAAGACAGATCAGAATGTTGATGAGACTATTCCTTCACCGGTAGAACAAAGTATTACTCCACCGGCAGGAGATTCTTCATCCAACTGAGAAGTAACCCTTGGGGGTATTGCAGAAAGTTGAATATCATGCAGTTTACCCTTGATTGATGGTGTGAAGATGAATTTCTTCTCTACCGGTAGATGTTTTAAGTTTCACTTAACCAACGAGCATTTAATGTGGTTGTTGAAAGAAAAGACATTATAAATCATCAATTTTCCCTCTTTTTCGATTCACCAAGCATTCAAACTTTCAGAAAGCACAAAATCTGAGTGAAGGCATTCAAGGCAAAGAAGTGAAGTGATTTCTTTCAATCACTCAACCTTTATCAAGCAGCTTAATGTATTTTTCAAATGGCTTCCTCTTCTGCTCTAGAATTTATTGCAAACCCTACTATTGTGGAAGTTGTAAAATGCCCTAGGCCCATTTTCAATATTATTCCCAAGATAGCTAAGCATGATGACTCCATAGGTGCTTTTTCAAAAATTCCTAAAGGTGTAGCTTATGCAAAGGACCCTAGAATTTATAATCATTGTAATATTGAGGAATTTGGTTCTGAGGAAGTATTGAAGATATTTAGAACCGTTATCTATGATGAAAATGGAAATGTCAAACCCAAGCACAAAATTATCGAGACCTTAGGTTTTGTGGAAATCTTGGACATCCCTGAATTTCCTAAGGAGGTAGTGAGAATTGTCCTTAGCAGGGTACATGGAGAACTTCTTTGGATAGATTCAGTTTGCAAACTCACCAAGGAAGCAATTAGGGCAATGACAGGTTTACCCTCCACTAGTAGTAGGCCAGACAAGACAAAGAAGGTACCTAACAACATAGTCATGACCTTAACAGGAGCAACATCTGATAGTAGATCCCTGAGAGTAAATGACATCAAGGATATAAATGTCAGATTCATAAGTATGATTTTAGGTTACAAGACCACTCATGCAAACTGACTTAACTCAGTTTCTAGTCTTTGCATTAAAAGTGCTTATGATATAGTAAATAATGATACAAAAATAGATGTGTGTGAATGGTTAAAGGATGAATTAATAGACAAATTGAAAAGGATAAAAGGTGATAAGAAAGGAACATTTCATTTTGGTAGTCTTTTGGTATGTCTTATGTTGTATTTCTCAAAAGAAATCCTCATTATTGGACAAAAAGATTTTGGATATGACATACCCGTAGGCAAACAACTGCAAGAATCCTGTTAGGTCCCAAAGACAACTGAGAGGGGGGCGGGGGTGTGAATCAGTTGTCTAATAAATTCAAACTAAAAACAAGTTAACCAACCTTAATGCTTAATAGCGGTAAACCAAACTTTATGTCGGTAGACAGTTTATCAGTTAATTACAGTACCAGTAAAGGTTAATGCATGAAACAGAAAGACAATAACATCCACAATACATAACACCAATATTTGTACGTGGAAACCCTATAAAGGAAAAAACCATGGTGGGAAACCTTACCCACAATTAGATGATACTACTGCAGATAGTATGTGTATACAAATGGGGTCTGCACATGCAGAAAGGCCAAGCACCTAGAGCTCACTACTCAAACACAAATAGGAGTCACACTGACTATAATTGGATGGTTAAATCCAATAATGATGTATTGCTCAAAATAGCATCTTTCTATGCTGGATTCAGTACCGGTTCAGTTCTGATTGCCTTTACAAAAACATTGCTTCAACTTCAAATGATGTCTGCATGTATAGATCTGCTTATTCTCCCATATACCAAATTATTTCTTCCTTCACATTCCACATTTGATCTTACAAATAATATCTTACATTTATACCATAACCTAAGACCAATGTTAGTAGGTCAGCTCTAAGAGATATTACAATAAAACTTTTTACAAGTAAATTAATAGCCAATGCAATAACCGATTCAACATGTCGGCTTAATACATTTACAACAATAATAAATCATCTCTAAAGCATGTCATGCTGATCTGGAATAGATAAGCCTACTGGTGCATAACCTGGAACTATTTGTCAGTAACAACAAATATGCAAATACGATTATACCAATGACCAATTCTCCAAGACAAAGTGTCAAATACTATCTTCGACATAACCAGATGTTTTCCATGTCATTACAAGTCCTGTGAATAATATATTCTACCAGTGTACCAGATACCAGTGACTGTGCATAAGTCACTTGCTTGCCGATGAATATCTCCAAAGTGCTAGAGTTGATAAGTGTTGATAGGTGTTGACATCAATGAAAAAACCATACCAAAATACCAACAATCTCCCCCTTTGGCATTGATGGCAACACAAGATGGAAAAACCATCAAAGTGCCAAAACAAAAATGCCAAATACCAAAAACCATCAATCTCCCAAAAGAGATCACAACCAGAAATCAATCTCTCCAACAATCTTTCAAAAGAGTAACAATCTCTCCCCTTTGGAGTGACATGTGTTTTCCTTTTGTTTTTCCATACCAATCTCTCCCCCTTTGACATCAATTGCCAAAGCTAATACAAAAGTCAGGTTCAAATACAAAATACCAACTACTCCCCCTAAGAAGTAGCTCTCCTCATCAAAGCGGGAATAAAGATTTCTCTGTTAATTCTATCGGTTGATGACAAACATCAATTGTCTAAGTCTCTACCGGTGGGGGTATGAACCCAAGCTGGTCTCTGAGATATTCAAAAGTCTCCTTAGGCAGAGGTTTAGTGAAAATATCTACAATCTGCTCTTTAGTATTCACATAAACCATTTTTACTTCTTTTGCTTCAACATTCTCTTTCAAAAAATTTAGTTTGATAGAAACATGTTTAGTTTTAGAATGTAATACTGGATTTTAGATATATCAATTGCTGCAGTGTTATCACAATAGATAGTTATAGGTTCCTTGCATTTTACCTTTATGTCCTTCAACATTTGCTTAAGCCATGATACCTGTGTACAGTTAGTTGCTGCTGCAACATATTCAGATTCTGCTATTGATAAAGATGTACAACTTTGTTTCCTACTCAACCAAGAAATTAATCTGCTTCCAAGAAAAAATGCTCTGTCAGTGGTGTTTTTTCTGTCATCCACATCTCCTACCCAATTTGCATCTGTATATGCCCATAATTCAAAGTTTTCATCTCTAGGATACCATAAACTAAGATTTGTGGTGCCTTGTAAGTACATGAAAATCATTTTTACTATTGATTCATGATTTTCTCTAGGATTACTCTGAAATCTTGAAACAATACATACTGCATTCATAATATCAGGTCTTGTTTGTGTCAAATACAGTAGGCCTCCTATCATAGATTTGTATCTAGTCGGATTAACAGGTGTAGATTCATCCCTTAGTGATAATTTTTCATTTGTAGTCATGGGGGTGCCTACCGGTTTAGAGTTCTCCATCCCAAATTTTTTAAGTAACTCCTTCAAGTACTTGGATTTACTTAAGAATATACCTTTGTCAGTCTGTGAAATCTGCAATCCTAAAAAGAATTTTATCTCTCCAATCATAGACATTTCAAATTCTTGCTACATTTCAATAGAAAAGTCTTTACATAATCCATCTTCTCCTCCAAAGATTATATCATCAACAAAAAATTCTATAACCAAGATGTCATCATTAGTCATTTTATAGTATAAGTTGTTGTCAACATTACCTTTAGAAAATCCAATCTTCAAAAGATATTTATCCAATCTAGCATACCAAGCTCTTGGAGCTTGCTTCAACCCAAACAAAGCTTTCCTTAACCTGCAAACCATATCTTTGTTATCTTTTAAATAAAATCCATCAGGTTGCTCAATGTAAACTTCTTCTTCAAGATCTCCATTTAAAAATGCACATTTAATATCCATTTGATATACTTTGTAGTTCTTGTGTGCTGCAAAAGCCAAGAATAATCTGACTGCCTCAATTCTAGCTACCGATGCAAAGGTTTCATTATAATCAATTCCTTCTTTCTGAGAATAACCCTTACACACTAGTCTTGCTTTATTTCTGATTACCTTCCCATCTTCATTAAGTTTGTTTTTGAATACCCATTTTGTTCCAATCACATTTTTGTCTTTAGGTCGGGGAACTAATGTCCATGTGTTATTCTTTTCAATTTGTTCTAGTTCCTCTTCCATAGCTTTAATCCAGTGCTTAACTTCACATGCCTCATTAATTGATGATGGTTCAATTTGAGAAATAAGACATACCTCTTCATTTTCTAGTCTTCCTCTTGTCATAACTCCTTGATATTTGTTCCCAATTATCTGATTTTCAGAGTGATTTAGTTTTACATACCGGGGTGTCTTCGTTTGTTGTTGTTCCTTAGTTACAGTGGAATTTTCAGATGATACCGGTGTAACTAGATCATCATTCTGTACCAGTGGATTTAATGTAGGTTTATTTGTCAGTATCTTTGTTGCCAGATCAGAGTCTATATACCTTGAAGTTCCTCTAAATTGTTCATCAATCTTCACATTTGTACTCTCAACAATTTTTTTCAATCTTTTGTTAAAACATCTATATGCCTTGCTCTTAGATGAATAACCAAGAAATATTCCTTCATCACTTCTAGGATCAAATTTGCCAATATACTCATCTCTTCTAATATAATATTTACTTCCAAATATTCTAAAATATTTAAGAGTAGGAGTAATACCAAACCATAGTTCATGAGGGGTCTTACCGGTTTCTACTTTGATGTGAACTTTGTTGAATGTATAGACCTTTGTTCTTACTCCCTCTCTCCAATATACATGTGGTAGATTTGCTTCTGATAACATACTTCTAGTTGCATCTAAGATAGTTTTGTTCTTTCTTTCTACAATTCCATTTTGTTGTGGTTTTTGAGGTGCTGATAGTTGTCTTCTGATTCCATTCACTTCATAGAATGCATTAAATTCCTTAGATGTGAATTCACCTCCTTGATATGATCTCAGGCATTTGATTTTCTTACCGGTTTCATTTTCTACCATTGCCTTGAACAGTATGAATTTCCCAAGTGCTTCTAATTTTTCTCTGAGAAAAGTAACCCAGCACATTCTATAATAGTCATCAATGATTAGCATGAAATATCTATCACCTTGTAAACTTTTAGTTCTAGTTGCACCACATAAATCAGTGTGAATTAAGTCAAGAGCATTATTAGATTTTTCTGGAATACTTTTAAGAGATTCTCTAACTTGTTTTCCAAATTGACATTCCTTACATACCGGATTGTAAGGCTTAACAATCTTAGGTAAATCTCTAGCTGCCTTAGTAGTACTGATTTTTACCATGCAATCAAAATTTACATGACAGAGTCTCTTATGCCATAGCCAACTTTCATCAATATGTGCAATCAAGCATGTCTTTTCACTGTTATTTAAATGAAAGATGTTTCCCCAAGTTTGATTACTGGTTGCAATTTCCAAACCAGTTTTGTTCATAATTTTGCATTTTCCATTCTTGAATTGTAACTGAAATCCTTTTTCAAATAATTGACCAACACTCAAAAGATTATGCTTTAAACCTTCTACATAGTAGACATTGCCAATGTTATGCTTACCATCAAGATATATAGTACCTTTTCCTTTTATCAAACAAGCTTTGTCATCTCCAAATCTTACCAGACCTCCATTGTATTCCTGAAAGTTCAAGAATTTGTCTTTATCACCAATCATGTGATGTGAACATCTTGTATCAATGATCCATTCATCCTTAACTTAAACTTTAGTTGCCAGGGCCTGCTCTACCAATTGAACAGTAGGTGTCAGTTGATCTTCTGTTATAGAAACAAAGACCCATCCATTGTCTGTCGGATCTTCATCGGAATCATCAGTGACTCCTTCATCAACAAGATAACAATATTTATCTTTATTCTTCTTAAATTTATATCTCTGATATTCAGGGTTAGGCTTGTATGTTCTTCTAGCTTCTTCTCTTAGTCTAGCATGTCTATCATGGCATCTTGAAGCCATATGACCAATCTTATTACAGTTAAAACATTTAAAGGGTTCTTACCTTCATACTTACTTCCAACTGGACCTTTAGGCATTTTCCTTGCAAATAGTGCTTCAAGTTCTTCAAGTTCTTCATTTTCTCTCCTGCTTTCCTCAAGTTCTCTTGCATAAAAGGCTTTCTAATCAGATTTGTCAAATGATGGTGCAGATGATGTTGATGCTTTAAAATATAAATTTGTCTTTATAGTAGAAACAGGACCAAATTCCTCAATTTCAAAAGCTGAAACTTTTCCAATCAATGTATCCCTAGTTACTGATGTATTAGGCATTGTTCTCAACTCATTTATAGTCGTAACTTTCATTTTATATGCCGGTGGAAATCCTCTTAAAAATTTTGAAACAATTTCATCTTCACTTAAGGTTCCTCCAAAACATTTAATACCCAGAACAATTTCATTTACTCTTTCCATAAAAGCATAAATCCTTTCATCTTCTTCCATTTTCAAATTTTCATACCTGACCCGAAAGCTTTCAAGTTTTGCAATTTTGACTATGGAATCTCCTTCATTCAATCTTTCCAAATGATCCCAAATAGCTTCAGTAGTAGACCTATCTGATAATCTCATGATTTGTTGATCTGATAATGCGCTCAAAAGTGCTTCTCTTGCTTTGCAATCATTCTCTTCATCTTTTCCTAAGGTAGGTGGATTAGGCTGACTGGATGTAGGAGCAGTATAACCATTCTTTGTAATTTCCCAAATGTCCTTTCCAATGCAATTCAAATGTGTCTCCATTCTAATTTTCCATATGCCATAGTTTGTTCCATCAAGTTTAGGACTGTCCTTCCTAAAATAGTTAGTAGACATTGGATCTCCTCAAGTTGTTAAACTTCTGCAAAAAAAAGAGGACTATGCTCTGATACCAATTGTTAGGTCCTAGAGACAACTGAGAGGGGGGGTGAATCAGTTGTCTAATAAATTCAAACTAAAAACAAGTTAACCAACCTTAATGCTTAATACCGGTAAACCAAACTTTTTGCCGGTAGACAGTTTATCAGTTAATTACAGTACTAGTAAAGATTAATGCATGAAACAGAAAGACAATAACATCCACCACACATAACACCAATATTTGTATGTGGAAATCCTGTAAGGGGGAACACCACAGTGGGAAACCTTACCCACAATCAGATGATACTACTGCAGATAATATGTGTATACAAATGGGGTCTACACATGCAGAAAGGCCAAGATCCTAGAGCTCACTGCTCAAACACAAATAGGAGTCACACTGACTACAATTGGATGGTTAAATCCAATAATGATGTACTACTCAAAATAGCATCTTTCTATGTTGGATTCAGTACCGGTTCAGTTCTGATTGCCTTTACAAAAACCTTGCTTCAACTTCAAATGATGTCTGCATGTATAGCTCTGCTTATTCTCGCATATACCAAATTATTTCTTCCTTTTCATTCCACACTTGATCTTAGAAATAAGATTTTACATTTATACCATAACCTAAGACCAATTTTAGTAGGTTGGCTCTAAGAGATATTACAATAAAACTTTTTACAAGTAAATTAATAACTGATGCAATAACCGATTCAACATGTCAGCTTAATGAATTTACAACAATAATAAATCATCTCTAAAGTGTTTCGTGCTGATTTGGAAAAGATAAGCCTATCGGTGCATAACCTGGACTTATTTGCCGGTAACAGCAAACATGCAAATACAATTATACCAATAACCAATTATCCAAGACAAAGTGTCAAATACTATCTTCGATAGAACTAGATGTTTTCCATGTCATTACAAGTGTCGGTGAACAATATATTATGCCAGTGTACCAGATATCGGTGACTGTGCATAAGTCACTTGCTTGCCGGTGAACATCTCCAAAGTGCCAGAGTTGATAAGTGTTGATAGGTGTTGACATCAATGACAAAACCATACCAAAATACCAACAAAGCCTTCGCCGGCATGGGTACTGATAAGGAAAACAATATAACTGAGTATTTCAAAACCTTCCAAGCCAAAATGAAAACAAGAGAGAGACTTCCACAAAGTATAGTAGACAAATATAATAAGGAAATATGATTTGTGATTAAGAAGGATGAATTATGGATGGAAGTGCTTCTTCCTAAAACTGTATGGGTAACTGAAATGGGGTATGAGGCTGATGTAAATATTATTGAGACTTATGCTAAAGCCCTATTGGAAGCACCTAGAGAGCCAACAAAAAAAAATTTTGGTAGTGCAGAATCAATTGAGAGTGATGTACAAACACTAAAACAAAAGAAGAAAATATAAAAGTACTTAAGGAGTGCATCTAAACAAGTAAAGGAAATAAAAGAAAACATCTTGAACCTTACTGGAATTAAGGAAAGTGAACTGGAAGGATTGCAACCAGAGGCACATATCTCACCAGTTGGCACATCATCTGAAAATGAGATACCTGTTGAGTTTAAGAGAGTTGATAGGAAGGGAAAACCCTCACCGGTACACTCTCCTTCACCAAAGAAAAAAAGAAAGAAGAAACAAGCGGTAAGACAACCGGCAAAGAAGTTGACACCCAAGAAGAAAAAAAAATAGGTTATACCACCTTTGGATAACTTACTGAGTGAAATCATTGATGAAGGCAACTTGGCAAATGTGAGAAAACTGTATAATACATTCACTGATTCTGAGAAGGAAAGTATTGAGAATGGCATAATTCTACATCTGGAAATTTACAAGAAAGTATTAATAGAAGTTGTAGATGATTTGCCAAATGAATTGTATAGAAGGTTAGATGCAAAGAGGATTGCAGTTATGGAGTTAGATAAGAAACTTAAGGTTGAAAAACATCTGGATGTTCATCCAATTAACTCAAAAGAAGAGATTGATGAACTAATTAGTGAAGCTAATAGATCAATTTTTGCAAGCGGTCACCAACATGTGAGCTTAATGGCTAGAAGAGTTAATGAAATTGTGGAGGAAACAACAGATAAATGGGATATCTTTTTTGTAGAAAAAGAAAAACAGGATGAATTGAATAGGCCCAAGAAAACTTTCAAGGTATATCAAAAGGATAGAGACAAAGGAAAAGGTAAAGTTGGTAGAATACCAAACATAAAAATAATTGACAACCCACCACCACCCTTGTCTGCTACACCGGTAAACACTGATGACATACTGACTACTGAAATTGTTGACACAACACATGAGGACACTAACCCTGAATCAGAAATTATATTCTCAATGAATTTTAATACTTAGGAAGTGAACATTGTTGTGGATAAGGATAGTGCAGAGGTGAAGAATGATATTACTAAAAACATTGCTGAGCAACCGATAGATAATATTGAGGTTGGATTAAAAATAGAGAATGCAGAGCAAATAGTGCATACAGAGCAACCTTTGGATAGTGGAATAAATACTGGTAATATAGATGTTGATAACATGAATATACCAATAGAGATAGAGATACGGACAGTGGATGACATAGAGAAACCGATAGAGGCACAGGTACATGTTGAGATAGTAAAACCGGTAATCACTAAGAAACCAAATCCATTTCTAGTAGAAATGCAAACTTAGACTGATCCACTGGAGGTTGATACAAGAAAATTGGTTACTAATACTGCAAGCACTGAGATAGTAAAAGAAGTTAGTCAGACATTAGGTACTTCACTAAGTGAATTCAGACCTACAAATGTGACTGAAGTACTTCTGGACTCAATTAAAAAGATAACTAATTGTAATGCTTTGGCCTACAAGGCAATTGATGATACAATTCCTATTCTTAAGATGATTGCACCAAAATGCAATGTAGATAATGTAAAGGATTATTTAAGTCAGTTAGACACATTGTCTAAATTCATTACTAGAAATGTAATAATAGTTGATCAAATAAATGAGGATACATTCAGAGAGAAAATGGACAATGAAAAAGAAAAATTCTTTGAGGAAACAATAAAGAAGTGCACGAAACACATTAACAAACTTTTACCGGCACTGAATGCAACAATTCTATGTGTTCTATTGGTCATTCATGTGGATGGTTTATTTGCTTCAAGTTATATGTTTATTTGTTTACCAGTTTATATGCGTATGGTATAAAAGAATAAAAACTTATCTTACCGGCACAACACTGATTCACCCCCCCCCCCCCCCCCTCTCAGTGTTCTTTGATCCCAACATACTGCTCACAAGACTAAAAGAGTTTGGAAAAAGAAAGGATTATATGAAAGGACTGCTGGAAATGAGCATCCTAGGATCAACAAAAAAGGAAGAAGGAATGGAGCAAACAAGTCTACAAGATCTCCACACACATGGAAAAATCAATTTGTAAGCTATAATCTATCCTTCTATGGTTATTTCCATTCATGTAAATTTTATGGTCATAGAGAAAATGAATGTAAAAAGAGGTATAGGAATGATCAAGATGTCTTTTCTAGAAATAGGAATGCAATTTTTCATAGATGTCATGGATATGGACATAAAAGTTCAAATTGTAGAAATATGCATAGACCTACTTCCATGTATGATAGGAAGAGTATATGTGTTGTTCCAAGAAATGTAAATGTTGTATATTATTGTTGCAACAAAGTTGGTCATATGAGTCATGCATGTAGAAAGAAAAAATTTCAGTCATATGGCAGTCCTTCCACTTTCTCTTCAAACAAAATTGCGAGAAATAACACTTATGGTCAGCAAGGAAGAGTTGGAAAAACTTATGTTAGTCCTAAATTTGCATGGAACAAAGATAGAAGTGCTCCAAGAAGGTCAGGAAATCCTTTTTTTCCATCAACTGGTCACAATAGCATGGTTTGGAGAAGGAGAACAAATCAGGTTGATAGATACCCATCTACTTCTCCATTTAGAAAGAACACAATGTGCTACTACTGTCACAATTTTGGCCACACTACAAGGTATTGTAAAGAAAGAGTTGTCCAACATAAGAAGAAAATTAATGCTGCTCCATAAGTTGTAATGAAGAAGAATGAGATCAAGTAGGTATGGAAAAGGAAACAAGTGAATCCATTCATGGGCTAACATGATGCATTTCATGCATAAGTGATATCTCCTCAAGCTTAAAGAGATGCAGGACCATAGAGGGAGCTACACATTAACTATACTTTTTGCCCCCAAAATTTTCAAAAGAGCTAGTGTAAGGACAAGTTGCTGAAAATACGAGGAAAATCAGCTCTAACAAAAAGACATGAAGAAATAAATGAGATGGGAGATTTGATAGTGAAATGAGCAATGATGTTGAGTAGGACAAAATGTTATATGTTTGTTGTAGTTATTTTAAGTTATAGATGTTGTTATTTGGTGGCTTACCATGCTCTAACTTTGTTGGCATATAGATCAATATGAAGAGACATGGTATTATGGTTTCCCTTTTTGCATACATAAGGATGCATATTGTTGCAAGAATTGAAGACATAAATTTGAAGATAGTCCACATGGGCCAGAAATAGTTGAACACATGATGCATACTGGTTGTAGTTCTTAAAGGGAGACAAAATGCATTTGATGGCAGTAGATCATAGGGGGAGCTAAGTAGACCAAATTAGAGTTTATTTTTATGATGTTGGATCATCTCCAACATATATCCTAATAATGGTTCAAAAAGGGAGAGTGAAGCCTGGAGAGTGGAACTTGGTGACAATTTGAAGTGGCATGACGGGTCAACAAGAATTACGATTAAAGATATCATGAAAGAAATGTTGTAGGATATTTCAACATGGTAACTGCAAGTTTCATGGGGAGACAAGTGATTTTTATAACCAGTATTGGTACTACTCTTATATTGTAATAACGGTTCATCTAGCATGCAACCAAAAATGGTGCACAAAATCATATGCTTCAAAGGGGGACTGCAATGAGAAGAATTTATGGTATCAGAAGTCATGTAGTAGCTAGACCCTTTGCCATTGTTCTCAAAAGGGGAGAGAATGTGCAGTGTTGACATCAATGCCAAAGGGGGAGATTGTTGGCAATGAAGTTGTCATTGATGTCAACATGTGTGTGTGCAGATCTTATGTAGTTGCAGAAGAGTTGTTGTGATCAGGATGATTGATGTCATAACCTAGAGAGACTTGCAGAGATCACAATGATCAGGCTAATGGATCAAAGTGATGAATTGTTGCAGACTCCCACAATGCCATATGATGTGTCTATGTTGGATTTTATGAAGTTGGAGTTGTGAAAATAACAGCTCTTATATATTGGCAAAACCTCACTATGTTCTACCAATCAAGTGTTGTTCTTCTCAAGTGATCATATCAGAATAGCTAAGCCAATCAAATGTTGTGCCGGTGAAGTGGTTGTATCAGAATAGCTCGGTCAATACCAAGTCGCGTGGAGGAAATTAATATTGGCATAATTCATGCCGATGTCGGGTCGTGTGGAGTTTATGTTCTGTCAGATCAGGATAGAAATATCGATCGCATAGCAGAGCCACTTATCAGGTTAGCTGACAAAAGCGACATAACAACTTTGCATTATATCGATAGTGTTAACTAATTTGACAATCACTTTGTCAGAATAGTTATGCTGACAAGGAGATCAAGTGTGTGTTTCAGAATAGATACTAAAGGCGGGATGACTAATTTTTTCTATGCTGATAGATCTAACTATTTTGATAGTTTCCTATCATAACACCTTATGCTGACAAAGACACCATCAGGAGCGCATATAATATCAAGACAACTATTCTGATAGAGGAGTATAAAGAGAAGTTTCCTTGGTATGTTCAATAGGAATAACATATGTCGATATGTGGAAGGATTGTGGATATGCAATTTCAAAGTAACTATGTCGATGCAGGTTCAAGATGAATCATTGGAATAGTTTATTTTGATGGGATAGTGTCCCAAAGCTAATCCCATAGTGTTATCTATTCTCATGGGTATGTGCTTTGGGATAACTATGTTGATAAAGGGAGTTTGATTATGTCTCATCGGTATAACGTATTTGATCGATTTAACATATTTTCCCTATGTCGATATACCAAGCTATGTCGATAGAAGAAAAAGAAGAGTTGATAAGATCATTGGTATAACCTATGCCGATGGAGTTTGTCATTGTGGAGTTGTGAGTTTGGAATACCTATGTCGATATTGAGAATATATCAGTATGTGTTCGGTATAACTTGTTATGTTGGTTTAGCATGTTTTGCCTATGCCAATAGTGTTGATTATTCTGATGATAGTTGTTTTGCATGACGATTTACGATTGGGGTAGCTTATGCCTATAAGGTGTGTCAACATGGAGATTGCATTTTGAGATAGCTTATGGCGATAAAAGAAATCAAAGGTGAATTCTTCATTGGAGTAACTCATGTTGATGAAAGGAACCAAAGGCTTCACAAGGTCATCAGGATAAGGTATGAAGGCAGAATAGAGATAAATTTTAACCTGATAGTTTTAACTATACTGATGGAGCCTTGAGAAATCAACATCAGGATTGCTATGGCTATGAACATGAGCAAAGAGAAATCAAAGTTGATTGACATAAGAATTGAATTGTGAACTCGATATGTGCAATATGTCTGCATAACAGGAAGGCTAGTTATAGCATGAAGATCAACTGATCAGCACAGCCCAATAGTTCACATAAGCCTTGACCAAATCTAACCAGATTACGTGGCATGTACAGAGAGAATCAGAGGATGTTTGTCAAAAAGAAGAAAGGGTGTTTCTTCTGATAGAATTGAATCTTGAGACTGACTCTACGACCATGTCTGCAAGCCGAAAAAAATAGAGGTCCCCAAGGATGCTGATTAGGATTGAAAATTTGACTTAGATGATGATAATGAGGACATGTGGTTTCTAGTGGTCACATAACAAATTAGATTTGAACAAGTCGGTGATGGTGGACTTCAGTATGGCAGTTGGTCGACCCAATCAATGCATAGGTCAACAAATGACAAAGAATGAATTAATCATGGGTTAGTAATAGTTGATTGATGGGCTCAAGGTGATCAATAGAGGTTAGATCGGATCTATTAGGAAAATTGAGATTACTATGTTTACTAATCTTTGTATAGAGCGACCTGAAGACAGATAATGTGAGTGGCTAATCTGAGATCATACTCAAGATAGAGAATAAAATCTTGCAAATGCAGAGTTGATCGAATGAAGAAGCATTCTAATGATATTCAACCATGGTGGTTGAGTTGTAGCAGAGCATAAAGAAGCAAGTAAACATTACTAAAGATAGTAATCTAAACCTAGGGTTTGTGCTAAATAAAGAAGCTGCCACATTTAATAATGATGGGTAGAAAATCTTTGGACCATATTTAGAGGATCAAATCTACCTGATCTATCGAATGTGCATTTTAACTTTAGCTCTTGGTGGGAATGTAGGTGTGCTCTCAAGACAGGGTGTGAATATGTGGCGGATGTGTTTGAAGGCGTTGCATGTGAAACCGCCACGATACCAACTGTAACCTAACCTTTTAGGTCGAATCCAATAGATCAACAGTCCATATTAAAAGTTAGAAAGGATTACAGGTTGGATATTGATGTGTTTGGGAACATGGATTACAAATTGGAGTGATTGAATGAATGATCTGCATAGTGCATAGGAAGTTATCTAGACCATGTGGCATGATAATGAGTAAGAATAAAATTATCCTGTGAGTGATGAGTTAAGATTAGACCAACTTGATGAAGGGGTAGAGTATGAATGCAAGGGTATATAATAGTATAGTAGATGAGTGATCTGACTAGGGTTGTTGGCTCAAAGTGAGTGAAACAATAAGAGTTATTGTGAAGTTAGTGTGAGAGAGTGTAGAGAGATATGCAAGTAGTTCAATAACTAGAGACAAAGAATATAGAAGAAGAGTGATCTGCAAACAAACAAAAAAGGGGGTGAATGTATGTTTGTGTGTGTTGTTGTTGATCAGGGAAGGAGGTAGCCACAAAGAATAGAGGTTGCAGAAATAGAGCATAGAGAGCAGTAGTGATTAGAGTGTAGAAAGTGCAGTAGAAGCAAAGCATAGCAGCATAAAGAATAGATAAGAATAGGTCAAATAGAGAGAAATAACATATAATGAAAGAGAGAAAGAGTGGAGATAGATAGAGAGTAGCAAGATGAGATTGAAGCCTAGGGACAAAGAGCAGAAAAGAGACAAGTCAATCTCAAGAGTAGATCAGTAAGGTGTTGCAAAACCTCATTTGCAACAAGTCATATAACTTGTATTTGAATCTATATTCATTGTAATCACTGAGTGGGTACTCAAATCTAGGGGTTGGTGCTCCTTTGGGTTGTAGCCCATAAACTATAGGGGTTGGTGCCCATAAAATTTGTAACTAGTGTTTTACCTATGAGGCTTGATTGGAGCAGTACACTCCAGCAACATTTGTCATCGACGTTTTTCCCCATCATGGGTTTTTTTCGTATACACTTGTGCTATGTGATGTGCTCTTATGTGTGCGTGTGATGATGTGTTAGAATCTCTGATCGTTCTTTTGTGATTAAAGTTATTGCTTCTTAGATCCTCTAGAAGGTAAAAAAATTTATTGATTACCATTGATTCACCCCCCTCTCAGTGGTCCATTGTGATCCAACAATGTTTGTATTATTTAATATAATGTTCATTTTTGTTTATTTTATGTGTTTGTCCTTCAGTATTTCCCCATCTATAATTGGTATTATGTCTCTGCCCACCTATAATCAGTATCATAGCTAATGATGCATGGTCCTGAAGATGCTAGGGAGCAAGAAGGTTTAGAGTTGGAAGATTCAAAGGAATCTAAAGCTTCAATCATAAAAAAGGATCTTACAGTTGTGGGAAGACTAGGTTAAGTACAAGGTTAGAGTGTCAACTAATGAAGAGGTTTTAAATAGTGTTGTCTCACAATAAAACGGTTAGTGCATGATTAATATTCAATAAAACCAAAAACCATTTAAATGAGATATCAAGAAAGATTAAACAAGAACATAATGAAAACAAGACAACATAAATGGAATATACTCATGAATCTCCCATTGCAAGTAACTCTTCCTTGTCCTCCTTGCCTCCACAAAATTTTCTAGCTCCAAAGTTTGACTAATGGAGAGTTGGAGAGAGATGGAGTGAATGTGGATTTCTCTCCTTGTGCTCAACAAGATAGGTTGGATCAATATTTAGATTGGATTGTGATAGATAGATGAGGATTTGGATTAGAAGAGGATGAGAGGAGAAATAGGCAACATGACAATGCATGAGAAGTGGATCATTTGTGAGGAGAATAGGCTCCAATTTATAGATTGGAGGAGGCCAATGGAGGGCCAAGATTGATTTGATCATGAAGGGTGTAGATTGATTTTAGATAGAAGGCATGGATCAAGGGTGCCTTGGGAAAATAAACAGGAATTTAAAATTCCTTGGGAAAAGGGGGGAGAAATTTGAATTTCAAATATGAGGAATTAAAATTTTTAAAATAAGGATGCATTAAGGGATTCAAAGAAATTTGAATTTCTTTGAGAGGCTCAAAGTTTATGTGACATGAGTGGGAATTAAAAATTGAGGGATAATGATAAGCATGATTATGAGAGATTCTAGAAGGATTATTTAGGTTGAGTGGGATTAGGAAAAGTGATTTGTAGGAATCACATGACTAGGTTAATTAATTAGAATTAATTAACTGAGTGGGTTTAGAGGAAATAATTATTGGAGGGGACTTTTAGAAGAATAGGAGAATAATTTATTTATTTGATAAATTAATTATTGGACAATAGTGATAGAATTAATTAAATTAGATTTAATTAATACTGAGATGAATAAAGATAACATAATTAAGTCAATTAATTATGTTGATAGGCTTATATTAATTAAATATTAATTTTAGGTGTCTACAAGTGTTATGGCTAAGCACAAAGAAGGCTACCACTGTCTAGAAGATTTGTTTATAGGAAGGGCTCAGGTTTAATATAGTTGCTCTATTTTGTCTTCTCCTCTGTCTATTGTGTTTGGTTTTCTACCATGTTTGTCTGTGCCTCTTTCAAACTGGTATCAAACTCTCTCCCTTATTTTGTATTTAGTTTTATATTATGTTGGTTTGTGCCTAGTAAAGAAGTTGTTGATTGCCTTGGTAAATAAGGTTGAAAGAAGATGACTATTCTATTATTGGATGGCACTAAGTTTAATTCTAGTATGGACTAGGAGAATCCATTCAAATTCATTCTTAGCCAAAGTCAAGTGATAAAAGGTTGGGATCTAGGGATTGCAACAATGAAGGGTGAAAATGCAGTTTTTACTATTTCGTCTCAGCTTGCATATGGAGAATTTGGTTCTCCGCCAACAATTCCACCCAGTACCACTTTAAAATTTGATGTGGAACTTATTTCTAGTCTAGTGTGAAATACATCTTCAGAGATGAAGGCAATAAGTGGTTTGGATTAATAGCTATTGAAGGTTGTATTCATTAGTTGGCCAGCCTTTAGTCTCAGCCCCTTTATTAGACTTGAAGATCTTGTTCTTGACAATTGTTCAAGTTTTGTGTTTTGCGCGGCATAAGAAAGGAAACATGGTACATGTTATTACGAGCCTCAAGGATAGATATCCAGGAGTGACCATTTGAAGGGAAACATGTTTTCAGGGAAGCTCAGATAAAGAGCCTATCTACCAAGCCTCTTATCGATTCATCTATTTAAGCCAAAAGCTATCTAGAAATACCAATTAAAGATTGAATGTTCGATACAGAAAGAAGAGAAGATGCCCCAGTGCATGAGCATGAAACTACCGAAGTTCAGAGGCAGAGTTTTCCCATTTGTCTACTCATAAGCCTGAAACCCCTCAAAGCTTTCAATAGTTCACAGTTTTAAATGATAAAAAAATCTAAAATAATAGAATGGGGAGCTAATTAGAAGTGAATGGGCACACAAATGGATAGTACTCTTATAAATCTTCTCTGAAAGGAATGATGGTGGGCACCAATGAAAAATAAGGGCACGTCAAGGCTAGCACTACAACAAAGAAGGTGGAGGAATTCAGTCACTTACTGGGATAATCTTTTGGTGATGTGTTGAAGTTCTATTTGTTGGAGCCACTACCAAAGTAAATTTGTAGCTATTAGAGAAAAGAATGTGCAAAGTATAAGGAGGTTGAGGAGGTTGGATGAGCATGTGTAGAAGGTGAGTGATAGATCTTAAAGTTTAGAAGTGTTGTAGAAAGTTTGAGAAATTTGCATGAATAATTGTTTAGGAGAGAGATTTTAAAAAAGGTGTAGAGGAGAAGCCTCTTTAGAGGCTATACCTAAAGTTTGTAGATCAAAAGATAAAAGATGAAAGAAACATATGAAGTTGTAAATTGATTGAATGTTGCAACATTATGTTGTTTCCGTATGAAAGCAATGTAAGAGTCTAATAGAGCCCACTAAAACTAGGATCTCTGAGAACCCGCAATGTGACTCAATGGGAGGTGTTGGAAAAACAAGTGAATCACAGCTAAACAAACGATGGATTGGTAACCAATACGACCAAAGCTTGTGATAAGAACATCCCAATGGAAGCATGGGATTTCCTAGGTTCGATCACTAGTATTAGAAGATTTTGATGTTGCAACATCAAGGAAAGAGACTAAGAATGCAATTAAAATTTTTAGTTGAAATTAAGGGGAGTGTTGAAATTAATTTTAACAACAACTGGTTTGATAAATCAAATTCTTCACTACTTGTCGACAATAGACATGACTAACAATGACCACCACCTCAGACTTTAATTCATCTCTACCAAATATTAGCAAATTATCAAATTATACATTGAAAGCATATGCTTCTAATAGCATTCTGGATGAATGAATATCCCTATCAGCACTCTAGATCATTCCAATATTTAATTTTTCCTTATCTTCTCAGCTACCATGTAGAATAAGGCATCAATGTGAATCATCTCACTATGATTATAAATAAGATGTAATGGACATTGTTCCTCACTCTTTCATGAGTCCAACTCTGTGGAGTTGTATTGAGATAGGAATGTAATGTTTGTGTTTGTCTATTTTATGTGTTTTGTCTTTTGTCTCTGCTCACCTACAATTGGTATTCTATCTCTACCCACCTACAATAGTGCTATTGTAAAATCTGAAATCCAGAGAAGAAATACAAATTGCAAAAAATATTAGAACACACAAAACTTATTTATTCAATTTATACCTAGCATTACATCTTGCCTCGTTAGAGGTCTTTCTTCTAACTTAACCATTCACATATTACCAGCTACATTCAAACACCAAGTACTTAGAAGACTGTCTTTTATAGAGCTAGTAGTCCCTAAAAATAAATTGTAACATTCAACTAAAAATAGGAGAGACAAATATTAAAAGACTCTCTCAATATGCATATATGTTGATATGTAGTTATCCAAGTTAATCAGGGTTCATTAATATTAGTTTAGTTTTCTATTATTTTTGTTAGTTTGGCAGTTTGTGTAACAGTTTCTTCCAAACTGACTGTTGCCTTTCCTATATTATATTGCTTTTTATTTTTGTATTTGCTCCATTTTCATTCAATAGTACATAGCTTCAATTCTCTAGTTTTTATCTATTAAATCATGGTCTATTAGTGGTAAAGGAGCAAGGGATGCACATATATGTGAAGCTTCTGAAGATTGGAGCACTCTACAAAAATTATAAATTGATTCAAGTGAAATCAAATTTTTTTTCTCCAAAGTTTTTTAATAATTTTAAGCAAGAGAATTGAGAAAACACTTTAAATCTGTAAACTATGTACATTTTTTAATTCGCTATGCAGTCTATTGTTTCAATGATTGGGGAAACTTTAATTGGAAAATATACTTGGATAGAATGGCATAGAAGAATAGAAAACACACTCATTTTCAATGATCTATGGTGTAAAATATGTGCTAGAATTGCCAAACCTACAACACCAACTAATGTGAAAGAAAAAGAAAATTGGCAATATAAAAATTCAAAAGCTTTGGCCTTGATAAGAGTTGTTGTTAATGGAGATGTGTATCGACATATACAAGGTTGTATTGATATAAATTAAAAGATTTGTATTATTTTCATTTTGAATTGGATTTTATTCAATTAGAATTAAAATTATTTAATCTTGAGTTGAAGAATGGTGATGAACTATAAGTTTGGCTTCTGAAATAAGAACCATAAAACATGATGTCAATTTTGCTGGTGGAAAGTTGATACATATCTCACAACTTTCATTAAATCACTTCTTCCAACACATTCAACTTATCTAGAGTCTCTTCAAGTAAGAAAAAAACTAAAAACTATTACTTTTGATCAATTGGTTGAAAATTTAGCAAAGCATGGAAAAGAATTTGGAAGAAAAATTAATAACTTTGGTGAAAATGTTTGTTTTCCTCAACAAAAATAAAAACCTCAAAATAAGAGCTCTTCAAGAGGTGGTCATAGTGATAGAGGAAAAGGTAGAGATCAATGGAAAAATAGAGGAAGAGGAGGTGTACATAGAAAAAATAATTTACAAAATGATAGGAAATATTTGTATTGTAAAAGATGTGGTAGACAAGGTAGTCATGAAGCACATGAATGCAAACTCTCATGGGATAAGATAGAAAATTTTAAAGAAAATTCTTCGAAATAAAAAGATAAAACAAAAATCCAATATGATGATAAAGTTTCGGGAGCAACCTGATTTTCTTGTGGCAGTGATAATGATCAATACATGCTTTTTGTTTCAGATTTTGCCTATGGTAATTCATTTAATTCCTCGTGGTATGATGATTGGATCTTATATACTAGAGCCACGCAACATATGACATTTCAGTGTGATTTTTTTGAAGAATTTCATGATGTTTGTGGTCCAATTTACTTGGTAGATAAATCAAGCCTCAAGCTTATTGGAAAGGAACCATTTGACTTAAATTGCCTGATCTTTTAGATTTTGTACTTCATAATTTATTGTATCTTTCTCAATTGCAACATAATTTCTTATCAGTAGTATCTCAACTACAATGTTGCAAATAATCTCAACTACCCACCACTCTCTTGTCATATCTTCATATCCTCTGTATCTCCATTTTACAATCATATTACAACAAGTATTAAAGACAATGGTCTTTCTTGGATTCGAATAGATTTTCTATAACTCCTCCAACTTGTTCTCTATCACATCAACACATTCACATTTAACTTTGTAGAGTACCTAATGTCCCATCTGTAGACTATGGTAGCTTGATAAATTATATTTTATACTTGTTTCTTTGTCTATGCAAACCCTCAACATTCTATATAATGTTTGGCTTTGTATTTTGTATCCGTTCTTTTAAAGAGTCCAGCTCCACAAAGCTATGAGAAGGATGTAAGTCTATTAAAAAAGGAGTTTGAAGTTATGAGATGGAAGTCTAATTGTAAAGTTTAGATTTGATTAAATTAAGCTATGTCATTTTCTTTGTTTTCTGCTCTCCTCTTATTCCTACATCTGGTATCAGAGCCTAGAGATTAGGGCATAGTGGTAAGCTAGCTTGGGTGAGGAAAAAGTCCAAGTGTTAGCAAAAAGAGACAAAGAAGATGTTGTTCTAGTATATGAATCTGTAGGCTTGCATATTCTTGTGTGAAGAAATGAAAAATAAAATAAAAAGAAAAATTCCACTGAAGAAACAATCCACCCAATCTTAAGCAATCATATAGTTGTAATAAGTATTGGGTCTTGTTTGCATTGTTGTGTTTTGAAAGTCAGTCAAGTTGTAATGGAAAAGACTGCAAACTTTTTGCTAACTTGTCCCTAAAATAAGAGTTTGCAAATGTACACCTGATTTTAGAAGTCATAGCCACTCCCATAGGACAAAGGAGATTGTGGGTGTTGAAGTTGTGATCATTTGGAGATTGTTTTTGGAGATTGTTGAAGTCTATTTAAAGACTACCAAGGGAAAGCTATTATCAAGTAGATATCGCAGCCTACAAGGAGAAGGGTAGCTAAAGATCAGTCTAGTTGTAAGTTGTCAAGAGTCATTATAGAGTAAAATCGAAAGGCAATAAGAAGAAATTCATTAAAAAACAAGGATTAATGATTGCAAGTAAAGTGTCTAAAATATACATACACTAAAGGAGGAGAAGAAACCGCCACAGTCAAATTGGAGGTCACTGAAAATTTGGAGTTCTTCATTGATAAATATCAAGTCAAAAGTGCTATTGTAAAGAGAGAAGAGAAAAAGGCAACTAAGCGCAAAATATATTGGTCAGTGGATGTTCTTAACTACCCATTTCTATCAGGGAAAGGAGACCATGGCCAAGAGAAACCTACTAGTGCAGTATTGTGAGGTGAGAATAAGAGATGATCATTGAAGGAAAAAAGGAAGACAACAATGTGAAGTCAAAATGAGGAGATCATAGAATTTTGAGGAGAAAATGTTGCAAATAGTGAAAAGAGTTTGAAGATATTTTTTATCATGGAAAACAAAGGAAGAAATTATCGATGTATAGTTGCACCTATTGGAGAAAAGGTTGAGAGAGTGAAATTGTCTAGAAGATCATGTCTAAAGTCTATAGATGAGAAAATGAAAGGGGAATGGAAGCTATATGAAGTTATGAAAAGATAAGCGAAACTATTAATTGGTAAGAAAGTAGTATTGTTTAATGTCGTAGCATTCTAGATTTGTATAAACATGTTTGAGGCCAGCAGAGCCCACTAGGATCCCTAAGCATCGGCAGTGTGACTCTATGGGAGCTGTTGATAAAACAAGTGAATCACACCTGAACAATGATACACTGGTTACCAAATTGACCAGAGCTCATGGTTAGATCATCCCAACAACATCATGTGATTTCCTAGGTTTGATCCTTAGAATTTGAAGGTTTTAAATACCAAATCATCAATGAAAGAAGTGGAGAAACAAATTGAAATTGATACTTGAGATTAAGGGGGGATGTTGGAAATAATCCCAACTACCCACCACCCTCCTGTCATATCTTCATATCCTCTATATCTTCACTTTGTAATCATATTTCAGAAAGCATTAAAAACAGTGATCTTTCTTGAATTCGAATGGATTTTCTGTAACTCCTCCAGTTTGTTCTCTATCACATCGGCACATTCACTTTTAATTATGTAGAGTACCTAATACCTCATCTGCAGACTATGGTAGCTTGATAAATTATACAAACCCTCAACATTCTATACAATGTTTGGCTTCGTATTTTGTATCCACTCTTTCAAAGAGTCTAGCTCCATAGAGTTGTGAGAAGGATGCCAGTCTCTTGAAAAATGAGTCTAAAATTATGAGATGGAAGTCTAAATGTAATGTTTTATTTTGATTAATTTAAGTTGTGTCACTGTTTTTATTTTTTTCTCTACCCTCATTTCTACAAACAAGGCCACTCTATTCTATTAGAATATGGGAAACTTGTTGTTAGAAAAAGGTCTAGTAATCAAGTTGCAAATATTGGTTGTAAAGATGAAAGATTATTAAAACCAAATGGTTTTTCATCCCTTTCTAGAAGTTTTGTTTATCTTACTGAAGAAGGTAGTTTATCTTCTACCCTTTTATGGCATGCAACATTTGGTCATATTAATTATGATAGCATTCATATCATGCAAAAGAATAATGTTATAGGTTTGCCCCTTTTGCCTAAAACAATTGAAAAATGTGAAGCATGTATTCTTGTAAAACAACATAAAGATTATTTCTCTTGCTCCACTTGGCGAGCACATAGAAAATTGCAACTCATTCATTATGATTAATGTGGGCCTTCACCAGTGACTTCTATTGGAAGATATAATTTTTTCATATTATCCATTGAGGATTATAGCCACATGAAGTGGATTTATTTCTTGCAACGAAAATCAGAAGATTTTGAAACAATTAAAAAATTTCATGCTATAATTGAAAATCAAGCTCAATCTCCAATTGGTACTCTTCGTACAAAAAATTGTGGAGGAAGTATTGAGGATTATGATGAGGGTAGAACTCAAGACTTAGAAAACACAACAATAGAGACAACAAAATATTATTTTATTATTGTTTGAAATATATTTTCAATACATGCAATTACAAATAGGAGGATTAAATCCTCACATTCCGCAACACGTAATAGCTTACACAATCTCTAGAAAATCTCCTTTCTCACAATCCAACTTTTCCCACTTAAAAACTTCTACAAGTTTCCCAAAATGGGTCCTAAATAGCCTCCCAATGATTTGGAACCAAAAAAATACAATTTGAAATTTGGTGATCTAGTACCAAAACTTGAAATTAGAAGTGTTGATCGATAAAATTACTTTTATGAATACAACCTTATGGGAAACTCGGTGATGGTGGACCTGCACGTGTTCACTAAGTGACCTCCAAGATTTTAGAAGTCATCTCTTCATATGTAGGAGGGGGTGAAAAGGGATAGAAAAAAAACTAAAAGCAAAACTAATCTATAGGGATACGTTAATTGTGGCACTAAGGCACAAAGAAAACTTCATGAAATGCAATTCTGAGGCCCATTCAACAATCTACATGCCCAGAAACTAAAAAATGAAACATAAACAACAACTCATTTGGCATAAAGCAATATATACAATTAATCCACAAGATAACAAGTTCATAAAAATATGGTTTAATCTATAGAGTCTTATAGCATTTTTCTGAATTCATACAAAATTATAAATTACATAGAAACAAGTCTTTGCACAAAAACACAATGATCATAAAGGTCGAAGACACAATTTGACTAGAGTTTCCAAAATATAAGTACCAATTAAAGGCATAGTTCAATGAGCAATTGTCTATATTCTTCTTCCTAATTTCAGAACCCTTACAACAACAAAAAACATCCCTTAAATAAGCCTAAGCAATGACTTGGCAGAGAAAACTGAGAGCTTGAAACTGCAAGCATTGCTAGCAATGTTGTTAGCAATTGTGAAACAACCTTCCACAAGATAAAATGGGAAAAATTTGGCCTATCACACAACCGCTATTAGATGCTCTAACAATGGATAAAAAAAAAGAATCTGCAACCATCATCGAAACTACGAAACCTCTAAAGTGATTAGCTTTTGAATTGTCCCCTCTATATTTGTAACTCCTCTTATAATTAACTCCTGGGGAGAAGCAACATAAAGCCAATCAAAAAACCTCTAAGCCTCGGGAACTTTAGAAGGAAAAACTTGCATGGCGTGCTCAATGAAAGGGTCAACCTTAGCATGCAAACTTTAAGAGACTGATAAGAAATGGAAAGCTAGTTCTAGGAGAAGAGAAAACATCTTTATCTTTTCCTAGTATGAATTATGAAGCTCCTGTATCAGATAACGAAAGTCTATGGGAGGAGCAGGCTAAGGGGTTGATGGCTTGGAAAGGAGTTCCACTTTAGCTTTTTTGGATTCCAATCTCTCACAGATTTCTTTTAAATCCTTCATTTGTTTTGTCGATTGATGCTATAGTATTATTATTCAAGTTTGATTATCCTAAACCTCATCCTATAATCACTTTCTTTCTGCATGTTGATTTGCAATGGTTGCTTCAGATTCATGAAGCTCTTGGGTGGATTGAGTTTGCAAGGTCTGGAAATCTTGAAAAACCTTATCTTTTGTTGCTCTCTCCTCCACCAAAAGGATTTGAGTTCTGACCAATTCCTGATGTTCCTTCTCTTTTTCTACAATGGCTTCTTGCAACTAAGCTTGAATTTAGGCCCTATTGGAAGAGGCAAATTGGATGTGTGATAATTCACGCATTTTATCAAGTAGTTCTTGGAAATTTGTTTGCTTAGTATTATGATCTGTGTGCAATAGGCCCTCGAACTCTTTTAATGCCTTTTGAAGTTTATCTCTTTCAACCTTTTCTTGAAGTATTGCAGACTATAAGTGATTTATCTCTAATTCTTTAACATTCCCTTCCTTCATCAGCTGCTCATTTGTAGCTTTTACTCTTCCTACTTCAATCGTGAGTTTCTCCAGGCAATGCGAACGTTTAAGATAATATGAAGAGACCAACTTTTTGGATTCCTCCATGATTTCCACTCTATCCTATGGTTGGTCTCTACTCAAATCAATGCCAATAGCATGCATGGAATAGTCTTCAGGCTACATTTGATTTGTTGGCTTAACAACATTTGGCGTAATGGCCACAAACACTAATTTCTGATGATCCTCTTTGAAGATAGTCTGAATGAAAGGCTCAATAGGCTTCTGATAATCTTTAGCCTTTCTTTTCAATGACCTCTAAGAACGAGCAAGCCTACCTTGATCTGCATACTGATGGAATTCTGAAGGCACAGAGATCATTTGCCCTGCAAAAGGAGCTCCTCGGGGTGGGGCAAAAGGAAAGGGAGCCATGTTAGCTTGTAATTAGGTTGGATTTGTCAAGGAGAAAAAAGTTGGGGAAAAGGGGGGAATCCTAGAGAAAACACAAGCAGGCGAGGAGAACAACGACCTAATACAGGACGAGGCGGTAGGCAAAAAAATTACAAACCCAAGGACGTGCTAGGAAGAAGACATATTGGTTGGTAGGTTCGTGATCTGAAAAGAGTGAGGCATGCTAGCAAAGCTATCAAAAGCACCAATGATAGGTGAGAGGGACATAAATGTGCTTATAGAGGCCGCAATTAATTGGGTTTGCATAGATAGCATAGAAAACGCTATTGTTATAGGATTACCTAGCGTGGAAAGAGGTTTGATAAAGGGTGATGCCGACACAAAAACTAGAGATCAAAAAGAAAGAAGAGGGGAAAAAAATAGTACCTGCACTGGAGTAGTTGTTGGTGCAGGTGAGGCTTGTGTCGATACATGAGTCTGGGTCTGCAAAGACTCTAAATTTATAGGGATGCTCTTTTGCTTCTTCTAAGAGGCTAGGAATTCTTTCAGGATTTCCACTCTATCCTGTGATGGAATTGACCATTTCCTTGAGGTTTGAGACTTAGGCCTACTGATAGGCTTCTTTATAGAGTTGAAGATAGTGTCAGTTGTGGTATGCAGGGAGATAATCTTGATTTTCTTTCCTTTCCCTCCAGGTTGCTCAACCACTTCTGTGAAAGCTCCTTCATTGGTGGCACCAGGAGGAGGATTATAATCATCATATTCATTTTTCTTATACTTTAGCTGCTCTAGCTCGAATTCATTATTGTTGTGAATATTTCTCAATCCTAGTTTGACTTCTTTGATCCCTTGTCTATATCTCCAAAAGGCCTATCTCTTATCTTCAGGCCAATCTTCTTCGCCCATCTTTCTAGATAACTCAAGTGGTAGCTTTTTGGTAGGATCATACTTCTCCTTCATAGGGTAGAAAGCCAACTAGGGTAGTCTTTCTTCCTTCAAGATGTTGTGAAGGTTCACATATACTACCGGTTCATCTTTCTGTGGGTTTCTCCAAGAATCCCAAGCAGGGTCATGTGGGACATGCACTACTGGGTTCTTCCTTTTGGCTAGACATCTATTTGGATCGTAACTCTACTTATCATCAATAACCACCAAGCCTAGTTGAACCATTTTTTAGGTGAGTACACCTTTGGCTTCGTGTCTTTTGACGACAACAATTGGTCCAATAATTGAGTTGTTCTTAAAAATGTTAACCCTATTCTTTCCTGACCCTATATGTTGCTCAATAATGACCGACTGCCTAAACATTTCTAAAGCCAAAGTGTGATCTGGGATGGATTGTAGGAGGTGAAAAGGTTCATCAGTGAACCCATGAGTCTTGACAAAAGAAGAATTTGACCCCAAATACCAATCACATAGGAGAAAATTGGATGTCATCCAAGAAATTTGTAAATATGAAAAGCATGTGATCGAATGATCGAATTTGTATCTTTCTTGCTCAAATATTGCATTGTCAGGGCCAAGAAGGCATTCGAAAATGCATAAGCATCATATGTGGCATACAGCAAGTGAGTCCACACTATTACTAGATTCTTTTTATTTCTATTATCATACATTGCAAGTTTCATGTTTTCTTCAAATAATTTAGGATTCTCGTCCAAAAATATATGGACAAGAAAAGAGGTGTACTTGAACCTATGATGACTTTTAAAATTTGCCACCTATTCTACGATCTCATGCACCAAAATATATGTAAATTCAAAATGGAAAACTTATTTCTGCTTGCGAAATTCGAACAGGAAACCCATTTGAAATGGATAAATATTTTGGTCATTATCTAGACCGAAAATGTATGCTAGCATGGAGGTAGCATCTTTTACATCTTGTTGATGGAATGCACCATAAGCTATCACAAACTGAGGGAGATCGGTGTTCTCCTTGCTCCTATTCATCAAAATGTTGTAGAAGCTAATAGCAGTATCTTTGTCCCTCCAATAACCCTCTGAGCTCTTTTTCTTAGAAACCATTTTATGGTTGTCAATATGGGGAATACACAACATATCTCTAATGGCTTCAACACTTATCACCACCTTTAGTTTTTCTTCTTAAATTGTCGAAGGTTCTAGGGTAAACTTTGCAGCACACTTGCTAATAAAATCAGGGCAAGGAGGAACCAAAGGAGCCATGTATTGTGGAAGACCAGAGTGCCAAAGCTGAAAAGAAGGCCTACCTGAATCCATTTTCCATATCCAATAAGCATCTTCTTGGAGGGTTTTTGGCTTAATGTAGAGATCTCGGTCAAAAATGTCTTCAAATCTATCCACAACCATGATTGTATCTTATACCTCTCTCTTTTCTTTTGATTTTTTGAAAGGATGGTCAAGTTTATGAGGCATAATGTGAGAAGCGAAAGATGCCTCTTGGAAAATGTCCACATATTGACTATTGAAAACAATTCCAGAACCTCCTATAGATGATGCCATTTTGTGTTTTCTTAGGGTACGCACTTAGAGGCCGAAAAAACTTGTTCTTATTCCACATCATTATTGCATGTGCTCTATCTTTAATACAACCGCTTTCATGAATATGGAGTCCTTGAAAATCACATTGCATGGTAAGCTAGCCAAGAGTTAACTTTATGGAAAGGCCAACTCACATATACATGTGAGATTAATTAGCATACCACGCGCCTAACTGCCAACTCACTGAAGAGTGAGACAATCATGCCTTTTAACATTGTCGTTTAAAAGCTTTTTTCACTGGCCTGTATGATTTTCTTGGATTAAGGACTTGTTCTTTACGAAACATTTAGACAAGCCTGTCGCACATACCAATGTGAGAGATTACCTAATATTTTCTTCAAAAGGAAAAATTTTGGTTGGACACATGGCAGAAGCTTGTTATTCACACATTCACTAAAACAACTATGTAGGAGGGACGATTAAGGCTGATCTGTGAGGAAATAACATTCATTAAATGTCATCTTGTGCTAATGCCAGAGTCATTGAAGCTTCTTTTGGCCTAATATTTTCTATAAATACCACTTCAAGAAGGCAGTTTTGATCATACTATGAAACAATCCTTACCATTTTAGGACAAGCTTGAGTAGCTCATTAGAATAGGAATAATGGATACCCCCATTAGGCTAGTAAGCACAGGCAGTCAAGTTGCTTTTTTAGGAACTATCTTAGACCTCTATCTACAGAGGATGATGGACCATAATAATCCCATCATCATAGTTGCTATTAATTGGGTTCTAGGAGAGGACTTCGTAGGATGCAAGGACCATTACCATGTGAACACAGATATTACCTCCAGATTTGTAGCTTGCTTGCTTGACATCACTATGCCTAAGCATCTTGTCTTGCAACTCACTGGAGATCTTTTTCATGATAAATATTTAGGTGGTATAGAGGAGGTAGTTCATCATGCAAACCCTATTTGCGGTATCCCTGCTACTCCATATTTGAGGTGATTTATTGATGGGGATGAGATGGTTCCATGGCTACCCTTAATTTCTGGTTTTAAAACCATGTCCATATCATCACATTGTTTCCAAGCACAGTGAGCAGTTGAATTCTTGTTCAGAGTACATATGTTGGTTAAAGCGACTAGAGTGGCTTGGTACTCTGATTTTTGAGATTACATCTTCCCAAGGATTCTTACTCCTAAGAAGCCTCCCATTCTTTAGGTGGTTGTGTGCTTCTTGAATTCGGATTTAGACCTAAATCTCAGCCTTGGGGATGAAGACAATGGTAGAGATGATGATGATGATGCCAACTACGATGAGCATGAGCTTGACTCCAAGGAGGAAGACTCGATTATCCCTCTATCTAAAAATACTCTTCTTTTCTCTCCATCTTTTTGTATTTTTTCAAAAAGATACAAAGGCCTAAAAGCCTATTTTGTATTGTAAATATGTAAAGAAACCTCTATAATATAAAGATAGCTTTACTTTTTGACTTAATCATGACTTCTTTGAGCAAATAATGCTTGTTATTTTATCCTTTGCTTTTCTTTTGCTTGGTTCAAATATAACTTAAAAAAAAGGGCAAAGAACTAAGACAAAAGACCTTCAAAGAACAGAAAGCACACTATTTACAATATTTACATACAATACAATGATAAGCTTTAATAAAATTCTTTGAGGTGTATGCCTTGTGAGTCCTCTAATACAAAAGCGTTAAAACCTTTGCTTTTGATAATGCGGAATGGGCCTTCCCATAGACTGTTGAATTTGGCATTGATGTCCCTGTTGAGCATCACACACATTGTACTTTACAACGAGATCCTTTGATTTACAACTAGGGTTTGAACATTTTCTATCAAACCATCTTTTGATGGTTTGCTGGCAATTTTGGAATGAATCAAAGGCCACCTCCCTTTATTCTTGAAGCTCTATGAGCTTTGCAAATCTTACTTCCATGGGCTCATTCCCTTCCTGTTTAAGGGACTTCAGGAGTTGTAGCATTGGAATCTCTGATGAGATTGGGAAATGCACCTCTTTCCAATATACAAGTTTGTAAGGGGATTTTTTTAGCACTTGCTTATGGGTGACTCTGCTTACCAAAAGCGCACTTCTTAAATGACAATGACATTCTCGTTTATGTTCTTCTCCAATTCTCTTGATAAGTCAAATTAGATTTTTTTTCATAGATTTAGCCAAACCATTCCCTTGCAAGTAATAATTCGACGAGGTCTTTAAATAGATGTTGCGATGAAAAGCAAACTGGGTAACTTTGGACCCAGTGAATGCTCTAGCATTATCGGATATAATGGTATTAGGCGAACCAAAACACGTATCTATCCCTTCGAGGAAACTAAAAATTTTCATTTTAGTGGAATTTTTAAGGGGTACTGACTCTTTCCAACGGGTGAAGTAATCTATGGCTGTAAGGATCCATTTATGACTAGCGGAGGACACTAGATTAATCATTCCTATGGAATCCAGCCCCCATTAAGCAAAAGGATCATCTACCACTATAGGATTAGGTAGCAAGGTTGTATTTTTGCATTTACCATCATAGAATTGGAATTCTTTGCATCTTCATATCAAAGCCTATGAATCTTTGAACAATGAGGGCCAATAATAGCCCATTTGGATGATCTTCATGACAATGGTTTGTGTTAAGAAGTGGCCTCCTACAGGGCCATTATGGAACTCGTGTGACATTTTCTTGGCTTGTTGTTTATCAACACAACAGAGTAGGATCCCGTCAAAATTTCACTTGAACAGAACACCATCTAACAGCTGATAGCCAGTATTTTGGAGCCTATTAAAACTTTTCTTCTCCATAGGGAAATTCGGGGGGAAAAATCCAGCTTGCATGAAATATTGGCGATCGGCCATCCAACCCTCTTCCTCTTCTTCTATATGCATTAGCACCATTTTGTCTTGAGCTTTTTTCAACTTGTCTGGCTCTTGAGCTAAATACTAGCAAATACCTTTGCCTCAGATTACTCTAGTAGGCCTAACATCTCTACCATACTCAGGGATCTTAGTGATCTAATTTGATCTTTTTCTGTGATCTCACCCTCCATGATATATTCACGAACTGCATGGTGAGTTACATAGACTATCATTTTTTTGCAAGCGATGAAATGCTTGAATTTATTCAGGCCTTTAACAATGGTGAATGCTTTCTTTTCCACAAAACTATACTTGATATCATATGCTTTGAGTGTTTTGGAGTGGAAAGTGATCGGGTGTTCACTTTTGGACTTTGTGTCCTTTTGAGTTAGCGCAACAGCAATATTGAAGCTAGCAAAGACGTACATTATAAAATCCTAAGACATGTCTGGGTTAGCCAAAACAAGGGCAGATGAAATAGATTCTTTGATTTTTTCAAACACTTCTTTGGCATCAGGGATTCACATAAAATGCATATCCCTTTTTAGCATGAGAGTGATAGGTTTTATCATACTGGCGAAATCTGAAATGAATCTGCTAACAAAGTTGATTTTTCCTAAAAAGGACTAAACGCCCTTTTTGTTCACTGACAGGAAAATCTCCTTGATGGCTTTTACACAATCTAGGTTGATTCATACTCCTTTGGATACCAAATGTCCCAACAACTTTCTTTGTGTTACCCCAAAGTTGCAATTCTTTGGATTCAAGGAGACACCAAATTATAAGCATTTTTGGAAAACTGGTTCTAGGTGGTCGAAGTGATCTTCTTTATGTTTCAAAAACACAGTTAGATCATCTAAACAAATCGGGATAATTTTGTTGATCAGATCATGAAAAGCTATGTCCATGGCCCTTTGAAAAGTTGCACCTACATTGGATAACTCGAAAGGCGTCTTCTGGTAAGCGAATGTTCCCCACTTGGTGGTAAACGTGGTTTTATATTGATCCTTTGGATTGACAAGGACTTGATTATACCCTGAGAAACCATCAAGCATGGATAAAATCTTGGATCCAGCAATGATATGTAGGATCTATTCCATCGAAGGCAGAGGATAGTGATCCTTCAGGGAGGCTCTATTCAAAACCTAGAAATCTACACAAACGTGGATATCTCTATTCTTCTTTGGGACTGGCACTGTTTATGGTGAAAATGGATAACAATAATAACAAAATTGAAAGGCTAAATGAATTCAACCACCAAACCCTAGCCTAACAACAAAAAAGATCCACCATAACATATGAAGATTACCTAAGACAATGCAAATCAAATGAAATCACAAAGATTATACCATTACATGTCCAAAGGGTTTTGATCTCCATTCTTCCTATCTCCATTGATCTTGCTTGATATATTTGCTCTCAGATTTTATGTGCACAAGAGCTCAACAAAGAACGGAAAGTGGTTGCAAGTAGGATCGCATATGCCAAGTAGTCAATTGATCAAGTAGTTAGGTCATTAGGATTTGATAATGAAGGAAGCATCTCCTTATATAGAAGACACAAATGTGAAATGGAGGGATAATATTGAGAGGTGTAAAAGGAGGTCGGCTATGATTAGAGGGTAGGTAGAAGAAATAATAAAATAATGAAAGAGGTAGGTAGTGTATGAATTAAGAGATGAATGACATGTGTCATGGGTAGAAAAGGTTAATGAATTAATTAAATAAATAAATATTCATTTAATTAATAGAAGAAGTGGGATCAATTAAATAAATAAAATATTTATTTAATTTAGGAAAAAGATAATTTAAATAAATAAATGTATTTATTTAAATGAGAAATAAGGCTAGAAGAGGATAAATGAATTAATTAAATAAATAAAGATTTATTTAATTAATAGAAGAATTAGGCTTAGATAATTAAATAAATAAAATATTTATTTAATTAGACATGACAATTTTGGGTGTCTACATTTTGCCCCTCTTTGAGACAATGCGACTTGTCGCGTTGTTTCAAAGAAGATAGTATGAACTGATACAGAGTTGCCCCAAGATGGAAATGATATGCCCCCTCGAGAGATTGGATGAAAATGTCTGAAAAGATTGCAGACAATCTCTCGATAAGAAAGACGGGATAGAATGGACTGACCGAATAAAGTGACAGAGTCACGGGATAAAGAAGACTGACTCGGGAAACGAGGGCTAAGGCGAGGGTAGGCTATAAGATAGACCACGGGCAAAAGACATCCTCAATGTCATCCACACATCCATGAGAGAAAAGTGCAGAGTGAAAATAGAGCAATAGCAGTCAGCAGCGATGGCTTTCGTTCAGAGATTTGACCGCGTTCACCGATTCCAGAGGCCAGCAGAGGCAGGAGAGTCGGTAAGTACCACAAAACCTCCTCGTACTTCGATGCATTTATTGTTGTCATTAATGCATGGTAGATAGGGCAATAAATGTGCTTTAGGTTAGGGTCCAAAAATGTCAAAAAATATCTAAGCGCGTATGTGTTGGTGCCAGGCGTGTCTAGGTTTGTGCCAGGCGTGTCTGTGTTTGGAAACGCGTCTGCGTCGAATGCGGCCGCCTCTGTGCAGTGTAGGGGCGTCTGTGCCAAGAAGGCACGTTTATGCAGTCTAAAAGAGCATTTATGTCATGAAAGCACGTTTGTGTCCAAAAATGTGAATTTGTGTCTTCTAGGTCAAATCGGCAGTTCTATGATGAACATACGTTGTCGATTGGATAAGCTGCTAAGAGGATACACTCAAGCAAGTCCTCTGGGGAAGACTAGGATAGCAGATAGGGCTAGGATTGACAATTCTATGATAGAACATATGTTTCCAATTAGGAAACTACTCAAGAGGATTCACTCAAGCAGAGGCCCTAGGATAGGATAGATCAAGGCACTTTGTGATGAATAGTGAGTACCAAGATATAGTACTTTGTGATGAACAGGGAGTACTAAAATATGAGCAGCACTTTGTGATGAACAGTGAGTGCAAATGTGAGCAGCACTTTGTGATGAACAGGGAGTGCCAAAGACGTAGTACTTTGTGATGAACAGGGAGTACCACTAGGATAGAAGCAACACTTTGTGATGAACAGTGAGTGTCACTAGGACTGAGATGATTGATTTGCTTGACTATAGGAGTATTTGCCTATGTTGGAGTCACGGGAGAGATTTCCATCGACACAGAGATTGCGACCTGAGTTGACACTTGAGGACCGAGCAGCGATTGAGGCTATGGGATTGAGACATGTTCTGTATGTGCCTGAGTTTCGGGAAAACATGGGACTGTTGACTGCACTGGCGGAGAGGTGAAACTCTGAGACTTGTACTTTTCATTTGCCGATGAGGGAGATGACAGTCACCTTGGAGGATGTATACAGGATTCTGCAGATACCGATCGATGGGGAGTTAGTACCCTACGATTGAGACGGAGACAGCGATGCACTGAAATGAGTGTTCTAGGATCTCAGACTGGAGATGAGGGTGGGACATGTGGCATGGGATACCATGACATGGACAGGATTAGCACTACCAACAGTGTTGGCAGGAGTTATCAGTGGGTTCCTCTATCCAGATAGGGTGACACGAGGGGTGGCTGCAGGGGACACAGGGGCCAGGAGAGATGATCTTGGGGCGAGTCCTTCTAGGGCTCAGACTCCATCGAGGCCAGCCGGCTCTAAGGAAGGGAATTCATCATAGTCGTAGAGGGCTCCCTATGTATTAGTATTGTACCATTTTGTATGACGATGTAGACACCTGCGGGTGATTGTAGCCATATTATTTTGACATCATTGTATCATGACACTTTAAATATATATATAAGAGATGATTCATCTTTGTGGAAGCTATATGCATGCATACCTATGTGATGTATGTTTCTATGTGATGCTTATGATATGGATGCAAATATGTATATGATGCAATGCAATATATTTTTTTGTTCTTTTATGTTTTATATGTGTATGCATGATGCAAATGTGAATGTATGTAATGCAGATGAATATGATAATGCAAATGTAAATTGTGCTAACAGGTGTTGTGTGCAGGATGTGATGCGGTTGTGATATCTATATGTATGTATGAAATGCTTATATGTGGTAATGCAGGTGCAAACTACATGAAATGCAAATGTTTTTGGTGTGTCATTATACTCAGTCATGTGATAGCAGGCTACGCGGACTCAAGAAGGACAATGGAAGTCAATCAAAAAAGGGGGATGAAAGATAGAAGATATGAACGTGAAAGAGCTTCTTGTGCGTTATCATCATTGAGCTTTATTATGGCAAGTAGGTTATGAAAATTGAGGCATATGTTTGACCCAAAAAGTCATTGTACCTATTTGCATGGAGATAAGACAGTCACAAACAAGGAATGCCCCAGTTCACACTAGACTCTTAGTGTCCTCATATCCTTGGACAAGTCATAGCATTACTAAGAGACAATCCACAGACAGCAAATACAAATAGGTGACGATACCCCATCCTCGCCTTTCTAGTCAAAGACATCCTGGATATAGAATCTCTAGTCAGAGACATCCTGGAAAAGCTAAAAGACATGTCACCAAAAGATAAAATCAAAAGAAAAAAAAGACTCGACACCAACATCCACTGTAGTCCTCAAGTTTAGTGTCTCTTGTCACTTGTATAAGTCTTATTTGATTCTGGTCACAATGTTTACTTTCACAAAATGGATAGATAGCATTGAACCATATGTTGTCTAAGTCTGTTGAAAGATTTGATTTTGTTGAAGCCCATTGTTGCTACTGTGTCTCATCTGAAACTGACTGAATCCATGAAACTGATACTTTATTATGGAGAAGATGAAACTTTATTACGGATCTGTGATGCAAATGTTTCTTTATTACGGATTGTGTGCGGATAGACTGAAGGAAGCTGGAAGAAACTGTACTCCTCGAAACATGTGATGTTCTCAATTCCACACCCATCACTAGACATAGGATTTGTCGTAGCCACAGATAGGATTTGATTTATTATGGATGGAAAGGGAGGTTTATTATGAATGGCTAACCAATCTTGGGTAGATCAATAACAAGCCATGATGGGAATGGGTAAGTTTATTATGGATGAATTGGTCGTGAGTGTGTGCAAAGTGAAAGGATGAAAGTGGACCCTGAAGGACGGAGGAGAAATGTCTCTACGCATGGCACTGGTGACCCAGTTTTCACCATGGTACTTGCCCAGGGCACCACCGAAGTGGTTTTCATCATTGGACGAAATTATTTCTCTTTACTTTTTTCAATTTTTCAATGTTTTCTATGTCACAAGGCGCCTGTTTGCCAGGTTTTCACCAAGTAACGATTTTTTTTGTTTTGTAATTTATTTTTTTGTATTTTTGAAATTTTTTGATTTTTTTGTATTTTTGAATTAGGATATTCTGAAGAGCAATGTGTAGAACCTGCGAAGGTGCATGTTGTTGATAAGATCCTCCAAAGATTCACCTTCTGTAGTTGAGAGCTGATATGCCCCAGATCCATATACTACTGTAATGATGTAAGGACCAAGCCAATTTGGTTCAAACTTGCCCTTCTTCTCTCTGTCTTGCTGATTTTTGGGGTTTTCTCTAAGAACTAAGTCACCTACCTCAAATGTGTGAGGCTTGACTTTGTGATTGTAACTGCATTGTTCCTTGACTGAACGATATGTAGCTCGAGTGACTGTCTTCCTGGATGAAGGAACTGAGATAGAATTACTAGTGTGTGGACTACACAGGGCTATATGCGTGTCACCTGAAGAAGTTTGGGCATTCTTGATAACAAATTCCTTCAAGGAAGCTCCATTAAAGATCCATGATGTATCACCAGAAGGGAAAGGATGTATGGAACAAGTAGATGAGTGATGAAGGCTTATGATTGTGAAAAGAAGTGAAAGTAGGATAGCATGATGGAGACTTAGGATCAACAAGTATTCTTTTTGGCTTGAAATTATGGAACTTTTGCCCCCAGTTATTTTGATATTAGGGGAGATCAACTCTTGTTCTTTTGCTTCATAGGATTTTTATCCTTGACTTTGATTTTTGCTGAGTCCAGTAGCTTTTGATTTCGATTTGGAATAAAGGACTTTTCTTTATTTTTGACTTTTAGATTTTTCTTTTCAAAGCTTGATTTTTGATCCCCAATAAGTAAGGGCTTTTGTGATTCTTGTTGATCCAAGTCTGGGAGTGGAGTGGAAATGGAATGAGTGGATGATATGGTAAAGCTATGTGAGCTCTCAAGAGGGCTAGCGATAAGCTCAATAGACTCTTTGTTGGAAACATTCTTAGGACTATTGATATCAAGAGTTGCTTGCACCACTGGAGGAGATTTGCATTCAGACTCAATAGCCACAACACTAGGTGGTTCACACCCAATTCCTTGTAAATTGTTTATAGATTGTTCTTGTCAACTGAATGTCTTAGGAGATAGTGGGAGTTGATCAACATGAAAGATATACTCACCACATCCCATGTCTTTAATCTTGAATTTTTCTTTTAGCTCTATTTGTTTTGACGTAGAAGCTTTCAAGGATTCTGGATCCACATATGCTGAAGAAGGAACAGCTTGTCGATTGACTGGGATTGTTATTTCTGATCTAGGTTGCAGATTGTTGCAATATATGAATGGATTTGGATCCGCTTTGACGGTCACTTCAACTCCATTGTGTGGAAACTTGATGCATCAATGATATGTTGATGGTACTGCACTCATCTCATGAATCCATGGACGTCCCAAAAGTATGTTGTATGTGAGATCTAAATCAAGGACTTGACAAACCACATCCTTTGTAACTGGCCCAACTCTGAGAGGTAAAATGACTGTGCCCTTGGATGAACGCTCTTCATCATCATATGCCTTGATGGTGATTTGATTTGTAGAATTCACAGCTTTATCAGAATATCCCAATTGTTTAATTGTACTCAATGTACAAATGTTTAGACCAGCTCCTCCATCTATCAGGACTCGTTTTATTCAATGTTTGTGTATGAAGGCTTCAATGTGTAGTGGTGCATTATGTGGCTGACTTACGAAGGCGTCATCGGCTTCTATGAATGTATGGGAATGTGGAACGGAAAGGTATCCCACCATGGCTTGAAACTGGTCCACGTTCAGATCAGTAGGAACGGCGGTGTCTCTCAAGATTTTGTCAAGAATGGCTTTATGTGCGGTGGATATGCGTACGAGCTCAAGGATGGAGATGAGCACGGGTGTCTTCCCTAACTATTCTACAAGGTCATACTCAGGCTTAGTTGATGAAGAAGCGGTGTTCTTGGCTAGAGCACCTTGCAAAGTAATTTTACCTTGGCGGGTTGTGACATTACATTCGGAAGTAGGTTCAGAAGAAGATCCAACGCCTTTTAAAACAATCTTGGGTCTCTGCGTAGAATTCTCAAGGTTTTTGTCCTTGATGATAATGGTAGAGACATAATTGTCCATCGAGATGTGATTGATAGTTGAATCATAGTTATAGGATGCTCTGGTATAGTTGGTTTTGTCATCTGTGGCTTTAGCTTTTCCTTTGTCATGTTTTGGGAATGGTTCCTTAAACATCTCATGTTCTTGATTGGAGGAGTGTCCCTCAATCTTAATGTCACCTCTATCAATGAGATCTTGTATGATGTTCATCAGTCGATGACAATTTCTTGTCTTATGACCCTTGCTCTTATGAAATTCACAATACTCATCATCGTTCCACCAATTCGGTTTAACCTTTGGTTCATATGGAGGAAAATCTGGAATTGTGATTACCTTGTTTTCCACTAGCTTTTTAAAAACTAACTCAAGTGGTTCTCCCAATGGGGTGTACTTTCTTCGTGATCTGGAAGTTGTTTGAGTATTCACTTGATTGTTTGTAGAACTTGATCCCGAAAAGATGAATTTGGGTCGCACTAGGTTGGCATCAACAACACCATCATTGACTATGTTCTTGTTTTTATTCCAAAATCTTGGCTTGTCTTTTCCTTTAAAGTCATCTTTGTTTTCCTTGAATATCTTAATGACTCCTTGTTCAATTAGAACCTTTTCTATCGCTAAGCCCTTTTCAATGACATCCTTGAAGGTGGACAAACAAGCTTTTCTTAGATCATAACCAATGTCTTTGTTAACATTTTGGGTGAACATTTCTACCATTTGTTTTTGTGGAATTTCACAAGAGCATCTGCTAGCTAGATTCCTCCATCTTTGTAAAAATGATGAAAAAGACTCTCCATCTTTTTGCTTGGTGTTGCACAAAGTAGTGACTGATATGTCTGTCTCTATATTGTAGGAGAAATGTTGAATAAATGCCTCTACTAAGTCACCCCATGACTTAATACCAGGTGGTAGTTGGGAGAACCATTCCATAGCTTGATCGCCTAAGCTTTGTGGGAATAATCTCATCAAATATGTCTCTTCTGCTGCTACTTCAATGCAAGCTGTGAAAAATTGTCTTATGTGTGCTTTAGGATCCCCTTTTCCTCTATACTTATCAAACTTAGGAGTCACAAAGTGTGTAGGAAAAGGAGGCATTGGAATGCTCTTGTCAAATGGATAAGGACATATGTCTCTCATTGTGTATGTTGGCTTCGGTGTATTTATGTCCTCCATTTTCTTTTGTAAGTCCCTGATTTGTTGCTCCAAATTGCTCTTAGGTGGAGATCGACTTCTTGGACCATACCCCATGCTTGAGGCACCAATTGGAGGAGAAGCATGTTGCATATATGGATGATATTGATCATACACATGTTCATATGGAGGAGGTCTATAGTGATGCTGCATATATGGACCACTTGGTATAGATTCATGTTGAGGAATGAAATATCTATTTTGTCCATGTATACCATACTCTACAAGCATGTCATGTTCTAATGTGTTGCCCCCAAATTTGAAACGGGGTTTCCTTGTGTCCAAATTTTGAGCATGCCTTTGAATATCCAATTGCTTTGGTGGTTGATCCTTAGCATTTGTATGTGATTGAGCATATCTTTCTACATAAGACTTCCATAATGGTCTGCGAAGGTGAGTATCATATGCTTGACCATTTGTATGTGGGACCTCTGGTTTTTGAAACAAAGATGATGGTCATTCAGGCACAAGATGTGGTCCTCTATTTCCTCCACTATTAGGCCTCCTTTGATCCATGTTGGAGTGAGTTTGTTGCAAAGGTCGATTTTCCATTATTTGAGACATGTCAAAATCATGAGGTATCTTGGCTCCACTTTGTGCCATCATTTGTAAGAAGTATTGTCTATCTCTCCTCATTATTTCCTCAATCAGTCGATTGAAGCGGGGATCCATAATGGATTCTTCCACATCTGCTGAATGTACTGAAAAGTTATCCATATTGTCATTGTGTGTATCATTGTTGTTTGTAGTGTCCATGTTCTCAACATTTGGAATGTTTCTATAGGCATCCATGTTAGGTAATGTGTTATGATCAGTATTGAAAAAGACATCATTGTCATACTCATAAGAACTCATGTTTGCGGACTCTTGAGCCTCTTTAGTTTCTCTCCTAGATTTTTGAAGACGAGTTTCAACCATGAACTAGGTATTGACCAAGATGTGTGAGACTAGATGAAAATGGAAAAAGTATGGAAGACCAAGAGTTGGATGGAGTGTAAATGAATCTGAAGTGTACTTGCAATGTCCAAAGTGTAAGACCAAGTATGTATGTAGTAGAGTAGGTGTGACTTCCAAAGAGAGGATAGTTTCTCTTGATGAGGTAAGTTGACCTTGACTCTAAGTAAGACCAAATGAGACCCAAAGGTGATATACCTTGATGAGGGACCACTTAGCAAAGTAGTGTTGTATGTAGTGTGTTGACAAAGTATGATGAGGACAAGCAAGTGACCTTTTGACTCAAGTTTAGACAAGTGTGAATGTAAAGCAAGATGTGAAGCAATGATGGACTATGTGAGACCCAAAGACAAGTTGAATGCTAGATGAAAACCTAGAGAAACAACCTAGGAAGCTCAAGAATTCCGAAACTGATTGCTCTTGTTTGCTGGACTGTAAAATTTTTCCAATTTGTGAAGTTGTTTGTTGTGACCAAATCTGAATGTTTGACTATTTTTCATGACAAGAGCACACAATGTTGATGAGGACTCAATGTTTGCAAGTGTTTAGACTGACAATGACTCCAAGAAAAGTGTGTTGTTTGATGTAAAATTGTTTTGCATACACTTGAAGACACAAAAGACACAATGTTTTGTTGTTTGGTCTTGAATGTTTGAATGTTTAAAATAAGTCAAGCACAATTCTTATGGCTCACCAAGACAATAGTTGTTGATCCCACATGGGGTTTTACCCCCGAGGCTACGCTATTCAGAGCGGATACTTAGATGCTTGACCTCACTGGCTCCACCCTCAGCACTCACTTCTCGGGTCAGCCAAGCATCAGTCCCCACAAAAACTCCCCGTGGTGAACTTTGTATCTCTACTAAAAACCGTATGTGTGTGGGCCGCTACCAGAGGTCTGACCTCCTGCCCCAACAACTAGAAGGATTTGGGCTTCTAAAACAAAAAGGTGCTAGTAAGGGCATCTGCTCGTGTGGCCATACATGCGGCACTTTCAGCTCTGTAAATATAGAAGGCTCCCATCTGGTAGGGGTTACGCCCTACAATTGATCAAATAAATTTGATCAAACGGGTTTATGGGGAGACATAGTGTCGGTATGAACTAATCAGCACACGTTATCCATAGTTTTCACCATGGATACAGTTATTTATAGTGGTTTGGAAGAAGATGGCTTTTCTTTTGCTACCACTTGGGTCGTTCTCTTCTCACTAGTAGTCCTAATGACCACACGGGAAGACAGACCCTCTAAAGATTAAACAAAAAGAGCCTATTGCTCAAGACACAAAAGACAATGATTTAATTTTAGTGCACCAATTGAAGTGTTTGCTAGTCTATGAAAAAAAGGCACACAAAAAAAATTCAAAAACCCTTGCTAAGGACCTGCAACAAAGATTTATTAGTAGTTTGGATTGTTTCAAATGATCACCCCTTCCTGCAAGCACACAAGTTAGGTAAATTTTAGATCCAAAAGACTTTGTGAAATAGGGGCCTTCAACAATGCGTTTTGTTGACCAGTTCAAATATCTGATTCATCATAAAAAAAAGACCACCTGTAAAATTTCAAGAGATTTTCAGAAATGTAAGAAAATCAAACAAATTTGCTAATTTGCTTCAAAAATTAATTTTTTATGAAAAATCATAAAAAAATCATATAAAATGCAAAATCGATCCAAAAAATCTGAAATTTTTATTGGAGAGTCCTGATGGTCTTCCAAACGTGCACAAAAACATTTCTACAACAAATCCAAGTAGTTTGTGAGATATGAGTAAAATAATGCAAAACCCTAATTTTCAAAGATCTGATTTTTGAGGAATGATTTTGCATAAAATTTAAAATTACAAAGAATATATCCTGTATATAATTCTGAGATATTTCCAAAAATGTAAGAAAATCCAAAACATTCTCTAATTTTCTCTCAAAATTAATTTTTTATGAAAAATCATAAAAAATTCATATAAATTGAAAAATTATTCCAAAAAATCTAACATTTTTACTAAATCCTTCTGATACTTTTCTTGACCTATAAAAACAATTTGATGCCAAAATTTGAAGCCATTTGTGAGATCTAATCAAAATAAGGAAAAATCCTAATTTTTAAAGATCTGATTTTTAGGGAAATATTTTGCATCAAAATTAAAATCACAAAAAATAGATCCTGTGTATAATTATGAGAGATTTCCAAAAATGAAAGAAAATCCAAAAAATTCTCTCATTTGCTCTCAAAATTAATTTTTTATGAAAAATCATAAAAAATTCATAGAAAATGAAAATGTGCTCTAAAAGATCTGAATTTTGTATTGCGAGCTCCTCATACTTTCTTCAACTTGCAAAAACAATTTGGTGCAAAATTTCGTATCCGTTTGTGAGATATGATCAAATCTCTCCAAGATCTTAATTTTTGGTCCAAAACCCTAGCTACACAAGGTTATTCTCCAAATTGTTTTACAAAACAACAATATAGGGTTAGAAAAATCTGCAAAAAACACAGATCTAACAAAAATCCATGTCCCACTAGGCGTGCCAAAAATTTTATGGTGAAAATGGATAACAATAATAACAAAATTGAAAGGCTAAATGAATTCAACCACCAAACCCTAGCCTAACAACAACAAAGATCCACCATAACATATGAAGATTACCTAAGACAATGCAAATCAAATGAAATCACAAAGATTATACCATTACATGTCCAAAGGGTTTTGATCTCCATTCTTCCTATCTCCATTGATCTTGCTTGATATATTTGCTCTCAGATTTTATGTGCACAAGAGCTCAACAAAGAACGGAATGTGGTTACAAGTAGGATCGCATATGCCAAATAATCAATTGATCAAGTAGTTAGGTCATTAGGATTTGATAATGAAGGAAGCATCTCCTTATATAGAAGACACAAATGTGAAATGGAGGGATAAGATTGAGAGGTGTAAAAGGAGGTCGGCTATGATTAGAGGGTAGGTAGAAGAAATAATAAAATAATGAAAGAGGTAGGTAGTGTATGAATTAAGAGATGAATGACATGTGTCATGGGTAGAAAAGGTTAATGAGTTAATTAAATAAATAAAGATTCATTTAATTAATAGAAGAAGTGGGATCAATTAAATAAATAAAATATTTATTTAATTTAGGAAAAAGATAATTTAAATAAATAAATGTATTTATTTAAATGAGAAATAAGGCTAGAAGAGGATAAATGAATTAATTAAATAAATAAAGATTTATTTAATTAATAGAAGAATTAGGCTTAGATAATTAAATAAATAAAATATTTATTTAATTAGACATGACAATTTTGGGTGTCTACAGGCACCATGTTGGAAACCCAAGTGCTATGTTTAATGGGTTATATAATCCTAGAATCAATCAATATCTGCAACTCCTCTGACATGGGGGACTCAATTTTAGGGTTAACTAGTCATTGCTTCCACCGAAAAGGCTTTTTTCCTTCCTCCAGATAATTGTATGTTGCAAAACTTCTGGATTGTAACCCTTCAGTTCATCATAAGAACCATGCGACTACTCCCTCATATTTATCGCAAAAATTGATGAGCCTTTCTCTGTCGCACCGGGGATCATCCTGTCCTACTTTAAGTTTCTGGCCACCTCTGACTTGGAGGTATGTATAACCCCCTTTGTCCGTAGTGAATTTCCTCCAGTCATTTCTAGAATCTTCACAGTCAAAGAGGTTCTCAAGAGTAATCTATTAGGTCCCGGAGACAACTGAGAGGGGGGGTGAATCAGTTGTCCAATAAATTCAACCAAAATTAACATAACCAAAACTTAACGCTTAATACTGGTAAACCAAACTTTATGCCGGTAGACAATTTTATCAGTTAACTATAGTACCAGTAAAGATTAATGCATGAAACAGAAAGACAATGACATCCACTACACATAACACAAATATTTGTACGTGGAAACCCTGTAAGGGGAAAACCCACGATGGGAAGCCTTACCCATGATCAAATGATCCTACTGCAGATAGTATGTGTGTACAATATTGATTCTGCACATGCAGAAAGGCGAGCTGCCTAGAGCTCACTACTCAATCACAAAATGAGAGTCACACTGACTACAGTTGGATGATTAAATCCAATGATAATGTACTGCATAAAATAGCATCTTCATATGTTGGATTCAGTACCGGTTTAGTTCTAATTGCCTTCACAAAAACCTTCCTTCAACCTTCAAATGATGTTTGTGTGTATAGCTCTACTTATTTTCGCATATACCTTATTACAATTCTTTTTTTAATCGCATATTAATCTCACAAATGAGATCTTACATTTATACCATAACCTAAGACCAATTGAATAGGTCGGCTCACTAAAAGATATTAAAATAAAATCAATTACAAAAAAATCAATATCCAATGCATGATGTCGGCTCAAATGCATTTACAATAATAATAAATCATCTCCATAACGTGTCGTGCTGATCTGGAATAGATATGCTTGTCGATGCTTATCCTGGACCTATTTGCCAGTAACAACAAATATGCAAACCTGAATAAACAAATAACCAAATCACCAAAACCAAGTGATCGAATAATGTCTTCGACATAACCAAGTATTCTCCAAGTCATTCCAAGTGTCAGTGAACAATATAATCTTTCGGTGACTGTGCATAAGTCTCTGACTTGCCGGTGAACATAACCAAAGATCTCCAAGTATTGATAAGTGTTGACAAGTGATGACAGGTGTTTACGTCAATGACAAAACTATCAACATATCCAAAATACCAACAATCTCCCCCTTTGGCATTGATGGCAACACAAGATGGAAAAACCATCAAAGTGCCAAAACATAAATGCCAAAAACCAACAATCTCCTAAAAAGACCGTTAACCAAAAATGAAAATACAGATACAGAGAGTAATCAGTCTCTCTAACAATCTCTCCCCAAAGTAACAATCTCTCCCCCAAGGGATAATGTGTTTTTCCATATCAATCTCTCCCCCTTTGTCATCAAATGTCAAAGCATTGCAAAAACTAGATTAAATACAAAATACCAACTCATTCAATATACCAACTACTCCCCTTGAGAAGTAGCTCTCCTCATCAAAGTCAGAATAAAAGGTTTCTCTGTTAATTTTGTCGGTTGATGACAAACATCAACTGTCTAAGTCTCTACCAGTGGGGGTAGGACTCCAAGTTGCTCTCTGAGATATTCAAAAGTATCCTTAGGCAAAGGTTTTGTAAAAATATCTGCAATCTTCTCTTTAGTATTCACATAAACCAATTTCACTTCTTTTGCTTCAACATTCTCTTTTAGAAAATTGAATTTGATAGAAACATGTTTAGTCTTAGAGTGAAATATTGGGTTCTTTCATATATCAATTGCTTCCATATTAACACAGGAAATAGTTATAGGTTCCTTGCATTTTACCTTTATGTCCTTCAACATTTGTTTGATCCATAATACATGTGTACAGTTACTTGCTGCTGCAACATATTATGATTCTACTATTGATAGACTTGTACAACTTTGTTTCTTGCTCAACCATGAAATTAGTCTGCTACCAACAAAAAATGCTCCGTCGATGGTGCTTTTTATGTCATCTACATCTCCTGCCCAATTAGCATCTGTGTATGCACATAAGTCAAAATTTTCATCTCTAGGATACCATAAACCAAGATTTGTAGTGCCTTGTAGGTACCGGAAAATCCTTTTCACTGTTGATTCATGATTTTCTTTAGGATTACTCTGACATCTTGAAACAATACATATTGCATTCATAATATCAGGTCTTGTTTGTGTCAAATACAGTAAACCTCCTATCATAGACTTGTATCTAGTCAGATTAACATGTGTTGATTCATCCTTCAAAGATAATTTATCAATTGTAGTCATAGGTGCGCTTACCAATTTACAGTTTTTCATGCCAAATTTTTTTAGTAATTCCTTCAAGTACCTAGATTGACATAGGAATATACCTTTATCAGTCTGTGAAAACTACAATCCTAAAAAGAATTTTATCTCTCCAATCATAGACATTTCAAATTCTTGTTGCATATTGTTAGAAAGTCTTTACACAATCCATCTTCTCCTCCAAAGATTATATTATCAACAAAAACTTCAATAACCAAGATGTCATCATTAGTTACTTTGTAGTATAGATTGTTGTTAGCATTACCTTTAGTGTATCCAGGCTTCAAAAGATATTTGTCCAATCTAGCATACCAAGCTCTAGGAGCTTGTTTCAATCCATATAAAGCTTTCCTTAACCTGCAAACCATGTCTTTGTTATCTGTCAAAGAAAATCCATTAGGTTGTTCAATATAAACTTCTTCTTCAAGATCTCCATTCAAAAATGCACATTTAACATCCATTTGATATACTTTGTAGTTCTTGTGTGTTGCAAAAGCCAATAAAATTTTGACTGCCTCAATTCTAGCTACTGGTGCAAAGGTTTCATTGTAATCAATTCCTTCTTTTTGTGAATATCCCTTACACACTAATCTTTCTTTGTTTCTGATTACCTTACCATCTTCATTAAGTTTATTTCCGAAAACCCATTTAGTTCCAATTACATTTTTGTCTTTAGGCCGGGGAACTAATGACCAAGTGTTATTCCTCTAAATTTGTTCTAATTCATCTTCCATAGCTTTAATCCAATATTTATCTTCACATGCCTCATTAATTGATGTAGGTTCAATTTGAGAAATAAGACATACCTCTTCATTTACCAATCTTCCTCTAGTCATAACTCCTTGAAATTTGTTTCCAATTATCTGATCTTCAGAATGATTCAGTCTTACATACCGGGGTGATTTTACTTGTTGTTGTTCTTCACTAACAATTGAATCTCCAGATGATGTCGGTGTAACTGGATCACCATTCTGTACCGGTGTATTCACAGTAGGTTCATTTGTGATTATCTCTATTGTCAGTTCAGAGTCTGTGTACCTTGAATTTCCTCTAAATCGTTCATCAATCTTCACATTTGCACTCTCAACAATATTTTGCAATCTCTTGTTAAAACATCTATATGCCTTGCTCTTAGATGAATAACCAAGAAATATTCCTTCATCACTTCTAGGATCAAATTTGCCAATATATTCATCTCTTCTAATATAGCATTTACTTCCAAATGTTTTAAAATATTTAAGAGTAGGAGTATTACCAAACCATAGTTCATGAGGGGTCTTACCGGTTTCACCTCTGATGTGAACTCTGTTGAATGTATAAACTTTTGTATTGACCACTTCTCTCCAGTATATATGAGGTAGATTTTCTTATGATATCATACTTCTGGCTGCATCCAAGATAGTTCTGTTTTTCCTTTCCACAACTCCATTTTGCTGGGGTGTTCGGGGTGTTGATAATTGTCTTCTGATCCCATTCACTTCACAGAATGTATTAAATTCCTTAGATGTGAATTCACCTCCTTGATCTGATCTCAAACATTTGATTTTCTTGTCGATTTCATTTTCTACCATCACCTTGAATAGTTTGAATTTTTCAAATGCTTCAGATTTTTCCCTGAGAAAAGTAACCTAGCACATTCTAGAATAGTCATCAATGATTAGCATAAAATACCTATCTCCTTGTATACTTCTAGTTCTTGTTGGACCACATAAATTAGTATGAATTAAATCAAGAACATTGTTAGACTTCTTCGAAATAAGGAGAAAGTTTTTCTAACTTGCTTTCCAAATTGACATTCCTTACATATCAGATTGTGAGGTTTAACAATCTTAGGTAAATCTCTTACTGCCTTAGTTGTACTGATTTTCACAATGCAATCAAAATTTACATGTCAAAGTCTCTTATGCCATAACCAAATTTCATCAATATGTGCAATCAAACATGCTTTCTCATTGTTGTTCAAATGAAAGATATTACCTCTAGTCTGATTACTGGTTGCAATTTCCAAACCACTTCTGTTTAAGATTTTGCATTTACCATTCTTGAATTGTAATTGAAATCCTTTCTCAACTAATTGACCAACACTCAAAAGATTATGCTTCAAACCTTCAACATAGTAAACATTATCAGTATTGTGCTTACCATCAAAAGATATCGTGCCTTTTCCTTTGATTAAACAAGCTTTATCATCTCCAAATATTACTAGACCTCCATTGTATTCCTAAGAGGTTAAGTATTTACTCTTATCACCAATCATGTGATGTGAACATCCTGAATCAATAATCCATTCATTCTTATCTTCAACTTTAGTTGTCAGGGCCTGCTCTACCAATTGAACAATAGGTGTTGGTTGATCTTCTGTTAGAGCAACAAAAGTCCATCCATTGTCTGTCGGATCCTCATCAGAATCATCAGTAACTCCTTCATTAGCATAATAACAAGATTTATCTGTATTCTTCTTAAACTTGTATTTCTGATAGTCAGGGTTAGGCTTATATGTTCTTTTAGCTTCTTCTCTTAATCTTTCATGTCTATCAGGACATCTAGAATCCATATGACCAATCTTATTACAGTTAAAACATTTAAAGGGTGTTTTACCTTCATACTTACTTCCAATTGGACCTTTAGGCATTTTCCTTGCAAATAGTGCTTCAAGTTCTTCATGTTCTTCATGTTCTTCATTTTCTCTCCTACTTTCTTCAAGTTCTCTTGCATAGAAGGCTTTCCAATCAGATTTATCAAATGATGATGATGATGATGATGATGTAGATGGCGATGATGCCTTGAAAGGTAGAGTTGTCTTAATAGTAGTAACAAGACCAAATTCCTCAAGCTCAAAAGCTGAAAGTTTTCCAACCAAAGTGTCTCTAGATACTGATGCATTAGGCATTGTTCTCAATTCATTTATAGCAGTAACTTTCATTTTATATACCAATGGAAAAGCTCTTAAACTTTAGAAACAATCTCATCTTCACTTAAGGTTCCTCCACAACATTGTATACCCAAAACAATTTCATTTACTCTTTCCATAAAAGCAGAAATTCTTTCTTCTTCTTCCATTTTCAAACTTTCATACCTAACCCAGAAGCATTCAATTTTTGCAATTTTGACTGTGGAATCTCCTTCATTCAATGTTTCCATTTTGTCCCAAATAGCTTTAGCAGAAGATCGGTTAGATAATACCATGACTTGCTGATCTTATAATGCACTCAAAAGTGCTTCTCTTGCTTTGCAATAATTTTCCTCATCTTTAGCCAAGTTAGGTGGATTAGGTTGACCTTGAGTAGGAGTAGTATAGCCATTCTTTGTAACATTCCATATGTCCTTTCCAATACAATTCAAATATGTCTCCATCCCAATCTTCCATATTCCATAGTTAGTTCTATCAAGTTTCGGACTGTCCTTCCTGAAATAGTTAGGAGACATTGGATCTCCTCAAGCTGTTAAACTTCTACAAAAGAGGACTAGGCTCTAATACCAATTGTTAGGTCCCGGAGACAACTGAGAGGGGGGGTGAATCAATTGTCCAATAAATTCAACCAAAATTAACTTAATCAAAACTTAATGCTTAATACCAATAAACCAAACTTTATGTCGGTAGACAGTTTTATCAGTTAATTGCAGTACCGGCAAAGATTAATGCATGAAACAAAAATACAATGACATCCACTACACATAACATAAATATTTGTACGTGGAAACCCTATAAGGAGAAAAACCATAGTGGGAAGCCTTACCCACGATCAAATGATACTACTGCAGATAGTATGTGTGTACAATATCGATTCTGCACATGCAGAAAGGCTAGCTGCCTAGAGCTCACTGCTCAATCACAAAATGGGAGTCACACTGACTATAGTTGGATGGTTAAATCCAATGATAATGTATTACATAAAATAGCATCTTCATATGCTGGATTCAGTACCGGTTTAGTTCTGATTGCCTTCACAAAAACCTTCCTTCAACCTTAAAATGATGTTTGTGTGTATAACTCTGCTTATTTTTGCATATACCTTATTACAATTCTTTTTCTAATTACATATTAATCTTACAAATGAGATCTTACATTTATACCATAACCTAAGACCAATTGAATAGGTCGGCTCACTAAAAGATATTACAATAAAATCAATTACCAATAAATTAATATCTGATGCATGATGTCAGCTCAAATGCATTTACAATAATAATAAATCATCTCCATAACGTGTCGTGCTAATCTGGAATAGATATGCCTGTCGGTGCTTATCTTGGAGCTATTTGCCAGTAACAACAAATATGCAAACCCGAATAAAAAAATAACCAAATCACCAAAACCAAGTGATCAAATAATGTCTTCGACATAACCAAGTATTCTCCAAGTCATTCCAAGTGTCGGTGAAAAATATAATTTGTCGGTGAACCAAATACCTGTGACTGTGCATAAGTCTCTGACTTATCGGTGAACATAACCAAAGATCTCCAAGTGCTAATAAGTGTTGACAAGAGATGACAAGTGTTGACATCAATGAAAAAACCATATCAACATATCCAAAATACCAACATTATCAAACCCTTAGGGAGTTTATTTGTTTTTAGCTGAATTACCAAATAGGCGTATGCCTCAGACACTTTAGGCTGCAAATGGTCTGGGAACTCCTTGGATTATTGAATGAACATTGCTATATGTTCATCGCTTTCAAAAAATTGCAAATAGATGTCATTGTCAGGCACAACGAGTCTCACAACTACCTAGACTGAATGCTCATTTTCCAGTAATTGGGTTGCAAGATCAAAATTAGATCCTATGGTTGCCATGCGATCAACCGCTTTGTTTTCTTTGTGGGGAATTCTTTGAATATTAAAATCTTCAAAGCTATCAATCAGGTCACAAATCCTGTGATAGTATGATCACATGCAGACATGCTTAGCAATTGAAATTCCCCTGACTTGATGAACTACAAACTCTAAATTTCCTAGCACTCTTAGCTATTTGACTTCGAGATACACTGCAAGACTTAGACCATGGACCAAGCCTTCATACTCTACCTCATTGTTATAACAAGCAAACTAGAGGCAGGAAGGTCTCAAGGTTTGTTCGCCAAAAGATGAAATCAGGCAAATACTCGCTCTAGATCCTATTTTGCATCGGACTCTGTCAAAATGGAGGGTCCATAGTTTAGATACTCAGTCTTCCTTTTCTCATATTATATCCTCCAGTTCCTTTAACACCTTAGGAATTGGTTGTCTTCATCGAAAATTACATAGGCCCCAAGTCCGATGGCATGATAATTGCCATAAGGGTCTGCAACTATAAATTCATTCAGGAAGAATTCTTGATCTGCAGATCGGTCTCCAGTTATCTCTTCTTCTTCTAATAACTCCACACACTTCATTTCTTCTCCTAAGATGGATGTGTGGGTGGCTCCAAAGTTTATCATAGCTTCATCAGTTATATGCTTTGTATGAAGAGGGTCCGACAATATTTTTAACTTGGCTTCATGCTTGGTTCTAGGTATAAGGTGAGACCAATCTAGGGATAGATACTTGTCGACCTTGGTAGTGAAATCTTGAGACAAGCAGAGGCCAAATATTGGGGGAATGTCAATGACTGCTACCTCCTGGGTTATTGTAACGCTAGGGCAGGAAAACAAGGTAAGTGGAAGGATTTTTATAATACCTACAATATAGACTCTATTACCATCTAACTGCATGACTCCTCTATTTATGAGTTCATATTTTAAATTTAAAACTTTCGCTATCTGTTTAGGAATTACAGTGGTTCTATCTCCAGAGTCTATCATAGATTTGTGGAGCAACTTATATCCAATAATAAGAGTTAGAAAGAAATTATTGGGTTTCAACTTACCTTCCCTTGTGATAGCAACAGATTGAAAGCCTTCATTAGTAAGTACTATCAGAGTCCAAGATTGGTCACCCCCGACTATTCCACCACCATTTGTGTGCAAACCAGGCGTTTCTCACTCTGCAAAAATATTTTCATCTCGATCAAGTGCTTCCCACAAATGATTTTTTTTCTCTAGGATTGTGAGGACATCTCATAAAGATTAATTCACAGGAGCCTTTTTCAACTGCTCCACTATATCCAAAATTATGGGGACGGAAGCCTTTGAGTCTTTGACCTTGTAAGGTATGAATACTTTCACATTTTGAGAGTTGGTAACCATGATAGGTTGATCTGTTGACTTCTCTGCGTTTTCTTTTGGCTATTAGACCATGAGTTCCCCCATAAAACAATGCTTGGAGCGAAGGCTATAATTGAATTGAACTTGTGGATTCCTAGTAGATAATGAGAAAGCGTCATTCATGATAGCTACATCCTCATATTCAATCCATGAGAAAAGAGCATGGTCTGGGGTGATCTCGGTCTCTTGTTCCATTGACATACCCTGCATTTGAGCATTTAGCAAGGCGTTATCCATTCTCAGAGAGGCATAGACACCATCATTTGGGCTCATTCCTTGACTTCTCTTCTTTGCAACCTTCTACTGCAAATTCCCTCTCGGGGAATTCTATGGCATGTGGGTATTATTGCAAGGGAAGCACCAAGAGTTGGTATCATCTGCTAGATTATTCTGGCCAGCAATTAATTCTCTGTTTTGATTAGGGGGAGTGGATTGCAAAGGGGTCAGCACAGGGACAAGATGGTTATTAGGTTGCCCATGGTTAGCTCTTGTACTACCCTGATATTGATTTGGCTAGTAAGGAGGTCTCCCACGTTGGAAGTTTTGGAGAGGGGGTTTGGCTGGAATCTGTTGCCTTTTGAGGTTAATGATCTCATGTTTGGAAAAGTTTGAAGTAGGTTCTTCATATCATTCACCTTTACAGCCAAAGAAGAAGGAGTAGAAGTGTTCACTTGTTGAGCGCTCAAGTAAGTATACATGGATGGAGGGGTCAAGGTGCTTGGAGATGGAAACCTAGGTGAGTAGCTTATCAATTATGGGAAAATCAGCATGGCCCATCTCGAAGAAAGTTTCCCTACATCAATTAAGTTATCCTTCGCCCCAACAGCTAGCTCATAGGAATCCTGAAGAGTGTTTCCTCCTAAAGACTGGATCATGACAGATATGTCAGAATTAAAAGTTTTTAAGTATAATACAAAAGCCATATCTACCAAGGGTCGGGCGGATAAGTGTATTCTCTGTCACATCTTCTGAAATCTAGTGTTGAAGATCGTTATGGCCTCTTGAGGAGCTCTTCTTATTTTTATCATTTGTTGCATCAACATTTGAAAAATGATCCCCTAGTTGGTCTTAGCTTCCTATTGAGTTTGGTTTAAGGGACCTAAATGATTCTTGTGTTTTTCCCTTAAAAGAAGCTCTGAGAAACCATAAGGATATATTTTGTTAAGTGACATTGTGCACAGTGCATACATCGGCCACATCTTGCAAATGCTCCTTAAGGGTCTTGGAACCATCCCCTATGAGTTTAGGTAATTCTTTTAAGGAACAAGTAGGGATAACACACCATTGAACAGGAGGGATTAGTGCGAAAAGAGGACTTCCACTATCCCAAGTAATAAAGTTCCTTGGAGGTTGGATCATCATTGGAACGTGAGCTGCCTAAATAGGGATTGATTCTTCGATATCTGATACTACTTGAACAACAACTAGGGGTGGTAATAATAAGCTCGTATTGGTTGTAGATTGACTCCTAGTGACTAGCCTGTGGCTCATGCACCCACTTTAGACTAAGAAAAAAGATCCCATCGAGCATGCTAGAAAAAGAACTATTAATCAATATAATTGCTTTTTATGAATATAGCCTTATGGGATACACAGTGATGGTGGATCTATGCATGTTCACTAAGTGACCTCTGAGATTTTAGAATTCGGCTCTTTGTATGTAGGAGGGGGTGAAAAGGGATAGAAATAAAACTGAAAGGAAAACTATTCTGTAGCGATACGCTGAGACAATTTTGGAACTAAGGCATAAAGAAAAATTCATAAACATGCAGTTCTAAGGCCCATTCAACAATCTACGTGCCCAAAAACTAAAAAATGAAACACAAACAACAACTCATTTGACATAAAGAAATATATACCATTCATCCACTAGATAACAAGTTCATAAAAACATAGTTTAATCTGTCGAGTCTTATAGCATATATTTCTGAAGTATAGAATTATAAATTGCGCATAAACAAGTCTTTGCACAAAAACACAATGATCATAAAGGTCGAAGGAAAAATTTGGCTAGAGTTTCCAAAATACAAGTACCAATTAAAGGCATAGTTCTATGAGCAATTATCTATATTCTTCTTCCTAATTTTTGAACCCTTACAACAACAAAAAGAATCCCTTAAATAAGCCCAAGCAACGGCTTGGCAAAGAAAATAGAGAGAGTGCTTGAAACTACAAGAATTGCTAGCAATGTTGTTAGCAGCCATGAAACGGTCTCTCTAGAACTAAAACGGAAAAGATTTGGCCTATCGTGCAACCGCTATTAGATCCTATAATGGCGGATCAAAACAAAAGAATTTGCAACCACCATCGAAACCGTAAGCTACTGGAGACCAAAACCTGTCTCCTTAGGTCAGAAAACAACAATGCTCGTCGATTGTATCAATTCCAACATGGCAGTAGGAGGGAGCGTTTAGAGGATGCAACAAAAAAGAATAGAGTACCTCGCGAGGAATTGCCATTTGGGATGGGTGGAAACTTGCGAACACATGGACTCGAAGACGTGGGCCCACCAAGACAGCAAATAAGGCACACTGCCACATGTCAACACCGCTCGGCCTCATAGCAAAGGGAAAGAAGGAGCTCCAACACTACGAGTCGTGCGACCACATAGATGCGGGGAAGCAAAAACTCTTCGAGAAAAAAGGACTAAGGCCCAGGTAAAACAAAAGAAGTTAACTCCCCAAAAGGGTAGGGGAGACTTAAAGTCTACAAGAAGTTTTCAAATTTGAGCCAAATTCAAAAACTGGAAACATTCCAAATTTTGTATTTTGAAGTTTCCCACAATTTTTTGTCTGCACCTATCTTCAAATTGAATCTTTCTTAAAATTATCAGGTTGGCTAGAAAAAGAATTATAACAATTCTGAAAGTTGGAATTTCTTATTTTCCCAAATGGGTATCCAGAAATGCAAAAACATTAAAAGAAAAACTAACAAAAGGCAAAAAAAAAATTGGTGATGTAGGATTGCTCTTATACCACCAGATGCTCCAACATCAGATTATCTTTGTCGAAATGGTATTCAACATCATCTCACTATTTTAGGTACTCCTCACCGAAATAGTGTTGTTGAAAGAATGAATAGAACTATCATGAACATGGTTCGTGCGATGTTATATTTTGAAGGCATCAATATATATTTTTGGGCTAAAGTAGGAAGAATAACAATTTATCTTCAAAATAGATCCCTATTACTACACTTCATCAAACCATTTCATATGAAGTTTGGTTTGGTTATCCTCCATTTGTTTGGCATCATCAAATTTTTGGCTCCACATTTTAAGCTTTGATTCCTAAGGAAAAAAATAAATAAGCTACATCATCAAAGTTATAAGTGCATTTTTCTTGGTTACTCTAACTCTTCAAAATCCTATAGGTTGTATGATGAGAACAAGAAATAGCAAATATTGAATGTCAATTAAAACAAATTGATAAAATTGCAAACTATTCTCCTCGAATAAAAAATCCTTTTGAGATTTTACACTTTGGGGGAAGCCAACTCATTTAGACACTTTTGATGGACTCATGTGAAAAATATATATCCCAAGTTGTCCCAGCTTAAGTTGCTCCATCTCTAGATTTGCAAGAAGAAGCCTCCTCTCATCATGAACTTCCCTCTATTGATGAGCTTGAAATTTCAGCACCATTATTTTGAATAGATGGGAATACTAAGAGGGGGAGAGGAGGGGTGAATCAGTATTCCCTAAAAATAAAAGCACTTTGATATTATGAAACTTAATTTGATCTTAATTAACCTTAGCATGTAGTGATGTATGCAATTGAATTAAAATACACAACATAAACAACCGAAAGAGAGAAACCAATTTTTTATGTGGAAAACCCAAGTGGGAAAAACCATGGAGATGGTTAACTCTCAAGATAATATAACTAGTTACATGGAAATACAAAAAAGGCTCACTACCAGAGGGCTCACTGTCAGAAATACAACAACTCACTGTCAAAAAGCCTCACAAGAAAAAGAGAAAGGAATTAACTGAGAAAATTGCATCTACATATGCATGGGACCAATTTCTATTAAGCTCAGACAACACACCAACTGCTTGTAGTAGATCCAATTAAGAAACTCTGCAACACACTACGTTATCTGCCTGCTCCAAACATACTATACTAAATCCATCCTTTTTCTCAAATGTCAACACTCTCACTTTGTCGCTTACCACCATCTTCTTATTCGCACACCCTTACTTTCTCTCTCACAAAACACAACATGAATACATGTGTGTGTGTTTGTGTCAAAAGGAATATACACCAAGTCTGCCTCAAAAAAGTTTTCTAAAATGATTCTTCAACAGTCAGATCACACATTACAATCATCGGAGTAAAACAACAACATAATCATTCAAGGGCATCCTGACTCGAAATGAGCATATCCTCGAGTTTCCACAATAACATGCTACTAGAGCACAATGATCATGGTCCAACTCAAGAAATTTTACAAGGTTAAAGATATGTGTAACAAGCCAACGAAAGGTCATCATTAGATATCCAAAGACCAAAGGAAACCAGAGCACTTAGAGCTTCTAAACACTGCATAACCGAATATATTTTTAAAGAACAACACCTAGATCATAGCTTTTGGAGCACAAAAACCCTGAATATAGTAATCTCAAACAATGATAATAAGCATATAAAAAAATTCACTACTATATCTGCATCAAGACAAGAATGCAAAGGACTACATATCCGAAATAAGTCAACTGCATGAACGACTGGAGCATGAAGCCAATTTTCACAACCAACACCAAATCTCTCATATTAAGATATGTGTATCCTCTTACTAATAACACATATTTTTGGAGCAATAAATATGTCTACAATACATTAGCAACAACTAGGATCTATAATCTATATCGTATATACCTATCTTCCACTTTTCTGTGTCATGTATACCTATCTTCCACTGTTCTAAAACATGCATACCTATCTTTTACTCTTTAGCATCATATCTGGACCAATCTAGATCACCAAGTTTGACATAAATGATAGCCAAAACATGTATTTATAACACATTAGTCACAAATGAAGCATCTAATCAAGAAATAGACACACCTTTTATCCAACCATAATCTTCTCATAAGTGGGCAAAGAAAGTCCAAAAAAATTTGAAAGATTAAAGACCTCATGAAATTGGTAAAATGGGTACAAGAAATTCTTATAAAGCAAGGCTATAGGCTCAATCAAATATTTTAGATAACTTGGAGTTTATTGATGAACTCAATCTCATGATAAACTCATAACCAACTTTGTATAAAGAAGCTCAGAATATTACAATCTAGCATAAATCTTTGTAAAATCAGTATAATGCACTTTTGAAAAATGGCATATGGGAATTGGTTGATCCTCCACTTGGTTGCAAACATATTGGTTGCAAGTGGGCTTTTAGAAACAAATATAAAGCAGATGGTTAACTTGACAAACACAAAGCCCAACTTGTTGCCAAAAGTTATGCTAAAAAAGAGGGTATAAACTATATTGAAATTTTTGCACCTATAATAAAAAGGACTACCATTCATGCTTTGTTGGCCCTTGCAGCCCAAAATGGGTGGAAAGTTCATCAAATGGATGTCAAGATTTCCTTCTTGAATGGTGATCTCAAAGAAACAACATATTTGACTCAACCTGAAGGCTATACAATCAATGGTAAAGAACACCAAGAATGCAAGCTTGTAAAATCATTGTATGGTTTAAAACAAGCCCCCCAAACCCGGTATGAAAAACTTGCCAAGAATCTCTTGAAGTTGATTTTTAAGCATTTCAAATTTGATGATGTGGCTCTTTTTGTTATAAAATTTATAGCATTGTTGTCTATCTTGTTGTTTATGTGGATGATTTGTTTATCACTAGTAATAATGAGGATCTAATGTTCAAATTGTTGAAGCATAATTGAAGCAAGGTTTAAATATGACTGATTTGGGCCATCTTCATTACTATTTGTGTATTGAGGTGATTCAAAAACTAAATTATATTTTTCGCACCCAACAAAAATTTACTAGTTAACTTCTCAATATTTTTGGGATGGCTGATTGAGAACCTCATAGTACTCTTATGGAGAAAATTTTGAAAGTCACATCAAATGATTCTTTAGTATTGAATGATGCAACTACATATAGACAAGTTGTTGGCAATTTGATTTATGCTATAAACACTTTGTCCAGATATTTCTTTTGCACTTGGATTTCTTTCTAGATTCATACAACAATGCCTAGAGAAATTCATTTGCTGGCAGCCAAATGAGTTTTTCAATATAAGACATCACAATTTTCTATGGTTGGATATTCTGACTCAAATCATGCAGGTCATTTAGACGATGGAAAATCTACATCTCGCTTTAATGCATCTTGGATCTGCTATCATTTCTTGGAAATCTAAAAAGCAACTAGTGACAGCTCTTTCCTCTATAGAAGCTGAACATATGGCCACGTTTTAGACAACTCAGGAAATATAATGGTTTCAAAATATTTGCAAATACCATAAGTTTCATCCACACCACTCTTTGTTGACAACCAATCTGCTATCAAAATAGCTAAAAATTTAGTCTTTCATGATCACACTAAACACATCAACACCAAGTTTTATTTGAGTGGTGTTAGTGTAGGTCTCAAATATTATCCTACCACATATCAGCCAACTGATATTCTTACCAAGGTATTGGATAAAGAAATGTTTGAAAAATTCAGAAGAATGCTTGCTTTAACCCCTCCAATTAGGTGGTGTTAATATGTAATTATTGGGGGTTCATTAGGGTTCATTAATATTAGTTTAGTTTTCTATTTTTTTTGGTTAGTTTGGCAGTTTGTGTAATACTTTTTTTCAAACTGATCACCGCCTCTCCTATATTTGTATTAATTTTTTATTTTTGTATTTGTTCGATTTCCATTCAATAATACATAGCTTCAACTCTATGTTTTTCTTATCCATTCAATCTTGGCTCGTCACACATCATCATGCATTGTAGTGCATAGTCGGAAAACTTATTTAACTTGTAGTTCTAAAACAAAACTAGTGAAAACTCTCTCAACTAACTATTAAAACATTGCATGACAATGAACATGACAAGGTATTTTTGTGGCTGTGTGCATGGTTATTCTCTGATTAGTAGAACTAGATGAGCAGCAGATCAACGTCATTGACCAATAGCTATTTATATTAATTATATATTTTTTTAATATAAAGATAGATGAATATAGTCACATTTTATGATTTATGCAACATGGAGCCTTATTAACATATTCGAAGAAAAAAAATTAATCTAATAAATAGAAAGAGTTATTAATTTAGTGACTTGAGGCAGGTCAACATCATCTTGTTTGTTTCACACATGAAAATGTTTGTAATCATCCATGATAAGCTCCTAGTCTATAAGAATTGCATCATCATTAGCTCGTTCAAAATTAGGAGGTTGATCAACAATCCTAGGAGAGCAAATAAGCAAAAACAATATTTAATGACTCAACAATAAAGTATTTAGAAATAATTGTAGTTCTTTTAGCCTTATGGTTAGAAAAATTTCATTCGATTCAAATTATTAGAGAGATTAGCATTTGACAAAGTCTCAACTAGCAAAAGGAAGGCCAAGCTTAAACAAAATACTCTAAGAGATTACTTTTTTAGATGGTTCATCTAAAATCCCTCTAGCCAAATTTCAACAAATACTTTAATTAAGTCATAACCAAAAAAAACATCAAATAGTATATATCCTAGCTACAAAGCTTTAGCTCACTGGAAATAATAAGAGATGAGCTAAAGCATCAATATTTGAATAATTTGCCTCATTTCATACATTACAATTTATATATATGTATATCAACCATCCAATGGGAGGTATAGATTATTTTACTAGGTTAGATGCATTGAAGCCATTTTGATTATTTGACAGAGTGTGACTCAAATTTTGATGGATTTTTTATCCACAAGGGGTTTCTCCATGTTATTTATAGCATCTCCATTATTACAATATTGTTCTTGATTTCTCATTCTTATTTACAATCTATTTTTGTGCAAGTGTTAACCAAATTAATTGCTCTCATAATTTATTCTATGTAAATTATATAAATTAATAAGTAATTTAATGTATAACCTCATAACTTATGGATCATTAATTATAGAATGGCTAGAAGGCACTTAAGTTGCCTATTAAACGTACCTAATAGAACACCATTATCCATCACCTCAATCCCTTGATGTTGTTGCTTTACTTCAATAGAAAATATACTTGACTAAAAGAGTTTGATATATATTGATATCCATAAAAAAAAAAAAAAATGTGCATGATATGACACTAGCTATTATTCCTACAAAACTACATACTAAGATATCCTAATACACCACATCTTTAAAAATATACTTGTTTAAAATAGTTTTAACATCTATTGAAAAAGAAGGTACAATATGAATAGCTAAAACAATATTTTATAATAATAAGACATCATAAAACACGATGCCACATCTCCATATGATAGCATGATATTATTTATTAGTATAAGGAATAAAAAAATGTAGAATAAAGAATTTATTCTTTTATTAAATCCCATAATTTATGATGATAAAATGGCACGTCATTTCTGAAAAGATTGCCAATTAATGCAATTGGAGGTTACAAAATAAAGATGAAGAGTTTGTGCACCATTATTAACCAGAAACCTTTTTCCCTAAGACTAGCGTAGAGAGATTGACCGGGTAAATAAATGAAGAATTTCCCCTCCAAATCTGGCGTGAAATCATGGCATAAACTTTTTCAGTGGGATGGGTTCTATCCCAGAACACATATGCGCTTGTATCATTGCAAAACAAATTCTCTGGTGTCGTCTTTCCACAGCTTACTTGTGCATTAAACAATCCTGATCCACAGCATGCTGTATTTGAATTGTTAAATCCTGCATCCAGAAATTTACCTGAGATTTCTTTTACTTTTAAGCTACCCAATCATTAAAACCCTAAAAAATAAAGCTCTTTATGTTTGAGAGACTGGGTAAGAGTGTAGTTTACCATAGGCTTCAGCGTTCTGAATTATGTTCAGAAAATAATCATAACTGTTTAGCCGGAGGATGGTTACTCCAGCTAATTTTTTATTGAGGCGATCCACAAGTGACTTCATTGCAGTGTTATATGCCACAACCAGCTGGTTTGCGCTCTCCAAACATTCACCTTTGGCAATGCTATATCCAGCAAGTCTGGTATAGGGAGTGCATCCTACAGCTGAAATGTCCACTATAAGGAATTTTCTTGCCCCAGCTCGATAAAGCCTCTGTCAAGTCACAATCCAATAATGATATTCTGTTTCCACAAAATTATAGACCTTCTTTTAGATTTTGCTAAGTGAGAATTTTGAAACTTACTGCTATGTACTGATCAAATTTGGTGAGGAGCGATGTAACGAACTGTTGAGGAGTAGTAGTGTTTTGAAAAGTTGTGTTGGCAATATAGGCTCCAATATCGTTGCCTCCAGCCGTAATGCAATATAAAGAACTGCTTATGTAGGATTTCGCTTGTGCAGCTCCAGATGGGTGTGTCTTCCTCAGAATATAAGAGAAGTGTTCGAACTGAAATACTTGGCGACTCAGTGTGATAATATTCTGTAAGATTGAAGAGGATTAGAAGAGCAAAGGAAAAGTTCTAATTAAATCTATACAGTTAATGGTATGTTTAATTATTATGCCGATGCTGATGGGCATAATTCTATAATGGCAAATTGACATGGATATTCTTATGAAAAAGAAAGAGCAATTTTTTTTAAAGAGTTTGAAGTATTTAAAGCAAAAAGTGGCATGCAAAAGTATTATTAGATTTGTTGGGTACATGAAGATTACTCTGTTAGATTTGAAAATGTCAACATACATATCTTTGGTGAAAGGGCAATTTTTATTACTCAGAAACAATTGTTTTTTTTTCTCTCTGTCTATATTTCTAATTAATACAATTATTTTAGGGAAATTCGTAAGGGAACCCTTTTAGGAGCAGAGGTTCCACGTTAAATGCCTTTCATTTATCACTTAAATAAATCAGCAGCAATCAGGTTAATTTCGTAACTGGATTGCGAATATTCAGTGGAAAAGAGCTCTAACACTATATTGAGAAAGCAAAAAAAATCAGACTCTGCTGTTAAAATAAGATTCTGTATATGCTTAGAATCAAGGAATTTTCTCATTAATCAACTCAGAAAAACAGCGTACATATAGAAAAAAAATAGAAACTGAAAATAGCAGCATTTAGCAGCTGCGACCCAGAACTGAGGATGACATTGGGAATATGCTATTACAAAATAAACTTAAGCTAACTGCAAGCTAACAGGATAGCGACTGAACCATGTATTACGCACTAGATTCATACATAATAAAAAATTGAAAATATTATAATAACTAATTTATGCAAAATCTAAGATATCTAAGATACACGTTTGACTGTATTCTAATAACTAATTTATGCAAAATCTAAGATACACATTTGACTGTATTTATTAATTGAATGAAAATTAAAAACCTGGTGTATTCTGATTTTTAAGTCTTGTAACATGAATTGAAATGCATGGCGAGAGACTGCCATGCATGCATGTCTTCAGTTACGAGGCTGATTGGTTTGAAAGTACGAGGAGACGATAACTAATTTGAAGTCAAAAAAAAACGTCAGTGAAATTTTAAGGCTGAAAACGAAGAAAAAATTGCAACTTTCCTTCCCAACGAAAGGATCTATGCCACAACAAAAAAAAAAAAAAAAAATTGTTTTATAGGACATTCAATCTATTTAGGAGTTGAATTTAAGACTGTCTATTTGTTGTCTGGGTGTTTGAATTTCAACGCTCCTCCTGAGCAACACTGTAAATATTTAGGAATATTAACATTGTCTGATATTGTTGAGCTGGGATCTATACCATATTAAACTTTTTATCAATTAACTAAAAATCAATTGTAAGTCTTCTCCTTTATAAAATTAAGTTATAAAGGAATTTTAGTGACTTTCCCATCTTCTATTTAATTGGTTCATTTTTTAACGCTCCTCCTGAGAGTGATCAACACTGTAAATATTTAGGAATCTTAACATTGTCTGATATTGTTGAGCTGGGATCTATACCATATTAAACTTTTCATCAATTAACTAAAATCAATTGTAAGACTTCCCCTTTATAAAATCAATTATAAAAAAAAGTACAGGTAACTTTATCAAGATGTAATTGAGGAAGGTCAATCACTCCATAACACAACCTACTAAGAATCTGTATCTGACGCATCCATAACAACCCACTAAGCGTATTCAATCATTTAATCCTGTATTGATGTCTTACTGAGGTATTTTACCAAAAGAAAAGATTCAGAAAGATACCATACCTCTCCAGCTCCTGTTGAATCAAGCAATCCGCTACTTCCTGATGCGAAATTTATCCCTCTGCTAAAATTTGCCTTTGGCTGCAGATATGGAGGGACAAAGGGTAACCCCAGATAGGTAGCTGCAAACATAAATAGATAATAGACGATTAATGGGCAAAGCTGAAATTACATTTTTGTACAATGGGTAAAGCCAAAATTACAGACTAAGTAGACTTGAGTCTAAATCTGAAATAATGAATGACACCAACCCAGGAAATCGAAAGTGGTACGGCCATTGGTGAAGCGACCAGTTGGGTGAGGGAAAAAGGAAACGCCATATGGTGTGAAATTTGCACGCGATTTAGAGTGTGGAATGTAATTATTGTTCCCTGCATCTCCTAACGAATCACCAAACACAAACATGGCTGGCACATAACCCCCTTTTTCAGCTGCAGCCACACAACTGATCATCCATAACCCAACTAAAATACCCACCAATGAGCTCTCCATTATTATCTCAATCAGCCAATTATCCCAGATCTTCTGCTCAACCTCCACTATACTTCCTTATTGATGAGAACAGGCTATCGTATTTATAGAGAGCATGCTTAATGTCTTCTTTACATGTGTTGAAAGATTAAAGCTAACAAATACGACCATTTTCATGTTCAAAAATTCAGGAATAAAATAAGGTCGAAGATGCCAAATACAACTCTTTCCATGTTGATAAGGTCACCTTTTTGATGCGAATATATTCACATGTCTAAAGAAAATAATGTGAAAAAGCATTCCCTTCGTGTTAAATTTTCATCGGTTGTTTCCGTGGGAACGCCATTTTCAAACTCTTGGACAGAAGCGAAAATATAAATTGAAAATCTTGGACGGAAGCGAAAAATATAAGAGTAAAGGATGGTTGTTTAATTGAGTATAGTTGGTGAGAATAAAGATAAATTTCTCGATTACATTATTTGGATGGTTCAAATTTTTAAGAGGTATGGTCAAAATAGATTACTGCCTCGATTCGCAGCAGGTAGGAAATATATTATTGCAGTGACTTTGTCCATTTCTATTGAGACTATTCTAAATAGGAATAACCGAGATCGTTTTCTGTTCAGAGTATTCTATGGGAATTTCTTAAAAGAATATTAGATTACCGGCTAGAAAACATTTCAATCATGACTCAGCAATTCATTTAAACGTGATAAAAGAGAGTCAACAATGACTCTGCATGTTGTCATGTGTAGGAATAAAATAACATTGAGCATTAAGAAAACGGGTAAACCTGACAAATACTTATATATTAAAATACATGTTCAGGATTACAATAAGAAATAAGAAATAAGAAATAAGAAATAATCATATATATATATAACATTTTAAACTTATTTTCTTAATGACATAATGTTATTATAAAAAAACAAAGATTTGAAACACATATATATCTCTTATTTATTCAATTTATACAAAGCATTACATCTTGCCTCGTTAGAGGTCTTTCTTCTGACTTAATCATTCTCATTACCAGCTGCATTTCAAACACCAAGAAGATTGTCTTTTATAGACTTCGTAGTCCCTAAAAATAAACTGTAATATGCTCCTAAAAATAGGAGAGAGAACTATCAAAAGACTCTCTCAATATGCACATCATCATGCAGTGTCATGCATAGTCAGACAGCTCTTTTAATGATCCCCTCTTGTTACAACGACCGACCTTTTTTCTCTTTTGATTCATACCATTATACAATTATTCTCTATTTTAATAAGATGGACATGATCAATTATTATATCAATTATTAGCAGACAGGAACGACTTTTTCCTTAAATTTATTGCCTCAATTCCCAGCACATATTAAATATATATTATTGCAGCGACTGACTTTGTCCATTTCTGTTCAGACTATTGTAAATAGGAATAAACAAGATCATTTACAATTTCAATTCTCAACAACTAAAAAAGTGATTATCGTATTTCTGATTGAATATTAAAGCACCAGCTGGAAAACATCTCAATCATGAGTCAGTAATTCATTAAAACGTGATAATTGGGTGTCAAAAATGACTCTGCATATTGTCATCTGTGGAATAAAATACTCATTGAGCATTAGAAGACGAGCAAAGCTGCCAAATACACATATTTCTAAAATTGTTCAGGATTAAAATATGATCAATGAAAGCAGAGAGAATAAAAATAACACTTATGCTACAGCAAACAGATTTTTTATTGATCATCATAATAAATTATATTGCCTCCTATTTCTAGAGTGTTTCACGCCAACTAAAGAGTAGCAGAGAAAACAAACAAGAAGTCTCTTAATATGAGAGAAGTACAAAACATGGAGAAAAATGGGCAGAAGTGGAAGGAGTTTGAAAGAGTTTTTAGGAAACGTGGAATGTATAGTACCAGATTCAACATGTGCAAGAAAATTTAACAGCAGTGTAGTCATACTTCATGATTTACGTAACAGAGAGTCTTATTAGTGTATTCAAAGAGAAAACATTAATCTGATAAATAGAAAGAGTTATTAATGCAGTGACATGAGGCAGGTCACTATTATCTTTTCTTTTCTTTAACATATTAAGATGTTCCAAATCATCTATGATAAGCTCCTAGTCTATAAAAGTGTCATTATTATTAATTTCTTCAAAATTAGGAGGTTGATTAACAACCATGGGAGGGCAAATAAAGGTAAGATGAGAAAAACTGTCACTATCTAGTTAACTAAGAGCATTTCTATCATATGACTCAAAAGAAGCTAATGACTAATGAAAGGACTTGGACCATCTATGAACATTGTGAACCCATTGTTTACATTTAGGCATGAGTAAGAAGCATGTGAATAACAAGAATCGTGTCTACAAGCATCATAACTCTTAGAAGTTGTTCACACAAACCTCTCTTGGAGGATACAACTTACAAACAAACAATGTAAATTGCTTAAAAGATATCTCTTGGGATTTAAAACCTATTCATATTGATGTACAAAGGCCTAAGTAATTGAAAGAAATACATCTAAGAGTTGAGAGCAATCTTTGATGCACTTGATCATCTACGTAGTTAGATGGACTCTTAGAGACTAAAAAGATCCTTAGAAACTCTTTTCTTACCTGTTAGCCACCAACAATGGACTTAAACTTGGGCTACTTTGGTAGGCTGATTACCCCATAATCTACTTCTATTAACAAAGTGTAGCCACACAAAGTTGTAGAGAGATAGTAAAAGATTCCTCTTCTAGCTCAACATTGGCATGACAAAGTTATGTGGTGGTGATGTCATATGCCTAGTTGCAAAAACACACTAGTCAGCACCAATAAATTCAAATAGAATGTGATATATGCTTAAGCATATTATTCTACCAGTCGACGAGGACATGGTTTTGTATTTCATACATGTCAAATGTCAACCAAGGTAGTTTAATGACTAAACAAAAAAGTATTTAAAAATAATTGCAGTTTTCGGGTCTTGTTGATAGAAATTATCATTCAATTCAAATCATTAGATAGAATAACATTTGATAAAGGTTCAATTCACAAAATGAAGACTAGGTCTAAACAACATACTCTAAGAGTTGATTCTTTCAAACATCTGAAATCACTCTAGTTTCTTTAATAAGGCCCACCTATTAGTTTGATTTAAGATGCATCACTAAAGATAGACAAAGCCTGAAGTGTGTGTTTAAGCCAAATTCAAAATGGATACCTATCAACCTTTGGCACTTATTCAATGAGATATCAGCATAAGCTCATGTTCCCTTATCAATAACAAAACTATTCATAAATGATGAAATCTTCCATTAAAAAAATTATGCATGAATGATAAAATCTTCTAATAAAAAAATACAAAATGATCAGATAGTAATTTATATAACTTTCAACACCAAAATAAGTCATTAATATGACCCACTCAATAATGTGATTTAAGATGAACCACTATATATAATCAAAATCTAAATGTTTCTTTGAACCAAATCCAAAATAAGCATCCATCCCTCGGCGAAAAAAAAATGATACTTCTTTATTAAATAAATAAAACTATGATGCAGAAATTTTCTTTTCTCTTATCAGTATTTGTAGAAAACAGGTTTTTAAAAAGTTAATGGGTCCCTCTGGTTACAACGACCGACTTTATTTTCTCTTTTGACTCATACCATTGTACAATAAATCTCTATTTTAATAAGGATAGACATGATCAGTTATGATATCAATTCTTAGCAGTCAGGAAAGATTTTTTCCTTAAATTTATTGCCTCGATTCCCAGTAGCTAGCAAATATATTACATCAGCGACTGACTTTGTTCATTTCAATTCTCAACAGCTAGCAAAGATTTTATTGTATTTCTTATAGAATATTAGAGCACCAGCTGGAAAACATCTCCATCATGACAGCAATTCATTAAAACGTGATGAACGGGTGTCAAAAATGACTCCGCATATTGTCGTGTAGGAATAAAATACAGATTCGAGCAGTAGAACACGAGAAAAGCTGCCAAATACAGGTATTTTACAATAATACGATCAATGAAACCAAAGAGAATAAAAATAACTCGTGTGCTACAGCAAACCAAAACTAGATTATTTATTGATCAACGTAACAAATTATATTGACTCGTTTCTAGAGATTTTCACGCCAACTAAAGAGTAGGAAACAAAATAAACAAGAAGTCTTTTAATATATCAGAATTACAAAACGTGGACGTAGGAGGAGTTTGACAGAGTTTTTAGGAAATGTCGAATGAATAGTGCCAGATTCAACGTGGAAGATGGATGAAAATAGTGATCCTTCATGACTTATGTAATATAGTCTGATTGTATATTCAAAGAGAAAACATTAATCTGGTAAATAGAAAGAGTTGTCATTATCTTCTTTATTTCATACATTAAGACGTTAATCATTCATGATATGATAAGCTCCTAGTCTTCTTGAAAATCAAGAGGTCGATTAACAACCTTGGGAGGGTAAATAATCAAAATAAGATGAGAAAACTTGTCACTACCTAGTCAACTAAAGACACCTATATCATATGGCTAAGAAGAAGCTAATGACTAATGAGAGGACTAGGATCATTTATGAACATTGTGAGCCCAATGTTTCTATTTAGGCATGAGCAAGAAGCATGTGGATCATGTCTACAAGTATTACTTATAGATGTTGTTCCAACAAATTTCTCTCAAAGGGAGAAACTTACAATAGACAATGTAAATTGCTTAGGAAATATCTATTGAGATTTAAAACCTATGAATATTGATGCACAAAGACCCAAGTAGTTGAAAGAAACACATCTAAAATTGGAGACTCATCTTTGATGCACCTAATCATCTACGAAGTTTGATGGAATCTTAGAGACTAAAAAGATCCTTAGAAACCCTTTTCTTAACTTTTAGCCACTAACAATGGACATAAATCTGGGCTACTTTTGTAGGGTGATTATCCACAATCTACTTCTATTGACAAAGTGTAGCTACAAAAAATCATGGAGAGGGAGTAAATGGTTTCTCTTCTAGCTACATTGGCATGACAAAATTATTTCGTGGTGATGCAATATTCCTAGTTGCAAAAACACACTAGTCTACCCAAAAGGTATATTTTTATGGCATAGGCTTGTGTGTGGGAGATTTCTCCTTTTAGGAGAGGATTACAGGTTTTTAAGTAAGAAAGGCTACCGTCACTCAGCTAATACCATCATTTCATTGTTATATGATCTCTCATCTCATCGTTTCTTAGTTTTCTTTATGCTTGTTTCCCCTTATTGTAGTTTATACAAGGCTAACTTGGTTAAATTTGTAAATCCAGCATATTCATGTTCCATTATGCCTTGACTAAAAATAATTAATTTCTTGTATTCAAATGATTCATTAAGAACCTAACATTTTTTTAAATTAAGATGGATTCATGGGAGTTTTTGCTGCTAGGTAAAAATAACAATTCATTATCTTTATATGAATTAAAATAACACCTAATGCTACCCTAATTTTTGTGCAATATTTCCCTTATACTATTAAATATATCTGAAAAATGGTTAAATAAGATATATATTCATTATATACAACTAAACATTCAACCTTCACACACACGTGAGATATAGAGTGTAAAACAATGTGAAGGGAATGATTTGATTGAATTATTTTTATTTCAACCAACAAATTTGAGAGGGTTGATATTTATTTTTATGGTGACAAATTGTAGACATAAACTCTTTATAATTTTAAATGATTATGTCTCTTTTAGTGAAAGTTAGGGTAGAAGTGTACACAAAATTTAACAAGAACACCACAACATTCATGCCCTAATTTTTAGTTATATAGGAAGGTGTAATAGAAGTTTGTCTACATAAAGTTAAACATGAAACTAGCTCTAAAATAACACCTCCAAACATCCACCAAAAACCCGTATGACATAGTTTGTATATGCTAGCTTTTCTATTTAACATACATACCCAAAATCATAATGAGAAATAAAATTGTTAAATATTAAAACAAAGTGACTTTCTTCTAAATTTTTCATTCAATAAGGAAAACATGGGAGAATTTCACCCTAAATTAGCTTAGTGGTAACTAAGGAGACCACTTCCAACAATTGCTTCATGACCAATTCGTAAGCATAAATGAGCGAAGAGGATGAGAAACCAAATATGAAGGGTTTCAACCTAGTGTTACATGTGACAATACTCAAACAAAAATTACTATAACTATGGTATTGCACAAACAACAAGAAAAGGGGCGATTGGATATTTTATAAAACTCAAATCGCAAACCCACATCACCCTGCATTCATAATAAGATGTTTAAATTACTTTTATGTAAAATTCCAAATGTCATGCCTGTGAAGTGTGTACCTGTGATACCTGTAGCTACAACACAAAACACTCAATAGATCATTACAAGCATGGTTAATGAATTTAAAACAAGTAAAGATAAAACCATAGCTAAGCGATCTATCCCCTCCTAGTAAATGCGAGTATGAATTTTTCTCTCAAATCTGGTTAGGCAAATTCTAGACTTGACTACACCTAGATGGAGAATTTAAGATGATAATGATGCATTTGAGCTAGCGATGATAATGATTAAACTAAATGATTCTATAATTATGCTAGAAAACATGCTAAAATGATGTAATTCAGCTATGATAACAATGCTTAGATGATAAACTAAGATTGCATATGCCTATAGTAACAATGCCTGAAATGCAAAATGAGATGGGATGAATCGGGATGAATGAATCGAGATTCAGGATGAATTGGGGATCCTTTGTGCTCCAAAATGGGGTCTATTTATAGGATTTCCAAGGCTAGGGGTGAGGTGGCAGGAATCAACGGTCAAGACACTAATACATTTAGCCTAAAATTCCGATGGAGGTTTCCGACAAAGAAGGTATATTGTGATCAAACTTGATTTTTTTTTGAAAAAATGCCCGATTTGGTCGGAATTCTGACGATAATGCAATGACATTAGGGTTTTTTTAAGAAAAAGTGCCCGTGTTCGTCGAAATTACGATGACCGCGTGCATTAGTTAAAAAAAAAAAAGGACCAAAATCCCGCCTCTTTACAAAATGTCACCTCTCATTCGTCCCACCTCTGTAGCGATCATTGGTGTGACAAACACGACCGCAGCGGGGAACAGGGGAACAAAGTGCCACGGGCACAAAGTGCCAAGGGTTGGCACATAACCAGCAAGGATGACCGCAAGGGAGCCCAAAATGGGCTGTGTAAACGGCGACGCCCGGGCCTCTGTCAACAGCAATAAGAGCTATGGACGGAGGAAGAAGTCATCTTTGAGAAAGAATTATGGATGCAAGTGCTCTTAAGGAATGGTATTTTTGCGGTGAAATTTTCTTGAACTTGTGCTACAGTTGTATCAACAAAATTCCTTGCTAGTTAGGCTATTAGAACAGAATCAAGAAAATTTTCGATTAATTTTCGTTACATTATGGTCAGAAAATAAATCTATATCCTGATACAAGATAATTGTAATCTCCTCCCCCATCACCCCCATTTCTCCCTGTGTAATACTTATCCAGAGAATCCAGATAGAGAGGTAGACATAGCGATTGGCCAGGAGCAGGAGATAATATGTAAGTTGGAAAATATCAAGGCCGCAACTAACAATTTCCATGAAAATAACAAGCTTGGAAAGGGAGGATTTGGCGTTGTATACAAGGTAACATAATCCTTAGTGGCCCTCTTTTCTATAGTTCCGGAAATGGTTATAAATTTATAGTCAGATATAAACATAGGATTAATGAGTTTTCCTTAGTGGTCCTCTTTTCTAATCTCGATTAATTTATCAAAACAAGTTTCAAGCAATATTTTACTCAATTTATAGTTCTGGAATCGGTTATAAATTCATAGTGAGATATAATCATAAGATTATTGTGTTGTCTTTCTGTCAGGGGACAATGCCAAATGGAATACAAATAGCGGTAAAGAGACTTTCCGTTCAATCAACGCAAGGAAACGAGCAATTTCTAAACAAGGTTAAGCTGGTGGCGAAAATAGAAGATAAAACAATTTTTTTATATTATATATCTCATCAAGATGAGTATTAGTCATTCTTGTTTAGGTATGGAAATCTTTTGCGAGAGGAAATATTGTGGATGTGATTGACAAAGCAATAGTAGAAAGCATATCCAATGAGTAAGTTTTAAGATGCATTCATGTGGGCCTTTTATGTGCACAAGTAGATGCATTAATTTGGCCTTCAAAGATCGATGTACATGCAATGCTTTTAAACTCTCCAACCTCTAGAATTATAGGCACAAATTCAACTACTTCACCGATCACTCATTCAATCCATCCATCTATTAATGATGAAACCGTAACAGATTTAATTCCTAGATAATCTTGTTTATTCTTTGCACATTAGAATAATAATAAATTTAATATCAAGTAGGTAGTGTTTTTTACAATTTTAATTATGTAATACTTTATCATTATATATCAGTGAGTCATATGAACTCACACTTCATGATTAGTATGTAATATCTCTAGTTAGAATATTAAGTAATATTTCACTAAATTTCTCACCTCAAAAATTTCTCCACCTTAATGATAGTTAATGTTAAGGATTGAATGAAACAAACTCTTGTTCATGGATCACCTTCTTAGCCTCCTATGGAAGTCATTCTTTGTGTGGTCTACCATGACCATAATCAGGGTCTTAATAAATGTATTAGATACTCTCTATTATCAATAAGAGAGTTATCATAATATAGTCGTGGCGAGTGGTTACGAATAAGATTAGTGGGTCCATAGTTCCCACTTGGTTTGTACTTAGAAACATTATCATTTCTTAGTTGTATGGAAACTACAAATTCATGCATCTAGCCAACAATACACACTAGCTATTATATGATTCCACTAATGAGAAAAGCCTAGTCAATCTTATAGTTTGTGGAATTAGTCATGTCCCTCATATAGAATATCTATATATGGAGTATTCTTGCCTATAGATTACCTATTATTTTGCTTAATAATATGATTATTGCACATACATCATAAAAGTGCCCTTCTAATATGTTTGTGCATCAATCTTGAAACCATATTTTTATTAACCAACCAATGATAAGAATTATCTTAAACATGCCTCTATATTTGAATCCCACTAGCTTTGATATTCAACCATAATAACCTTAACAATGCATCGACGGCAACAATGCCTAATAAATCATCAATTGTCTTAGGTGAATCTAGCCAAAGCCAACCCATCAAATCCACTAATCTCCCTTGCATCCCAATCATAAAATTTTATGGTTGTTGGAACAAGCTTGGGAGATTTAGTTCTTCCTTTGCAATTCAACATACCCTATTTTGGTTTCCCAAATATTTACTAAATAACTTTGAAGATAAATTGGGAAGAGAATCCATCATATAGATATTTCTTTTCAACAGCCTTAGAGGACATTGTTTTGTCTATCATTTATTATAATAGCTAATACCCAATTTTTTTATAAGATAACAAGCAAAACCTCCTCTTCACAAACTATGTTTTCCTTAATAATCCAAGAATGAAAAAAAGGAACCCACATAAAAATTACTTACTCCCTACCATGAAGGCAAAAGAACATCCAATTTAAAGATAGATGTACCAAAAGGAAAGAAATATCACCTCAAAATTTGTCTTGAACTTATACATTGAATCTATACACACGAGAATCCCCTTAATAACTCTCTCACAACTTTCAATGCTAGAAGAATGAGTGTTTTCACAAGACTTTCATACTATGATATTTATATCAAGATTCACTTGCATAGTTTTAGAGTCAAGCTGACCCATTCTCATCAGTAGTTTACATGAACCCCTCATAAGAATGGATCACTTAGTACTCATTTCATCAAAGTGATGCTCATAGTATTATTGAAAAATTGTATTATTGTTCCAAATTTTGTGGATATTTAGGAGACAAATAAAATATAAATGTAATCATTCCATATTTTTGTAGGAGATATTGGAATGAGACTAATAGGAAGAGTAGTAAACATGAGTCACAATGAGCACTTTAGAATAAATCTAAACGTTATATCTGTAGAGTAGCTTGGAAAAATAGAAGCATAATTTATTTTCCAATATGCAAGATTATTACTTGGGAAAGAATCTTGAAAGAGGATTGAAAAGATTCCTTGAGCTAACATTGTCTCACTTATCCAAAATTATGAGGAAGCATTCATTAATGAAATAGTCATTAACAAGATGGAGAGAATAATAATTAGGAAGAGATAGATTTCACATGCTACTAGGTGACTAGATTGGAGAGAAACTAGAGGCAAATAATTTAGCTTGGCCATGACACAAAGTCTTAGAATAGATGCCAACCTTGGTGAATGGAATGAAAATCCCAAACAATTAATGAGTGGTGAGACAAGTAGAGGCATCTATAAATTTTGTTTTGAATATATATAAAATAAAGAAAAAATGGGACTAAAACCAAGGGAAATGCACATGGAAAGGATATGATGAAAATCAAAATAAATACTTTGAAGATAATATTAGTTACCTAAAGGATGTTCCACTTGATTATTTGGTATATCATAACTATTTTGACAAATTTTGAAACCATTAGAGGTACCTTTTACTTCTGTAGATGAGGCATTCATTCATGTTGAAGTTGTGATAGCTTATTTGCCTCTTTATAGACAACAAATTATCCATACGAATTATCATATATACTTGTAACCTCCATCCCAAACCACCTATTTCACTCTTCTTCCTTTGTGTACCTCTTTTATTCTTCCATTACCTCTTCACTTACCTAAATTCAATCCAAAACATAGTGTATATAGCATCAAAAAAATTCCATATTTGATTAATATTATCCACAACATATCGAAAAGACAAATACCACACTTACTGTGTCATCAACCAAAAATAATTTACTTACATATTCAAAGAGTTCAATAATGGAGAAACATCCATGCAGTGCTCTACACATGTCCTTGAAGGTTCAAAAAATACTTATCCTCTATTGGTCCAAACTTTGAATCACTTTCCATGCATGAAAATAATTGCAACCATACACAATTTCCCACCCAATAGATTCTCTCAAACTAGTTTACTATCTTAACATAGGGTCAAGGAAAAACGGGCCAAAATAGGAATCCAAGTGTCTTAAAAGCCTTCAAGACCATAGTGGTGAGGATTGAATTTCTTTCTTTAGTGGTATCTTTTTGTAGATTAATTAGTTGGGGATTCTATTAGGACCTTTTCCTAATTAAAAAAAAAATATAAAGATTACATCCCTAAATATTGCATTCATAATAGAATAAATTTTTGTAATATTGAGACTATATTCATAATAGATTTATAGTGATGAATAAAGAAATATTTAAGATTGTCAAAAAATTGATGTTTTCTTTCTCCCAACCGTCATTGGATATTGGGTGATCTTTGAGGCATTATGTCAAATAGTTCATGTGCCTTATCTAAGCTTACATATTTTGCATGCATGTGTACTTGGGCAATTGCACTACAACATCTATACTCACTAATCACATTTAGTTGGAAGTTTCTAAATCCATTTCAAACACATCTTGTGCATATCCTGCAATCTATACTTCCACATTTTCCAAACATGTCAAACAAAGCATTTCCAACCGTAAGCATCTGATATTAATTGCCCTCACCTTCTGCTTTGATGGAAGCCCATACTCTATTCCAAAGCTCCCATTTTGGCACAGGTAGAGAGTACGTTGGCAAATAAAACTGATTGAAATGGAAATCTATTTGTTGCATTGACTGCATTGTGAGGACGCTTATGTATTTCATCGATAGTATAAAGCAGGAAAGGACATGAGAATATGTCCTTGGGGAGGTATTCTATGACAGTTGTGAGGTAGATGAAAGTTTCTTATGTCATTTTCTTTGTTCTATGCAGTCAAACGCGAGAACACTGTTTGAATTCAAATGCTAATGGTGATTGTCTTTTTAACGGAAACAGACGGGAAGGGACGTCAAGGGAAGGAATGGGCCCACAACACACCTAAGCAGTCAAAGCTTAGTGTGTTTTATTTAAGGTTGCCCCATTAAGACATCATAATTGATTGGCTCTTCACTCCTAAGACCTTCAAAAGTCTTTAATGGCTTCATTGAGTCCTTTTGTCTTCCAAATTCACCTACACCAACTTGAATTCTCCTTCAATGCTTGATTGCCTGTTCACTTGGAATTGAATTGATTTTATAACTAAGAGATCACTTGATTTTATATGTCTTGAAAGCATTTTATCCCGATGGCTTTAAATTAAAGTACTTTCTCTTCTATCTAGTATTGGTGGAGCAAATCCTTTTATGATATGTAAGTTGAGAATATTTTATGAAAGGTCCCTAAATGAATACACTTTAAACTGATTTTAATATACCTTGAAGTGTGCAATATGGAAGGTTTGTATTCTTAATCTCCTACCCATTTCTTAATTTAAAAGATGATATCTTTATTAAATATCTTTATTAACTTGATTTCTCCTTCAATTCTTGATAAATGCTTGATTGCATGTTTACTTGGAATTGAATTGATTTTATAATTAAGAGATCACTTGAATTGTAGGTAAACCCCTTCAAATGACAGGGTAGGCATTTTATTGTGATGGCTTTAAATTAAAGTACTTTCTCTTCTATCTGGTATTGGTGGAGCAGAGGTTGCATTGTATCGTCCTAGGATACATATTTCCGCAGATACAACACAAGTTAAATGTATCCCAGGTCGATGCAAAGCGACCTCTGCTCCAGAGATCACCAAAAAATAGAGAAAGAACTTTAATTTAATGCCATCAGGATAAAAGTCTTTAATCAAGACAGATAAAATTTGAGTTTGATTGTCATCATTTACTTTGCCAAATTCTTCACACTTAACTCCTGAATCAATTTCCTACTCACAAGAATTTTATTATGTCTCAAATATAGGGAAAAAGGAGGCTTCAAATAGAAAACTTGAACATGCAACTAAATCCATTGACTAACCAGAAGAACAAAATTAAGAAATGGTTTGATCATCTGAGAGATGTTGTAGACTTGCAACTCACCACCTAAGTTTTTGCAGGTAAGAATTTTTTTTGTTTTGGTTATGGTTGTGGTGTTTATAGGGAGACATTTACAAATTTATATCTATTTTCACTATTTAATGGTTTATGGGTTTGTAATGGTAATTTAATGTTCTTTCATATTTTTGTATATATTCTTTATAATAGCCTATTATATTGATTTGTTCTATTATGCATAATGGTGTGGGTCAGACGGCTTTGATGTCGGTGCATGAAAGCATTGAACGAGTTCTACTTTTAAAAATTATATGAAACATTTTTAATTTATTTGATTCAGTGTTATTTGCAAAAAATGATTATCAATGATGTTTCCTTTCTCCAAGAATTGTCTAGGATCTTTCCATCAGATAATATGTAACATCGAATGACTAAATCTTTTCATTACAAATGCTTATTTTATTTAATTATTATCTGAGGGTGAATTAAAATTTATATCTGTATGGAAGCAGAACATACAAGTTGAAGAGTCATGTGCAAGCAAATTTCCTAAAAGAAAGCAAGCAGGCATTATCTTGAATGACATGGAAACAAGCTCATCAGCTCCCTGAAGAGAGCAATTGGAGAATGGAAAAGGAAAGTGTTTAAGGGTGATAAATAGATAGATAGTATGCAATACAAACAAACAATGTCTGGAGTGTCTGATGTGACATCTCTAATTTATGTCCGGAGGGTCTAACTGGTTTTGGAGTTCCTGCAAAACCTATTGGGCCACGCTTGGAGGAAATCAATGTGTTCATGCAAGGAGCACCTTTTTTCTATTATGAGAATGATACTTTTGCACCGAGGGATATTTGGAAGTCAATATCCAAAAATTTCTATAGTGTGGAACAAGAGTTGGCGGACTCGAAGTATAATTATCAGCTTTCAGAAGACCAAGAGGTTATGTACACAATCTCCCAATAGAAGAGCGATTTCAAGAATTACCTCTCCCCCCCATGACTATTCAGGAAGAACTTCCTCAAACAGAGGACTATTGGCCTCCATGGGATCAAAGAAAAAAATTAAAGCATAGACTCTAGACGATGTGGTGGTGTCCTTCGTGAAGAACTCTACACTATAATTGAAAATTCACAAGGGAAACTGCAAGATAGTGAAGAGAAATACAATCTTGAAAAGTGGGAAGAATGGATCTTGGTTTGGGTGGGGCCAAGTCAGGTGGCTCCTCTAGAGGTTGACGAGATAGAAATCATATTAGGATTTGAAAAAGATCACACTCGTGGAACTTCGTGTGCGAGTGATCGATTGTGGTGTTTGGGTAATGCATTCCAAATAAATACAATTGCATGCCATCAAGACATTACCCATTTGGAATGCAATTGTATCTATTTGGAATGCATTACCCAAACACCGCAATTGATCACTCGCACACGAAGTTCCACGAGTGTGATCTTTTTCAAATCCTAATATGATTTCTATCTCGTCAACCTCTAGAGCAGCCACCTGACTTGGCCCCACCCAAACCAAGATCCATTCTTCCCACTTTTCAAGATTGTATTTCTCTTCACTATCTTGCAGTTTCCCTCATGAATTTTCAATTATAGTGTAGAGTTCTTCACGAAGGACACCACCACATCGTCTAGAGTCTATGCTTTAATTTTTTTCTTTGATCCCATGGAGGCCAATAGTCCTCTGTTTGAGGAAGTGCTTCCTGAATAGTCATGGGGGAGAGAGGTAATTCTTGAAATCATTCTTCTATTGGGAGATTGTGTACATAACCTCTTGGTCTTCTGAAAGCTGACAGTTATACTTCGAGTCCGCCAACTCTTGTTCCACACTATAGAAATTTTTGGATATTGACTTCCAAATATCCCTCGGTGCAAAAGTATCATTCTCATAATAGAAAAAAGGTGCTCCTTGCATGAACACATTGATTTCCTCCAAGTGTGGCCCAATAGGTTTCGCAGGAACTCCAAAACCAGTTAGTCCCTCCGGACATAAATTAGAGACGTCACATCAGACACTCCAGACATTGTTTGTTTGTATTGCATACTATCTATCTATTTATCACCCTTAAACACTTTCCTCTGCCATTCTCCAATTGCTCTCTTCTAGGCAGCTGATGAGCTTGTTTCCATGTCATTCAAGATAATGCCTGCTTGCTTTCTTTTAGGAAATTTGCTTGCAAGAGACTCTTCAACTTGTATGTTCTACTTCCGTACAAATATAAATTTTAATTCACGCTGAGATAATAATTAAATTAAATAAGCAATTGTAAAGAAAAAATTTAGTCATTCGATGTTACATATTATCTGATGGAAAGGTCCTAGACAATTCGTGGAGAAAGGAAACATCATTGATAATCATTTTTTGCAAATAACACTGAATCAAATAAATTAAAATGTTTAATGCAATTTTAAAAAATAGAACTCGTTCAATGCTTTCATGCACCGACGGCAAAGCCGTTTGACCCACATCATCTCTCGCCATCGAAATTCCGTCGACAACTAATGAAACGCCCGACAAGGATGTTGTGCATCCGACAGCACTCCTCTGTCAAAATTTTATACTTTGGAGTCGGAATTCCGATGATAGCCTGAGATGGCGACGGTATTCTTTCGTGGAATGAGCATCCATGGTGGCCATCGGAAAGGTTGGAGGTGATGTCAGAATTGCGACGACCATAAAGATAGTCGGAAATTCCGACACAAAGTTTTCGACGGCCTTTTTTGTTGGTAGTGCGACGAAGTGTGGTCGGAATTCCAACAATTGGCCATTGAAATTTTGACCCAAATGTACTAGTGAGATTAAGTCTGAAGATATCGATGGTGAAATTGGAGGAGGTTGGCAAAGAGGTTGGATGAAAGGGAACATTTGTCATCTCTATGGTGACAAGTGTCAAGAGGCTTCTAGAAGAGGTTGGATGAAAGGGAACACTTAGTGACAAGTGTCACAAAGCTTTTCTCATGAGAGGGTAAAGTGTTCAAGGAAAGGGGACATGTGGGTAAATGGAATGGGTTAGGTTTAGGAAGGGTTAGAAGTTAGGTGGTTAAAAGTTATGAGAATTGAATTTAAAGATTCAAATAATAGGAAAAGGATAATTAATTTCAACAACTCATAATTGATTTGTTTTAATTAATTAGGAGATTAGAAGAAATGATTTTAATGGAGAAGAATTAATTAATTTGAATTAATTAATCAAAGGGGATTATTGAAATGAACCTATTAAATAAATCCTTAGATTTATTAATAAGTAGATGAAAAGGGAGAGGATTTAATCAAATTGTTAATGGATTCAATCAAATTAGGGAGGGAGATTAATTAAATAATTCCTTATTCAATTAATTATCTTCAAACCATTTTTAGGTGTATACATTTTGTCCCTCTTTGAAGCGAGGTGTGATGACATGTTGATTCAAAGAATAATCTCATTTTGATGATGATATTGGTTTGATAGAATGCCCCAGACATTGATTGATAAATTGCGGTATGATGACTCCCCCTCGGGAGATCAATTGAGATAATTGATCTTTGCAGTTTTCTGACTTTACGAAATTGATATCCCAATTAGAAATGATTTGATTTCTACACCTATGGTTGATGAAAATGTGAGTTCTTCGATTAGCTTGATTGATTAGATTGATAAGATTGAGATTCAGTCTGGTTTCAGGAATGAAACCTCCTATATAAGACAAAGATGATCAAAGTGTCTGGTTTTAGGAAAGGTATATCCTGTATAAGACATAGATCAGAACATTTGGTTTCAGGAAGGATACATCCTGTATAAGACATGAATCAGATTGTCTGGTTTTAGGAAAGATACATCCTATATAAGACATGATAAAATCGATTAGGTTTGATTGATTGAATGAATTTATAAGGTTGATTAGATAAAGAACTGACAATTTGTTGATATCAAGTTGCAAAAAGATTCAGTTATGTTGATGTTGATTCTGTTGAGAGAGATAGCATAAGATTTTCGCTAGGTCGACAATATCTGAAGAGATATGAGTCATTCGTCTGATTGCATATACACTTGTGATGATACCTTGATGATTCCTGCGATAGATTTAACCTTGGATGAAAGGAGCATGCAGGATCCCATGCAAGAATGAAATGCAAGCTAAATGAAAATGAAAATGCAAAGCTACGATCGGACCAGTCACTGGATTATTGCGTTTTGTCATCATTGAGATTTTGAAATTGGGGAAGTGAGTGCAAACATCGATGGTATAATTAAACCATGATGACCTGAGCACTTCTTTCCTGGATTTTGATATAGCAATTTAGCACAAGCATCGAGGTATAAATGAACCATGATGACATGAGCATTGCTTGCGTAAAACAAGCAGTATTAATCATTTCAATATGAAAATTGGAAATATCTTCAATGATACTATGATTATCATGTCTCAAGACATATTTGCACATGTTAATGATTAATTTTCAGATAGCAGACAAGAAAAATATCATGTTCCTTCCTTGTTCCTCTAGCCAAAGACATCCTGGAGTTACTCAGAAATCATGAGAGCGAAAATCAATATAGAAAAGTTGAACAATCATGTTAAAATCATCATCCAAAAGATATTATCCACTAAAAAGTGTGTGATGTTCTTAGATTGACTCTGTGATAGCTTGATAATTGATAGTTTGATCTCATGTTCAACATTGGATGTGTCTCAGTTTTCGCTTGATAAGAGTTGTCTAACTATTTTTCTACTTATTTTATTAAGCTCAAAATGATCAAGAGTTTTTCCCCCAGCTAGTTGTAGGATTTTTCCCCAAGCCTAGAAACAAAGTCGTTATGATATATCCAATGATCCAAACCATGACAAGAAGCCACCTGGGATGTCTACGTATGTATAAAGGCTTTATGATGGTCAGCGTTGATGGAAAATGAATGGATGCAAGTGGAAAGATGCATGAACTAATAGATGGAAGAGCTAGTGGACAGATAGCGCATGTTTGCTAGGTTTTCACTGTCTATTTTTTTTTAACTTTTCTAATATTTTTTTTTTTTTTTTTTTTTTTACTATTTTTTTTTTTCTCATTTTTTCAGACATAAAACTTTTTCAGATGCATGCTATTGATAGGTTCCTCGAGCTGATCTTCGTCCTATGTTGATAGCTGATATGCTCCTAATCCAAATACTGTTGTGACCACAAATGGACCTAAGCAGTTTGGTTCAAACTTTCCTTTCTTTTCTCGATCTGCCTGGTTGCGTGGATTTTCCTTTAGTACTAGTTCTCCAACTTGAAATGCTCCTGGTTTGACCTTATGATTATAACTTCGGCACATTCTTTGTTGATATAACTTTAAATGATCGAAGGCATTTTGTCTTCGTTCATGGATCAATTCTAACTCTCACAGTTTAGATACTCATTGTTCTTCATCTGGGATGAGACCTTTTAATGATACATGTAGAGAGGGTATCTCTACTTTGATTGACAATATTAGTTCTGATCCATATACAAGAGAGAAAGGTGTGGCACCTGTTGGTGTGCGAATACTGGTACGGTAGGCCCACAAAGCAGGGTTAAGTTAAATATGCCAATCTCTGCCTGCATCATTCACTATCTTTTTGAAGATTTTTAGAATAGTTATGTTAGATGCTTTTGCTTGCCCATTCACCTGTGGTTAATAGGGTGTGGAGAATCTGTGCTGGATTTTGAACTTCTCACATAGCTCTTGTACATCTTGATTTTTGAATGGTCGCCCATTATCAGTGATAATGTGTAATGTCCCTGCTAGTTAGAGATTACTGGCCTGCAAAATAGATTGTTAGAATACAACATATAAATATATATATATATAATCCATCTTTAACTTTGCAATTTAACTTTTATACTTAATTATCACGAACATAATTTTCATCTAATAAAAAGATACGAAAGTATGTCCTTAGGCGACCGTGAAGCTCACCTTCTTGGAACCCCTTGGTTCCAAGCCCTTCAGGAAATCGAAGTTGTGTTAGAATCATGTCTTGGGTGTAACCTCTTAAACCCAAGCCATCCAAGGAAGACCCTTGTCTATTCCTTGCCTTGGGTGATGCCTCCATCATCCAAGTCCTCAGAGGGGGCCGGCCAGATCTGTCTCTTCTTGGTTAAGTTTAATCAACCAAGCCATACATTTGCATATCCATTTTTAGTACATGTACTGCCCTAGGAATTATCACCATCCCTCCCTTATACTATAGGATTTTCCTCCCTATAGCCTCCAATATGTGATTTCCTTTATAATACATTGATAATTTGATGCTACTTCATTTCACAATTCACATATATTCCTAATGTGTTCCTTATATATATTCAATATACCTTACCATCATTAACCTATGTATTACATTCTTATTAATTTCATTTACCACATCTATCTTTACATATTCATGCCCTAGGGTGTGGATTAATACATTAATTCCTTGTATTCATTAATATATAAAAAATGAACAACAACTACCTATTAATTACCTATGTTCAATTATATAGATATATCCTAGTGAGCATTTACCTATTCATTAATTATATTCATTATAAAATAAATAACATTTTCTTACCTCTTACCAGCCACAGAAGTTCTGCTCCATCCTTACCTTTGTGCCCTCCTCTTTTCCCTTTGATCCCTGCATTTAATTGGGTTAAATACCCATGGAGGGGAGTAGTCGTGTCCCTCCATGGGCACCCTCCTGTGGGAAAGGTGGTGATGGCTTGCAGCCTAAGCTGCGGCTACCGTCACACCATTTCCCTTCTGAAGGAAGGGGTGTGATGGTAGACGCAGCCTAGGCTGCGGTTTCCATCCCACCGCTTCCCGCGGGGGGAGGGGGGTGGCTCTTAATATAAAATAAATACTTTATTTAAAATGCCTTGATCTCCCTTTTTAATATTTTAATAATCACTTTATTTATTAAGTGAATTAATCCTATTTAATATTAATAATCACTTCATTTATTAAATGAATTAATCCTATTTAATATATTTGATAATCACTTAATTTATTAAATGAATTAATCCTATTTAATATATTTAATAATCACCTTGATTATTATTAAATATCAATATAATTTAAACCTATTAATTATATTAAATTAATTGAATATCAATGTTAACAAACAATTCTCTTCTAATGATTTGTTAGTATTGTTTCCTCAATAGTGTTTAACATTATTACCTTATTTTGTCTTTTATTTAAGAAAAAAGGCCTTACACCATGTGGTGCGGTGGGGATATCACAGTCCCTCCATCTCAACTTTGCTTGTCCTCAAGCATCTTTAGGTCCTCCTCCTTTTCCCAAGTGGCATCCTCGTTTGGGAGATTCCTCCATTTTATCAGGTGTTCGGTGATGGTCTGGTTCCTGAGCTCTCTTTTCCGTGTGTCCAGAATGATCTTTGGGTATAATGTGAGTTTCCCTTCATCATCTAGGGGGGGTAGTTTGCTGCATTCCAAATAGATACATGGAACACATTATGTATTTTGCTGCTTTTGGGAAGTTCAATCTCATAAGCTACTTCCCCAATCCTTCGAATGACCTTGTAGGGCCCATAAAATCAAGGTTTCAGTTTTTCGGTCCCATTCTTCTTGAGGGATGATTTCTTATATGGTTGTAACCTTAGGAATACTAGATCTCCGGCCTCAAATGTCCATTCTACACGCTTCCTGACGGCATAGATCTTTTGTTGATTTTGAGCTTGTTGTAAATTTTCTTTCAAGGTCTCCAGGATGTCTCTACTCTGTTGCACAAAATCTTGTGCTCTAGGTACTTTTCTTTCTTGGTTTATTAGTTCCCCAAAGCTTTTGGCCTCATAGCCGTATAAGGCTTGGAAAGGACTCATCCCTATTGACATGTGGTGAGTCGTGTTGTAACAGTGTTCTCCTAAGTGTAACCACTTAATCCAAGCAGTCTGTTGCCCTGTAACATAATTCCTTAGGTAGCCCTCTATCCATTTGTTCCCTATTTATGTTTGCCCATCGGTTTGAGGATGGTAACTGGTACTAGGGGTTAAATCTGTTCCTGCCATTCTGAAGAGTTCCTGCCAAAACTGGATAATAAACTTACTATCTCTGTCACTGACAATATTTAGAGGGAGCCCGTGGAGTCTGAAAAATTTCCTTGAAGAATAGATCTGCTATCTGGTGGGCTTTGTATTTGGTGGAGACTACAAGGAAGTGGGCATACTTCGTGAGTCTGTCTACCACCACGAAAATGCTATCCTTCCCTTGCGTCCTTGGCAACCCCGTTATGAAATCCATAGAAATACTCTCCCACTTTTGATTAGGAATAGGTAATGGCTGAAGCAATCCAGCTGGGTGGGTGAGTTCCGTTTTATTGAGTTGACATGTTAAGCATTCTTGAGCATATTTTTGGATATCCCCTTTTTGGTTCCTCCATGCATATCGTTCCCTAATATGCTTATAAGTTTTGTAGTACCCTGGGTGTCCTGGAAGGGGGTTATCATGAAATTCTTTGAGAACTTTGCTTTTGAATTTGGTCTGAGGGGTCAAGTATATCCTTCCTTTATACAAAATGAGGTTTCCTTTAATTCTGAAATCTTTGTTGATTAGATTTCCGGCCAAAATTTCCTTTGCCTGGGGATCTTGGTCATATTCATTAAGGATCTCTTCCTTCCAGTCTTTTGAGATACTGGTAATGGTATTGAGATGAGCTCTTCGGGATAGTGCATCTGCTGCCTCGTTGTTCACCCCTTTCACATATTCTATATCAAATTCGTAGGCTTGTATTTTTCTCACCCATTTGTGTTGCCTATCATTTAGATCCTTTTGGCTCAAAAAGAAGCGTAGACTGTTATGATCAGTCTTTACACCAAACCTACCATAGACCAGGTATTGGCGAAATTTGGCCAATGCGTGCATTATGGCTAGCATATCTTTGTGATAGATAGAGTAGTGTCTTTCCGTGTCGGTGAGTTTACGGCTCTCAAAAGCTATGGGATGTTTTCTTTTGCATGAGTACGGCCCCAATTCCTTCCCCTGATGCATCACATTGCAGTTCAAAAGGAATAGAGAAATCGAGAATGGCTAATACTGGGCAAGAGCTCATGGTTATCTTAAGTTGTTCAAAGGCCCATTGGGCTTGGTCATTCCATGAGAAAGCCCCTTTCTTAGTTAGGTTGGTGAGGGGTGTTGCAATCTTGGAGAACCCTTTTACAAAGCATCTATAGTAGCTGCATAGCCCTACAAATCCCCTTAATTGGGTTAAAGTTCTAGGGGTGGGCCATTCCTTGATTGCTTTGATCTTTTCTTCGTCCACACTTACTCCTACCTCACTAATTTTGTGTCCTACGTAGATGATTTCTTTCATCCCGAATTCACACTTGGAGGCTTTAGCGTACAATGATTTTGACTCAAGAATATTCAATACCTCTTCGACATGCAGGAGATGCTCTTCCCATGTTTTGTTGTAAATGAGTATATCATCAAAGAATATTAGAAGAGACTTCCTCAATTGTTGTCTAAATGTATGATTCATGCATGACTGAAAAGTGGTCGGGGCATTAGTGAGACCAAAGGGCATAACTAGGAACTCAAAATATCCATAATGACATCTGAATGTTGTTTTGGGAATATCCTCTTCCCTCATTCTGATCTGATGATATCCTGACCTTAGATCTATTTTAGAGAAGTATTTTTCTCCATGGAGTTCATCCATTTGTTCATCGATCCTTGGGATTGGGTATCTATTTTTTATAGTCTTTTTATTCAAGGCCCTGTAATCTATGCACATTCTCATAGTCATGTCTTTCTTCTTGACCAATACTACTAATGAAGCGAAAGGGCTGCTGTTGGGTTGGATGTGTCCCATTTCTAATAACTCTTTTATGGTTTTTTCAATCTCCTCTTTCAACTTGTGGGGGTGGCGGTAAGGAGTGGTAATGATAGGTTTTGCTCCTTCCTCTAATTCAATGGAGTGCTCAAATCCCCTTTTTGGGGGTAAACCCAAGGGAATGTCCTTGAAGACCGTTTTATGTCTTCTCAAGATAGGTTGTATATCATTTTGAACGATCCAGCCTTCAGTTGGAGATTTATCCAAGACCATGCATTGGGCGACCCACTCTCCTTGATCATGTCTAAGGATTTTCTCCATTTTATTGCATGATACTATTTTTGGAGAGCCATCAGGAATTCCCTTCAATATTATTTCTCTCCCTTCATGTTGGAAGCATATCTCTCGATTTGGACTATCCATGGTGAATTGTCCCAACGAGTTTATCCATGGCATCCCCAAAATGATATCATTCTCTAGGTTTACCACAAAGAAGTTTCTTGTAATGGTATGTCCTCCCAGGGTGACTTCCAATTGGGGTATAACTTTAGTGCACCTGTCTATGACTCTGTTGCCCATGATCACTTCAAATCCTCCAAATTCTTGGGTTTTTAGTCTTCTCTTTGTTGCTAAATGTTTGCTAATGAAATCATGTGAAGCTCCGGTGTCCACTAATAATCCCTTTGAGTTTGAAACATCTATTATCACTTCCTTGAGTGATTACTACCAAGGTACTGGGTATATTATTTTCAAACCTGGTTCTTTTGTAGGGTCTTTCTTCATCCTGTATTTCTTTGGTGTTATTCAACTATCCTCTTTTACAATCATGGCCTCTCACCCATGGGGCCTTGCATTTGAAACATAACCCTTTCTCCCTGAGTTCATCTCTTTCCTTGCATTGGTGATTAAAACTCCAGTTGCACAAGTGATAAGGCTTTTCCCGGCAATCCCTCTGGGGTCCCTCATTCCTATGCGGAGTTTTGGTTGAGGTATTCTTGGGGGCATTAAATTCGACCATCCTAGTTTTTTTTATGGCTTCTCCTAAGTTTTGTGGTTCCAGGGGTTTAACAAAATTCTTAATGGGGTCCCTTAGGCCTTCTAAGAACCTGTAGGTAATTCTTTTATGGGATAGGTCGGGGACCATTACTGACAAGTTTTGGAATTGATCTATATAATCTTCAATGGTCCTTGCTTGCTTAAGGTGTGTTAGCTCTTGGAAGTACCATTCGGAGTCTTTATGGTCGAATTGGCTAATGAGCCTTTGGGTAAACTCATTTTAGGTGGAGACATTTTTGTGTCCTAGGGTGATGAGACCGTTATGCCACCAATTATGGGCAGTTCCGGTTAAATGTAGTATGGCAAATTTTATAGCATCTCCTTTGGTCATGGGATTGTATGAAAGGTAGGTATCTAGTTTTTTGTACCCAAGCTTGGGAAACATCCTTCCCTGACCTATCAAATCAGGGTAGGGACATTTTGTTGACTTTAGCTCTGAGGTCTTTACCCATAGGTTTCCTTTTCCTACTCTTATTAGTCTTGGACTCACAGAAGTCCCTGAAGGACACCACCCTCTGAACTTTTGGTTCCAATCTAGCATAAATTTGGGTGATTTCTTCCACCCCAAGTGTGGCCAGTTCCTCCTCCTCCCTCACATGTTCCTCCTCCTCCCTCACATGTTCTTCCCTAGGAAGAAATTTGGGAATTGTTTGCCTAGAACTCTGAGGCGATCGTTCATTGTCCGCGTGATTAGAGTGTCTTTCTCTTCTAGGGTTTGTCATATCTCTATTGTTTCTATTGGTACTTTGGAGGATTAACTTGCCCATTCTTTCAAATTTCTCATTGGTTTGCTCCATGAAAGTCTGGAACTATTTGGCCAATTGATCAGCCATTGCTTTTGCTCCTTTCTTCCTCTGATAGGTGATCATAAACTAAGAACCTTTCCCACAGGATGGCAGGATTATGCTTTGATACCACTGTAATGTCCTTGCTAGTTAGAGATTACTGGCCTGCAAAAGAGATTGTTAGAATACAACATATAAATATATATATATATATATATATATATATATATATATATTTATTTATTTATTTATTTATAATCCATCTTTAACTTTGCAATTTAACTTTTATACTTAATTAGCACGATCATAATTTTCATCTAATAAAAAGGATATGAATGCCATACGAAAGTATGTCCTTAGGCGGCCGTGAAGCTTGCCTTCTTGGAACCCCTTGGTTCCAAGCCCTTCAAGAAATCGAAGTTGTGTTCGAATCCTATCTTGGGTGTAACCTCTTACACCCAAGCCATCCAAGGAAGACCCTTGTCTATTCCTTGCCTTGGGTGATGCCTCCATTATCCAAGTCCTCAGAGGGGACCGGCCAAATCTGTCTCTTCTTGGTTGAGTTTAATCAACCAAGCCATACATATGCATATCCATTTTCAGTACATGTACTGCCCTAGAGATTATCACCATCCCTCCCTTGGACTATGGGAGTTTCCTCCCTATAGCCTCCAATATGTGATTTCCCTTATAATACATTGATAATTTGATGCTACTTCATTTCGCAATTCACATATATTCCTAATGTGCTCCTTATATATATTCAATATACCTTACCATCATTAACCTATGTATTACATTCTTATTAATTTCATTTACCACATCTATCTTTACATATTCATGCCTTAGGGTGTGGATTAATACATTAATTCCTTGTATTCATTAATATATATAAAATGAACAATATCTACCTATTAATTACCTATGTTCAACTATATACGTATATCCTAGTGAGCATTTACCTACTGATTAATTATATTCATTATAAAATAAATAACATTTTCTTACCTCTTACCACCCGCAGAAATTCTGCTCTGTCCTTACCTCTACGCCCTCCTTTTTTCCCTTTGACCCCTGCATTTAACTGGGTTAAATACCCATGGAGGGGAGTAGTCATGTCCCTCCATAGGAACCCTCTCGTGGGAAAGGTGGTGACGGCTCGCAACCTAAGCTACGGCTACCGTCACACCATTTCCCTTTCGAAGGAAGGGGTGTGATGGTAGACACAGCCTGGGCTACGGTTTCCATCCCACCACTTCCCGCAGGGGGGGGGGGTGGGGGTGGCTCTTAATATAAAATAAATACTTTATTTAAAATGCCTTGATCTCCCTTTTTAATATTTTAATAATCACTTTATTTATTAAGTGAATTAATCCTATTTAATATTAATAATCACTTCATTTATTAAATGAATTAATCCTATTTAATATATTTAATAATCACTTAATTTATTAAATGAATTAATCCTATTTAGTATATTTAATAATCACCTTGATTATTATTAAATATCAATATACTTTAAACGTATTAATTATATTAAATTAATTGAATATCAATGTTAACAATCAATTCTCTTCTAATGATTTGTTAGTATTGTTTGCTCAATAGTGTTTAACATTATTACCTTATTTAATAATTGGTTTTGTCTTTTATTTAAGAAAAAAGGCCTTACATCATGTGGTGCGGTGGGGATATCACATAATGGTCATTGGTATTCCATAGCGACAAATGATATAATTCAAGGTAAATGCAGCAATTTGTTTTCTTGTGATATTTGTGAGAGGTACGACCTCAATCCATTTTGTAAAATATTTTGTAGCTACCGGGATGAATTTGTGACCATTAGATGAAGAAGGATTTATCTTTCCTACTAGATCCAGACCCCATTGACAAAAAGGCCAAGATGTTGCTAAAGCATGAAGTTCTTGTGTTGGTGCATGAATCAAATTCCCATGGATCTGACATTGTTTGCATGTTCTAGCTATCCAAAAAGAATCTCATTCCATAGTTGGCCAATAATAGCCCAAGCGTATGAGTTTTTTCAAAAGGGTAAGACCATTTGAATGAGTGCCAGAAATGTCGTTATGGACTTCATGTAAGGCCTTCTCAGATTCTTCTTGTTCAAGACATCTTAAGAGAGTACCATCTAGACCTCGTTTAAACAGGGTATCCGCGATGAGAGTAAAATGGGAGGATTGGAGAATAAAGTTTCTCTTTTGGTTTTTTGATAAGTCGAGAGGTAAAGTGTTATCTTTCAGGTATGTGTAAGTTTGGCCATAGCGGGAGGAATTATGTCCAACAAGGTGACAGATAGTTTGGGAATCCAGACAATTATGAGCAGGGTAAAACAATTCTTCCACCAGGAATTCATAACGTTGTTGATTTTCCTGTGTTTGAAAGAGAGAAGCAATTGTAGCCAGGGCATCTACTCCTTTGTTGTCATTTCTTAGAATTTGCTGAAAAGTTAGTTCTACAAAGTATTTCTTGATGTCATCAACCATCTTTTTATAAGGCATCAATTTTTTGTCTTTTATTTGATAGTCATCATTAATTTGATTGATGACGAGCTGACAGTCTCCAAAGACTTGTTGTTCTGTAATGTTCCATTCTATAGCCATTTTGATTCTTGTAACCAAAGCTTCGTATTATGTTGTATTGTTGGTGCATGGAAAGCTTAATTTGTATGCTTTTTGGATTGTATGGCCTTGTGGTGTGATGAATAGAATACCTGCTCCTGATCTATGCTATGTATATGAACCATCAAAGTGTAAAGGATGATCATCTTGAAGTGGTGTCTCTGCTAGTTGGTCTGCAATGACTTGTCCTTTTATAGCTTTTCTGTCAACATACTCAATATCTTTTTCTTTTACTTATAGGACCTGTTCCAGTGTATCCCATCCTTTGAAGAATGTTGAATCCTTTTCCATATTTTTCTGTAGGTATTCTGACATTGTTGACCTTTTGTTGAGCTTCTTCATCTTTGTATAGCCACTGTAGCACATCTTTGTCTTCTGTCTCCTCTAATAAGGTTCCACCACTAATGAATGCTCCATCAAATATCGGAAGATGTTTCACAATTGGTTGTTGTTTAGATTTTGATGGTTTTCAAAAGGATTTAGGAGAGAGTGGTAATTGTGATATTGAATATTCTTCGTTTCCTCAATCTCTTAGCTGCATTTTTTTTCCATACTTGATAGAATAGATGTAAATGATTTTCCCTTGGATTGTATGTTCGAAGATGTTGCCTCCCTATTATGAGGAACAATGACTTCTTGAGCCATTTTTAGATTGGTGCAGTATTGAAATGGATTTGAATCTACAGAGATTGTGATTTCTTATCCATTGTAGGGAAATTTGGCACACTGATGATAGGTTGATGGGACAGCTTGCAAGTCATGTATCCATGCTCTCCCCAGGAGTACATTATATGATAAGTCCAAGTCTAGAACTTGGCATGTTGTGTCTTTCTGCAAAGGTCCCACTCTGATGGGTAGTATCACAATTCCCTTAGAGGAACATTCTTCTTAATCACAGGCTTTTATGGTGATCCTTTTTTGGACATCAACTGCATCTTCTGAATATCCTAAGGCATGAACAAGACTCAATGAACAAATATTTAGGCTAGCTCCACTGTCTATTAGAACATGTTTAACTTGCATTTTGTGAATGGGGACTTCAATATGCAAAGGAGTGTTGTGGGGATGTTGTAAGGACATGTCATCTTCTTCAGTGAATGATAAGAAATAAGGGGTTGTGAGGTGTCCCACCATGCTTTGGAATTGATCGATATCAAGATCTTTGGATGCGGTTGTATATACTAATGCTTGTTCAAGAATTTCTTTGTGTGCAGGTGAAAGCTATAAAAGTTCTCAAATGGATATTTGTGCGGGTGTTTTCTGCAATTATTCCACTAGACTGTATTGTTTTGTTGTGGTGGATGATGTGTTTGTTGTAGGACCCAGCAAAACAACTTTGGCTTTGCTTCTTGTGATAGCATGTGCATGCTCTTGATTTTGTTTTTCTTTAGCTACAATCACATTTACCACATTGTCATACGTATGAGCGTAGTTTACCTTCATTTTACCCTTACCATTATTCGTTGTTGATGATTCACCTTTCTCATAGTTTGGAAGTGGAGTCTTAAAAGTTGTATGAGATTCATTTGTTGTATGTCCATCCACAGTTATTACTCCATTATCAATCAAATCTTGTATGACATGTTTCAACTTCTAACAATTATCTGTGTGATGTCCCTTGTTTCGATGGAAATCACAATACTGATTATCATTCCACAAAGGTGGTTTTATTTGAGGTTCATAGTTCCTTTCTTCTGGCAAAGAAATCAATTTGTTTGTGATAAGCATTTTTAATGCTGACCCCAGGGGTTCACCAATGTTTGTAAATTGTCTTTGAAAGAAAGTTTTGATAGTTGCTCTTTGGTGATTGTTGTTTTTTTGTGTCGTTGTTGAGTGAGTAGATAAATTAAAAATCGGTTGCTTTGGTTTCACATTGTTGTTATCTACTATTCCATCATTGACAACATTTTGATTTCTATTCCAAAACTTTGGCTTATCATTGTGATTGTTGTTATTGTTGTTGTTAGGAGGATGGACTCCTTCCTTGTATATTTTCAATTCACCTTTCTATATCATGGCTTCCTCCATTTTGATTCCATTATCAATTATTTTTTTGGAACTTTGATTTCCTTGTATTTTTGAATAATAACTCATTTGATCATTTAAGTTGTCGATGAATATGTCCATTTTTTCATACTCTAGCACTGTACAAGGATACCGCAAAGCTAACCGTCTCCATAATTGTAAAAATGTCATGAAAGGTTCTCCACTCTTTTGTTTCACGTTACATAGGTCTAGCATTGTTACTACATGTTGTATGTTGTAAGAGTATTGTGAAACAAACTTATCCACCAACTCTGAAAATGATCTGATTCTAGGTGGAAGTTTGGAGAACCATTCCATAGCTAGTCCAGTTAAGCTTTTCGAAAATAGTCTCATTAAGTATGTATCCTCATGTGCAAACTCCATACTCATTGTGCAAAATTCTCGTATATGATCTTGAGGGTCAGTGCTTCCATCATATTTTTCATATCTAGAAGTTTCAAAACCTATAGGAAATGGTATCATGTTTAGATTTCTATTGAATGGATAAGGACAAATTTCTTGAAGTGAGTATCGTCTAACATTTTCTCTTTGCATATATTGAATTTGTGTTTGCATTGTTTGTAGTTGTTGTGTGAGAGTTGTGATAGGATTATCAACATGTTTTTTTCTTGCATAACCATGATTTTGTATCCTAGGAGGATCTTTATCTCTTCTTGTTTCATCTCTACCCCTTCTTGTATCCTTATTGGATTGAATGTTATTCAAAATTTCTACTTCATCTCTTTTGGGAATGTAAGTCTCTTCATTGGTTCTGGTGTTACTAGGAATTGACGTGTCATTCATTTTGAGACCAAAGATATCCTCATATTGTCCGTTATTAGGAGGAGGATCACTTTTCTTTTGTGTCAATTTGTTTACATCAAAATCTTGGGGGAGTGTAGCACCAGATTTGGCTAACATTAGGAAATATTTTTCTTTTTCTTCCTCCAACAATTTTTGCATAAATTTATCGAATTGAGGATCTTTTTTGATGTCTCTAATATTTTTTTCTATTATTTCTCCTTCAACTTGTATTTCATCTTTATGTTCCATTATTATAGTTGTTTCCAATGTTTTGGTCTCAGTCTTTGCGATTCTTCATCTCTGAGCTCTAGTTAGAACGGGCATACACGTGTGTTGGATATTGTGCTAGAATTTGATTGTTTGTTTTGGGTAAGTGATCAATTGTCAAGATAAATACGATAGATTGATATGACACAAAAAGATGATTCAAGTGCAGTGCAATGATGATGATTTGATAAAACCATGTCCAGTAGGAACGATATATCCTACAATGTGGGACAAGATTATCCTGACCAAACTGATGCAAAACATCAATGGAGAACCAACCAAGAATCCCAAATAAACCATGGAGTTCAAACTTCAAAACAATATATTCAATATTAGAGGCATAAACACATTAAAATTCCTCATATTATCATATTACTTTCATCCAAATCCATTTCAAGTTCATCCAACACTCTTTATCAAGGTACTAAACCATCAAACTCATATACCATACTGATTTCAAGGTAATATATCCCATCTCCATAGTCATACTTCCATGCATGATATAGGGGTTCATTAATGTTGTCTCAAACATATCCAATCATTTGTACCTTTGCAAACCATTAAACTTCATTGTTCATTGAAAGAATTCAATTCACTATCATCAAAGTGATTGTCATTCACATGACAGTTTTCTATACCTGCACACAAACATTAATAACTTTCAAAACCAAGCACATTTTGAAGATCGCTTCAGTGCGACTGCAGAAAACTAGGTTTATAAAGCCATATCAAAAATTGAGAACAATCCAATGGTTCATTTTTGAGTTATTCCCCCCATAATGAGACCTATTTTTACTGTCATAAACAACTCAGAAAAATTCACCATTTAGCCTGCTAGGGCATCAAATATCTCAACAAATACTTAACAAAATGAAAACAAGACTATACTCAAATGAAAACCCTCTAAGTCTACTTTTAGAATATGCAAGCCATTAATTTTTCAATGGTGAAATCACAAGATAACTACAAACCCTTTCCAGCAACTCCATTTAAGACAACTTAAAACCAGTTTCCACCAAAACCTTCATAACTTTCACAAATCTGCATAAAAATGACTCAAACCAAAATAAAATGAAAGGTTATTAACATATCTTTCCAATGAATCCACTTATAGGTCTTAACTCTTTCATATGCATTTTTACCAAATGCTGCAACATGACTGTTCTCAGGAAACTTGGAAGTTGCAAACAACCACTTTCACCAAAACGTGCATATCTTCTTCATTTATTTATGAAATTGACCCAAACAAAAAGCATGAGAAAGAGGATTCACCCTTATATCTAACCATTGCTATATTACAGAGTTTCCAGGCTGTACATGACCGTACAAGGCCTAGAAACAGAGACTCAACACAAGAAACCTAACAAAATGCAATTGGATGTGTTTCAATCTTGCATTTTGTTAGGTTTCTTGTGTTAAGTCTTTGTTTCCAGACCTTGTATAGTCATGTACGACCTAGAAACTCTGTAATATAGCATTGGTTAGATAGAAAGGTTAATCTTCTTTCTCATGCTTTTTGTTTGGGTTAATTTCATAAAGAAATGAAGATATGCACGTTTTGGTGAAAGTGGTTGTTTGCAACTTCCAGGTTTCCTGAGAACAGTCATGTTGCAGCGTTTGGTACAAATGCATATGGAAGAGTTAAGACCTATAAGTGGATTCATTGGAAAGATATGTTAATAACCTTTCATTTTATTTTGGTTTGAGTCATTTTTATGCAGATTTGTGAAAGTTACGAAGGTTTTGGTGGAAACCGGTTTTAAGTTGTCTTAAATGGAGTTGCTAGAAAGGGTTTGTAGTTATCTTGTGATTTCACCATTGAAAAAGTAATGGCTTGCATATTTTGAAAGTAGACTCAGAGGGTTTTCATTTGAGTATGGTCTTGTTTTCATTTTGTTAAGTATTTGTTGAGATATTTGATGCGCTAGCAAGCTAAATGGTGAATTTTTCTGAGTTGTTTATGACAGTAAGAATAGGTCTCAGTACGGGTTCAATAGTCATACTTCCATGCATGCTACAGGGGTTCATTAATGCTATCTTAAACAGATCCAATCATTTATACCTTTTCAAACCATTAAACTTCATTGTTCATTGAAAGAATCCAATTCACTATCATCAAAACAGACAAATTATTTAAAATTTTGGTTTTGTTATTAATTCATGCGAACGCGCTGATTTGCAGACAGATGTGCTAATATGCGAGCGGTTGCGCTTAACAGATAGATTATTTAAAATTTTAAATAGGAAAATAACAGAAACATAAAAAATGTAATCACGTTAATTAGCAGGCGCTCGCACTGATGCGCGGGCGCACGCATCGATACGCGGGCGCACGTGCCGATACGCGGGCGCACGCGCCGATATGTGGGCGCTCACATTGATCCAACTAGAGTTAGCGCCTAAAAATTTCAAATTCAAATTTTTACTAAAACGCTCGCGCTAATCGCAGAGCGGTTGTTCTGAAATAGAAACAGAAGCGAGAAGAGAGAAGAATGAAGAGGAGGAAGAATGAGGAGGAGATAGAAGAATTTTCTAGGCGGATGCACTGAAGCCAAGGCAATCGCGTTGAAACACAGTGGCACCCAAAAATTTTGAAATTTTTCCTGCGGTTGCACCGAACCCGAGGCGGTCGCGCTGATACGTGAACCTGCAAAAAAAATTCACAAAAACTTGCAAAAAGAGGTTAAATTCAGGGACATGGGTCCCACCGGGTGTGCCAAAATGAAGAGGATAAAAGATTGGTGAGGTGGATTAGATAGCAAATATGCAAATCAAACATATAAATATATGAAATTGAAAGACATAATTTGAAATGCTCAAAACAAGAATAAAAATGCATATACCTCACAAACCTTATACCTTCTCCTTCGGATTGAACCTTTGGTGAAGTTGAATAGCACATCTCTTCAACTTGATTGGATGGGCTCCTTCTTGATGGATGTGGAATGCTCTCCAAATGCTCAACAAGGTAAGTGGATTATTGGATTAGAATGATGGATTATGAATTTGATATATTGGAGAGAGGATTAGAAGAAGATGAGAGGAGAATGGAGCAGCCTGAGGATGCATGAGAAGTGGATCCCTTTGTGAGGATAATAAGCTCCAATTTATAGATTGGAGGAAGCCAATGGAGGGCCAAGATTGATTTGATTATGAATGGTTGAGATTGATTTTGGATGGAAGGCATGGATCAAGGGTGCCTTGGGAAAATAAACAGGAATATAAAATTCCTTTGGAAAAAGGGGGGAGAAATTTGAATTTCAAACTTGAGGAATTAAAAATTCTAAAATAATGATGCATTGAGGGATTCAAAGAAATTTGAATTTCTTTGAGAGACTCAATGTTGATGTGACATGAGTGGGAATTAAAAATTAGAGAATAATGATAAGCATGATTATGAGAGATTCAAGGAGGATTAATTAGGGTAAGTGGGATTAGGAAAAGTGATTTGTAGGAATCACATGACTAGGTTAATTAATTAAAATTAATTAACTGAGTGGGGTTTAGAGGAAATAATTATTGGAGGGGACTTTAAAGGAACAGGGGAATAATTAATTTATTTGATAAATTAATCATTGGACTATAGTGACAGGATTAATTAAATTAGATTTAATTGATTCTGAGAGGAATAAGGATAACACAATTAAGTTAGTTAATTATGTTGATAGGCTTAAATTAATTAAATATTAATTTTAGGTGTCTACAATATTTTATCATTATATGTGTGTGCGTGTGTGTACATATGTATATACATATATACATACATATACATGTCTACATGTATATTTACATACATATATACATATACATACACACACATATATATGCATATGTATATGTGTGTGTATGTATATGTATATATGTATATATGTATATGTATATGTGTGTATGTACATGTACATGTATATATACATACACACATATACACATATATACATGTATATGTATATATACATACATACATATATAAATGTGTGTGTGTATCTATACACACACATGTACACACACGCACACACATTTATATACATACATAGATACATACATATACATATACATACACACACACACACACACACACACGCACATACATATATATACACATATATGTGTATATGTACACACACACAGAGATATGTATATATACATATATGTATGTGTGTGTGTATGTATGCATGTATGCATGCATGCATGTATTCATGTATGCATACATATACATACATTATATGTGTGTGTACATATATACACATCTATATATGTATATGTGTGTGTGTATATAAGCATATATGTACACATATATACATTTATGTGTGTGTACATTACATATATATATATACATTTACATGTATGTGTATGTGTATGTTTATGTGTTTACATACATACATACATATATACGTGTGTGTGTGTGTGTGTGTGTGTGTGTGTGTGTGTGTGTGTGTGTGTGTTGGAATCAAAGAACACTAAGAGGGGGTGAATCAGTGTTCTACAATTGTTAATCTTATTAATCTGTCCTTTCAACCACTTAATGTAAATAAATAAAAGTAAAGTGCAAAAATACAAAGCAAATATCCATAAAACCATAACAACGGGATTTTTACATGGAAATCTGGTTAAGGGAAAACCTTGGTGGGATTGAAACCCACAATATTAATATGCTATGTTAGAAGTATAAAAATATTACATGAGGGGAATGTACATGCATTCAAGCACACTGCCTAGAGCTCACTGCTCAATTACAATAAGTGCTACAATCTCGGAAGGCTCATTGCCTTACAAAATGATTACATATAATAATTGGAATGTCTGAACTGATAAATAGGTCATCTACAAATGCCAAAAATAGTTCCAGATAAGCACAAATTACACAATCTTACTCTGCTCTATAACAGTACTCTGTTCTGGTATTTTTCATTATTTTGAAGCTAAAATCCTTCACTTGCGCATATGAAATTGTGAACAATCACTCATAAATACTTTCCACACAACCATCGATACTAAAAATGATCATATCAATCGATCTTATATATTTGCATCATCAAATAAGATCTTCTTCATGTCGACTTCAAGAACACGACACAAAAGATGAAATGTGTAAATCAAGTTGGTTGAATTTGATCCAAAACAACCATGTGTACCAAAAAGAATTTTCCACATGCTTCCGACATGTCAGCTCATCATCCTCAAACACAAAAAACAACCACCAAAAATGATCCACATGATCCACACAATGAATATCCACACGTTACTATTGATGAATATTGTTCTAACAAAAAAACTATATACCAAACCTTCCAACTTACTCTAAACTCAACACTGGAGGCCACAAACCTGGAATAAGGTAATTTACACGTCCACAATACTTCTCTGAGATCCACAACACCAAATACTCTACACAAATGATGCACTAACCACAACTCTATACACTCTGTTTGATGTTCTGTTCTTCTCACCGGACCTCACCAAAACTCAATTTGTCTTCCAATACGAATGAATTATGAACTGTGGATGGCATATCTGATATGAGTTTCCATGAATGACAACATCTAAATGACTATGCAGTGTCTCTGCCAACAATCTCCCCCTTTGGCATTGGAGGCAACACTTAGTGAAAAATGATTGTGTTGGACCAAAACCAAAATACTATACATTTCAACCAAAATTCTAATAGCCGAACTCCAAAAATCAACAACCCCCCCTAAGATCAAAATTTTTTAGTAAGCTATGCTCCCCCTTTGACATAAATGGCAAAGGTAGGGTTCCAGAAACCACAGAATTCAAGCCAAAAAATCTATTTACATATGTGTACATACAGTCCTTACTCACAAAAACTTGAAGATGTCTACATAAGAATTCTTCAATGTATCTAGATGGCTATCCCAGCCCTTCTTTAGACTCTCCAACATAGTGTAAAGCGGAAAATAATCGAACCCTAGCTGCTCTCCCCTCTTCCAACTCCAAGGAGAGAGAAGGGAGGTTACTAGGGTTGACGGTTTTCACTTAGGGGAGACTTTACATTCAAAAGAGGGGTTGAAACCCACAAGATCCAATTCCACACAATGCAAGATTGGATTCTAAATGAGTTTCAAGGGTTAAGACAGCAAGGCTACCCTCTTTTGTAAAGAATGTGGATAGAATGATTAAGCTAGGAATGCATGAAAAGTGAGAAAGATTCGCTTATAAACTGAGATAGGAATATAGGATGAAGCTGCGGACCTGGAATTAGTAGTAAAATGTCGATACGGCACTGTCCTGCAAATTTGAGCGAAAGTTGATGGGACGATGGCGCCCGGCATGCACACGGTCCTCTGAAAAATCCGCGAAACGAAGGGGGATCGGTTCGTCTCTGCACAAGGATTCCAGATCTTCAATTTCAGCCGCGTACCTGCAACCTACACACAGAAAAGCGAAGACGATTGGGGGGTTAGGGATTAGGGGTTTGCCCTTAGGTCAAACCCCGGTTTTGGAATTAACCAAGAAATGAGAAATGTTGTAAATGTAAATGTTTGTAATGTAAAACAAGTACTAGTACCTTGTTGTAAGGATGTTTGTATCCTTATGTGCGAAGGTATAGATGTTGTTGTTTGTTGTATGTTGTATGTAGTATGTGATCTCCTCTTCAATGGTTGAATCCTTGTCTTGAATGCAACACTTAGCCTTGAATGGAGACTTAGAATGATCAATTGCTTGAAGGAATGCTTGAATGCTTGAATGCTTGAATGCTTGAATGTTTGAATACTTGAATATCGTTTCCACCTTTTTCATCCATCTAAATGAGAGAGGAAAATGTCATTTATATACTTGCCAATTAGGGTTGATAGACTGATTTTCCCGACCTTAGGCCGACCAGGAAATGTTATTTTCCAATTTGCAAACAAAAAGACCTAAAGCCCCATAGGAGACCGGGCCCAAAATAGGGCCAGGGACCAGGGCGCTGGGCACCATGGTCCTGGGGGACCAGGGCGCTGGGCGCTCTGGTCCCACCTCCCGAGACAGCAGGGTGCAAGGAGGATCAGGCCAGGGTGCTGGAAAAATGCAGTTTTTGGTGTCGTGGACAAGTTTCGGGGTCTCCATTCAGGTTTCGTGTTGCGTCGCCATCATGAAGACCCAAATGCGGTCAAAATTGCAAGTGTCGCAATTTTAGGACGCTACACATAGTTATAAGGCCACTGAAAAGATAAGCTTGTTCCTCTACAGTCTTTAGATCTGTTCGATCATTGTTGCCCAGAGCATCTTGGGTATCCTTGAGAGCACTAAGCATAATGTCCAAGTTGGGAGTGATGAGACTCCTAAGTTCTCCAACTCTGCCACTTATCCTCTCCTTATCATGACTCAGACTCTTGATCTTCTCAAGCAATGATATCACCTAGTTTTCATGACTAGTCAAGGGAACTGATAAGGGATCAATCAATTGAGATATATTGGCTAACTGATCCTCACATGCTCCTTAGATTTATTCTCAATCTCCTCAGTGAACCTTTTCAAGGATAGGCATGATTTGTACAGGTTGCCACCTTCAGACAATTCATCTTGCATGCTCTTTACATAGGCACCTAATTTGACTCTATCTTTTGCAATCATCTTCTTCAAAGTTCAGAGCCTTTTTGCATTGAATTTATTCCTGGCCTTCTAAGCAAATTTCTCAAAAGACTCAAAATGTGTATCAACATAATTGATCAAACTTCTTAACTAACCGGATGGGTTGTATGATGAATCCTTCAGAAATAAAGGCATTAATTTCTCAAAAACTTTGGATGTCAGAGTTAGCAACATTTTGTCTTCTGTGTGAGACCTCAAGAAATCTTTATTGGCCTTAGCTTGTGAAAATGATGTCATTTGAAGCTTCTAGATGGGGGATAGAGAGGTGAGGTTAATCAAACCAAGTGCACAAATTTTGGATCATCACTTATTTGTTTTCCTTTCACTACCTCTGCAATGTCTCTTGCTTCTGAAATGTGTTCTTGTTTCACCTCAACCTACACTATCTCAGTAACCTTCTCTATTTCTGCTTCCTTCTCAGATACTGAAGGCTTATCTGCATCAACTGAAGGATTATCATCATTTTCCTTATTCTCATCTTCTTTGTCTGCATCCTTTTCACCCTTTTCTTTTGCATCCTCAATCCTAACCTCTTCTGGAATATTTACATCACCCAGATCATCAACTTATACTTCCAAAATATAAGTAAAATCCTATGTCTAGACTTTCAAATAATCCTATGATGGCATGTCCTGAGTTTCCGGATGAGATTCATCTTGACCTTTCGCCGGATTAATTTCATATTGATTCTCAAGTAACACTTTTGTCAAAAAAATCTTTGTTTCTTTTACACCCTCATCACTTTTCTCGAACATGGTTTTATTCACTCTAGTCTTACTCTGAAACTTATCCTTGACTAACTCAAGGATTCTAGCTATTTCCACCTTAGATATCACACAACACAGATTAACTAATGCATATTCTCTTAATTTCTCTTATTCCCCTTTAGCTATTATTCTCCTCATGTTCAAAACATCATATAGGCTCTTAGGAATTAGTGTCATTAATTCTATCAGGGCTTTGTTATATAAATTCATATACTCTACAATTGCTTCCTCTAATGTTTTTTTCCCATTCTCATCAAAATTTTCATACCATCCTGATAATGGCTTTGAGTTGCCATTCTTTACAACTTCATTCACAATTTTATCTAAAGACATAGGAGGTTTAATTTCAAATTTACCTTGCTTCATTACCTCATCAATTTCAAATTGATTTTTATTTCTTACCAGATTTAGCTCTACCATATGGCTTTTCTTTAGTGATCATAAAGGCCTTAGTAGTTTTTGCCTTCAACTCCTTTACAACTTCATCTGATTTGGTCTCCTCATCATCCACTATCAAAAATCTTACTGACTTCCTCTTCTTTTCACCACCACTGGATGGCTTGACCGATGGTTTGGGATTGCTTACTGGCTTTGCACGACTGGAGGAGGGATTTGTGCTTCTGGTTTGCCTTAGCTTAGTCTTAGGTGCAACTTTTGATTTTTCTTTCTTCACAGTTTTCTCTTAAAGGGTATGTTCTTCTCTCTATCTTTCTGGATTGCCTCCTTTGTAATCCCCATGCTCTTTGTAAGGGCTTCTACCTCCTTCCTCACCTTCTTCTCAATTGTTAGCTTCTTAAACTTTTGATGCAGCTACAAGCTCTTCTCTTTGTATTTGCCAAATCCTTCCTCCTTAGGATCTACCAGTTTTCTCAATAAGTGTTGTGCATAGAGTTCCAAAAAAAATTCTTCCACCTCATAACCCATTGGCATAATCCATGAAGTTCTTAGCTCTACTACCTCCATCAAGCACTGATCAATATCCACCAAAAAAAAAATTGTGTCTTGATATTTTTCCACCATGGACTTAGGGATTCTTTCCCTCTCAAGCATTTCCTACTATAAATTATTGAAGTAACCACAAAGATTTGCATTTTGGTCTTTGGAGTCACCAAATTTGTATAAGTATTCCCGAATCTGCACATCTATCGGTCTGTCAAATGCCCACTGCACCTACCCAACACCCAGAACCTCATTCATAAAGTAGAAAAAAAACATAGAAGTAGGGTACCATACTTGAAAGGGTGCTTCTTATTCTCCTTTATCTTCTTCAGATTATTTATTATCTAACTTTGGGGCAACTCACAAAGATCATATTTCTTGTTTTCTCTCATCATTTCATATGCAGCATATATTGCAGTACCAGAGATAGAATTCTCCCTACTAGAATAGTAAATCTTTTAACCAATCACCATTAATGAAAACCTAATGTCATGTTCCAGAATGTCATTGATAGTCATCGCCCGTTTGTCAAATTTCAATCCAGTTGCATTAGTAACAATATCATTCATCGCAGCCTTCAATGATGGTATCTCTTCGGATGTGCATAAACCTGTTAGATCTTGAATAACATTCTTAATAATCTTGTGGGGATTGTCCAACCACATGAAATCATCATGCATTCTACTCAATATTTACTTGATTGCCCTTAGGTTTAGTTACCGGATGTATTTCCAGCACCAAAATCAAGTGCAGATCCACTTCCTGCTTCTAAATCACTCTTCTTAACCCATGTATTCTTCATCTGATCTTTTATCTCTTCAAATTTTTCTTTTCCCTTCTCATATTCTTTCACATTCTTTTTCTTGTCTTCTGGACCTCTCCTATTCATATTTTTGCTTCTACAATACTTTGCAATGTGACCGGATTTGTTGTAAGCATAGCAAACAACCTTTCCTTACATAGGCCTAAAATTTATATGACTTATTCTTGATCTATATTGATTAGAAACATGTCCAAACCTTCCACATGCATAACATTTGATATTTCTTCCATTTGGAAAGTTATTAATCACAATTCTGCATTCATTTCACTTATGACCATACTTATTGCATTTGAAACATTGACCGAAGAAAGATGGACCATTATTGTTCATCCAATTTCTACATTGACTAGCCATATGACCAAATTTGTTGCAAACAAAATAGTTACCATTGAAATTATGAGCATTAGGTTTCCTTACCAAAGGCCTTCTTGAATTGTTCTTCTTATATGTCAATTTGGAGCTTTCACCTTTCTCAAATCCAAGACCTTGTGCATCATTGGGATTCTCCTGGCTTGCAAGCATCTCATCTAGTCAGGCTAAACTGATCCGGAACTTCTCCTTGTACTCATTTTCAGAATCAAGATAAAATTTAAAAAATCACGATCTGCTTCTTAAGTTCTTCCTCTTGTTCACCAGATTCTTGTTGGTCAATCTTCAATTGTCCATTCTCATTCTCAAGTCTACAACATTCTTCAGATTTGTCTTTCAGGGACTGAGAAATATTTTCCTCATTCTTCTTCCTTTCCTCAATCTCCTTTGTCAATCTCATCACAATAGAATCCATTTAATTCTTCAGGATTGTATTAACTCTAGCAAGTTTCTCACATTCTTCTTGTCTTTTCCTTCAGGGATTCTTCATAAATTCTTTGACTTTCTTTCTCCTCCAGCTTACCAACAAGTTCCTTTCTCTTCTCCCTTGACTTGTTCAACTGGTCTTTCAATGATTTAATGAAGTTCTTAGCATCCTTAAGGTTTGTTTTCACTTTTCAGTTCTCATCTTGTGCTTGATCAAGATCATCAAGTGCCACAAGAAGCTATTGTTTAAGACTTCTAAAATCCATTGATTCACTTTCTTGGATCCACCTCAAGATGTTAGGCTTATTCTGAGGAACTAGGCTTTAATACCAATTGCTGGAATCAAGGAACGTTGAGAGGGGGGGTGAATCAGTGTCCTGCAATTTTTAGTCTTATTAATATGTCCTTTCAACCACTTAATGCAAATGAATAAAAGTAAAGTGCACAAACACAAAGAAAATATCCATAACACTAGGATTTTTACGTGGAAACCCAGTTAAGGGAAAAACCACGATGGGATTGAAACCCACTATTGGAGTTGAGGAAAAATCAACTCTACATCTCCTAAAGATCACTTACATGCAAACCTGTCACAAAAGGAGAGAGGCAAAAAAGCTATGGAGGCCAGAATTTAGAGTTCCAAAAAAGAGGAGTCATATTGATTGTGCAACAAGAATGCAATTCAATAATTGTAGTTGTTATGAAAATACAAAGAGAAAATCCTTATAAAAGGATACTCGAAACCCTAAAGGAGAAAACCCTAAAGAATTATAAGATTCTTAAGTTTAGCTTAAGCATGGAGTATAATAGACTAATAATTAAATAAATAATTATTAGCCAATAAAAGATAACTCCAACACCCCCCCTTAAGATGAACTTAGGGAGTAGCTAAAAACCAACTAAGGACTAAAAAAGCATGTTTAAAAGGCAAGAAAGCAATAATGGGTCCCGACAACTAGGCCTGATGAGGTACCCAAGTACAATAAAATCTCTATAAATTGGAGAAAAATGAGAAAACCCTGTAGGAACAAAAGTCCTCTCCAAGAAGAGATGAAAGCTCAAGTGAAGGACTAAGAAGCCTCCAAACAAGATTGTTCCAGAAGATATGAACAAAAAGAAGAGAATGAAGAACACCACTGAAGCATGAAATAGCTACAAACACTATTGAAGAGTAACTACTGATATGAGGAACCTCCACTGAAATAGAACATGACTAGGTAGAGAAGACTGTAATCTACATGAGTGTCCTCAAACTACACTACTCGAATCAGATGGCAAACAAAGGCAAACAAGTGAACTCGAAGATACAGATGGCATGAAACACCAAATCCTACAGAGTTGATCAATCAAACCAAGGAAGCATTAGAAACAAAAGGACAAACCTCCCCATAATGCTGAAAAGGGAGAGGCACAAGTACACTGAAAAGAATGCCCAACAAGAGCTACATGATAAAGAACCAAGAACATCGAAGGTGCAGAGAAAGTACATAGTGCGTGGAAGGAACAGTCACTTGAAACACATCATGAGGCTAATGTCGTGGAAGGAACACTCACGTGATAAAGGTAGATGGAAAACAAAGGCAAACATCAACCCCCCCATTGTACTTTATAAGTAGTGCATGTACAATAAGGCACAAGATGTGCAAGATCTCAAGTATACAATGCATAGTGGCACTTTATCTCAGTGTGTTTGCATAAATAAAATATTACAATGATCAGACAAGATAGAAGACTAGAAATACAGAAAGAACAGCCAAAGACAAGACATCCTACTCAAAGAAAGAGATCTCACGACCTGAAACGTCCAAGATATTCACCAGAGTAATGAAAAGAGAAAAACTGAATAAAATATACTTGGAGCAGAATCTAGAAAGAAAACTCATATGAATGGAAAGAAAATAGAACAATATTTTCAATGATATAAAGTTTTCAAAAAATGGAGGTCGGATGCTCAAGTTATGTCTCCTGGAGTGCAAAAAAAACCTCTAGCTTTGACAGAAAAAATGCCCCAGATGCATCTGTCACCGAAAATAGAAAAATTATATATCAAAATTCATGGAATCAACCTTCTGAATCCAACTAAAATGTCCTTTTGGCACCAAAATGTACCAAAAAATCAGGTACCCCCATAAATTAAAAAAAACAACTGCACAAGCCCTCGAATACATAGATTTGAAGAACAAGGCCCAAAATCTCCAATGAAGAGAAAGGGGCATGCAGATCTAGAGCTCTAATACCATATTAGAGTTGAGGAAAAATAAACTCTAGAACTCCCAAAGATCATCTGCATACAAACCTGTCACAGAAGGAGAGAAGCAAAAAAGCTATGAAGGCCAGAATTCAGAGATCCAGAAAAGAGGAGTCATATTGATTGTGCAACAAGAATGCAATTCAATAATTACAGTTGTTATGAAAATACAAAGAGAGAATCCTTATAAAAGGATACTCAAAACCCTAAAGGAGAAAACCCTAAAGAATTATAAGATTCCTAAGTTTAGCTTAATCAAAGAGTATAATAGACTACTAATTAAATAAATAATTATTAGCTAATAAAATATAACTCCAACACCCACAATATTAATATACTCTGTTAGAAGTATAAAAATATTACATGAGGGGAATGCACATGCATTCAGGCACACTACCTAGAGCTCACTGCTCAATTACAATAAGAGCTACAACCCTGGAAGGCTCACTACCTTACAAAATGATTACATATAATAATTTGAATGTCTAAACTAATAAACAACATCTACAAATGCCAAAAACAGTTTTAGTTAAGCACAAATTTCACAATCTTACTCTACTTTGCAATATTGTTCTGTTCTGGTATTCTACTATATTCTGAAGCTCAAATCCTTCACTTGTGCATATGAAATTGCACATAATCACTCATAATTACTTTCCACACAACCATCGATACTAAAAATGATCATATCAATCAGTCTTATATGTTTTCATCATCAAATAAGATCTTCGTGTCAGCTTCAAGAACACAACACAAAAGATGGAATGTGTAAATTAAGTCGGCTCTCAATCCAATCCAAAACAATCATGCAGACCAAAAATAATTGTCCACATGCCTCCCACATGTTGTTTCATCATCCTCGAACACAAAAACAATCACCAAAAATGATCCACAGGATCCGCACAATGAATATCCACATGTTATTACTGATGAACATTGTTCTAACCAAAAACTTGTATACCGGACCTTCCAACTTACTCAAAACTCAACACTGGAGACCACAAACCTGGAATAAGGTAATTTACACGTCCACAATACTTCTCCAAGATCTGCAACACCAAATTTTCAACACAAATGATCCGCTAACTACAACACTATACACTCTGTCGGATGTTATGTTCTTCTCACCAAACCTCACCAAAACTCAATTTGTCTTTCGGTATGAATGAAATAAACTACAAATGGAATATCTAATATGAGTTGTCATCAATAAGAACATTTGAACAAATATGCAACGTCTCTACCAATAGTGTGTGTGTGTGTGTGTATTTTACAAGATTATTATTATACATTACCAATGGTCGATAGGGACTAAGTTATGTAAATTTCAAAGTCTTTAAATATATTCAAAACTGTTAAACGATTGTGATATAAAAAATGTCTAGGTACCTAGGGTTAAATGAACCTTAGGTTAGAGAAACTTATGGAAAAGGTCTAGATGCTAAAAGGCCATTACCATTTGTTAGTCTCTCATCATGGTACCACAAAATGTGTCTCATCTTGTGCCCCAAGGTACCTACAACCAACCATGGGGCTTATAGAAGTCCACCAACCAATTCATTAGTCAAATTCAATTGTAAATAAAATTAATATGTTAAATTTAATTGATACGTGATAATGATAATGACAATAATAACATGCAATAATAATAGCGTCAAGATTCACAACCAACACACACACATCACACATAGGTCCTCATTGCAAAATCCAAGTTCCGCCATTATCAAGATTATATTGGGGAGTCAAGCTAGATAGTTATCAAGGTTTCTAGAGGATATGATAGAAACAAAAATAATATTTTTGACCTATCTTTTATGCATTTTATCATCTATAAAGTTTGATGGGCTCTTAGAGACTAACAAGATTGATCCTTGAAAACTTTGTTCTTAACTTTTACTCACTAATAATGGACTTATATTTTGACTAGTTTAGTAGGGTCATTATTTACAATCTACTTCTATTAACAAATTACCACCACACAAATTTGTAGAGAGGGAGAAAAACATTTCTCTTCTAGCTCAACATTGGCATAACAATGTTATGTGGCAAGGTGATGTCATATGTATAGTTGCAAAAACATGTTATTCAATCCCATAAATTTAGATAAAGTGTGATATATTCTTAAGAGAATTATTATAGCACTCAATCCATCTAATATAATGATGATTCCATAGTTTTTCATTTATTTTTGTTGGTGTGAATACTTGGTTATATCCTAACTAGTTTATAGTTGGCACCTATTCATATTGTTAAGTTTACTTAAGATAGCTTATTCGTCACATAGAACTCTCATTTAATATTACAGTTCATGTTAATTATCTTAGGTGTCATTCTAGATAGAGATATTCACAACTCAGTATTCAATATTAGTTTCATAATGCATCATACATTTAATTTTGTATCAAGGGTAGTTGTAACTGCCTCATCATATCTTGCCTATTTAAAAAAGGCAATTCGACATTTGTAAGTTATCTCAACAATATCTTTTATCTTTCCTAGTGAAATATTTATCTCTTTATATGGAAGTTGTTATAATCATGATCCCAAATTGGAAGCCTCACTCTAACATGGTATTAGAACCTTTAAATTGTATCTCTTTTCAATCTGAGACCCTTCACAAACTTTGTTAAGATCTTGAGAGTCTTCAAATTGGTGATATATCTTGCTACCATTGTATTTGGTGCCAACCACTCTGTTCCATATTTCTCTCTTAGTTAATTGTACCAATAGTTCTGTATTTTATTCATGGGTTTCTATTATCATCTCCTTGTGATATTCTAGACTACATATTATCTGATTGCATATTTTTCCCTATTTAGGCTCTATTATTAGCATCCTCACTTATTAGTTATTGGTTGTTCATGGTTTTGGGATTTATATAGATTTTATTGTTGAGACTTCTTCCTTATTATTTCATTATGGATATGGGGTTTCTTCTACATGCACCATTTGATTTACTTATTCCCAAGGGGATACATATTGTTTGTCAAGTCATGAACATTTCTTTTATCTTTCGCCATGCTTCAGTCCAATTTTGAGGATACTTCATTATGTGGGAAAATGTTTTCTCTAGATTTCTCTTCATTGGAGGGGTGATTGTATTATATTTTATTGATAGATAACTGCACCAAAATGGTTAACAAAAAGGGGTATAAGTGGCCACTTTTTTTTTAAATCAGCTAAACTTGAACTTGGAGCAGCAATTTGAGACTCTTCCACTCAAAATTTGAAGGTTAAAAAAGAACAAGAATTGTTGTACTCTAAATCTAGTTTCCAAACTACTAAATGTTTTCAAAAATGGATAATATTATCGCAATCAAATCTTCTAGGAACACGAAACTATTCATGTCTTTCAGTAAAACATAACATAGTGCCATGTGTGTGCATCAAAAAAGTTTTAGTTACATTTAATATTTTGAAAAACCCTTTGGTAGAAATATAATCAAGATTCAATATTAGAATTTGTGTATTTTTTGTAAATTTTTGTTGAGTATTTTTTTATGATTTTTTGAAGTGGACACATCCTAAAAATCAAGTACTTGTTTGTGTGCATCACATAACTTGCACCAAAATAATCAAAAATTCGATTTACCTTTTTTAAAGTGTAAAGAATAAAGTGTAGAATAATAATATATAATTTGTTTCAAATTTCGATAATTAGTAAAAAATTTACTAAAAAAAATGGTACACATGTCTCAAAGAACTTTGGAGACACTGGTAAAAGAAATTAAAAATTAATATGTTAATGTTGTTCAAATATTTAAAAAATATTCTTAGAAAGCTAAAAAGATGTGTGAAATTATGGTGGCAATATTACAAATACCGACTTGATAAAGTGTAAACTTGATGATGAGGAAGTTGAGAAACTATATTTGAAGAAGAAAACATGCAAAAAGGAGGGAAATAAGGCTCCCAAACCTCTGCCTCAATACAAGACATCACACATATGTGTAAGAACCCATTCATGGTTTTAATTTAAGAAACTTGTTTTGACTTTTATGCGAAAGGAACTGATACACATTAAATGACTTATGTCATACATGTATACACACACACACACACACACATACATATATGTGTATACATGTGTATACACACACACATATGTGTGTGTGTTTCAAATGTGATGTTGATGGTGTTGGCAACAATAATACAGGAAAACTGAGAGGGGGGGTGAATCAGTTTTCACCAAGCTAAAAAAATTAACCTCAACTTAAGATCTAATCAAGAACAACAATAACAAAGATAAACACCACATCAACAACACACATAACACACAGATTTTTGACGTGGCAAACACGGTTAAAGGAAAAAACATGGTAGGAACCTACCTATAATATGATGATACTCTACAACAATATGTGCAAATATTACAGTGAGGAATACACATGCATTCAAACACATTTCCTAGAGCTCACTGCTCAAAATAACAAAGGGCTACAACCCTAGGAAGGCTCACTACCTTACAAAGATCGGGCAACAATCCGGATTACATGAACTGAAAGAATAGCATCTCCAAATGCCTAATTATAGTTCCAGTTAAGCACATTGTCTACTCTTCAACTCACTTCTTCACTCTTCCAAAAGATCAATTCGCTTGTTCGCACATACAATGCTCTCTAATAACATAGATACACCACAAACACACATTGTCACTCTTATTTATACAAATCATCAACCTTAATTTTAAGGTCAACTCAACTCATAAGACCTAATTATAGAATTACATCACACAATACATAAATCAATATGCAGACAAATACATGTCGGTGAGGACATAGCACAGACCCAAATAAAATCCTCGAACACGCAACACCACCAAATATCATGCCAAGATCATCTGCAATATGCAAGAACCATCGAGTCGGGCAAAAAGGTCATATAATACGAAGAATACTACCAAACCAATAAAATCTTCAATAACTCACACCACGATCAACGAGGACCACCAAAATGAATAGAACACAATCGAAGAACATCAACAAGTAATGTGAATTCCTCCACAACAACCGCAACAACTCGGATAACTAGAATCATCATCATTTCCCTTTTGGAGCTCAAGTACACCAATGACAAACTGAAAGATACGCTTGTGAATTTCCAAATCATGAACCACCCAAACTAAGGACACACATGAATGTCCCAAACATTCCCCAAAATCCTCATAGCATAAAGAATCAACTCTAGAGCAATACAACTCCGGAATCACAAATCTACAATATAGAATCAACAGAAAAACAAAACATCACACCGGATCACATAACTCAATCAAATAACCTTCCAGAACACTGAAACTCATATTGAATCAACTAGAGATAAGTATCCCAAAACCCATTAATCTACATCAGTATATCTACAACCAAACCAACTCTCTGCAACACCGAAGCACAAGAAACACAGGAATATGTTGACATCAATGACAACACATTCCAACAACTCTAACATCCGACAATCTCCTCCTTTGGCATTGATGGAAACATATGGATGTATAAAACATTCAATGCAAAGAAATAAATCAACTCCAGCAATATCCCCCTGAGATCATTTACACATAGCTCTCTACCTCAGATAGATAAGGCAGTTTTTCACATTCTTCTCTCCCCCTTTGACATCAATGCTAAAGGAATACACAAATAATTATTCTCTCCCTCTTAGAACAAACTTACAAATTTGAATAACCGAATCACATACTAACTACTCCCCCTGAGTAGTAGCTCCCACTCATCAATCTGGCTAACGGGATAAGAAAATGAAGTCCACCAGATCGATGTGTCTCAATGCATTTAGTTCACACCAATAGGGGCAATCACCCCTAACTTCTCTCTCAAATATACAAATGTATCTGTGGGCAAAGGCTTCATGAAGATATCTGCAATTTGTTCCTTTGTAGATACATACTCCAATCTGACTTCTTTCTCATTCACCTTCTCTCTCAAGAAATGAAATTTGATTGATATATGTTTTATCTTAGAATGCAACACCGGATTCTTAGAAATATTGATAGCACTTGAATTGTCACAATATATAATAGTAGGTTCATTATAAATATCTCTAATATCCTTTGGCATCCACTTCATCCAGATTACCTAAGTACAGTTGCTAGTAGCAACAATGTATTCAGCTTCTGCAATAAATAAAGAAATAGCATCTTACTTCCTACTTGCCCAAGAAATGAACTTCTTTTCCAAAAAGAATGCTCCACTGGTAGTGTTCTTATGGTCATCAAAATCACTTGCCCAATCAGCATCTATATAAACACTCAAAATGAAATCATCATTCTTCGGATACCACAAACCATAATCAATTGTTTCCTTCAAATATCTAAATATCCTCTTCACAACAGTAACATGCCTTTCCTTAGGATCATCTAGGAATATTGCAACAAGACATACAACATTCATAATGTCAAGTCTAGTTTGAGTCAAATATAGCAGTCCACCAATCATAGATCTATACAAAGTATGATTAGCCTTCATAGATTCATCATCTTTCGTCATCTTGCATCCAATTACCATAGGAGTTCAAACAAGTTTGGAATCATCTAACCCAAACTTCTTCAGCAATTCCTTCACATACTTAGATTGAGATATGAAAATGCCTTTGTCAATTTGTGTTATTTGTAATCCCATAAATAATTTCATCTCTTCTATAGACATCTCAAACTCTATTTCCATATCATCAACAAACTTCTTACTCAAATCGTCATCTCCTCCAAAAATAATGTCATCAACAAAAACTTCAACAATCAAAATATTATCATTATCAATCTTGAAGTATAAGTTACTATCAGTAGTACCTTTACAAAATCCCAACTTCATCAAATACCTATTCAATCTAACGTACCAAGCTCTAGGGGCTTGTTTGATTCCATACAATGTTTTCTTCAATCTGCATACAATGTCTTCTTCATCTATCAATGAAAATCCATCCAGTTGCTCAATGTATACTTCCTCTTCTGATTCACCATTCAAAAAGGTTGACTTCACATCCATCTAATATACCTTGAAATTCTTATGAGCAACATATGCAAGAAATAATCTAATAGCTTCAATTCTAGCTACCAGAGCAAAAGTCTACTCAAAATCAATACCTTCCATTTGTGAATATCCTTTACATACAAGTCTTGCTTTGTTTATAAAAACTTCTCCATCTTCATTTAGTTTATTCCAAAACACCCATTTAGTACCAATTACATTCTTGTCTTTAGGTCTTGGAACAAGTTCCCATGTATTATTTTTCTCAATCTGATTTAACTCTTTTTCCATGGATTTTACCCAATCTTTATCTTACAAGCTTTGGCAACATCTTTAGGCTCAATTTTGGAAATCAAACATGTCTCTTCAACAATAATTGTTCTCCTAGTCACCACACCTTTACTTTTATCACCAATAATCTGATTCTCTGAATGATTTAATCTTGCATACCTAGGGGTCTTCTGATTGTTCTGATTTTCAGTCTCTTGAACTTCTTCACCGCCAACAACATCTAGATTTACTAACTCTTTGGATCACTCTGTTTCATGCTCGGAGTCTACACTTGCTTTGAAGTAACATCCTGATCATTGGATTCATGTCCGCATGCTCTAATTTTCTTCTCATGACTCTCATCAACCTTCACATTTGCACTTTCCACTATCTTTCTTAGTCTTCTGTTGCAAGACCGGTAGGTCTTGCTCTTAGTAGAATATCCAAAAAAGATTCCTTCATCACATGTTGCATCAAATTTTCCTATATTCTCATATCTTTTGATATAACATTTGCTTCCAGAGATTCTGAAATATCTAATTGTAGGAACATGACCAAACCATAACTCATAAGGAGCCTTACAGAAATCACCTTTTATATGCACTCGGTTGAATGTGTACACAACAGTTCTAACAGATTCTCTCCAATAGATATGCAAAACATTTCCTTCAATCATCATAGTCCTAACAACATCCAAAATAGTTGTGTTCTTTCTTTCAACAACTTCATTCTGTTGAGGGGTTCGCTGAGCTAATAGTTGTCTCCTGATTCTATGCTCTTCACAAAAAGAATTAAACTCATCGGAAGTGAATTCTCCTCCTTCGTCAGATCTTAGAGCTATTCAAGATCTTCCATTTCCCATTCTTAAATTTTAAATCATATCCCCTATCAACCTTTTATCCAACACAAAAGATTATGCTTCAAACCATCAACATATAAAATAGATCATCATTATTATTCTTACCATCAAGAGAAATAGAACCTCTATCACAAATTACACAAGCTTTGTTGTCTCCAAATCTTACTACACCGTCATCATACTTCCCCATATTCACAGATTTACCTTTATCACCTGTTATGTGATGTGAACAACCATTGTTAATCACACATTAATCTTTCTCTTCAATCTTAGCAACCAAAGCTTTCTCTTCAATAATGCAACTTGTAGAATCAGCAAGTATCGGATCATCTTCCTTGATAGAAATGAACACAAATTCATCTTCTCAATTCCCTTTCTTAGACTCATCATCTGTCACACCTTCATCAGCAACATAATAACACTTCTTCTAATATCTATACTAGCAATTAGGCTTGTAGGGCTTATCATACTTTGACACTCTTTTAGCTCTTTCAGGACACTTAGAAGCAAAATTTCTTATCTTATTGCATGAAAAACATTTCAAAGGTAACTTCCCTTCATACTTACTGGCTCCCTTAGGCAATGTTTTAGCAATAAGTTCTTCAAGCTCTTCCAATTCTCTTTCATGTTCTTCCATCTCTCTCATTTCCCTTTCATATCTCGAAACCCTAGTTGAACTCTCTCTTAGATCATACTTTTGCTTCTCAGATACAGTAGCTTTAAATGCAGTCTCATCTTTGCCATGTGATTCACCAAAATCACTCAATTTAAAAGAAGCAAGCTTACGAACCAACATATCTCTTGTCACAGTTCTCACAATCTAGATCTCATCAATAGCAGCAACTTTATGTTTGTAAGAAGGCAAGGATCTCAACACTTAAGCTACAATCTCGTCTTCTTCAAGGACTCCACCGACACATCTGATGTTCAATACAAGATCATTCACTTTAGCCATAAAAGATGAAATATTCTCATCTTCTCTCATTCTTAGAAACTCATACTTTCCTTTCAAGATTTGTAATTTAGCAACTTTCATATGTTTATCTCTTTCATACAAGGTTTCTAGCTTCTCCCAAATCTCATGATCAGTTTGTAATTTAGCAACTTTCACATGTTTATCCCATAACATTTCATCTCTGCATCAATCAGGGCACTCAAGAATGCTTCTTTAGCTCTTATATTATGTTCAACATCCTTTATCTCAGCTGCAATAATAGGACCATTCTGAGGAACATTGTAGGCATTCTTTGTGATCTTCCAATAATCTTCTCCAAGATATTTCAAGTGACACTCCATCTGGTCCTTCCATATAGTGTAATTAGTTCCATCAAATCTCATACTCTCCTCCTTGGAAACAACAGTTGCCATCTCAGATCTCCTCAAGCGATTAAGCTCCTTCCAGAGGATCTAGCTCTGATACCAATTGTTGGCAATAACAATGCACAAAAACTGAGAGGGCAGAGGTAAATCGGTTTTCACCAAGATGAACAAATTAAACTTAACTTAAGATCTGATCAAGAAAATAAATAACAAAGATAAACACCACATCAACAACACACATAACACATATTTTTGACATGGAAAACCCGGTTAAGGGAAAAACCATGGTGGGAACCTACCCACAATATGAAGATTGAAGGAAATATCCCACCTCTCTCCCCTCTATAGGTATATCCCACCTTCTCTACCTCTCATCCCTTCCTTGTACCCTAATTTATATCCTTGACTCCCTTCCTCTCTTTTCTCTCTCACTCTCTTATTATTTCTCTCCCCTCCCACTCGTTTCTCTTGTTCTCTACCGATCCCTTCTATCCTCTCTCTCCCCATATCTAGGGCTCTCCTTCCCTCCCTATTCACCTCACTACCTCTCCCTCCCTATATTATTACCCACCTCTCTCTCCCCCTCTAGGTTTCTCTAGGTCTCTAGCTGATGTAGAGATCTTGTGCCTAGCTCTCCAATTCACCCTTACTCACCCCAACTCCTCAACTCACCCTTCTACTCAAGCTCCTCCAAGGTAACTTGTTAGGGTACACTCCTTATACCTCCAAGGCCTAAATTTTATTGGCTTTCCTCCTAGGTATAGCCTCTTGAGGTTTCTTGTTGGTTTTGACCCAAATCTCTGATTTTGAGATGGTCTCCTACGAGTTTCCCAAAACTCCAGCTAGGCTCCAAAGACCTCCGCCAAGGACCTTCACTCTAACCATGTTTAAAGTTTGTGGTTATGTTTTTCAGGTATTTTCAAGGTCATTTTATTCATTATAAAGGTTTTCACCTTCCTCCCAAGCCCTAGGCTTTCAACTTGCTTCTACCGGCTGCTATTAGGCCTAAATGACTAACCCTTCTAGGAATTATTTTGGTCTTTTCCCCAAAAATTTCCTAAAAACCCCTAGATATTTTTATATATTCACATACCCATTTGGAATTTAAACAAGATCACAAATTTTCCCATCTGGGTTTGTCGTACAACTAGGGTAACTCAAAACAAGCTAGTTTTAAGGGGTTTAGGGCTTCCAGGCAGTTTTGGAAGATGTGCTCCAAAATCTTCACCAGTCAAAATATAAAACCAAAAAAATCTTGGATTATTTTATTAAACCCATAGATCTTTCAAAAACATTATGGGTTGCTGGGGTATCACTTCTCCATGGCATCGAAAATGAGCAATCTCTGCTGCCCCTACACACTAGCTACAAGCTTGTGTGTTATTCATCTCACCCATTCTCCTCCTTGTGGCCTACAAAAACACAAAATGCCTACTCTAAAACTATTTAAAGAGCCTACCCAAGCCATCCAATGGATTGAAACTTGTTTCATTCATGGATGCTCAGGTAAAATACATTTTTACAATCAAAACCCCAAATTTCAAAGGTTTGTGAGCAACTTTCACAAAAACAGTGATAACTTTTGATTCAAAGCACTTCATACCTTCATATTATACTTGTTGGAAAGGTAAAAAAAAATTCTAACTTCCTATGCTACTATTAGAACCATATCAGACTGTACAGGTTGTACAAAATCAGAAATTCAAAGCAAAAATAGTCCAAATGTGAGAAAAAGCAAAGGAAACCCTTGGCAAATGAATGGAATACAAAACCAAAAGTTTATTAACCTTGTATTGGAGATGTTTAGAAGTTTTTATACACAATTTCAAGTTGGTTCCAACCAACTTCCAATGCCATTTCCTTCATGGACAACTTTTGCCTAAAAATGCAAAAGTTGTCATGACATTTTTCACAACTTTTACCTATGAGTGCAAAAACACACTCCAAGGCTATCAAGGCCTTAAAAATCACTCAAATGGCATCCTAAAATGGATTTAAACCATTTACAAAAATCCTAGAAAGTTTCCAGGCATCCACCTGGTACAAACCAAAAAATTGACATTTTGACAATATTTCAGGATAATGACAATTTTGGATCCTGAGCACAACAAAAGTGTGGACAACCAAACTATGGCTTCAAAAAGAATCATAGGACTTATTCCACCTTATTAAAATGTAAAATAACTTGAAATCACACAAAAACTCTAAAATGCAAGAAAAGACAACTTTGAGCTAGGTGCTTTGCACCATACTCCCCTAGGGCAAGGAACTCAAGTCCCTTGAGTTATCAAGTCTGCTAGTTGCACTCCATGATGAATTATGTCAACTTATAACATCCATGTAGCCTCTGAATGAGGTAGACATGCCCACTTCACAAGATAATGTTTGTAGATGCCCTTTCTTGTCTTCTTGATCACCTTGGTATCCAAGATGCTTTCCAACTGAATCGGTTGACTAATTGGTAAATCCTTCACCCAATCCTCTTCAGATTGCAATGTGGTATCCATCTAAGAGAACTGAGATTCTCCTTTATAGGGATACAAGTCACAAATATTGAAAATAGGAGATATGGCCAAAGAAGGAGGTAGTTCAACCTCATAGGCATTTTGGCCAAACTTATGCACAATCTTGAGTGGCCCAATCCTCTTCATCATCAACTTGGTTGGCTGTCCTTTTGGAAGTCTTTCCTTTCTGAGATAAGCCAAAACTAAGTCTCCAACCTTAAATTGCAAGTTCCTCCTTGATTGATCAGCTTGTTCCTTATATTTTCCTAATTTTTGTTGCAAGGACTGCCACACTTTGTCATGAATTTCCTTAATACCTTCAGCAAAACTCTCTCCTTGAACACTCTTATGGGTCATTGTACTGATATCACTAAGTTCTAAGACACCTCTAGGGTGCATTCGATAAACAATTTCAAAAGGACTTTTGCCTATGCTTTGGTTGACTGAATCATTGTATGCATACTCTGCTTGGCTGATCACTAAGTCCCAAGTCTGACCATGCTACTTAGTGAGACACCTTAGGAGATTACCCAAGGACCTATTGAACACCTCAGTCTGACCATCTAATTGTGGATGGTAGGCAGATGAAAATGAGAGTCTAGTACCCAGCTTCTTCCACAAGGTTCTCCGGAAGTGACACAAAAACTTAACATCCCTATCACTCACAATGCTAACTGGAAGTCCATGGATTCTTACTATTTCTTTGAAGAAAAGACCTGCAATATAGGTGGCATCATTGGTACTCTTACAAGGGATGAAGTGAGCCATTTTGTTGAACCTATCTACCACCCAATAAACACTATCAAATCATCTTGGTGTTCTTGGTAAACCCAACACAAAGTCCATGCTCAAACATTCCCAAGGCCTTTGGGGTATGACTAAGGGCTGATATAAACCTGCATTACTTGCTGATCCTTTTGCTCTCTGACATATGGCACATTGTTCAACAAATCTCCTTACTTCTGATTGCAACTTGGGCCAATAGTAGAATTGACTAACCTGCTCCATTGTTTTATCATTGCCAAAATGACCTCCTAGACCCCCTTGATGTTTCTCTTGAATGATGTTTTGTCTCATAGAGAATTGGGGTATACAAAGGAGATGTCCTTTAAATAGAAAACCTTCCTGTATCATATACTCTGAGTAGAAAACATGAGAGGTGTTAGAAAAATCAGAACATGTAGCATATATATTAGCAAAATCTTTGTCTTCTTTATAAAGGTCTCTCAACTCCTCCAACCCCACACTGTACAATTTAATCTCTTGTATGGTCATGACTCTCCTACTGAGTGCATCAACAACTTTATTTGAGGTTCCCTTCTTATGCTTGATAGTGAAGGTATAAGATTGTAGGTATTCTACCCACTTGAGGTGCTTCCGATTCAACTTCTCTTGGCCATTGAGAAAACTAAGGGCATGGTTGTCAGTATAGACCACAAACTCTTTGGGCAACAAGTAATGATGCCACTTCTTCAAGGCTTGCACCATGGCATACAACTCCAAGTCATAAACAAAGTACTTTTGTTTTGCTTCATTCAACTTTTCAGAGAAAAAGGCTATGGGAAGACCCTCTTGACTCAAAATAGCCCCTATTGCTCTTTGACTAGCATCACACTCAACTATAAATAACTAATTGAAATCAGGTAACCTAAGGGTAGGTAACTCAACTATCTTCTTTTTCAACAACTCAAATCCCTTTTGGGCCTCCTCTATCCACCCAAACTGACACTTGACTCCCCCTTTGATAGTATTGAGCACAAGAGCACACACATGACTAAAGTTTCTTACAAACTTCCTATAAAAGGATGCTAACCCATGAAAGCTCCTAACATCACTAATATTCTTAGGTGTAGGCCAACTAAGGATTGCCTCAACCTTACTAGGATCCATTTTTAGACAACCTTGTGAAATGACAAAACCAAGATATACAAGTTCAGTCTTGAGAAACTCACACTTCTCAAGGTTGATTTTGAGTTGTGCCTTTTTTAGCTTCTTCAAGACCATCTCCACATCCTTGAGATATTCTTCTTTGGACCTGCTAAAGATTAGAATGTCATCAAGATATACAATCACAAATTTACCTATGAACTCAGCCAAGACTTCATTCATGAGCCTGAAAGGTGCTAGGTGCATTGGTAAGGCCGAATGGCATGACCAACCACTCATAGAGGCCAGCATTGGTCCTAAAGGTTGTCTTCCATTCATCCCCTAGTCTAATTCTTATCTGATGATAACCTGATTTTAAATCTACCTTTGTGAAGTAGCTTGCACCCCCAAGATTCTCCAATAGGTCTTCTATCCTTGGCATAGGGAACCGGTACCTTATAGTGATCTTATTGATTGCTCTGGAATCTGTACACATTCTCCATTTTCCCCCTTTCTTGGGTGCTAAGACAGTAGGTACAACACATGGACTCAAACTCTTTTTGATGAATCCTTTGTCCAAGAGCTCCTGCACTTGTTTGGCAATTTCTTCATTTTGACTAGGTGTCATTTTGTAGGCAGCCTTGTTAGGGAAAGTTGCCCCTGGAATCAGGTCTATTTGGTGATTTACATCCATCATTGGTGGAAAAGAATCAGGTAGATCTTCTCCTATTACTTCTGCATATTGTTTGAGTAAACCTTTCACCTCTTGTGGCACTTCTTCCATTGGATCTGCCTTACCTTCTTCACTAGGTTTGAGCACAATAGCATACCCTTGACCTCCTTCTTGTTTAATCACCTTAAGAAACTCTTTCCCACTCAACATCATCACACTTGATCCCACTTGTTTTTCTTCTTTTGGATCAAGTAATGGATCCATTTGATACCTCTTACCATTCTTGATAATGATATAGCTATTCTTTTCTCCATCATGTTGAGCCTTTACATCAAATTGCCATGGATGTCCCAACAGCAAATGGCAAGCATCCATAGGCAATATATCACACAAAATCTTGTCCTTATACTTACCAATCTCATAGTCTACCCATGCTTACTCATCAACTAAGACATGTTGGCCCTGGTTGAGCCATGACACCTTGTAGGGAGTGAGATGTGGCAGCCTTTTTAACTTGAGTTTATCCACCATTTCAGTTGAAACTATATTCTCAGTTGAACCTGAGTCTACAATCACTTTGCAAATCTTTCCTTGAGACTTACAAGTTGTTCTAAACAAACTCTTCCTTTGTGGTGGCTCTTGAGCTTGAGGAATCTTCAACAAAGACCTTCTTAGCATTAAATTTTCACCATCTGTCACTGGGCTTGCCTTGCTGAGAAGGGAAGACACACTTTGATTGTCTTCTTCCTACACTAATTATGTTCTTCTCTCACCCATGTATGAGTTTGAAGATCTGGTTGCTTTCTCTGGACACCTTCCCATTGTGTGGCCAACTTGATTACAATTGTAACATCTACCAGTGAAAACTGAATTTCCTCTTTCTGAGCTTCCAAATCTGCCCCTAGAATTGTTTCTTCCTCTGAAGGATCCTCTAAATGGCCCCCTTGAAGAATCTCCACCACCTTCTTGCCTTGAGTTTTCTTCATTCCTTGATGTTTGTTGTCCTCTATTAAAAGTACCCCTTCCTCTAAAGGATCTGCCACCTCTAAACTTTTGAGTTTGTTCACTCCTCCTCTTGATTTTGTCTTCTGCCCTTAATGCTAACTGAAAACACTTATGAACAGTATCAAGAGTAAGGATACTGATTTCATCTTGTATATTTTGTCTCAATCCATTAATGTATCTAGCCAATTTCTCTACCTCATTCTCATGCTTCTTAGCTCTGAGGCTTAGTTTATGGAATTCCTTCATGTAAGCATTGACATCTAGCTCCCTTTGTTTCAGATTTTGTAGTCTCTTATGAATTTGAACCTCATAATCTCCTGGAAGAAATTGTGCCTTAAGTCTGATCTTCATATGCTCCCATGAAGTTATCTTCTTTTTGACTTCTTGTATCCTTTCTTCTTGCATCATATTCCACCAAACCAATGTTGATCCTCTCATTCTTGATTTGGCCACATTAACTCTTTTCTCTTTTGCTACCTCTTTGTAATCAAAATGATTATTAAGAGATTCTATCCATTCTAGCAACTCTTCTCCATTGAAGTTTCCTCCATATGTGGGTAATCCATCCAAATTGTCCTTAGAAATGGATTTGACTGCATCTAGGAATAACTTTTGGTCTTGAGGCATAGCTACTGCTGTTGGTTCCTCTCCATCTTCTGCTTCTTCATCAGTCTCATAACCCCATTCTATCTTAACCTTTCCCTTCTCTGCCTTTTCCTCTTTGGTTCCTCTGCTTCCTTCTGTATCCCTCAATCCTTCTATCATCTCTGCCACCATCTACCGGATGGCTTCTGGAGTCATTGCCTTTGGAGGCATTGAACTTGTTTTTGATTCTTCACAATTTGACATACACCAAATCTTTCAAAGAATGGCTCTAATACCACTCTGATGCAGAGATCTTGTGCCTAGCTCTCCAATTCACCCTTACTCACCCCAACTCCTCAACTCACCCTCCTACTCAAGCTCCTCCAAGGTAACTTGTTAGGGTACACTCCTTAGACCTCCAAGGCCTAAATTCTATTGGCTTGCTTCCTAGGTATAGCCTCTTGAGGTTTCTTGTTGGTTTTGACCCAAATCTCTGATTTTGAGATGGTCTCCTACTAGTTTCCCAAAACTCCAGCTAGGCTCCAAAGACCTCCGCCAAGGATCTTCACTCTAACCATATTTAAAGTTTTTGGTTATGTTTTGCAGGTATTTTCAAGGTCATTTTATTCATTATAAAGGTCTGCACCTTCCTTCCAAGCCCTAGGCTTTCAACTTGCTTCTACCGGCTGCTATTAGGCCTAAATGACTAGCCCTTCTGGGACTTTTTTTGGTCTTTCCCCCCAAAATTTCCTAACAACCCCTAGATATTTTTATATATTCAGATACCCATTTGTAAGTTAAACAAGGTTACAAATTTTCCCATCTGGGTTTGTCGTACAACTAGGGTAACTCAAAACAAGCTAGTTTTAAGGGGTTTAGGGCTTCCAGGTAGTTTTGGAAGATGTGCTCCAAACTCTTCACCAGTCAAAATATGAAACCAAAAAAATATTGTATTATTTTATTACACCCATAGACCTTTCCAAAACATTATGGGTTGTTAGGGTATCACTTCTCCATGGCACCGAAAATGAGCAATATTTGCTACCCCTACACACTAGCTACAAGCTTGTGTGTTATTCATCTCACCCATTCTCCTCCTTGTGGCCTAAAAAAACACAAAACACCTACTCTAAAACTATTTACAGAGCCTACCCAATCCATCCAATGGATTTCAACTTGTTCCATTCATGGATGCTTAGGTAAAATACATTTTTACAATCAAAACCCCAAATTTCAAAGGTTTGTGAGCAACTTTCACAAAAACAATGATAACTTTTGATTCAAAGCACTTCAAACCTTCATATTATACTTGTTGGAAAGGTAAAACAAATTTCTAACTTCCTATTCTACTATTATAACCGTACCGTACCATACCATACAGGTCGTACAAAATAAAAAATTCAAAGCAAAAATAGTCCAAATGTGAGAAAAAGCATAGGAAACCCTTGGCAAATGAATGGAATGCAAAACCAAAAGTTGATTAACCTCGTATTGGAGATGTTTAGAATTTTTTATACACAATTTCAAGTTGGTTCCAACCAACTTCCAATGCCATTTCCTTCATGGACAACTTTTGCCTAAAAATGCAAAAGTTGTCATGACAATTTTGACAACTTTTACCTATAAGTGCAAAAACACACTCCAAGGCTCTCAAGGCCTTAAAAATCACTCAAATGGAATCCTACAATGGATTTAAACCATTTCCAAACATTCTAGCAAGTTTCTAGGCATCCACCTGGTACAAACCAAAAAATTGACTTTTTGACAATATTTCAGGATAGTGACAATTTTGGATCCTGAGCACAACAAAAGTGTGGACAACCAAAATATGGCTTCAAAAAGCATCATAGGACTTATTCCACCTTTTAACAACGTAAAATAACTTGAAATCACACAAAAACTCTAAAATGCAAGAAAAGACAACTTTGAGCTAGGTGCTCTGCACCACTAGCCCAATCCATTTCTACCTCTCCATCCATCCCCTCTTACTCATCTCTTTGTTCTTCTATTTCTTCTCTTCTCTCTCCCTTCCCTCTCTAGATATCTCCTTTCCTTTCTTCCCCTCTCCATTTATATCTCCTTCCCCCACTCTCTCGTTATCTCTCTTCCTCTCTTATTCTCTATCTTCATTGTCTAGTTTATTAACTCTCCAACCCGCCCTCTCTCCCCTCTCTAGGTTTCTCCCTCCCTTCCTCTCCACCTATCTACCTTTGAATATAGGTCTCATTACCTACCTCTTTTTATTCCCCTCTATCTATCTCACTCCTCTCTCACAATCTAGGTCTCTCACCTATCTATATGTCCCCTCTATAGTTCTCTCTCTCCCTCTCTATCTCTATCTCCCTCCTCCTTAACCCTATCCCTTTTTGAACTCCCTCCTCTTCTCTTCCTCCCCTAACCTCTTTATCGCCTCCTTCCATAGGTCTCTCACTTCATGTCTACCTCTCCATTTGTCCCCTCTTACTGCTCTCTTTTTCCTTCTATCTCTTATCTTCTCCCTCCCTCCCCTCTCTAGGTATCTCTCTTCCTTTCTTCCCCTATCCCTCTCTATCTGCCCATCCATGCATGCCCCCGTATATATCTCACTCCCCCACTTTTTAATTCTCTATTCCTCTTGTATTCTCTCTCTACATTCTATGTCATCAAATTTCTCTCTCCCCTCTCTAGGTTTCTCACTTTCTTCTTCTCCACTTATCTACCTCTACATCAAGTTTCATTACTCACCTCTCTCTCACCCCCTCTATCTGTCTCAATCCTCTCTCTTGTCATTGAGGTCTCTCATCTCTCTTTCCTCATATATTATGACCCCTAACGATATGTAATGGGTCATATGGTTTCCTAAGGGGTCATAGGACACCATATGACCCCTTAGGACACAATATGACCCCTAATGACACCTAAGCTCGATCATATGGTGTCTTAAGGGGTCATAGGACACCATATGACATCTTAGGTTACCATGCGACCCATAATGACACCATATGGTGTCCTAAGTGGTCATAGGACACCATATGACCCCTTAGGATACCATACGACCCATAATGACACCATATGGTGTCTTAATGGGGCATAGGACACCATATGACCCCTTAGGTGTCATCCTAAGGGGTCATATGGTGTCCTATGACCCCTTAGGACACCGTATGACCCCCTAGTACACCATATGGTGTTAGTGTGGTCCTATGGTATCCTATGATCCCTTCGGACACCATATGATCCTTAGGACACCATACGACCCATAATGACAACATAAGGTGTCTTGAGGGGTCATATTGTGTCTTAAGGGGTCATAACACACCATATGACCTGTTAGGACACAATATGATCCCTAACGACACCTAAGGGGTCATATGGTGTCCTAAGGGGTCATACGACACCATATGACCCCTTAGGACACCATACGGCCCATAACAACACCATATTGTGTCTTAAGGGGTCATATGGTGTCTTAAGGGGTCATGGGACATCATATGACCCCTTAAGACACCATACAACCCATAATGAAACCCTATTGTGTCCTAAGGGGTCATATGGTATCCTAAGGGGTCATAGGACACAATATGACCCCTTACGATACTATGACCCTCAACAACCCCTTACGGGGTCATAGGGAACCATATGATCATTTAGCACACCAAACAACTTATAATGATGCCATATGGTGTCCTAAGGGGTCATAGGACACAATATGACCCCTTACGATACTATGACCCTCAACAACCCCTTACGGGGTCATAGGAAACCATATGATCATTTAGCACACCAAACAACTTATAATGACGCCATATGGTGTCCTAAGGGGTCATAGAACACCATATGACCCCTTAGCACACCATACAACCCATAACAACACCATTATGGTGTCCTAAGTGGTCATATGGTGTTTAAGGGTTCATAGGACACTATATAACCCCTTAGGACACCATACGACCCATAACAACACCAAGTGGTGTCCTAAGGGGTCATAAACACCATATGACCCCTAATGACACCTAAGGAGTCATATGGTGCCCTAAGGGCACACCATATGACCCCTTAGGACACAATACAACCCATAACGACACCATACAATGTCCTCAGGAGTCATATGGTGTCCTAAATGGTCATAAGACACCATTTGACCCCTTAGGACACAATATGACACCTAAAGGGTCATATGGTATCCTGAGGGGTCATGTGACACCATGTGACCCCTTAGGACACAATATGACCTTAACGATGTCTAAGGGGTCATAAGACACCATACAACCCATAACAATACCATATGGTGTCCTAAGGTCTCATAGGACACCACGTGACCCCTTAGGACACCATACGGCCCATAACAACACCATACGGTGTCCTAAGGGGTCATAGGACACCACATGACCCCTGAGGACACCATATGACCCATATTGACACCATATGGTGTGCTAAGGGGTCATATGGTGTCCTAAGGGGACATAGGACACCATATGACCCTTCAGAACACAATATGACCCCTAACGACATCTAAGGGGTCATATAGTGTCCTAAGGGGTCATAGGACACCATATGACCCCTTAGGACACAATATGAACCCTAATGACACGTAAGGGTTTATATGGTGTCCAAAGGGCTCATAGGACACTATATGACCCCTTAGGACACCATATGACCCATAACAACACTATATGGTGTCCTGAGGGGTTACATGGTGTCCTAAGGGGTCATAGGACACCATACAACCCATAACGACACCATATGGTCTTAAGGGGTCATAGGATACCATATGACCCATTAGTACACAACATGACCCCTAATGACACCTAAGGTGTCATATGGTTTCCTATGGGATCATAGGACACCATATGACCCCTTAAGACACCATACGACACATAACAACACCATATTGTGTCCTAAGGGGTCATATGGCGTCCTAAGGGTTCATATGACACAATATGACCCCTTAGGTCCTATTGTGTCCTAGGGGGTTATATGACACCATATGACTCCTTCGCACACTATACAACCTATAACGACACCATATGGTGTCCTAATGGGTCATATAACACCATATGACCCCTTAGCACATCATAAGACCCATAATGACACCATATGGTGTCCTCAGGGGTCATAGGACACCATATGACCCTTTAGGACACCATACGACCCATAACAACACCATATGAGGGCTCATATGATGTCTTACACCATATGACCCCTTAGGACACCATACCACCCATAACAACACCATATTGTATCCTAAGGGCTCATATGGTGCCCTAAGGGATCATTAGACACCATATGACCCCTCAGGACACCATACGAAGCATAACAACACCATATTATATCCTAAGGGGTCATAAGACACAATATGACCTCTAACGACCCCTTAGGGGGTCGTAGGACACCATATGACCCCTTAAAACACCACATAGCCCATAACAACACCATATGGTGTCCTAAGGGGTCATACAACACCATATGACCCCTTAGCACACCATACAACCCATAATGACACTATATGGTGTCCTTCATTTAACACCATATGACTCCTTAGGACACCATATGACCCATAAGACACCATATGGTGTCCTATGGGATCATATGGTGTCCTAAGGGGTCATAGGACACCCTATGACCCCTTAGGATGCAATATGACCCCTAGCAACACCTGAGGGGTCATAGCAACACCTGAGGGGTCATATGGTGTCCCAAGGGTTCATATGACACCATATAACCCCTTAGGACATAATATGACCCCTAATGACACCTAAGGGGTCATATGGTGTCCTAAGGGTTCATAAGACACCTAATGATTGCTTAGGACACCATACGACCCATAAAGACACCATATGGTGTCCTAAGGGGTCATATCATGTCCTAAGGGGTCATAGGACACCATATGACCCCTTAAGAATAGAGAGAGAGATATGGTGAACTTGATAATGGAGAGAGAGAATAAGAGAGTAAGGAAGATATATGAGAGAGTTGGGGAGGAAGATATATATGAGGGTAAGGAAGGGGGAGACAGAAAGGGAGGGCAAGACTTAGGGAGAGGAGAGAGAGGTGAGAGAGAAGAGAGAGAGAGAGAGTAAGATGGAGAGGTAGTGGGAGGAATAATTACGACCACTACCCTCAACCCTATGTTCCCTAAACTATGTACCATCAATCTTGTACCTTATACCATAAATCTTATATCCTACAACCCATTATCTAAATACTATATCAGGGAGGAAGAGGTGATGACCTGGAGAGGGGAGGGAGAGAGAAGAGGAGAGTGTGAAGAATAAAGAGAAATAGAGAGATAAGAAGAGAGGGAAAGTTGGGTAGGGGTGATTGAGAGACCTAAAGAGGGATGGGGTAGATAGGTGAGAGAGAGAGAGAAGAAAATAAGAGAGAAAAATAGGTATGGAGATAGAGGTTGGGAGGGATAGGTAGTGATCAAGAGAACAAAGAGAGAGTGGAGAGAAACAATAGGAGGAGAAGAGAGATGGAGGGAGAGAAGGATATATATGGAGATAAGGAGGGAAGGCGAGAGAGAGAGAGAGAGAGAGAGAGAGAGAGAGAGAGAGAGAGAGAGAGAGAGAGAGAGAGAGGGGGGGTAGAGAGAGAGAGAGAGAGAGAGAGAGAGAGAGAGAGAGAGAGAGAGAGAGAGAGAGAGGGGGGGTAGAGAGAGAGAGAGAGAGAGAGAGAGAGAGAGAGAGAGAGAGAGAGAGAGAGAGAGAGAGAGAGAGAGAGAGAGAGAGAGAGAAAGGGAGAGTAATAGGTCTAGAGTTTATGGAAGATAAAGAGGTTATAGGAGAGATAAATGAAGGAGAAATTTTATAAAGAGAGATGGGTAAGGGGTGATAGATGGAGAGGAAGGGAGAGAACTAAAGAGGGGATAAATAGAGAGATGAGATATGTAGAGTGTGAGAGAGAGGTTAAATACCTAGATGAGAGAGAGGGGGGGTCATAGAGATGGGTTCCTAATGAGATATTGATGGATAGGTATATATGTGGAGAGGGAATGAGGGAGAAACCTATAAATTTGAGAGGGACAGATGGTAGGAGGGAGAGGTGATGACCTAGACAATAGAGAGAGGGAATAGATAGAAGAGTAAAGAGATGAGTAAGAGGGGATAGATGGAGAGGTAGACATGGAGGTATTCAAATACCTAAGGAATGATGAAGTAGATAGGTTTAGAGAGAGAGAATAGAGGGAGAGAGTTCATAAATGGATAGGGGTAAGGGAGAGGGACATAAAGATGGAGATGGAGGAAGAGAACTAGAGGGTGGACAATTAGATATGTGAGAAACCTAGAGGGAGGGTGAGAGGTGGATAATAATATAGGGAGGGAGAGGTAATGAGGTGAATAGAAAGGGAGGGAAATCCCTAGATATGGGGAGAGAGAGGATAGAAGGGATAGGTAGTGACCAAGAGAATGGAGAGAGAGGGGATATAAATAATAAGAGAATGAGAAAGAAGAAGAGAGAGGGAGGGAGTCAAGGATAGATATGGAGTTAAGGAAGGAACAAAAGATAGAGAGGGTGGGATATACCTAAAGAGGGAAGAGGGAAGTGAGAGAGATAGAGAGGGATAGAGATAGGTCTAGAGTTTGGGGAAGATAAAAAGAGTCAGATCTACATAGCTAAAGAATGCTAATAGGAGCATGCTGATTACTAAAATTTGATATGTTGATTACTGAAATTTGGCTAACTCTAAAATTTTATATGATCCTCTAAAAACTAGAATCTACATTATAACTCCTATAGTGTTGAAACCACTCTCAAACATCTTGCCAATATATACATGAAATATAACTTAAAGTATAAGAATCTGTTTTCTTATACTTAAAGGTTATATTTCATGTATATATTCTCCTTCCGAAATGGGTATAACTTGTGCCCAAAATGGGAAATCTGCACACTCACAAAACCTTCAAATGCAAAAAATGACTTTTCACATTTGGCGTACGCCAAATTTTATGCTTGCCAAATGAAAAAAAATGACTTTTTACATCTGGCGAGCGCCAAATGTGAAAATTAAAAAAATTGAATTTGGTGAGCGCCAAATAGGGCGAGCGCCATATTTGGCGCTTGCCAAATGTTTTTCATGGGAAATACCAACCCTTTGGGTTGGTTTTTCCTTGAGCATCCAACCCGAAGGTTTGGATGACCTTTTCATGCCAATGACGTGTTTTTATGAAAAGGTAAAAAGTGGCACCTTTTTGGTACCACAACTTTGTGCACTTACCCTTGTAACAAGGTGCTTATTTGTTATTGAATAACTTTTTATCGTACATCTCTGAGTGGATTCTCAGAGCTAGGGGGTTGGTTCTCCTTTGGGTTAGTGTCCATAAATCCAAGGGTTGTTGCTCCTTAGGGTTGGTGCTCCTTTGGGTTGATTCCCATAAAATTTAGGGGTTGGTGCTCTTTTGGGTTGGTGCCCATAAAAGTTATAACCAGATTTTCATTGTAAGGCTAGATTGGAGCAGTAGACTCTAGCAACATTTCTCACTGAGGTTTTTCCCCACCGTGGGTTTTCCTCGTATATTTCATGTTATGAGTTTGTCTTGTGTGTGAATGTGTTTAATATCTTTGCTCATAGTTTCTTGACTTCAGTTATTAATGTTTTAATCCCTTAGTAAGTGCAAGTTTTTTATTATCATTGATTCACCCCCCTCTTAGTGGTTCACTTGTGTTCTTCAATTGGCTATCATAGTCTCGACATAGCAATGTTTCCAAATTGCCAATGTTAACTCACCAATTACAAGACACATGCCAATAAAGTGCATCTCCTAGGAATTTTACAAATTTCTTTTCCCAAAACAAGATCATAAGACAAGTGTCACAATTTCATGCATGTCACCACACATTTAGGAAGCCAGGTGAAAAACGGGTCCCACAAAATGATATAGCAATGTACAGTTCACACTTGGTAAATAAATAATAAAAAATAATAATAAAAATTAAACCATGTTGAGACTCTAAGGTTGAGACACATTAATCCCAACAAAATAAAGGTTGTTAAATTCAAATTATCATAACATATTTTCATTATCATATCATCTATTACCATATCACTGATTAATCATTAGTATTTTACCATTTATCATATTATTCATTAATTATCATCAATTATCATTTAGTAACTATTACTATTTATCCTTTTTTAAATTGTATTCATTATTATTTAATTAATGAGAGTTAATTATTCATTTTCAATAAATAAAATTTTTATTTTCACTTCATTAGTTAACTCTGTAAATTATAAACCTCTTCACTCATCAATTAACTCCTTCAAATTAAAAACTTCTTCTTCACTCATTAGTTAACTCTTTGTAAACTATAAACCTCTTCACTCATTAATTAACTCCTTCAAATTCAAAACTTCTTCTTCACTCATTAGTTAACTCTGTTTGTAAATTAGAAACCTCTTCACTCATCAATTAACTCCTTCAAATTAAAAATTTCTTCTTCACTCATTAGTTGACTTCACCTTAGAATGGAAACTTGATGCAGGAGCATCGAGTCATTATCAATTTTCTTGTTTTCACATTAGGGTTTTTAAATATTTGGTTAATTTTGGCTTGGTTGAGTGTTGGTTCTACATATCGATTAAGATGTAGTTATAAATAAGTCTTTAGAATTAGTGGAAAATTGTTATGCAAGGAACCAAAAATAGGTGTGGAATAGTTGGAGGAGGAGAATGAAATTGTGCATGTAAGAAAAGAGAAGAAAGGTGCTAGAGAGGGGGAAAGAACCATGTGGGAAAAGTGACATTAAGAAGTCACCTAGGAGGAATTGCAAACAGAGGAGAAAGAAGAGTATATTTTCACTTGGTGTTCAAGAAGAGATAAGGTTGACCACTAAAAGGATTTGAGTAGATGGAGAGTGATAGAAATAACATGAAGGGAGAATCGGGTTGATGTGGTGTGTGGGTGTAATATCCCTTGTAGTGTTTAAATTGAATAGGTAAGGAAGATTTGTTAACAACCTATCTTCTTCAATCTGCGTGCTATGCAACTTTGATTTTGCATGTTATGTTGATGTATGTCTCAATAGTTTTAGTTTAATATGAAGGACTTCAAACACTAATTCCTCAAAAAGAACAACTACATATGTCTTGTAAATAAAAGTATGATAACCATGAAATGCATAGACAACTATCTAGAGATGTAACATATCAAATTTGACTCCCAAATAGGGATTGGCATTATTACAAATAATTGTCACACACATCCTCAAAAACAACTATATAAGATCCAGCCAATACTCCTTCACTTTTATTCATATGAAAGCCCAATATGACATTACAATGATTGAGATATAGTCAAACACATGGACTGATATCAATTACTATTTCTCAGACTCCCGAGGACAAATGGCAATCATAAACTTATGCACATCAAACTAAAATTTATAATGAATTCTATTTGCAAATGAACCTAGGATAAGGCGTTTGAAGAAGCAAGCAATATCAAAGTCAATGGTACCTCCAATGTGACAGTTTGGCCTCCTCCATGAATCGCCCCTGCTGCTACAACCGAGGTATGATATAACAATGATTCAATGGCTACAAATCCTTATCTCTCCCTCAAAATTAATTGCCCTTCCTTGACAAGTGGAGCGTTGTCCTTATAGCTGAGATTCATTGCTAATTGGAAGACTTGTGATTAAAATCGAAGGGAAAGCATGCTTGCCATTATTTTGGTCTCAGTCTGATTTAACCTTGAATACTCATGAATCAACCCCAAATTATCTACAAATGAGTCACCTCACTCTACCAAAAATAACACTGTCCTTATACCAATGAAATGGTGCATTCCCAAGGCCCTATGAGCAAAAACATGATGTAAGCGGGTCTGAAACAAGGTGTCTTCAGATCTAATTTATCACCAGCAAATAACACAAAGCTCCTCCAAAGTGCATCAAGAAGATTCGCCTAGCCTCTTCAATTGTGCAGATCCTATTATCACCATTCATGAACCTCAAAGCTGAAGTCTTCCACAAAAATTGTACTCCATGAAAAATTTGATATCAAACTCAATATGTTCAATATGAAGGGCTGAGTGTCCCTCACTCTCAAGGCAACCCTTCGGAGGATCTCTCACCCCCTTAGTTATGTAGATCAAAGGGTTTCATTCCTTAAGACCGAATTTGCGGACAATCCTTGACTCCATAACCACAATACAAGAGAAGGTAATAAACAACTGATGCTCAACCATGAATTACCCTCTTCTATTTATTCTTTTCATATCCCACCATAAGATTCCTTCTAGAGGATTCCCTTCTTATCCAGTAGGTAGACTTTATTATTATTTTATTATTTTATTACATATGCACTTTTTAAATAATATTATATTATAATTAAAGTGCACATGTCTCACGATATGTGTTATCTCGTTATTTCGCCATAAGACCAAGTAGAAATAAAATGTGAAGCCACTAATTTCCGCCAAATCGACCCCCTAATCAACTCCTTGGCCTACGAGGGTCGAATTATAGGCCAAACACTTCTGCGGACTGATCCTCATGAAAATGGGGACATTACAGTGGGTTTGAGATGTTCATGTTAAAGTCATAGTCAATAAATTGTATCAACTTTTTATGTTTTGTAAAAATATACTTATTTCATGCGTTTTGTTTTCCAAGTTGTGGATCCTCTTAGTCACTAAAATCTTCACAATGTTTCTTTGGCATCTAGATTTGTATCAAGTCTAAATGAAGTCCAATTACATTGTTTTGCTCTATTAAGTTTGGGTGTTCTTGACACATCTTTATATGTGTTGTGTTAATTTTTTGTAAACTGCCAGTTTGTTTTAAGTTTCGAAGTTCCTAATGCTTATTGATAGAAATAGGTTGTAATGTTTTGTTGTTTGGATTCTAACTTACATCAAAACTTGATCTTCATTTGTCCATCTATTAAATTAAATAATTCATTATTTTCTGCCTAAGAGTTTGAAATGATAATTTTTTAATTTTTTCTTGAGTTGACTTCATAGTTAGTCTAGTTAACAAAGATATGGTCTTATCCTCATCTTCCATTTGATTTTTTTTCAAATAAATGTATAAATTCCCCCATTCTCCCACCATTATTAATATTCAAGTCTTAATGCAAATCATTTTTTATAAATCAATTATCAATTAAATAAGTATTATGCTATCAAGTTGCATTCACACTCCTAACAAGCCACATTATAAATTTAATTTAAGATTTACATTAAAACTGATGTATTTAAAATTTATTTTTTATTATGAATTTAATTTAAGATTTACAGTTAAAATTGATGTATTCCTGACAAAAACCAACATGTCTTTTTATTTCATATCTATTAATTCTTTAGATCTAATATATCAATCAAATTCACCTGATTTTATATTAAGTTTTTTTTAAAAAAAAAAAATTGGAATAAGCAACTAAAAAAATTACAGAGTAGAAGATTACAAAATACAACTCAGCTAACTTGAAGACAGCAAATAACAGAGAATTTGCATCACCAGCATTGAAGTAGCAGCAAAATCAGACAAAGGCAGTGCTGGAAAAACTACAATGGACGATGACAAATGCAGAAGACATGAAGCAACACTGCAATGTCAACCATAATACATAACCCATGTTGATCACATGGTCTGAGAATGCAGCCAAAGAGACAACTTTATCCTTGCTGAAGAGAAACAACTTTTGGAGTCAATTGGAGTAGAAAAGAGGGCAACAACATGTAAAAGTATGACAAAAGAATGACAACACAACCAAATCTCCAATGGAAAGCGAATATGTGCCAGTCAATTGAGACGCCCATCTTGCTGTGTCTTTTCGTCACTTGCTGAAGAAACAAAATGAGAAGAACCTGCTATGAAATGCTTCGAAGTTGTTGTCACTCTCTTACGTAGCTGGGCCTAGAGATTTTTGGCTTGTAGATGAGTTGCAGCATCATGAACATAAGATACTAGCCAAGTCATCAGAGGTTGCAGATTAGAACATATAGTATAAATTTCAATTTCCAATGGGATAAAAGAGTGAGACAAAGCAGCTTGACAATGAAACATCCAAATATTTTTAATGATGATAAGCCTGCATGAGTTGGAAATCATGTTGTGGGCTTGAGCAGAACCAAGAAGAGCAGCTTTCCATGACCAATTGAAGTGGAAGAGAGCAGGAATGCTGATCTTAAGGGAGTTTCAGATCACCCTCACATGAGAACAAAGCTAAAAACAATGCTTAAGCGATTCTTCTTTACCACAAAAGGGGCAACATGGGAGTGGAAAGAGGAATTTAAGATGAGAACCCACTGGAAGTTTCCCATGAAGGAGTTTCCAAGCAGTGAGTTGTGACTGAGCATCACCTTTGGTTTTCCAAATTTGAAGACTTAGTTTGTTCCAATGAGCACGGTTTCGGTTACACTTCCAAAGAGTGTTAAGACGGTGAGAGAGGGACACATTAGGCACTAACTGCTTATAGAGAACTTTAGGGGAAAAAGATATGATGCTGCTGCCATTAGGCCACCTCCAATCTTTGAAGAAGTGTGAATGACTGCAAGAAGAAATAAGGAGGGTGAGATTAGGAGGAACCAAGTTTTGAATTTCTAGCACCGCTGCCTTGTCACTATAGCTTAAATCAAAGCAAGACTTGAGTTGAAGCCATGATTTCCAAGTGAAGCTTGAGGAGTCCCAAAGGTCCTTGAATACATGAATGCCTTTGTTGAAAAGATGCTTGGGTTTGAGTCTTGAAATCTTTGCCAAAGGAGTACCATTGAGTTGAATTAATCTGTTCCACCAAATTGAGGAAGTAGAAAAACTTAGTCCGTGGCTGAAGGACTGATTGTACCAAGACAACTTGGATGAAACCAGCTGCCAAGCCTTCCAAATACAATTTAGAGGAGCTGATCCATGAACTTTAAAAAAGGGGGCTAATAGAATCTTATCGTGCCAGTAAACTGTGCTCCAATACTTTCCAGTTGTGGCAGTTTGGATTCTATGTCGGATCAAAATTTTCCAAGGAGCATTCCCTTCCACAGCTCTGCTAATCCATTTGGCTGAAAGGCATATCCCTTGCGTGTAAGGATCTATGATACCCGAACCTCCCTTATCCTTTGGAAGAACACAATGAGACCATGAGGTAACTGGTCTGCGCTTTTTATTACCCCATTTAGACCAAATAAAATTGTGAATCAGCTGGGTAAGTTCATTATAACAAGCTTTATAAGGAAGCCAACATGAAGAGATATAAACATGACTTGCTACAAGAATTTTATTAGCCACCTACATACGTTCAACCATTGATAAAAAGCAGTTAGACCATGCCAATAGTTTGGATTTGAATTCAGATAAAAACCACTTCCACATATCTTTCAAGGAAACTCCAATTCCAAAGGGAACACCGAGGTATCTCGTAATAACACCATGTTTGATCTCCTTCCATTCCTTTGGAATCCAAGGGGGACGGGGGCAGGGGCGGGTCATCCAAAATTCAATTTTGTGTTTAGCAAGTTGTGAGCCCGAAATTATACAGTAAAAATCAAGGACATCCAACAAATTATTGACATCCTCAGTTGAGTTTTGTAAGAAGATCATACTATCATCAACAAAGTGTGAATTAAGGGCAGTAGCATTTCCAGGGAGGGCAATGCCATGAATGAGATGATTTGCTTGAGCATGTTGGAGGAGGTATCCAAGTGCATCAACAATGAGAACATAGAGAAATGGAGCAATGGGGCAGCCTTGGTGGATTGATTTATGGAGAGGGAATTGAGGGGAAAGGGCACCATTAATAGCCAATCTAGCATTGGCATCCATGAATAACATTCGAACATGAGCACACAACTTAGGACCAAAGCCTAGCCATTGAAGCATATTGAGAATAAATGGCCATCTAATACGATCATAGGCCTTATCAAAATCTAGTTTAAGAATCAATACATCTTGAGTCATTTGTTGAGCCCATTCAATAGATTCCCAAGCTAACACAAGGTTGTCCAAAATAAATCTACCTCCAAGAAAGCCATTTTGTTCCGGCCTCACGATCTCCTATGTGATAGCTTTAATTCTTTTGGCCAATGCTTTAGCTATAATCTTATAAGATGTGTTCAGCAAAGTTATAGGCCTCCAACCATTAAGAGTATCTTCTTGTTTACCTTTGGGAATAAGCTTAATGAGACCTTGGTTGATAAATGGTCCCAAGGACCCTGTTTCAATGCCCTCAAGATAAACATTGTAGAAATCATCCCTAATGTAAGGCCAAAGAGCACGGTAAAACTCAACCGGAAGGCCATCCAACCCCGGGCTTTTTTCTGAAGCTAAGTTATACATAGCCTCTTCAATTTCTTCCAATGTGAGGTAGTGGTCAAGATAGCTGCTATAATCATGTTGAATCTTACGAGGAATACATGAGGCTAAGTTTTCTTCCAGTAAATGAATTAAAGGATCGTTGCTTGATTCATCTATAAAGAGGTGCTTATAATGATCATAAAATATTTTCATAATAGCATCATGGCTGGTCTGCGGTGACCCATCAGCAGAATTAATCATGTAAATGTGTTCCTTCTTGTGTTTGTGTTGAAGGTAAAGGAAGAAAAATTTAGTGCTCTTATCACCCTCCTTCATCCATTGTAATCGTGCGCTCATTTGAAGTCCTTTGCCTTTATAAGCTGCCAATTTGCGAAGAAGGCTTTCATTACGTGCAACAGATTGTTGAGCATATATATTAAGTTTCAAGGATACTTCTTTTCTTTCCCTTCCATATGAGCCCATTGTCGTAGTCTCGTAGACCGAGCCTGTTTTCTTAAACTTTCCCTTTCTTGCCGATATGAATCAAAAAATCTCTTTCCGACACCCAGGACTTTAAAAATCTACTGACATGAGTACTTCAAAGATCTTCTGACTTCTCTCAGCTATCAATATCGTGTACAGGTGTAATCCACGACACTTCCAGTAAATTCTCTGAGATTTTTTTCCTTTTCCCCAAAAGCCACGTTTGTACTTAAGAGGAAAATTTGTGGAAAAATATTTACGGATGATACGAGCGGAGGCTAGCAATGAGTATAATGGATAAGATAGTACCTGTGAATCTCTGCAAGTTTTCACGGAACAATAAAAAATTTGATACATTGTTATACGAAACAAAATACACCATCCAATCAATCATATCACCATACGTTGTGATTTATTTATCTTGCTTAAGAGCAAGATTAACACAACAAATTTTCCTCGGGAAATTGATGTTTTCTTTATAGGCTGAAACGGGCAGCTCATATCAGTGATTTAGACAACAGTGGAGAGCCATATTGTATCAACTTCTGTAATTTTTGGGAGCAGCCATGAACGTTCAAGGGGGAGTGCAGTAGGATTAGGGGTCTGCAGAGCATCAATGTGACGGAAATGGAGGAAATAGTGCTCAAATGGACTCTCCATGACATCATGGATGAAAATTTCTTTGCTGATAAGGTCAGATAAGCATAAACTGAATGTTTTCATGTTTAAATCTGAATTTTATGCATTTTGAGAATGGGTTGGTTGAAGGTCAGATTTTATTGCCAGTATTTAGGTTTCATTTAAGCGGAAAAAGCTTATGACGATGGATTGCTGCTTTCTTCCCGAAATGAAAAGTTAACTAAAACTTCTGAATTTCATTTTTTTTTGGGATAGTCTTCTATTTAAATTTGAAGTCCAAAATAAACATGGAAAGTTAGCTTAGAGAAGCAAGGATATATCTAGTTGGGTTGATGTTAAATTAGGAGGTTATATGTTCAAATTTCAAGCTGAGGTGGGTGTGTAATTATAATGGGGAATATGTTTTTAGATTTAAAGGAGAGTTATGGTCGTTAAATTTTTATGGTTTGTGATATTGTAAAAAGATATTTTTTGGGTTTGATTATTTAGAGTATTTTTATTTAAAAATATATTTCAGATCATAATTCATCAGTGAGGAGAAGTAAAAAGGTGAATTTCAGACTAGCTTAATTAAATAGTGGTAGGAAGATGAGTGATGCAAATCAAGGGATAAATAAGAGACCCCAAATTAATTCAAAATATAAATAGAAGAAAAAGAATTTCAATGGTTTAAATTAAGAGAGCTAAGAATAAAAAGGACTAAAAGTTACAAATATAAAAAATGAAAATATATTTTTATATATAGAGGCCTACTTACATGAGAAAATATTTATCTAAAAATACATGATATAAAAATTGAGCAAATAATCAAGTGACAATAAGAAAGAGGTAAATAAATAAGAATGTAAAATATGTCCAGAAAATATAGGAAAGATCACATAAACCTTATTGGACCCAGATAACAAGAATACATGGAGCGGAAACAAATAATGATATAAATAAAATGAAAAAATGAAATTGATCTATAAAAGGAATGAGGCCAAAAATAAGAAGAAAAATATAAATGGGAACAAAATAAAAAACTCAACACAGTCAAATTTAGAAACACCTACTTACAAATAGAGTCAAAAAAAACAAAAAAATAATATATATAAAAGACAATTTCAATAAACTATATTTTATTTGGAAATAGAATAATTAAAGACAACAATTTCTTATAGGAGTAGAATTGAAAAAATAGTAAATAAATGTTTGAAAATAGATCATTGTTATCCTTCCTTCAAATCCTTGTTTTGCAAAGGTAAGTTTGATATTTTTAGGTTGAAAGTTCTAACTAAACATATATATATAATATATTGTAGATTCAACAACTGTCTTCCATTATTCACATGACCATCTTAAATTACTCAACATCTCCCCTTAACTTTCGGTATAATACTTAAAGATTATAATGCAGATTCACCAATTATCTTCCATTATCCACACAATCATTTTAAATTACCCGACATCTCTCCTTAACTTTTAAGATAACACTTTAAAATTATAATACAGATTCAACAACTATATTCCATTATCCGCACCCATCTTAAATTACCAAACATCTCTCTTTTAACTTTCATAAAAATACTTTAAAGAGTATAATGCAGCAGAAGCTTTTGAAGAGAATAGAATTTTTCAACAATTGTCTAGATTGACAGGGATGGCGAATGGGTGATTACTAATTCCTGGATGCCCCTAAGACATAACCTTAACGCGATAATAATAAATTTTTTTCATTAATGTGTTCCAGTAACGATTCTTCTAAATTAAACCGTTAAAATAAGAAAAATTCAAAGTACCATACGTTTGTTCTAAATTTCGCTGAAGAGGGGTCTCAAAGAAGACTCACACTGTTCGAATAAAAAACTTTACAAAGTTATATCCTATCATATACTTATTTGTTCACCTATGAAACTCTGAAATCTTTTATCATCTTTCTTCGTTGATCAGGTGACAATAAAATATTCTCTCGAACCTATGCATTTATTTCAATATGGTAGCACAATCCCAGACCAGTCAACAGATCCGGACAGCTTGGTAGAGAATTGAACCAGATTTCAATGATCTCTTCATCTACATACTCCACTTACAGCAGCCCAAACCTCTGGCAGGATTAAAGCGCTCGACTGCTACTCGCCCCCATCAGAATTGTCTCTCAACCCCAAGCGATATGCCGGATGACATCACATTCATGCTTTTCTGATACAAATCCTAGGTCAGCGAGCTTCTGCATATCTATGTATTAAATGCAATAAATTCAAGTCATACCAGTTGGATCTTCTAGATCTAGGCATTTCTATGCACACTAAGATGGCAAGTAGAAAGAGCAATTACCTCATATAGAGAGCTGTAAAATGCAGGCTGCATTATTGCATATGCAAGTTCCTTAACATTTCCAACACTAGATTCTAAAAATCTAGTAAAGAAAGAAGAATCCTAAAGCACACAAGATGCAGGGTCTTAGATTACAAAGAGCACCACAAAAGAAGCACAAACCATAAATTTGGATGAAGAGGAATCACACTCGCTTGCAGGAGCTCAATGCATCCATGGGTTATAGCAATAGGCAGTCTATTTGTTAATTCCATTAGGGGAAGAGCACCAATAGATAACATAGTTTCAATAACCATCATTTTATTGTCATGTTGACCCCCCAATAACCGTCATAGTGAAAACACCATTAATAATCCCCCAATAGCCGTCATAGTGAAAACACCATTAATAAATTTGTTTTGTACCAATAGCTGATCATTTTTTTGTAATTTTTTGTTCATAATTGGTCCATTTGTGCACCACTATTGGAACATTTGTGCACCTCTATTGGGACATTTGTCACCAAGTACTAGCGATTTTGAATTGAGAACATCTTTAGTCAGTTAGCTATGACGACTACTGATGTTCTTCCCCTGCTCTGCATCACAAAGATTATCCATTCGGTAAGGAGTGACGGAGAATACACATGGCCAAATCAAGTGCTCTCTCCAAAGGATCTATTCTTTACCCTTCCTTGGAAGGGCTTTTAGCAAATTCCAATCTGCAATATGCAAGCTCATAACATACAACATTTGCAGAAGGATCACTCTGGGTGATCCATGGCTTTCACCCTACCTATATGAATGCTGGAACCCCAATCTCGAAAAACCACCACTTAATAAACTCCACCCAAGAGGCATCACATCATGTTCCAGTCCTCTAAAATACCGCTGCAAATTTGTTGAACAGTACCCATACATCTGGCCAACACAAACTCGATCTCCATTTAGTAGTAAGCAACACCAATGCAGCCATTTTGGAGCTCCGGAGAGGATTGAAGCTCAAGAAAATGCATAAAGATCTATTTAAGCCGCCGAGTCATTGTCTATATCCAGGGCTGGATGTAGGCATGATACTCAAAGGAGCAAAAATTCCTCGATTACCTCTGGTAACTCGCCAATAATTTTAGTTTTTAAGAATTTGCAGAGTAGAGTTGAAGCAATCGAGACCATCCCCACCTCAGAGATGAGAAAATGCTATTTACCTGAGGCAATGGTGCTGGCTATGCTTGAGCAGGTTAAGTCTTCACGTTTGCTGTTTTGTAAAAGGTTCTCTTTCTGCCATTAAATGCACTAGCAACATAGAAATATGTTATTTTCCTGCCAGAGAGAATTGCTTCCACAGCTTTCCTCCAGTTTTAGTTCAAGGCCAGCCAAAGTGTCATTTGATGTTCGCTAGAGAAGTCATCAAGGAGTTGGAGTAAGTGGAGTTGGGTTGCTGGCTTAGAAGGGATATTATGCTTGTAATCAGCAATGGCAGTGAGTTTACAAAGACACGAAGAAACTTCATTGGAAGTCTCCTAATATTTAGTGACGTACCTTTTGTCACTTCCCACATGTATTGTTTTAATAATTATAACCTCTTTTTGAAATTTATGTGGGTCATCATGCGAATGTGCTCATTATTTTTTGTGCTCATTATTTTTTGTGCTCACTTTCCGTGACCTTAGTCAATTTCCAAATTCACAAAAAATATTTTGAAATTGGCTAAGTGTGATGGTTTTTGAGTCTTCTATCTTGTGAAGCATTCATAGGTATCCTCAATTCAAATTTGGTAGAAATTGGGTAACAAATGACTAAGTTAAGAATGGTCAAAGTTTTAGCACATTCCTGAAACCTTGATAGGCCCCAACTGGGTTAATATAACCTCAAGAATCTTTGACAATTCTTGGCTCCTACTCTTCCTTTGACTCGAATTCCCCTCATGCCTTAATTATTCTTTAGAAGACAAGTGTCAAGAGTTCTAGTGGTTCCTAGAACCTCTAACGGTTCCTAGTTCCCATTGAAACTTCAACAAGCAATTGCGAGGGGAATGAAATAGAAATTGAGAAGCAAAAGTGTTGTCGGCAGTTCTTATGGTTCCTTGAACAATGCCAACAAGTTCTTGGTTCTTGGGGAACTTTCGACACGCCAAGAAAAAGATAAGAAGGATGACACCAAGAAAGAAGAAAAGAAGACAAATAGTTGGAGCTTCCTATGACAAGGTTCCTATTTCCTCCCCTAACTATTATGACACTTCAAGCAAAATGCAAGGTGTCAGAGTTTTCATTGGTGCTTAGAACCATTGAAACCTTCAAGGGTCCATGGTTTCGATTGAACCATCAACATAAGATAAGGCTGAAAGATAAAAGAAAGGAAGCTAGAAGGAGAGGCTCAAGTGGAGGATTAGTTCCAAAGAAGACAAAAAGAAGACAAGGCCGAGAAGGAAGTGAAAAGGAAAGAAAGGAAAGTGTTAGTTGGAGCTTCTCATGGTTCCTAGAACCATGGGAACCTCAAATATGTTTTGGTTCTCTTCTCAGTTCCCAACAAAGATAAATAGAAATTAGACAAGATGAAAAAAAAGGAAGGAGGAAGCAAAGATTCTAGCGGTTCCCATAACCAATGGAATCTCCACTATTACAAGATTTTTTTTAGTTTTTTGGATATTATGGGGGTTTTAAGGTTGTCACGATATGTCCATATCTTGATTGAAGTTTCGTCTTTTTAACTAAACATTGACAAAGTATCATTATCCTAATGGAGGCCAAAGCCCCACATTGTAAAGTAGGTCAACCTTTCATGGTTTACCCCAACAAAGGAAAAGACGAGAAAGGAAGAGAAAATTAAGAAAAAGAGAAGGGAGAATGGTAGGTTGAGCTTTTGATGGCTCTTAAAACTAGAAAACCTCTACCTAGTTCTAACAACTTGTGCTTTTGTTGATTCATTTAATTCTCTCCACTTTCTTTGTTTTGCAATGTCATTAATTCTTTGCTACTCCTACAACTGCCTAGATCTCGTGTTGTAGGAACTCCATGAAGGTTTTTCAATGCATTTTTGGCACAATTTTTTGGGAAAAAGTTGGCACCCATGCTTCATTCATTGTTGCAGTACCCAATCTTGTTAGGGGACCATCCTTGGGCCATTATTTTTAGTGAATTTCATGGGGGCTTTTGCACTTCATCATTTGAATCATCAATCCAAAAGGATTATTGTGGTGTTACAGTTCATTCTATGCTAGCAACTCTATATTTTTTGTGCACGTGTCAAATTTTGGCAAATGGCTACAATTTCTCTCCTTGCCATGTCCTCTCTATCCTATGACAATCTAATGAATAAAAAGGGACATTTTTAAATGATAAAGGGCCCTTCTCTTGTTTCTCTAGCAAAATACATTTTATTTTACATTTTCAACAATTTTAAATAGGCTCATGCTTGTATATCAATAAAAATGATCATTTCCACCTCTTTTCAATTATGCATTGTGTAAAACCTTCTTACCTTTGTGTATGAAGAAATTTTTTGTCATTTCCTATGTTTGTGTGTTGTACCAACTAGTTTTGTAATTTGCTAACTATGGATATAATCTTCTCTATTAGTATTTGTCAAATGTCAACCTCTTTAGACACCTCTAGGAACTAGTATAATAGAGCTCACTATGTGGGTTTTGCAGGTGTTTCTTGTTGATTCTTTGTGCTATTGTGGGTAGGAAGAAACACTTCTAAATCTTGGTGTACACCTTTTCCATTTTTGCATTCCTTCTTTTCCCTTCTTTTCTTGTGAAAACCAAAAAGGCAGGATTAGGGTTTTAGGTGTTACTAGTGTTAGGTTGGATCAACACTCTGTACCTAGATTAGAAAGGAAGCCAACCTTACCTAGAGGTTTGATTTCACGTGAAAGGTCCCACACCTTAAGATCATTCCATTTTTGCATTCCTTCTTTTCCCTTCTTTCCTTGTGAAAATCAGAAAAACAAGATTAGGGTTTTAGGTGTTACGAGTGTTGGGTTGGATCAACACTTTATACCTAGATCAAAAGGGAAGCCAAACTTCCCTAGAGGTTTGATCTCATGTGCAAGGTCCCACGCCTTGAGATCAACACTTTATACCTAGATCTGAAAGGAAGCCAAACTTCCATAGAGGTTTGATCTCATGTGCAAGGTCCCACACCTTGACATCATTCCCAATTTGTATGTTACTACTTTTAAGATTGGAAGTTTAATTTCTTCATCTTTATGATGAAGTGACATTCGTGTTCTTTTAATAAATGGTTCATATTTAACCAAATAACCCAATAGAATGTCACTACTTATATCATTGAATTCTATAAAAATTGTGATGAAATTCCTACCTTGAATTTTAATATGGACATCTTGTGCATACCTACCCCAATTCAATTTTTCACCAATTATATAATGTCCTTTTGGAAGCTTTTTGTTTGAGTTTCCAAAAATTTTCTGGATTAGCCTTTCTCTTAGCAAATGATCTCATCGATCGTTAATCAATAAATGCATAAAAATCAATAGGGTTGTAAACAAGAAAATATAATTTAAAATTCTAATATGTACACTATTGTTAGCAAGTAACATGACAATAGAGGATTTTTCTCTTTCTTGTTCCTTAGGTAGTATATGAATTTTATCATCATCCTTGTTAGCTTTGAATAAAACATCTCTTATTTCGCCAACTGATTGATTTAGAGTTCTTATTTGTTTTTTCTATTCTTTGACTAGTCTAATCAATACTTCAACATCATTTTTGATTATATATAATTGTTTGAAGAGAGTGATTTGTTCATTCTTTTCTCTTCTTCTTCTACTTCCTTCTCTTTGTTTTGTTCTGACCTTGAATCTATGATTTCATCATCATCATCATCATACCTTCTTCTTATTTGTATGCTACTAGATGATGGTTGCTTATGGTGCTTTTGTTGCCATGGTGGAATTTTATAATCAATATATTTTTTTTAGAGGTTGTTGATTCTTCTTTAATTTGTTACATATCTTCTTTGAGCTCTTTCAACCTCTTCAAGTGGTTTCTTCCTACTTCTCTTCTTTCTTTTCTGAACTTTGTATCTTGATAAAGATCTTTACTTTTCTCTACATCATACTTCTAAATTTCTTTCAATTTTTCTCTTAAAAGGTTTACCACATAATCATATTTCTCATCTTCAAAGAAACTTTCTTTAGAAGAGTAATGCTCCCTTTTTCTTTCAATTTCTACTCCTGATGGTAAGGTTTCGTAATAATAAGATAAATGATGAAGTCTTCTTACCTTTTTCTCTTACCATATTATATCTTTCCAAAACTATTAGGAGAAGCTCATAATAATCAACTTGTTCAAGAAATCCTTGAGATCCAAGCATCACCTCCCATTCATCATTATGCTCTTGGAACATTGCATACACCTTTGTAGAAAGATTCATTTCCTTATTATAATTTGTAAAATAATGAGGTTAATTGGGAATAAAACATCCAATTTGCCTAGGAGCCTTTCTAGTTGCAGATTCTTCTTTAGCATGTAAGGTGGAGGTATGCAACCTTTCTTTTTAAACTAATTTATTATGATAGGAGAGACTTTATACTTATTGAAATTTCTTTGACAATGAGAAAAAAACTTTATTCACTAGTAAAAGTGGTATCACAATCAAAACATGTTTTTTCCTCTAGTTTTTTTGCAAGAACACTTTCTTTTGAATTATTTAGCAAAAGAAAATTCTTTGAAATCCTTGTTAGAAGGATTAATGCAAAATTCTTTCAATTTGCAAATAGAGTTAAAAGATCATTGTTATTTTACTAATTGCTTTGAGCAAACAATATATTTTTGCAATTTGGTGGTTGTCACATTTTTTAGTTAAATAAATATACAATTTTTTACTTGAAATCCTTCTTTCTGCATAATATAATCTTTTACCCAACTTCCTATTTGACAGGTAAATAGTTTAAATAGTAGCTTTTTGCTAATTCATTATTCTAAAATCTTGCTTGAAACAAATATTTCCCAATAAACAAACTATTATCTATGTAGTAGACCAAGATTTTTGAACTTTCAATTGTACAAATTTTTTATAGGTTGCCTAGCTTTATTTTGAGTAGCTATACAAAATTCATCAATCATTCTAAACTTCAAAGATGCAAAACTAGTAATCAGCATTTTTATTTTTCCATATCCAAATCTTTAATAGTTGCCACACTAGCTTCTTCATCCATTACAATAGGAGGACCTTCGTGTGGTAGACCTTCCCACCAATCTCTTAATTTCCCAAAAAATAATCTACCTACATAGGCCACCTTTTTGGAATCTGTCTAGAAGGTTCTAGTGTCAAATAGATTCTACAATGAATCACACCATACTACAATAGCATCATAGGGATCTATTAATTCATCAATATTCAAAATATATCCATTTGTAGCATTGGGCCTCAATTTTTCTAGGTTTGTATTTTGGGTAAGCAAATTGTTGTCCATCATACTTTCATTATCATCAATTTTGGAAAAATTCTCTCATTCCTTTTCTTCTTCTTCTAAAGTTGGTTCTACAATTGGATCTATTTCTAATTTTGGGTCTAATTTTTCATCATCAAATTTTTTTATTTCTACTATCATCTCTGGAATATAATTTTTTTCTCTAAATTTGTCTTGTTCAACAAACACATGTTCATGTACCGATCTGCTTAGTAATTCCAATCTATTGGAGCCAATCTTTTTCAACTACAACAATAGTATACTCTTTTGCGCTGGTTTTCTTAGGCTTATTATCATCAAAATGACCTTTCCTTCTTTAAATGATGGTTTTCCTAGGAGGCTGGACTAAACTTGTAGCTTTTTGTCTATCCTCTTCTTCAGAACTATCATGTTTAGCTTGGGTTACTCTGATATTTTTGGCATAATATATGCTATTATCAAGTTTTTTAGAGACTATGTCAATCAATGCCTTGTTTTTTGAAATGTCTTTTTCCATTCATTGCAATGATTGAGAATTTGATTATTATGACTTGCTTGAATACTAGCTTCCATTCTTTCTTGGCTATTTTGTACACTAATAACAATTTATGTAGCTCTAACAATATGAACTAATGAAGAAATTTATGAGAAATTAGTAATTTTCGACTACGTATAGCAATTAACTTACTACTATTACATACATAAATTATGAAATTCTTAGAAAAATTAATGGCTAAGTCATCACTATTGTCTTGGGCTGAAATATTCCACTGAGCCAACCAATTTCTTTGGGCCTAATTTTTTTTTTTTTTTTCACCAATAATGGTGTCTAATCTTGACTCATACCTTCCCTAAAGTTTGGAGCCTTCATTAAGAATTTTGAAAGGGTGCTGGCCACTTTTCTAGCTCATAGCTAGTAAGTTCCTCTCTTTTGCTTGCAATATCTAATTGAAATTTAATCTTTTTCTCTACTTTTTCTCTTGACGAAGATTCTTTAATCATTGTTCTCCTTTCTAGCATTTTTCTTATTTTAACCCCTTTCCTTTTTTGTCTCACTCAGGTTCTACTTTTTCTTTAAGAATCAATGCAAGTTTTAGGCTAACTTGACTTGCCAAAGAATCCATCAGGTATGGATTAGTACTTAAATATGATAGTGATTCCATAGAAGACCTAGAAGGATAAGGATTTACAGCAGTGGAGGCTTCTTCAAGATTATTAGCAATAAATGGTTTATCAAAGTGCTTGAATGTAGCAGAATTTCTAGGCATTGAATAACTTCTACAAAAAGAACTTCTTTGAGAATCACTATTTACATGATTCTCAAGAATGAGTGCGTCATGATATGTAACCATGTCAACCATAGATAGACAGTGTGTCCCAATTAACTTAGGTATTCCCATTTTAGTAGTAAGTAAATTAAATCTTCTTCCCTCATTAATTAACTTCATCTTTGAATTAAACATTTCATTTTTACTAATCAAATAACTTCATTTTCTCATGAATCCATTTATTAAATTAAATAATCATTGTTATCCTTTTTGAAGTTTGAAACGACAATTTTCCAAATTTCTTGATTTTCCTCCTCGATAGTCTAATTTACTTAGTCTCTCATGATATTCTCATCCTTTGTTTGATTTTTCTAAAATAAATATATAAACACCCTCATTCTTTCATCATTTTCAAGATTCAAGTCTTTATGCAAATCAACTCTATCAAAATCAATTAAAAAATTAAAAATAATGGTATGCTATTGAGTTGCTTGCACATTTGATATATATATATGTTTGTATGTATATACGTGTACATACATACATACATATGTAGCGCATGTTAGAATTCATCTTAAAATAAAAAAGTAATTAATAGAAACGAGGGAAATCATGAATCCCTATCTAATCAAAGAATCTTAACAAACAAACAATGAAATAACTGTTGGCAAATGCACACTCCAATGAGAAATTGTAGGTGATTGAAGGTATCGTCATTGATGGAAACCTTGCAATCATGTGATACCGGCAGACAGACACAGGCACCGACACCGACAGATTCTACACGGGCACAGAGAACACCGACAACAAAAAAGGAAGAATACATGCAGTAAGGCCTCCAGCAAAGAAAATGACTCTTAAGAAGAAGAAGGTAAAACAAGATATTGCCCCAATAGACAAACTTCTTAGTGAAATTACAGAGGATGGTAAGCTAAAGAACATCAGCAAAATATACAATACACTATTAGCTGATGATAAGGAAAGCATAGAGAACAGTGTAAAATTTTTTATGGGAGTTGTTGATGAAATTCCAAATGATCTGTATGGGAGACTTGAAGCTAGAAGGCTAGCAATCATTGAGCTGGACAAGAAGATTAAGATTGAAAAACTACTTGCTGTACATCTAGTCAACTCAACTGATGAAATAGATAAACTAATCATTGAAGCAAACTGGATAGTATTCTCCACTGGTCACCGACATGTAGCACTGATGGCAGGTAGAGTAAAGGAAGTCTTTGAGGAAACAACAGATGCATGGGATATATTCTTTGTGGAAAAAAAAAATAGGAAGAATTACTCAGAACAAAGACTATTAAAGTATATCAAAAGGACAAAGATAAGGGGAAAGGTAAAGTAGGTGGACCTCCAAACCTTAAAATAACTGACAATGTGCCCCCACCTCTTTCAGATACTCCATCGGTAGATACTACTGACAATCAACCGGCCACAGAGAGTATAGAGACTCCACTAGTGGATACAAATCCCGAGTCTGAAATTTTGTGTACTGTGAATGTAGACACCCAGGAAGTAAATGTTGTGGTTGACAGAGAAACCACCGAAGATAAGGAGGAAGATGTGACTACCGAGTCATCGGCTGCAGAGGTCAAGATAAGCATAGAAAAACCTACACAAGCAGAGCAACTGACTGAGGATACCACTGAGAAACCGGTAGAAACAACTGAAAATCCCAAACCCCTACTTATTGAAATGCAAACACAGACTGACCTACCAGAGGTCGAATCAAGCAAGGTAATTACCACAACCGGTAGCAAGGCTATTGTAAAGACTGTTGGACAAACATCTAGTACATCTATGGTTGAATTCAAACCTACAAATGTAATAGAGGTCTTATTGGATTCAATAAAGAAGATCACAGAATGTAATGCACAAGCCTATAAGGCTATTGATGATACAATTCCAATTCTTAAATTGATAGCACCAAAGTGCATTATTGATAATAAAGATTCTTTAGGTCAATTAGACACATTGTCTAAATTCATCACCGGCAACATATTAACTGTTGGTCAAATAAATGAGGATAGATTTAAGGAAAGAATGATTAAAGAAAAAGAGAAATTCTTTGAGGAAATTGTGAAGAAGAACAAGGAGAAAATGGATACCCTATTACTGGAACTTGGAGAAATAATTTTTGACTTCAAGAAACTATACAGGGACACTTGTAAGGCAAATATCTTAACAGAAGACCTTGACAAGGAAATCAGCAAAGCACAAGATAAGATTAACAATATTGCTGACAATCTGATAGGATCATCGGATTCATTTTTGGAGATAGAAAAGAAGATTGCAGAGCTAGAAGAGAAAATCAAGAAGTTAGAGAATGACAAACAGAGAATAAAGGATAAAGCAAAGGACTTGAAATGCAGACTTGGTCCAAGACTAGAATACCTCATTTCTTTGAGAAAAGAAATATCTGAGGCTCTGGTTCCCGGACTAAAGACACTGAAAGAGAAAATGCACATACTCACCGGTACAGTGCAAAGAACATAAGAGACAATAAAAGACAACAAAACATTCAGTAATGGTATAAATTTGATTTTAACAGATATCTTTTAGATTGTAACCCACCAGTTACAAGAATCCAGGCAGGACTCCACTGACAGTGAATGACAACCTTTGTCATTGATGTCAAGGGGGAGTAGTGTGCTGAGAAAAATGGTCAGAAGGAAGTAGAGATTATTTGCTCAGGGGGAGCACACATTTTTTTAACACAGTTTTTTGGGCAAAGATTTTTTTGGACTTCAGTTTTCGGATGCATTCTTGAATTTTTCTCATGAGTGTTGCCATCAATGCCAAAGGGGGAGATTGTTGGCAAATGCACACTTCAATGAGAAATTGTAGGTGATTGAAAGTATTATCATTGATGGCAACCTTGCAATCATGTGATACCAACAGGAAGACATAGGCATCGACACCGACAGACTCTACACCGACACGTAGAACACCGACAACGAAAGAGGAAGAATACCGGCATCCTGGCAGACAATAATTTTGTATTAATGTATTTTGTAATTAATTGTAAAATATTTTGTAAGCCGACATGGCAGATTGTAATATGACTCATATATGTATGAGATCATTGTAGATCATTTAAGTAGACAAGAGATAGGATGCGAAGTATGGAAAAGTAATAGCAAACCTAATATGTGAATTGTTGGTTAAAAGTTTATGTTGTAGCAGAGCTTAAACCGGTACTGAATCTGGCATAGCAAATGCTAATCTAAAGTAGTACAAGACATTGGATTAGTATAATCTATTTTTGTAAGTCAGTGTGACTTCTTTTGTAATTGAGCAATGAGCTATAGGCACTTGGCCTTCCTGTATGTGCAGACCCCTATTGTAAGAGTAATATTCCCTTTTTGACCAGTAAGCGAATATTGTGGGTCACAAATCCCATCGAGGTTTTTCCCACACTGGGTTTCCTCATTAAAATATTGTGTTATGGTGTGCTTCTCATGTTGTTATTGTTCTTATTTACTACATTATTTCCGATTTACCGGTACTTAGTTTTAATATGCCTTTCATGTTTTAAATCAAGTAATTTGATATACCGGTTAGATACTGATTCACCACCCCCCCCCCCCCCCCCCCTCCCCTCCTCAGTATCTCTGGGAATCCTAACAATAACACAATCAAACAAATAGGAATTAAAATAATCAAATCAAATCAAAACTCCCTATCCCAAGATCACGTATTGCTTCCATTGCTCTTCTCCTCTCTGTGGTATGATGGCTCTCAGCTATTGCGCTGGTAACCTGCAAGTGACACAAAGATTCGAAGTTCCTGATTATTGAAAATGGAGATTGAATGCTCAATTTATATAAAATTGGAGAAGATTGATTGAAAGGTGGAACAAATTGATCAAGAGGTGGAACTTATGTGAGCTCACATGAAAATTGATAGTTGAACTGTTGATTGTAGGAGTGAAACAAAATAGATTGAATAGATCAATTGAGTCAACTGATTGAGAAAAAGTTGACTAAAGGAAGAAAAAGAATGATTGGAGGAAATAAAGAAGATGACAAATAAAGCTTAATTTAGGAAAAGCTAATTGAAAGATGGAAATAGAGATTGGAGAGATAAATTATTTAATTAATTAATTGATTTAATTAATTAATTTAGCATGTGCTTGCATTTAGACTTAGATTTTCAATTTAATCATTGCATGATATTTATTCAAATAATCGAATTTATTTAATTCAATTTAGCATTTTGAATATATTTAGAACTTGACTTTGATTTTCAATTTGGTTTTTGAAATCATGCACATGTAACTAGAAGAATTAGTTAGTTAATTAAATAATTTAAAGAAACTATTTAATTATTTTAGAAATGGAATTTAATTAAATAATAAAGATTATTTAAATTAAAGGAATTAAATCATAATTAATTAAATAATTAATATTTAGAAAAGGGTTAAATGATTAGATGATTAGAGATAGAAATTGAATAATTAGTAATTTATTTAAATAATAAAGATTATATAAATTGGGGACTTAATAAGAATTAATTAAATAATAAATATTTAATTAATATTAGAAAATGATTAAAATGATTAAATGATGATAGAAAAAGAAGATAGAATAATTAGTAAGATTATGAGGAAATATGAAATTAGAAGAATAAGATTAATTAACTTAATTAAATAATTATTTAATCAATTAGACGAATAATTAGTACATGATCAATGAGACATTTTTAGGTGTCTACATTTGCCCCTCTTTGATACAAAGTCGAAACGACATTGTTTCAAAGAAAACAAAAAATTATGCCCCAGTATGCCTTGATGATACTCAGTGTGTAATGCCCCCTCGAGAGATTGTTTGTGCATTAAAGACATTAATGATCTCTCGAAAAAAGAAGAATGTGAGATGAAAGATAGAAGAATGGTTAGTTGATTGGAGATAGAGATAGGTGATGTGAATATGACATTGAGATAGAATATGAGATAATGAACCTTAGAATGAAATAGAACAATGTTAGATGATAGAAAATGATTAAGAAAAAGATGATGGGAAAAGAATTAGCAAACTAGCAATAAATAGATGAGATGAAAATGAAAATGAAATTGAATGAATCACGAACCTGTGTCATTATTTATTTTATTGTGCCAATATATATTCATCACTGAGCTTTATTATTGAAAAATGGAGCTTAGCACATCAGGGTATAAGGAACCAAGATGTAAAGATATCTCATTGTAGAAACAAACACGTAGTAGACAAGCAGCAAACAAAGAAAAAGATAATGCCCATCATAGCTCCTCTAGTCGCTTGTGGACATCCTTGAGTAGCATAGGAACAATATCTGTCACCAAATGATAAAAGATAAAGATTGACCCGGACAAAATTCAGTAGCTATACTGACCTTGTGCCTTCGTTCTTAGATGCTTGATGTGATGGTTGATAATATCTATTCTCATAAAGTTGTGGACCCCGTTTAAGATTGACTTGTTCGATTTTGAGTGTATCCTCTTCTGTTTAAGATAAGATAATGATCGCATTGATATGGATATGATATGATTGATTAGACAATTTGATCAATTGATTGCAGATGTTTGATTGGATAGTCATATCCTTTATTAACTTCGTGTGAAGTGTTTGTTGGATATTTGCTAGGGTATTTATTTCTTACAAGACATTTTATTTCAAGTTTTTTTGATTGATTGATTTTCGATTTTTAGTTCTTTTTCAAGAGCTTTTTCGATTTTTTTGGATTATGTGGATCGATATTTGAATGTTTTTGGTTGATTTTTTCAGGACTTTTTGCAGATGTTTTTGGTTTTTTTAAGGATTGCTTTGCAAATGTTTTTGGTTGATTTTTTCAAGACATTATATGAATGTTTTTGGGTTTTTTTTTAGGACTTTATCTGTTTTTTAGGATTTTTTCAGGACTTTATATGGATGTTTTTGGTATTTTATGATTTTCAATGTTTTTTGGATTTTGAGTTTTTTATCGTTTTTCAATTTTGTGTTTTTCATTGTTTTGGGATTTTTTCAAGACTTTATGACTTTTTGGATTTTGAGTTTTTCATTGTTTTTGAATTTTGAGTTTTTTTCAATGTTTTTGAATTTTGAGTTTTTCATTGTTTTTGAATTTTGAATATTTCAATGTTTTTTGGATTTTTTCAAGACTTTATATGATTTTTTGGATTTTTTCAAGACTTTATACGATTTTTTAGGATTTTTTCAGTTATGCCCCTAGTGTGCAAATCTATATGACATGATGATTTGCAGAATGTATGTGGAGACAAATGAATTTTTGACATGAGCTATGTTAATGCAATATGCATGATGAAGATGCATTTCCTATTCGAACAAGGTTGATTGTGTTTGTTTTAGCCTTTGTAATACACTATTTGAATTGGAGGTGCAAATCATTTTATAGATAAGCGGTCAATCGATCCCTAAGGTCCCTTGGAACATTCAACTCAACACACTTAGTGACTAGGATTTACAAATGGAGACGCGGAAAACTTCTCCATTGATTCTTGAAAATTTTATCTTATTTTTCCCATGTGTGTGCAGATGAGTTAATTCCTGCTCTTGTGTTCATTAAAGATCCTTAGCATCCTGTATGACTAGCTACATGGATTATCCTAACTTTAAAATCATCTCGAATAGAGCCTCACTGCCAGCGAGCCTTGAGAGCTCCGACGAGGTTATAGACTGTAATTTCTCAAATATTGCTCCATTGCCAGTAGGCGTTCATAGCCCTGATGGAGTTACTTGCATGTTCCCAGAGTCAAGCTTCTTATCGCATTTGTATACATGATATTTCAGTTATATATCATTTCTCTTTTTCCTTGACATGGATATTTGGCATAACTTTTTTTTTTTTTTCTTGCCTTGAATTGTAAGTAATGAAACCTACTTGGGTGTGACAATTACAGCGGTGCTGAAGTAGAATTTTAGATTTTTCACTTAGTCATATGATCAACTAGGTGTCTGGAATGAATTAGAGATCTTCTTAATGTGTGAGATATAGCAATTGATAGATTTTGGGTTAACAAGTCTCAAATAGTGAAATCACTACCCAACCATAAGTAAAGCATCATCATAGGGTAATGTTGAAAATGAATGACCTTAGGACCTTAAATAATTTATGTCTGAATATCTAAGAAAGGACACGACCCTTGCTTCTCTTGAATGCAAACAGATGATGAATAGTTGCCTTGTTTTATTGATGTTGCTATATGAAAATGCAAAAATTTTGCGAATGCGATTTCTGAATATGATGTGCTTAGAAATAGACTATATGCAGCACTTTGAATAAAATGATATGCATTGCGGAAAGTAAAACCTAAACTAACCCAGCCTTTAGGTATAATATTTGTGTAGGTAGTTCATTGGTCTTTGTTTAAAGAGTTGAATGAAGATGTCTTTTCCAATATGACATAAGGACTCAACTGGGTGTACATGTTCAGTTTTTTCTATATCCTCCTTATTTTCAAACCAATCGAGTTGTGGTAGATTCTCTTGCCCCCCTTCTTTCAAGTGTGGGTATATGAGGAAAATAGATTCTAGTTCTAAAGTTGTGACATGAGCGAGCGTTATGCTTGTTTCTATTGATGCATTTGAAGAGGATGATGAAGTCAACCAGGTGTTGATCTCATTAGTTGGTGTTATGCTTGTTTTTGTCACTACATTAGCATTTGATGATGGCACACATACGATTGTTGACAAGTTGCTGTGTAGTATGATCTGGATTGGTGATTTCATTGATCAGGGGTTCATGAAAAACTTGTGTAGAGGGATTGGGATCGTGAGGAAGACTAGGAGAAATGGTAAGTTCATTCGAGAGGGAACCTTGTGAAGAACATGGAGGATTATGACATGGAGATGAAGGGATGGAGGGACCTTGATCAAGATTTGGAGAAATAATGGGATCTTGTTTAAAACATGAAGGTAAAGGTATGCTTTGATCTTGATTTGTAAAGGGATTATTAGGGAGGATGGAAGGGATGTCTTGATCTTGTTTAGGAGGTGGATGTTGGATGAGACTTGAAAGGACACTTTGTTCTTGAGATGAAAGGGTGTCATTATGAATGAAATATAAAAGAGCAAGGGGATCATCATAAGACTCTTGGTCGGTGGGATCTTGATAAAAAATTGGGTAGGATGGAAGTGGTTGTTCTTGATCTTTATTTGTTTCGGGACTCATTTCTTTTGATTTTGGATCATCCTCTTAACACAGGGAAGGAGTTTGAAAATGCATGGGATATTCTTGGAATGTTTCAACATTTTGGCCTGATGAAGAAGGATTTCGAATGAGATTCTCTGAATCATGACTTGGATTAGATTAGTTTTGTACGATGGATAGCCCTTGGGAGGTTGTGTTATTAGATATAGATGGCATGGATTGGTTTTGTGTGACTTCAGGGGATGATGAAATGGTGGATGAATAAAGTTTATTTGGGCTCTGGTTGAGAGGGATTTGATTTTGGTTGAAAGGAGTATGATTTTGGGTGAAAGATGTTTGATTTTGATTGAATGAATTTTGATTTGGACTTTTTGGTTGAAAGCGGTTTGATTTTGGTTGAAAGAGGTTTGAATGTTGGGTTGGTGTGAATTTTGATTTGGACTTTGGTTGAAAGGGTTTTGATTTTGGTTGAAAGAGGTTTGAATGTTGGGTTGGTGTGAATTTTGATTTGGACTTTGGTTGAAAGGGTTTTGATTTTGGTTGGAAGGGGTTTGAATGTTGGGTTGATGTGAATTTTGATTTAGACTTTGGTTGAATGTGGTTTGATTTTGGTTGAACGAGGTTTGACTATTAGGTTGATTTGAATTTTATTTTGGACTTTGGTTAAATGTGGGTTGATTTTGGTTGAACGAGGTTTGAATGTTGGGTTGATATGAATTTTGATTTGGACGTTGGTTGAAAGGGATGTGATTTTGGTTGAATGAATTTTGAATGTTGGGTTCACCAAAATGTAGTGCATGTTAGAATTCATTTTAAAATAACAAAGTAATCAATTAGAAACAAGGGAAATCACGAATCCCTATCTAATCAAAGAATCTTAACAAACAGATAATGAAATAACACAATCAAGCAAATAGAAATTGAAATAATCAAATCAAATCAAAACTCCCTATCCCAAGATCGCGTATTACTTCCATTGCTCTTCTCCTCTCTGTGGTATGATGGCTCTTAGATATTGTACTGGTAACCTGCAAGTGACACAAAGATTCGAAGTTCCTAATTATTGAAAATAGAGATTGAATGCTCAATTTATAGAAAATTGGAGAAGATTGATTGAAAGGTGGAACAAATTGATCAAGAGGTGGAGCTCAGGTGAGCTCACATGAAAATTGATAGTTGAACTGCTGATTGTAGGATTTAAACAAAATAGATTGAATAGATCAATTGAGTCAACTGATTGAGAAAAAGTTGACTCAAGGAAGAAAAAGAATCATTGAAGGAAATAAAGAAAATGACAAAGAAAGCTTAATTTAGAAAAAGCTAACTTAAAGATGGAAATAGAGATTGGAGAGATAAACGATTTAATTAATTAATTTAGAATGTGTTTGCATTTGGACTTAGATTTTCAATTTAATCTTTGCATGATATTTATTCAAATAATTGAATTTATTTAATTCAATTTAACATTTTGAATATATTTAGAACTTGACTTTGATTTTCAATTTGGTTTTTTAAATCATGCACATGTAACTAGAAGAATTAATTAGTTAATTAAATAATTTAAAGAAACTATTTAATTATTTTAGAAATAGAATTTAATTAAATAATAAAGATTATTTAAATTAAAGGAATTAAATCATAATTAATTAAATAATTAATATTTAGAAAAGGGTTAAATGATTAGATGATTAGAGATAGAAATTGAATAATTAGTAATTTATTTAAATAATAAAGATTATTTAAATTGGGGAATTAATCAGAATTAATTAATATTAGAAAATGATTAAAATGATTAAGTGATGATAGAAATAGAAGATAGAATAATTAGTAAGATTATGAGGAAATATGAAATTAGAAGAATAAAATTAATTAACATAATTAAATAATTATTTAATCAATTAGATGAATAATTAGTACATGATCAATGAGACATTTTTAGGTATCTACAATATATATATATATATATATATATATATATATATATATATGTATGTATGTATATACATATATACATACATACATACATATATATGTGTGTATATATATATGTACATATGTATATGTATGTATGTATGTATATATATGTACATACATCCATACGTGTATGTATGTATGTATGTATGTATACATACATACATCCATATGTATATGTATATATATCTATACATATATATACACACATATGTGTACATATGTTCATATGTACATATATGTGTGTGTGTGTATATATGTATACACATATATATACATATGTACACACATATACACAAATATATATGTATATATGTGTATATCTGCATATATATGTATCTATACATATATACATATGTATGTATGTATATATTTGTATATATGTATATATCTTTATATATGTATATGTATATATATATATATATATAAATTTGTGTATATATATATGTATACACGTATATATGTCTATTTATATATGTATATATTTATATCTATATACATATATACATATATAAATACACATATACACATGTATGTATATATATACATATATACACACACATATATGTATGTATGTATGTATATATATACATATATACACACACACATATGTGTGTCTATATACATATACACACATATATGTATGTATGTGTATAGATATACATATATACGTGTGTGTGTGTGTGTGTGTGTGTGTAGAGGCTTCTAGTGTCATTCTAGCCCCCTACAATAATCTACCTCCAAGTTATTCTAACGTATTCTAGCCCCCTACTATTTGCCGCTTTTTCGTAGGTTTATTAATTCCGAATTAATTGACTGATTAATAAGGGGCCTTGAATAGGGCTAGCAGGTTTATTAATGCCCATTATTCTATATTGCCCTCGACATTCTATGGAACTGATGCCATTATTCGCTCGATTCTGGCAACTATAATTGCTCCCTTACTATTTAAAGGGTTCGCTTGACTAGGGCTAGCAGGGTGACTAAGTCACACATATATATACATACATATATATGTGTGTATATATATATGCATATATATATACACATATACATACATATATGTGTATATATATACATATATATGTGTATATATATACATATATATGTGTATATATATACATATATATGTGTATAAATATATGTATACACATATATGTATATGTGTATGTATATACATATGTATATCTATAAATATGTATATACACACACACATATATGTGTGTGTGTGTGTGTGTATACATATATACACATATATACATATGTATAGATATACATATTTATGTGTATACATATATGTATATATGTACACACACACACACACATGTAAACACACACACACATATATATACATATGTAAACACACACACACACACACACATATATATACATATGTAAACACACACACACACACACACATATATATCTGTGTATATCTGTGTGTGTGTGTGGATATATGTATATATAGTCAAAGCTCTTTATTTTTAATTTTATTATTTATAAATCCAACATATCAATTACATATTTTCGTACAATTATTTAAACTAATCGAATCTACTTCATTATGTAACTAACATACCTATATTTTAAAAATTCCATATAGCATATTTTGAGAGATATCTTTCTCAAGATGGTGCATATGTCATTAATTGACAAAAAATGTACGAAATAGAAAATAAAATTAGATTTTTACAGCCACTTGGTTGCCTCCCTCCATGATGAAAACATCAATACACAAAAAAATTCTCACACAATACATGCAAGAAGACAAAATCTCAGATTACCTCGAGATCCCTATACCACTATAGCCACTATTCTTTTCTTCTATTTGACCATTTTTTTGTAGATTTACATATGTAACCATTTGTAAAGTACTAAAATGTATCACAAGATCCAATAAGACATCACTAATTTATAAACACCTAGCATATAACCATATGTATTGATGAAATATTTGAATAGGAACCATAATGGTGTCTTTAAATTGTAAGTCTAAGTACAAGCAATATTTCTCTCTAAAATGAATGTCATATATAAGATTTTAAGGAGAACCATCTCGAAGGTATCCTACATTGAATTCCATGTACCTAACTTTAGGTCGTACAAGGCATGCTATTAAATAATTTCCAATAGTCCATTGCAATGCAATTGTAGAGAACCCTACACTATAACCATATAAAATCATACAATGGACACCACATGAAGCAATTCCCTTTCTCATCAACCAAGTACAAGAAAACACTAAATAGTTTGGTTCACTAGGATGTGCATTTAACTGAAAAAGTACACATGCTTATCATATGTCAAATTGGATAATTGAATACATGTTATTAACATATCTAAAATTTGAAAATTGATTAAAAAATAGACCTTTCTACATATTTTACACAAACTATTAAAGATATATATATACTAATATTATATTACATACATTTTTTTTTAAACAAATAGATGTAATGTGACATTTCACGAGGGAAATTGTTTTAGACATTTTATCAAAATTTCACGTGGCTTGCCTATGATTCCACATTTTGCATAAATTTAATTGATATTTTTTTGTCAAAATTCAATGTCATGCATATGCATTTACTTTTGCAAGCTCACAATGACATAGAAACATGAATAGTTCCATTTAAATGTTTAGAGCTATTTTATAGGACACAATTGTCAACCCAATGAGGTTAAATTGTCCTTAACTCCACCTAAAGTTCTACCATATTTGACAAAGATGAAATTGATGATAAAACATCTTTGTGTAATCCATGAAGATTAGCCTTGTTGGCAACAGGTAGATCTGCACCATTTGGAAGCTTAGTGGCAATGTATATTGTGAGGTAGAAAAAAAATATGAAGTCCTAGTAGATGCCTACATAAAAATAAACACATTGAAAATAGCAACTTAATTTGTGACTAGTAGTCCAATTAACTTTTAGGAATCTCATTATATTATCATTGTTTGTTTGATTTTTCTTAAATAAATATATAAACACCCTCATTCTCTCTTTCAAGATTGGAGTCTCTTTGCAAATTAACTCAAATCAAAATTAATTATTAATTATCAATAAAAACAATGATAAACTCTTGAATTGCTTCCTAATTAGTCAAGACAAACTTATTTTAATATTTGCATTTTAAATAATAAAGCATTTAATTTTTAATTTTTTTTATACTATCAAATCTTCTTATTTTTTATTTTTAAATTTCATTATTCATAAAACCAACACGTCAATTATATGTTTCTTTATAATAATATTAAAATTAAATCAAATCTTCTTGATTTTGTATTTATCTCAATTAAGACACCTTCACTGGACATATGGATCCCATTTAATACAATAGTTGTATACAGACCCTGTTTTTTAACTTTCAAAACCTTAAAGATCCTTTATTAGCCACCCGAAAGCAAAAAAAATCTCTTTCCGACACTAAATACTTTAATGAAAGATATGGCTTCTCTCTGCAATTAATACCATGTACAGTTGTAATCCACAACATTAAAGTAAATTCTCCATTTATTTTTTCCTTCTTCCCAAAAGCCACCTTAGTACATGAAAGGAAAATTTGTGGAAAAAAATTGAAGGATATATGCCCAGGAGAGGCTAACAATGAATATATAAATGGAGAACATTGGTACGTGCCAATCTACACAATCTTTCACCGAACACTAAAAAATGATACCCCATCTAATCAATCATATCACCCATACGTTGTGACTTCTTTCCTTGGTGACTTAACGAGCAAGGTTTAACACCAACGAATTTTCCGCGGGAAGATTGATGTTTTCTTTATAACCTGAAATGGGCAGCTTACAACTGTAATTCGGACTACAGCAGAACACCACTACTGTAATTTTCGAGTTTAATTTGCAGTGACAGGCATAGTGCGATTTGGGAGCAGCCATGAACGTTAAGGGGGAGTGCAGTAGGAATAAGGGTTTGCAGAGCGTCTATGTGACAGCAATGTTCGAGGAAATGGTGCTCAAATGGTCTCTCAACAAAATCATGGATGAAAATCTCTTTGATAACAAGGTCAGCTAAATATAAGCTAAATATAAACTTCATGTTTTTATGTTTAAAACTATATTATTCTTTTTGAGAATCGTTTAGCTGAAGGTCAGAATTTGTTGCCAGTCGTTTGGTTTCCCTTGGAGTGAAATTTAAAAACTTATATGACGATAGATAGCTGCTTTCTTTCCGAAATGCAAAGTTAACCAAAACTTCTGAATTCCATGTTTTTGGAAGATAAAGGTCTTCTTTTTAAACTTAAAACTCAGAATTAACATGGAAACCAAGGATATATCTAGTTGGGTTGATGGTAAAACAAGAGGGTATATGTTTGGGTTTTTAGAGGTAAAGCTGTATCTAATTATGATGGAGAATACATGTTATATCATTAAATTTTCAGTCTGTCATGTTGTAAAATACAAAGGAAGTTTTTAGATTTAATTGTCTATAATTTTCAGCTGAAAAATGTTTCAGATTATGTTTCATGATTTATCATTATGATACAATAACAAGAGAGAATTAATAGGAAGATGAATTTCAACCTAACCCAATTAAATAGAGTTAGGAAGATGGGTGACACAGGAACCAAGAGACAAATAAGAAACACTATAGTTTATGCTACTGTAAAAATATGTTTTTGGGTTTGACTGTAGAGAATTTTTATTAAAAAAATGTTTTAGATTATATTTATACTATGATTTATTGTTAGAATATAATAGTAATAGAGGTGAACTAGAAAGGTGGATTTCAGACCAACCTAATTAAATAGAGGTAGGAAGATGGGTGACAAAGGAACCAAGAGACAAATAAGAGACACTAGAGTTTATGCTACTGTTGAAGAATGTCTTCGGGTTTGATTGTATAGAATTTTTTATTATAAAATGTTTTTGATCATATTTATTTTATGACTTGTCATCAGAATATAATAATAAGAGAGGAGAAATAGAAAGGTGGATTTCAAACCAACCTAATTAAAAAAAGGTAGGAAGAGGGGTGACAAAGCAACCGACAGACAAATAAGAGACACTAGAGTTTATGCTATTGTAAAAGAATGTTTTTGGGTTTGATTTTATTTACAGGAACCAAGAGACAAATGAGAGACACTATAGTTTATGCTACTATAAAAGCATGATTTTTGGTTTGACTGTAGAATTTTTTATATAAAAAAATCTCTCTGATCATATTTTCTGATTAATTTAAAAAGGTGGATTTCAGACCAACCTAATTTAATAGAGGCAAAAAGATGGGTGACATAAGAATCTAGAGACAAATAAGAACACTAGATTAATTCAAAACATAAAAAGAAGAAAAAGAACATTAATGATTAAAATTAAGAGAGCTAAGAATAAAAAGAACTAAAAAATTACAAAAATAAAAAATGGGAGTATGGCTATATTATATATAGAATACCTACTTACATTGGAGAATATTTATATCTTAAAATACATGACATAAAAATTAAGTAAATAATTGAGTGATGGATATTAAAGAGGCAAATAAAGAAGAATGTAAAGTATGTCTGATAAAATATATGAAAATACACATAAACCTTACCACCCAAATAACAAGAATTTGGGAAGAATAAACAAATAATAATAAAAAAGTTGATAAAAGAAATTAACCTATCAAAGAAGTGAGGTGAAAAAATAAGAAGAATATATAAATATCTATATATGTGTTTGAGAATGAAATTAAAAATTCTACACAGTCAAATCGAGAGTGTTTCGCCAAAGAGTGTTTTTGCATTTATAAATTCAGTTGTTGTTAATGTCTTCATTTGTACATTTGGTTAATTTAATATATATAATATATTATATAATCATATATATTTATATAATATTATATATATAATTTTTACATTGTTTTTGTACTAACTAACTCAGAACACACCTAGAGTCCTTTTCAAAATTTTGTTGAACCTGAATCAGCAAATTAGCTATTCACAAATAAAGTTAAAACTTAAAATAATATAAGATATATTAAACACAATTTCAATAAACTAATATATTGTTTTGAAATAGAATAATTAAAGACAAAAAATTATGATTATAGAAATAGAATTGAAAAAAACAATAAATAAACTTTTGAAAATAGATTGCTCGTATCTTTCCTTCGAGTCCCTGTTTTGGGAAGGTAAGTTTGATATTTTTAGATTGAGAGTTCTAACTAGGCATAAAAACTAACTAATATTTTTGGTTTTTAAACATTCAAAAAAGATTCGTTTTCTTCCATTCATTTTATAATATTATTAATTTTTTTATTGAAACAATGCACTTACAAGAATAAAGCTACCAGCAGGTAGCTGAAATAAGAAAGGACAATACAATATACACTAATCAAAGCATGACCTAAAGAGATATACAAATCATCTCATAACTAGCAAAATTCTTTGATTCTGATCAAGGGCATACAAAGTCTGAAAGTGGATAATCTGTTCCTTGATTTGCTGAAGCTTGTTGATAGCATCCACATTCTTTTTGCACAAAACCTGGGATTGCCAGAAAAGAGAAGCCACTCAAAGAAATACGTCAGAAGAAAGCCATTGAATAACAGCTGTCTGATAACAGTTACTAGAGAACATAGCATTACATTTCATTTATGCCTTGTCTAATTGAAATGGTCATTTTATATTATTTTGAGTTGCACAAGTTTTTTTTGTTCAAGTTCAAATGTATAAATCTATAATATAAATAAATACATGTCTTTGTCATTATGTCGATTTAAATTGTAATCTTTTATATATGTATAAATATAAAATAATTGTTTTCTATTTACTTAATATTATTTTTTGTTATAATTTCATTTGTAAATAGATGTTTTTGGGTTTGTGTGTAGAGTACATATTTGCTGCTAAAAACATGAACCAAATTCAAAAAACTACACAACATCATATGAATAAACAAATACACTATTAAAATTAAAAATACTTCTTCAATATCAATTTGTCAAATTCAAATGTCATAATAAATATACATCGTACAATATCTACAATAAATGTCAAATGAATCATCATCATCATTAATATAATATGATATAGGTAGATTGGAAGAACAAGCAGCATTGCCACCAACACTTGCACTAAAAATAAGTTGGCTTTCTCACTCCTTTGCAAACGAAGCATACTGGAAAGAGTAAGCATCCAAGTTAATATACTTGACTTTATATCCCATGGTTTAGTTTTGTTTTCCCTTCTTTATAGTTATTTTGTTTGTGCGAAAGAGTAAACAAGTTGGAACGAACATACAGCCTGTGTAAAACCTTGTTAATGATTGTTTGTCATTTCCTATGTGTGTTGTGTTAACTGGGTTTGTAAGGTTAAATTGTGGATTTAGTCTTACCTATCAGTATTTGACAATTTATCAAATCTCAACCTCCTCCCACACCTCTGGGAAATCGGTACAGTAGAGAATCTTGTGGCATCTGCTAGTATTTCTTGCTGATTCTCTATGTTATTGTGGGCAGGAAGAAACACTTCTAAACCTTTGTGCATCACTTTTTCCATTTCTGCATTCCTTTCTTTTACCTTTTCTCCTTGTGAAAATCAATAAAGTAGGATTAGGGTTTTAGATGTTGCCAATGTTTAGTTGGATCAGCACTCTGTATTTAGATTAGAAAGGAAGCTGACCTTCTATGGAGGTTTGATCTCATTTGTAAGGTCCCACAGCTTGGAATCATTCTCATTGTGTTATTGGAATGTTGAAACAATTCAACGAGGTACAATTTCATGTGACAACAGCACCCATGATGAAACATAATCACATTGTTACGAATTGCTCAATGCAGAAACAACCTAACAATAAGCCAAAATCTATAATCAAGCTAACTAATCTAATATTTTCAATATTTCTAAAAATCAGATATTCTGCAATCAATATAGGTAATGCAATACTTGCTTGTACCTACTAAATATCAACTTTAACTTGAAGAATTTTCTGCACATAGGTAGTCGTTTCTCTTTAATCCATGTTTTACATTTTTTGTCTTCATTATTATCATCTTTCGTTTGTACTGACTGTACTGGTATTGTTATTTTTTCCCCAAATTTATTCCATTTGATAATGACCGAATAGCAATGGGATCTGTGTACTTATGTTACAGACAATCTTCCAAGTTGAGTTTGTTCGAATTAATGGTTTTTTAATTCACCATCTTCATATACATGTAAATGGTAACAAATCCATCAGAACGGTAGCTTTTGAGCATACAAAACTTGCCTTCACAAATTTTAGTGATTACTGTGTTGGATTGAGTAATAAGAGACTTATAAGTGGTTGTTGAGAACTTGAGATCATTTCCTACTTTTTCAGGTCAAGCGTATTCCGGAGAAATTTACATCTGTAGCAGAATATCTTGGGTCATTTGTTTGGCCTCTGATAGAAGAAACACGAGCACAACTACAACAGAGTCTGGAATCTCTATCTGAAGCGCAATATACAAGAATAACATTTCATGGAAGAAAATGTCTATTAGAAGGCAAATTAAGTGAATATTCTATCGTTTTTGAGAAGGACAATGATACAGAAGGACAGGAGGACAAAATAAAATTGAAGTGGAAACCAAAAGACATTCTTATATTATCAACCAAATTATCTGAGAATGTGGATTACTTCCATGATGAGTATTTGTTAGCTGTAGTCTGTGAGACTTGGCAGGATGAGACTCAGGATGGACTGATAGATGCACCTCTGAATGGGTTGAAGGTGAAGCTATATCTGCGGAATGGACATCCCTTTACATCAGAAAAATACACTAAAGAAACTAAATACTTCGCCATTTCTCTCGGTAGTATCATATCATGCTTGAGAATCTGGAAAGCTTTACATGCCCACTTGCAAGAGGAGGAAATAGATTTGACCATGCTCAAAAAAGCAATATACTTAAAGGTAAGTGCTTGGAGTATTTTAAGCTTTATGCATGTGGTAGTATATTTGTTTGAGCATGGACTATGAAAATTAAAAGTGCATTAAATGTAGAGAAGTTGGAAAAATTGTGCTAACCTGACTTTGATGGGATTTGTAGGATCGTAATGAGGCAAGTGCAAAAGTGAAAGAAGATGATTTAGAGAAATTCAGGAGCAAGCACTTCATGTCCCATAACTTGAATGATTCTCAAATATCTGCTGTAATTCAAGTAGTTAATGCTGTTGAATCTAAACTTTCTTCTGATATAAAGCTTATCCAGGGTCCCCCAGGAACAGGGAAGACCTCAATGCTGATCTCACTTCTTTCTATCTTAAGTCATAAGAGGTTCAGAGTAATTGTGTGTGCACCCACCAATGCAGCGATATCAGAAGTTGCAACGAGGTTCATCAGAACAGTCACAAGTCCGTCTGGAAGCTGTCCTAATGAAGATAATTTTCCTTGTGTCATGAATTTGGGTGACCTCGTACTGGTAGGGAACGAGGAGAGATTTGATCCAGAAGGTATTTTTGGATATATTTTCCTTAAATATCGAGTTGATCGTTTGTACGACTGTTTCCTGCCAAAGACAGGATGGAGGTACAGGGTGATATCTCTGCTTGATTTTCTTGAATCAGCTGTTTCCCAGTATGAAGCTTCTCAAGAAAAGTCACAAGAAACATGCTTGACTGATTTTTCACAGTTCACCAGACAGAGACTGAAAAAATTAACCCCAGAATTTTGTGAGGGTGCAAGAACATTAATAAATGATTTACCAGGGACCTTATCAGGAAAACAGGAATTGGAATGTTTGATCAACGTGGTTGAATCTTTTGTAAATTTTATTGAAAAAAATAATGTCAAAGAAATTGTCCTTACGGAATGTTTTTGCAGTACCACCGAAGGTCTGGGAGAGGTAGAAGGTTTAACAAGTATATTTAATGAGAACATGCTTAGTAATAAGAAAGACATAAAGAAGGTTCTTTGTTTGAGGAGAAGTCAGTGTATCCAATTGCTGGGAAAGCACTTATCCAGTGAAACTGATATTGCCCGCATGGCCCAAACGTTCAAGTCACGTGATAGTATAGAGAGTATTTGCTTGTCGTGTGCAAAATTGGTATTTTCAACAGTTTCTTCATCGGCAAAAAGGTGCATGAATGAGACTGCACCATTTGACTGCTTGATTATTGACGAAGCAGCCCAGCTCACAGAGGCTGAGTCAACTATTGCATTGCAAATCAGTGGTGTGAGACACACAATCCTTATAGGAGATCCATATCAGTTGCCTGCAACAGTTATCAGCCAGGTTTGTTTCTATTAGATTATGTTGTTGCTTGTTTATTTCAGTTAGTTATAAATTAATTAATAATTTTAAGTCCTTTTCATGTATGGTTTATCAGATAGCTCAGAAAGCAGGATATGATAGAAGTCTCTTTGAGAGATTACACCAACTTGGACATCCAGTCCATCTTCTGAACACACAGTATCGCATGCATCCATCTATAAGCCAATTCCCAAATATGGCATTTTATGGAAATTCTATCATGAATGGTCCCCATGTTAAAATGGAAACATATGGCAATGCATATATTGAGTCTGAAATGTATGGAACATATGCTTTTGTTAATATAGCAGATGCAAGAGAAGAGGAAGATGATTTTGGTAAGAGCAAGCGGAATGTTGTTGAGGCTGCTGTTGTTGTACACATACTCTCTAAACTGTTTAAAGGTAATTCTTTCTGCCTGAACCACAAGCCTACAGATATGTAAACAGAATTATTTATCACGTTCAGACGGTAGATGTTGGCGGTCGCTACTGGTTTTCTTCATTTATGAATATTTGTTGGCGATTCATGATTTTTTTCTGTTATTCAGAGGTATTCTCCAAGTACAAAATTTTGTTCAAAACTTCTTCGCTCTTATTATTTGGTTAACTAAAGTGGGTCTTGAGAGGTGGTTTTTTTTTTTTTTTTGTGTCAAGACTGCTCACATAGGTAATGGAAAATCATAAGGAATGCCAATCTACAATCTTGTAGAATCCTGTTATATAGTTAGTAAACTGAAACAAATGGCGATTCCATAAAATTAGAAGCAAGTTTATGTTAAGAATACTGTTCAGTGATTACTGAATAGTAGAAGATTAGTATTTCACAATGTAAAAATAAAAATAATGATCTGTTGTCTTATTAAAACTCCTCTTCTATTCCATTTTTTTCGCTTCATGTTCAAACAGTGAGGATAGACGGGTTGGTAATTGCCGGTACTAAACTCATTATAGGCACAAAATTTCACAGAACTGCAGTTTCAAACTCTCGGCAGAATATTGCCATGGATTGATGAATTGTCTATGAAAAATATTATAGAATGTGGGCATCTGCAATGAGGAGTGGTCAACTCACGAAATGTCACCACATCTGCGACATCGAGAAAGCAACTCACAAAATGACTGATGCAGGGGCATCCACGTGGAGGGAACCCCGATTTAAATTTTCAAACTGCCCTTCACACGTAGGTGTTAGAAATTTGAATTATTCGAGTGGAGTCTCGGTTGACTCTAATTTTAGCAAATTTGTAATGCTTTTGAAAATAACGTATGAGTGCAGTTGAGGGCATTTTTCTTTTTTTGGGTGTGCTTCTAGGTGGTGGTACGCAGCACTTTTCTGCTGCAGTTTTGGGAGTAGAGGTGGTAGTGGTTAAGGGAAATGAAAGAGGGTAGTGGGCTGTCAGACTAAAAAGGAGAGAAATAGTGTGCAAGTGCAAAAAGGGGGATAAGGAGGAGTACGTGGGGTTGTAAGGAATTAGGAGGGAGCTGTGTTGAAGGATTAGCAAGGGAGTACTGATGATGGTGTGGCTGCAGAGATGTATGTGTGAAAGATGTTAAAGAGAGGAGGACTGCATTTGTGTGAGGGGGATGAGAAAGGAATAGTAAAGGGCTGTGAAGGATAATGCAGGAGGTAGTGGCCAAGTAAAGAGTGAGTGAGTTGTGTGAAGGAGGACAAAACTTGGAGGAAAACGAGAAGTGTGCAGGAGTGATTGAAGCCAGTCCCAGTTTGTTGAGAGCTGTGAAACTAAACAGAGGAATGAATTTGTTTTAAAAATTAGAAAGAACATTTGTGCAGTTTGTTTTGGTCTTTGATGAGCATTATTGTTTAATGCTATAAATGTTGGCAAGTTATCTGTTATGTGGTTTGCAGATTTTAACAAATTAGATGGATAAATAAATTTGTTTTGTTGAATTCTATATCATTTGTGTGTTGTGTTGAAGTTTGAGAGCAGAGCAGTATTGATTGTTGCATCAGTGGTATCAGTGCCAAAAGATTCTGAGTGTGGAGGCAGATTCAACAGAGGGAGGCAGCTTGCACCAGGATCGAGCTTGTGGGTATTGTGAAAGATGTATGCAAGAGGAGCCCCATGTGGTTGGGGTAGAGGAAGAGTTAGAGATGGAGGTAGAAATCCTTTAGATGTTGTTTGTATTGATGATTTTAGAGCCCTGAGTAGGCAAGTTGAAGCTATACAAGAAGAAATAAGAAGAGGCTTTGCTTGTAGGAGAGAACCTAAAAGTGAAGAGGATGGAATTATAGAAGATGCAGATGATAAAGGACATGTTGAAAATTAAGCAGTAGCAGCAGCAGTAGCATTGAATGATCCTTTAGTAAGGGCATTGAGAATAATGGGAAAGAGACCGAAGATTGACGTTCCTACCTTCAATGGGAACTTAAATCCATAGGAGTTGATAGACTGGATATATGATATGAAGGAATATTTTGAATTCGAAGAAGTGGAAGATCCTGATAGAGTGAGGTTTGCAAAAACCAGGTTGAAAGGCCATGCCTCTATTTAGTGGAAAGAGGTGCAACTTGAATGAGGTAGAAATGGAAAAGACAAGATTTACAAATGGGAGAAAATGGTAGAAAAGATGAAGGGACAATTTATTCCTATGGATTATGAATTACATTTGTTGAAGAAAATGCAGAGCCTAAGATAGGGAAGCAAAACTGTAAGAGAATACACAGAGGAATTTCATAACATTTTAATTAGAACAGGTCATTCAGAAGTGAACAAGAAGATAGCCAGTTATACCAATGGTTTGAAACCAAGTATTCAAGATGTAATGTCCCCATTTTCATGAGGATCAGTCCGTAGAGGAGTTTGGCCTATAATTTGACCCTAGTAGGCCAAGGAGTTGTTTAGGGGGTCGACTTGGCAGAAATTGGTGGCTTCACGTTCTATTTCTACTTGGTTTTATGACAAAATAAGGAGATAACACGTAACATGAGACGTGTGCACTTTAATTATAATCTAATATTATTATAAAGTGCATATGTAATAAAATAATAAAGTGACTTTAAGTATAAAATAAAAATAATTAAAAAGTCATTTAAGAAATAATAAAGTGTACCTACCCTCTTCTAGAAGGAATCTTATGATGGGTTATGAAAAGGATAAATAGAAGAGGGTAATTCATGGATCAGGATCAGTTGATTGTTATCTTTTCTTGTGTTGTGGTTGTGGAGCCAAGGGCTGTCCGCAGATTTGATCTTAGAGAACGATACCTCCCTTCGATCCGCATAACTTAGGAGGTGAAAGACCCTCTAAAGGGTTGCCTTGAGAGTGAGGAACACTTAGTTTTTCACATTGTGCTTATTGAGGATTCATAGCATTTTAAGGGTATAAAGGGCATTGGATGACTTTCAGCTCATCTTATTTAATACCTATATGCATTGAACTGCTTGTGGAGGCTAGGCGATCTCTTTTGTAGCATTGTGGAGGTGATTTGAAGGAGTAAATCAGTCAAAATCAGATCTGAAGACAAGTTGCAGAAGACCTCCATAATCCATGATTTCATCCTCATCCCAACTTTGGAGCACCGAATCACACCAAGGGGGTCATTGCTTATTACAAGAGGGAGAGGCGATTCATTTAAGAGCGAATTGAGGGAGAGTCAAGTGGAGATCAAAGCCCAATTTAATTCTGGAAAGAAATCGAACCAGTCTGAAGATATTTCACATTTTTATTCATAGACTCCCATTGAGGCATCAATTTGGTCATCTAACATTGACAATTTGTGGAGAAGAGCGATCATTCTTGGAGAAAGAATGGAGGCTTAGAAGCTGAAAAATAGATGGTTCTCAGACCTTTATAGTAGAAGCAAGGGTGATCTGATATAGGGGTGGAAATTGGACTTTGAAGGCTCCAAAATCGTCAATATTGCTCACATGAACTACCCAAGAAGGCGATTAGTTTTCCAGGTTCCTTTATCCACATTTCATGTACTTGTTTCCTGGTTATGTGTATGTGTTCATGGCTGCATGAATCTTCAGACTTTCTAAGAAATCATTGATAGATTGCTAGGTATTTGGCACATTGATTTGGTCATTGCAATAAGTCCTTTTGTCTCAAAATTAAGGAGTAATAAGGTTGCATCTTTTATCTAAATTTTCTGAGGATTTATACCAACTGTTTGTCAAAATGTCAGCATGCTAGAGTTATATGTTAAGGTGTCTGTTATCACAAAAGCTCGCACCCTTTCTGAGCTATCAACTCAGCAACCTTGTGAAACATGGAAACAACCCCGAAGTGTGGGACCTTGCGCAAGGGGGTTGAATCTCCGGAGAAGGTTGGCTTCCTTCTCACTCCAGGGGTAGGTGTTGAACCAACTCAACACTTGAAAACTAACTCCTAGGCCTATCCTAACAAATTTTCAGAGGTAAAGGGAAGAGAGAATTGCTTGAAATAAAAGGAGGTGATGCATCAAGATAAGAGATTGTTCCTCTCCCCACCTGAAATGGCACAAGGAATCAACTGAAATACCCAAGAGATGCACAAACTTCAGTTGCATGAGTGACCCAAACGCATGTATGAAGGTTAGAATTTGTTAAGTGTCAAGAGGGGAGAAGGATTCCCACAAGCCACACTCAGTTTAAACAAGTTAACACAACATATATGGAGAGAAGAGCCACAAAACATACACCTATGATGAAGGTAAGGAAACATACACAACATGCATAAGTTGAAGGAAGGCAAGAATGTAATTCCAATTCATTCAAAGGCCAAAGGCCAAACTTACAGTTGCATAAATGCAAGATAAATACAAGAGAATTGGGAGAGCATAAAATAGCTCAAGCCAGCAGGGAGAGAACTCTTTACAATGAGGCTTAACAACCTTAAATAGAAAAAATGGTCACAAGGGTGATCGTGACCCCTGCATGTCAGTCTGGGAGTGCAGGGAAGTGCATGCACTTGACTTTTGTACATGCAAGCAACATAGCCATACCCTGAAAAGACAACCCTAAGAAGGGTGGATTGACTGACCTTCCAAAGTTAGAGTATGCAGACATGACATAAGTCACTACAACAAGCATGGCCCCGCACCTCTCTTGATGGAAATCCTGTCAAAAACATTAAATGCACCCCTGTGGCTCCACAAAAGAAGGTGCACAAGTCACAAAATTGTCGGAGCATTTAAAGCTTTGAGTGTTGATCACGCCTTTTGGAAGTGTTGCTAGTCGGAAAGAAGTCCGAGGACTTCGAATACTCCGGTTCCCGAAGTGAGGAAGACAGGGAAAGGAGGTTCCGAAGTTCCGGGATAGAGAGAGGAAGAGAAGGAAAGGAACTTTAGAACCTCGGGGTTCTAGAGTTCCGGGGAACTAGGGAGAGAAGGCAAAAGGGGAAGGAACTTCGGAACCTTGAGGTTCTGGAGTTTCGGGGAACTGCTCAAGGGAACTTCAGAACCTTGAGGTTCCGGAGTTCCAGGATAGAGAGGGAAAGGGCTAAAGAGAGGAGGGGAACTTCGGAACCTCGGAGTTTCGGAGTCCCGAAGAGGGAAGGAGAAAAGGGACAAGGAACTTCGGAACCTTGGGGTTCCGGAGTTCCGGGGAAAAAGAGAGAAAGGCAAAGGAGAGGAGGGGGGGTTCGGGAGTTCCGAAGAGGGAAGGAGAAAAGGGACAAGGAAGGGTTCCGAAGTTCCGGGGAAAAAGAGAGAAAGGATAAGGAGAGGAGGGGCTAAGCTAGGGAAAGAACTTCGGAACCTTGGGGTTCCGGAGAAACTAGAGAAAAGCTAAGGGAAGGAAGGAAACATTGGAACCTTGGGGTTCCGGAGAAGGAAATAAAGCGGCTAAGGCAAAGAACTTCGGAACCTCGGGGTTCCAGAGTTCCGGAGAAGGGAAAAGAGAGGGCAAAAAGAAAAGAACTTCGGAACCTCGGGGTTCTGGGGAAGAAGAAACGACCAAGGGAGGAACTTCCTTTGGACAAGGCAACACTTCAAACCATGATTCTACTGCTTTTATCCTTGATCAACTGGGGCAAAGCTGGTCTATGGAACATATCTCTGATCGGTTCTCACTGATGGACCAAGGGTGTTATCAAATGACAACAATGTCTAAAGTAGCCTCAAACTCTATAATATAGAATTGAATGCATCTTTGGTAACTGACCAACTCCATTAGAAGTCATTTATGAATGTTTATTCATTAAAAATATGAGTTTGAAGATCACCATATCATTCTGAAATTCGGAAACTAGATATCAGCAAGACCTAAATTTTGTAATAGCAGGTTGGTCAGACAAGTGTTTGTGAATATTCCTTGTATTTTCAGTCATACCAGTACAAGGGACATTACACAAGATGAGTTAGCATTGGTGAGGATGTACACCATGGAGGATGAATATTTGTTGTATTGAAGGTAGAAGAAAGAATAAACAAAAGGTTTGAAAACAAGCAAAGAGGAAGGAGTAGATCATATGAAGAGAAAAATTAAGGTAATAATCAGAAAAATCAGAATGAAGAAGACTGTAGTAGCAACTAAAATGAGAGATATGATGATTCACATGATCCTAGATATCAAAATTCAAGAGGTAGATGAAGATCGTGTAGAGGTTTTGGAAGAGGAACCCTCAAAGGAACCTATTTTAAGTGTGGAGAATAGGGTCATGGAGCTTATGACTGCCCTTGTGAGGAAGAAAGAACAAGAACCTGAATTTCCTCCATGAACAGCAAATGTGAATGATGAAGATGCTAAGTTATCACAACCAGAAGATGCACAAAATGGAGAAACACTTGTTGCAAGAAGAGTCTTGATGAATGCAGGACAAGAATCAGTTCAAAAGAAAAGTTTATTTCACACAAGATGTAGTGTAAGGCTAAGGTATGCAATATAATTATTGATGGTTGAAGTACAGACAACCTTGTTTCAAAAGAAATGGCAGGCAAGTTGCAGTTAGAAAGGAGGCACCCCCGTCCTTATCAGATTGCTTAGTTGTAGGATGATCAAAAAGTTTTGGTGAGTGAACAATGTTTAGTTAAATTTAAGATAGGAGACTACCATGATGAGGTCTTATGTGATATTATGTCAATGAATCTTATGTTATTGGGAAGACCATTGTAGTTCGATAGGAAGCCAATGCACAATGGTTATGCAAACACATACACATTGATGAAAGATGGGGTTCGACACAAATTGAAACCCTCGAGTAAGAATGATGAAAAAGTATGTAAGAACATTGGTTAATGTTTGATTAATGGAGTTAAAGAATCAGTCAAAGAGGATGAAGATGAAGATTATGATTTGCTCATGCAAGTTGCAGCAATGTTGATTGCATACTGGAAGGGCAAAATGACAGTTTTAGTGGAGAAAGAAAAAGAGGTAAAATGAGAACATTGTTGAATTTGATTTGTTTAAGGATATATTGGTGTTAGAGAGGATGTTGCAACAAATAATCAATTGGAAAATAAAGTTATAAATGAGGAAGAAAATGAACAGGTGAAGGGTGGGTTAATGGATGATCTCTTGGTTGATAAAGAGATTGTTGAAGATGATGGTTTTGTAACTAATAGTTTGTTGTAGGATGGGAAAGAAGAATCCCTTGATTGTTTCTAACATTGATGTGAATGCAGAGGAGGAAAAGTTTGTAGCAAAACAGTCTCTTTTGGAAGGCATGAACAAAGAGGAACATTGTGTTACCATAGAGAGGGTTGAACAACAAGTTTTTGCAGTTGTTTAAAGGGATGGGGTAATACAAAAAATTGATTGTTTAATTCAATGGAATGGTATTGAAGTTTTTTACTTCCAGAGTTTCCTAGTGCATATTGGGGGGAAATAGATTATGTAACAAAAGGAACAAAAAGAGGAAGAATGAAGAATGGGAGAGACATCAAATTATAGAGTAAAGTAGTTAAGCATATTTAGGAAGATGAGGCAGAGAAGTGGATGCAGAACAAACGCATGATCTACAAGTGTTTCTAAGTTCAACTCAAGAAACATTTTCTTCTACCATGGGTGTTTGATGTAGGGACATCCATGTGGAGGGAACCCAATTTTCAAACTGCCCTTCACATGTAGGTGTTAGAAATTTGAATTATTTGAGTGGAGTCCTTGTTGACTCTAATTTTAGCAAATCTTTAATTCTTTTTAAAGTAACGAATGAGTGCAGGTGAGAGCATTTAAGTTTTTCTTTTTTTTGGGTGTGCTTTTGGGTGGTGGTGTGCAACATTTTTCTATAATAGTTTTGGGAGTAGAGATGGTAGTGGTTATGGGATCTGTGTTGAAGGATTAGCAGGGGAGTATTGATGATGGTGTGACTACAAAGATGTATGTGTGAGGGATGTTAAAGAGAGGAGGACTGCATTTTTATGAGGGGAATGAGAAAGGAATGATAAAGGGTTGTGAAGGGTAATGCAGGAGGTAGCAGTCAAGTAAAGAGTGAGAGAGTTGTGTGAAGGAGGACAAAGCCAAAGCTGGAGGAAGATCAAAAGTGCGCAGGAGTGAATGAAGATCAATCCTAGTTTGTTGAGAGTTGTGGAGAGAAAAGAAATATAGAAGATTTGTGAAGAATAGAGGAATGATTTTGTTTTAAAAATTAGATAAAACATTTGTGCTTTGTTTTGGTTTTTTGATGAGCATTAATGTTTAATGCTATAAACATTGGCAAGTTATCTATTATGTGATTTGCAGATTTCAACAAATTAGCTGAATAAATAGATTTGTTTTGTTGAATTCTATATTATTTGTGTGTTGTGTTGAAGTTTGAGAGCAGGGCAGTATTGATTGTTGCATCAATGACACCATGTCGCCATGTAAAATATCCATTTTCAACACTAAACAATTGGGAACAAAATACTCTCACGGACAAAAACTCTCACAAAACAAACAACGAAGCTTGCGAACAACCAAAACACCTACTAACTCTAAATAAGAAATAAACACAGCCATATGTTTTTGCATGTTGTTGTTGATTTTATAGGGAAAGAAAACTTAATGAAACACGTTTCTAAAATATAATCTAATTTTAAGAATTGGCTATGAAGGTAGCCACCCAAGATCTATAGGCCTATTGAATAGCGCAATAACACGAGAGAACAATAGAGACAAGAACAAATTGTACTCTCATCAATGATGTGATAATTTAGGCTACACAAATGTACATAGGAGACCCCTTTGGTTATATAGCCAAGGTGAGTGAATGAGACAATGATAAGTGTCGTCTCATGACATGATAAGTAGAGAGAAAAGCTATCATCCCACCTAAAGTGGAGAAATGATAGTGTGATACTACCACAAAAGGTGGATCACCCACTAAAGGTGGAAAAATGCATCCATTATAAGTGGATATGATGCACTAATAACATATAAGTCCATCTTAAGTGGAAATGCTCCAACTACTGCTATGCAATTACCTAAGTAAGCTTAAGTAAAGTGTAATTATGTCCACCTAGACAAAATACATTAATTACACCAACAATCCCCCCTTAAGTGCAACTTAGGGGAATGTAGACTCAAGCTAACAATGCAAGACAGGTCTCGTCAACTAGGCCATGTTAGGTACGCATGTACAAATGCAGTGCAATCTCTCACAAATGGAGAAAGGGAGAAAACTCAGTGGGAAAAAAGCTCTTCCCCAAAAGAGAGATGAAAACACAAAATAAATCTCAAACAAGAATGAGAAGGGCAAAACCCCATGTGAAGAAAAAGTCTCCCCCATAAGAGAGAAGAAGAGAGACTATAATATCCCCACAATTTTTGTCAATTTTTTTCCAGTTACAATCACAACAAGAACCCGTTAAGGTTAGGAAATCAAGATACAATAATGTTGAAATTGTAACCCTTCCACTTTTAGATCACCAAGAGCCCAATCTGGGAGGGTGAGAGCATATGGTAGCAGGGGATCGTTAGATGTAAAACTGCTAAAAAAGTACTGATTACGATAATGGGCGGCAAGCCAGCGCCTTCCACTTTCCAGTTGGAATAGAAAACTAGAAAGCTTGGCGGTAAACCAGCCAAGGAGAACAATAACAAAGTCAAGCACGAATCACTCTACCACAATATTTCAGCGGGAGGACTGAACACTTACAACAAGCTCAACCCAACCGCTTATGTAGAGGGAGGACCATTACAAACAAAATATCACTCTACCGCTTATGCAACGGGAGGACATAATTACAAAATATTCAAAATAGGCGGCTAAGTCGGCCTCTTTCACTTTTCAGTGGGAATTTGCTTTACTATCCAAAAATGGCTTTTTGTACTACTATCCAGCCTTACAAATAAGAGAAGCAATGCATAGGAAAGAGAGATTAAGCTATCCAATATTGCTGAAATATCTCCAAACTTATCACAATAAACAAACTCTAATCCACCCACAAAGAAATAATACACCAATAACCACTAAACTGAAATTACAACCTGCTGTCCGCATTACACGCAGAAATCAGCCACTACCAATTTCACTAATATGCTCATAACTTACCCAAAATAACTTGGAATGACACAAAAACAGAAGCAAATGAAAACTATAATAGAGGCTATGCAACAAGAACACCACAAACAGCCGACACGCAACCCAAGGCAGCCCAAGAATGGTACAACCAGCAGCAGAAATATGATTTGCAACCAAAAATAAGCAAGCACACCGAAAGAAACGCCAAGGTAGAAGAATGTCGCCCTCTAGATATGATTCCAACGAGCTATTACCTAGAATAATCGATTGCACAGGCAGGGAGATATGATCAAATCTTTGTTTCAACCACACCAAAAACCAGCAACACTGAAATCCACACCACACTGAAAATGCACATTGAAATCGAACCACACATTCAGAAGATCCAATCACAGCTATGAGTGATTTCAAACACTCAAAGTCTATCAAGAGCCCTAGAAGGTATTCACCCTCGAAGATTGTTTGGATTCAATCCGACAACATAATGGTGTAAATTGTCTGAGATACCAAAATGAGAGCCGAAGTCACTTATTTATAATTTTTTGCCAACCAAATTCAAATTCAAATGCACTCGAAATATGCCCAAACCAAATGTCATTCGATTTCATCCACTTTTGGCATTGCAATTCATTTCATTTCCTTGCACAAGTTCGCCCAATTCACATTCAACCAAAATCACCCTTTTTAATAAATATAAGTGTCAAAAAATAAAGTTTAAAGTGGGCGCCCAACTATGACTTCCAAATAAAAAATATTACTAAGGCAATATACTTAAAAAATCGCCCCATTTGCCTTGAGTTATAATTTAATTATAAACACCATGACGACCCCCTTGAAGTCATATGCAAATTTCGCCCAAATAGACTTAGTATAAAATTAATGTTTTCTCCCTTCCTAAGTCGTCCATCCATAGAATAATCAAATATATATATTTTTTTAATAAGTAAATAGCTGCAGAGGGGCAGCACCCTTGTATTAATCAAAATAGGAGAATACAAGGCTTGGTTCAGTGAGAGCGGTAGGGAGAAAGAACCAAGAAGAAAACCCCTTACCCTAGCTCTATTCCTCATACAAGAAGAAACCAACAATAGAGGTTGGACAAGTACAAAACATCAGTCGACAATCACTGGAAGTAGATAACAGAACCAGCCAGAGGCCTTCAAGCAAAAAACAAAAACCTGAAAACAGAGAAATATGAGAAAGGTGACACATCCAGAATCATTGGGGGTCTTCAGAGTCATCGTCCACAGGAGCACGAGCTGCATCCAGGATTATTGGGCATTCAGTGCCATAGGTCGAGTGAGCCGTCGATTCAGCCTTCTCCCTAGGGAGTCGGTAGTCATTTGGGAACCACTCCTCACCAAGCCCAAACCAACAGACATTGCCATCAACCAAATCTCCATTCTCCAGAATGCCAAATCCTTTTGCACCCGTTAACCCTTCATCTCAAAGATATTTTTCCCTCCATTCCGATGTGAAGCCATTTTGAATGCCGGCCTCCTTAAACAAAAATTCAATATTCCTAGTAATGGCAGCTAAGTTACCGGTTCCAGTTCGGATTCAGGTTCGGATTCGGCAAAAAATAAATAAATTTGGGTACGAGTACGGGTTTGTCCGTACATATATATATATATATATATTTTAATTTTTTTTTATAAATATATATATGTTCAAACTTCAAACATCAAAATTATATATGTTCACAGTTCAAACATACAAATATGAAACATACAATGTAACTTTCCCATACAATGATACATAAATGATAACAGATAAATCATAAATCATAAATCTATAATTGCCAATCCGAATAAATATTCTGATATCGATATATCGTAAATGTGATATCCTCGATGTAATTAAATAATAAATCTAATTACTTTGTTGTAAGGCCCAAATTTAATAACAAATATTTCGGGCCCTTTTATTTAATTATGTTAGGCAAATTTTGGTCGGTCATGTCGGCCCGTTTGTAACCCTTCGGGAAGTTTCCCGGAGCCCATATATTTGGCCGTGTTAGTCATTGTTGGGGGTATGCGAATTTTTGATATCCTTTCTCTATTGTGCAAATTCCTGTTGGAGTTCTGTTATCCGCCATTTCGGAGGTGAAAGACCCTCCCTATTTGGTATTTGCAGTTTCGGTGAGGTTCACCTCTCACCCTATTCTGTCTTTGTACTTGTTCCAGATTTGGCAATCTGGAACCTTATCATTGTTGAATCAAATTTAACTTCCAGCGTCATTTCTGGTATATATGCATGTTATCGCTCAGAGTTCAATACTTGGTATGTGCACAGAAGATCAATTACTGAAACCGAAGGTAACCCATTGAACCACCGTACCACTCAGCAGACCCTCCACACGTACGACTTCACCGTACGACCGCTCCTCCCTCACACCACCGTACGAACTCTCCGCCATACGACCTCCCTCTTCCCAACATTGTGCAGCCCCTTCACCGTACGGTCATTATCACCATCGTACGGCTTACGTGGACTCCTCCATACGGCTTGCCTTGATATACCGTATGCCATGTTTCACCCCACCGTACGGAATCTACATTGCATGGTCCCCTCCTTGACACACTGTACGCTCTATTTCACCCACTGTACGACATCTACACCGTACGACCTCCTCCTCATACACCGTACAGTCACTCTGCTACCATAGTGCGGTCTACCCACCGTACGATCCTTATCTACCAAGTTCAACAATCCCTTCTCCTTTGCCGGTTATACCGTACTGTACGGCCGGGGAACATTACAGTAAATCATAAATGTAATATCATATTCATAATTCGCAAAAAAGATAATTTTCAAGTTTCAAGTTTCAATTGATTCAAGTTTCAAAATGTGAAAATGTCATGACACAATAAAGTATAAAGTTAAACACTCAAATTACAAGTCATCTATGGGATTTAAATTCCATATTCATCTTCATTTGAAGCATCCAACCCAAGCCCAAGGTCATCAAGTGGTTCAAATTCAGCATCAATTGAACCAATATCAAATGGAATGCCACTCCCACTAGCTATGTCTCTCTCAAATTCCATAATTGCCTCGTCTATAGAGACTTGGCAAAGTTGTGCAACTATAGCATCTAAATCAGCACACTCAGGGGCTAGATCCCAATTCCTTGTTACACCCTCACTATATCCACGGTCCTTATGTGACAACAAACAAAGGTTGGAGTGTACGTAGACCAAATCCTCAGCTTTCTTTGCACCCAAACGATTATGTTTGACTGAGTGGATGAAGGAGTATGTACTCCAATTCCGCTCAGCTGAAGAAGAACTTGCAACCTGTTAAAAGTTAAAACATAATTAGAAATTTATAAATTAAAATTATAAAATAAAAATATGATAGCATCAAATGGAATTGGAAAACTATAAAAATAAAAAATAAAAAGATACATACTTGGGAGTTAAGTTTAATTGCAAGAGGCTCCAAGTAAACGGAGCCTTGACCATGTACATACCACCACTCATCAGCATCCATCCCATATCTAGCATTAAGAGCTACAACATCATGATTTTTTGCAGATACAAATCGGCCAAACTCCCTCAAGACAATATTTCTTGTCTCATCTTGATATATCTTTTTAAAGGCAGCCCTATAGCCAGAAGCAACCTCTGCATCTCTATATGGTGGCACCCTCCTTGGTGTTGCAAGCATCTCTGCACTATAAAATTTTGGCGTCAAAGCAAATGCTAAGAGATGTAAGGGGCTGGTCATCTTGTTCCAACGGTCAACAACAATTTTCTGCACAACTTTGAAAAATGTTTTCGTTGGGTCATTTTCTTTTCTATTTATTACTTCATTTATTTTTTCCACCATGCAATCCATGCCATCATAAGTCTCACCCAAACATGGGCGATCAGTATCAGCATACCTGATCATGCTCATGATGGGCTCAGTGAAATTCAAAACATATTCCACATCATCCCACCATTTCTCACTAAGGATCAATGCTCTTACTTTTAGAGCTCTTTCTGTGTGGGACTACTTCCATACACTCCACAAGCTGTTGATGACCATAGAACTCAAGGCGTCTCGCACCTTCAGAGGTCGTCTTAAGACAAGTGTGTGAGATGCAAATCGTGTTTCAACAACCTAACATGACATAACAAAATACACAAGATATATCAAATGTAAGTCTATAAAAAGTAAAAATTTAAAACTAAAAAATTAAAAAATAAAATTTAAAATTAGTAATTATAAATTATCTTCAACAACTCCAACTTGGAGAAGGTCCTGAAAATGGCTTGTGACATATGATGATTAGTCACAAACATTTGAATCTCCTCGCCCTCCGCATATAGTTTTTTCACCCAATCAATTTGTGTGCCAAGCTTTTGCATGATTAAATTGAGTGAGTGTACTGCGCATGGTGTCCAAAAGATGTGACCATGTGTAGCCTCCACTATAGTCCCTGCTGCCCTACAATTTTTAGCATTGTCAGTTACAACTTGGACAACATTTTGAGGCCCCACCATGTCAATGCATTCTATCAAGATATTGGCAATGAAACTTGCATCTTTCACTTGCCCCTCACAATCCACTGCTTTCAAAAACGTTGCCCCTTTAGGACACACTACTATAACTTTGATCAATGGCCTATTTTTACAATCTTTCCATCCATCAGAAACAATGGTCACACCTGTTTCCTGCCATGTATCTTTGATGACCTTCAACTGTGACTCTACGGATGCTTCCTCCTTTGCCAATAAGGTGGTTCTCACCTTTTCATACCCTGGACAAACATAATCAGAAGGTGTATTGCAAAGAGTATGCACCATGTCCCGAAAGTAAGGTGATCTAACAAGGTTGAAAGGAAGCCCATTGTCATAAAGGCAACGTCCAATTTTGGAATCTGCAATCTCTCTTAGTTCATTTTTGAAGGCAAAATCCAATGGGCCTCTTTTCCGTGAAGCCACAACATTCTGATTCTCTACTACATCAACTGGTGGGTTTTGCATGAAAGGATGTGAACCAGCTGGTCTTGTGGAGCCAATGCTACTAGAAGGCCTCTTAGACATTGAGCTTGGATGGACAAGAGGATGATCAGTCTTTGCTTTGCTACTTCTCCTATCAGCTTCCTCTTGTTCTCTAATATATCCCAAAACTAGAGCTTTTGACAGCCCCCCTGCCATCTGATCCCTTACAAAATTTTAGTCCACGCCCAAGGATGAAACTGTTACCTATTTTTCACTCCCAGTTGAAAAATATTTTGAGATATGCTTGTTTTTACAAAATGAAACAAGTACATGTTACTTCTGTTATATTGCATTCCAACTGCGCTAAGAAGGAATGAAATAAAGATTTTATTTTTCGGACTTGTAGTTTGTAACAGCAAAAGAGAGAGACATCTCATCTAAAAAAAGAAGTATTTTATTGATATTCAAACATGCATCCCACACAAAGAGCCATGAGACTAGCTACATGTATCAGGTGCAAGAAGGAAATACATAAGCATGTATGCATAAGTACAAAAATTAAGAGAGCATGTTGAGAGTGGAACCAGTCATTGCCTGAATGACTGGAACGGCTGGAGTAGCCTTGACGATTGCCTCTGTATTGCTGCTTCGTCCTTGTCTGTCTTTGTCTTCTGGTATCTGCAAAGGAGTTAAATATGCAATGGGTTAGACCATTTTGTTCTAAGCAATGGCTATTTACATTCCTAACATGTATACTAATGCATGCATGTATATATAGTCCCTACATGCATCAGGTGCATATAGTCAGCATCGCAGAAGATCTCAGGAAAAGCAAATATTAGATCGAAAGAAAATCACCATACATATACATATTATTGCTAACATGTTTGCTTCATGTGCAAGATTAGGAAGGGGTAGCTTGCTGGTCATAGTTTCACCAATGAGGCTCCCACAAGGGTTGAGCCCAGCTCATATAAATTCAACAAAGGTATGCAGTCATATCTCGGAAAATGATGCAGACAAGAATCAAAATAGGTATGAGCAGCAATATGAGTGGTTTTGTATTTAAAAAAGAAAAAGCTAGAAGCATTATGGCAGTTGACAGCAGTAAGGGGAGTTTCATGTTTATAATAACTCCTATGTAATACGGGCTCTTCAAACATAAAGACAAAATGGATTCCTTTGAAAAAAGGTTAAGGCAATCATCAAAATGCAGTCATAATACCTATTATTCATTGTTGCATGATGGATTTTAAGAGTTACATCAAGGCCAAGTGGACAGATGCAAATAAAAATCAGGCATCTGCATCTGACAAAGAAAATTATTTTTAAAGACTGCATGTGCAGCACATATTATTACACAATAGCAAGGTCTCAAACAATCAAGTTATATCAAGATCAAATAATAGAAAGAGCAGTAAATGAGCCAGTTGCTGTTATATACAATAGATGCAAACATTGCAGCAGTTGAAGAGTCATCAACAGTGAATTAAGAGCTGGGAGCAACAATGAAGAATCTGAAAAAATACAGTCATTCGACAATGACAAAATACATCCACGATGAGTCTAAGAGGTGGGAAGCAGTCATATCGCAGTTGCAGCAGCAAAAGAACAAAGTATACAGCCAACAAATCACAAAAATTCAGTCAATTAGAGCCTCTATCAGAAAGATCAAAATCTGATGTAATGTTAGGGCATGCGTATGGCACAGATTTTACAAGATCCGAGATGATTTGTCGAATTCAAGGTCAGCTATCAATTTTATTGTGCAAACAATAGTGTAAAGAATCTGATAAGCTAGAGGATGGGTTTTATTTGTGAACGTGGAAGGGGAAAATGCCAAAGAACAGAAATCAACATTTTTACCCACGTTGACTGCTATATGCCAGAAAATCGAAATGAAATGTCAAAAATGTGCACTTGAAGCAGCCATTAATGGCGGAAATCTATAGAAAATAGTGCCCAGAATCAGAAAGTTTGTGCCTAGTAGTAGAATCGGCAGAAGTATAATTTCTTTTGGGCCTAGATTCGACTTTGAATCATCAAAAGAAGATGGTCACTTCTCAAGTTTGCAGCTTTTCACATTTTACCGAAAGTCCCAGTGGAATGCGTTCAAAAAAATGCCTTCGAAAGGTGCAGAAAATACGCCCTTCATCCTTCCAAATCCACGCCCAACACACATCAACGGAGCCCAATTTCCCTCCAGTTGGTGCTCATACAAACCCTCGAAAATGCGAAGTGCAGCATGGCGGCCGAGGAAGAATCACTCCCAGCTAAAAGAGACCAGAAAATCGACCATGGTGGCACAAATGGAGGCTCGAAATCAACAAAACTGCAGATTATCGCCTATAGGAAAACCCTTGGCGGCACCTTCCAGCGAAGATGTAAATGGACAATGAAAAATGAGGAAGAAATGATACATTTTAGGGTTATTCATACCCTATATCATATTCATCGATGACTTAGGCAATTCATTTTCATTCTTTCCTTCTGCATCTTTTTCCTGTGATTGCCTAAGGGGGATCGTTGTAATAAAAGGCTTTCTTCCTTATAATATTTATTAAGTGAGTTAATAATATCACTTAATAGTTTTCATTAAATATTAATATTTATCAAGTGACATTATTAACTCACTTAATAAATATTATTTATTAATGAAAACTTTTTGAGCATAGGTTTTAAGTTTAAATGAAATAACTATTTACTAAAATGATTTAAATTTATTACTTAATTTTTATTTTTTTAATTTCATATTTATTTTTAAAGTCAAAAAATTTAATAAATGGAGTAAGAAAAATGTTTACTAAATTGATTTAAAATTTATCACTTTAACAAATATTTTCTTATTGCATTTATAAAATTTTAATAAATAAAAATGATAAATTACTTGTTAAAGTGAATTTAATCACTTTAATAAATAACTTAATTATTTTCATGTTATTAAGTTTTGACTTTAAATATAAAAATGAAATTAAACAAATATTCAATTAAGTAATAAATTTTGAATCACTTTAACAGATATTTATTTTCATTTATTGAGAAGTCAAGGAGATATTTTTGGCATTTAAGAAGGCTTGCAGGCCTGTCAGGGGATATTTTGGGACCATTTATGATGCATTTAGGAGCTTTTATGGTTGCAGCATGGGTGGGCTTGACTTTTGGCCCAGTTTTCTCTCTTTTAGACTTCTTTTAGGTCTTTTGAAAGTGGGTTTTTGTTTCTGCTCGCCCAAGAGGAGGTGGAATATATTATTCCTTATCTGCTTTTTGGAAAGCATATATACTACCATCCTTCTTCTTTGTAGGGGTTCTTCTTCATTCATCTTCTTTGGCAGATTGTAATTTCTGAGTTATTTCTGCAAGAGGGAATGTTTTTGTAACACATTTTCAGGAATAATAAAGCTTGGTGATACCTTTTGGCAGGGATAATAGCTTGTACCTTCTCATTTTTTCTGTTATTGTGTATCTTTAGTGTTAGGTAGTTCTTTGTGGTTTGCTTTTGCCCCTCTTAAAATTGCACTTTCTGTTGATGCCTTATACAGAAATACATATACTCTTGCAGGTCATAAGCTATGTTTTTTAGTAATTATCAGTCTTAGGTTGTGAAAGGAGGAGTTTTTCCTCTTAGGATTGTGATTATCCAGACTTCTTATGAAGTATTGATGCAGAGATTATGGGTTGTTGGTTAGTGTAAGAGAGCTTCATTATCACTGTTATACTGTGTATCATTTGCTTATTTGAATTTCAACATATCATCTGGTGCATCACCTTAGGTTTAGATTTTAGTTTCATATGTTCTCCTCACTCTTTTCCCTGAAGAAATTGTTAGTTTAGGTGAAGAATTTGAAAAGAACCAACTTACTCTGGAGGTCCACTTCAGTTTTCAGGTTACCCACAACCTCGAAGTGTTCCCATGTTTCAATAGGCAGCTGAAGTTCACATCTTTAGCAGAGGGTGCAGGCTTCATTGATAACAGAAACAAAGGTGGCCTTTCACTCGAAAGTATGAGCTGGTATACTTAGTGCCACAATGGTTGCACTGCCAAACAAAACCCCCACCACCAGACATTGGCTTGATCATTGTTGTATAATGCCAAAGTGGTGAATCTTGATCAATTTTAAAGGGTGTATTTTCAGTTCGGACATTTGCAACTGAACTAGATCTTGCACTTGCACTTTCAGTTCCAGCCATTATGTATGATTATATGAATAATGCACCTAAAATAAAAAGAGAAAGCACAACATTATTGAAAAAAATTATTAAAATTTCTGCATTATAACCCCATACTATGCATACAAAGTGTAAAAAAATATACAAGACTTCTTTAGAAAAAATTAAAAAAACTTTAAAAAACTTTTAAAAAAAATTTAAAAATTTCAAAAAAACTTGGAAAAATTCTTGAAAAATTGAAAAAAATTCAGATTCACTTACCTTTAATGGCTAAATCTTCCTTCTCCAGTGATTCGTACGCCTTTGATGCGTGTCTCACACCTTCGTAGTCATCACCTTCGAAGAAAAATACAAAAACTAAGAAACCTGATTGTAGAGAAAAAATCTTCAAAAATGCAAGTAGAACGAGTTGAATGCATGTTTTGATGCATGAAATGCATCATAAAGGGGCGGATTAGGGTTTAGATGTTAAAATAAGATTAAAAAATTTGGTTTTTAATTGTTTTCTAACCCATGGGCCCCTTTTTGGGAACCCATGGGCTTGGGTTCACTTGGGTCCTCCCTAGTTCGACCTGGGTCCCACTCGAGTCCTGCCGAGGCAGCTGGGTTCATGCAGGACCCACAGGGAACATGGGTAGGACTCAGGTGGGACGCAGGTCGAACCAGGCTCGGACCAGGACTGGGCATGAACTAGGATCAGGACCCAACCATTTTTGGCAAGAAACGGTAACTGAGAATGGCAGACTAGGTTTCTTGAAGAGCATCATAGTCCAGAGAGTTCACAATCACAAACTTTCTCACCTCTGCCCCGTTGCTCAAGGACATATAGTAATTTTGGGGAAGCGGTATTCTTAGGTTGCCATCAATATTGTCCAACGCGACATCAATTTCCCCCAGCAGGTGGTGTTTAAACACCATTTGAGTTAAAAGCTTCGCTCTCTGCTTGCTAGTCCCCATGTATATCACCATTGCAAGGAAAAAGGCTAGGATATCGGCATTGACTCTGTACCTGTGATGAGCCATAAGGAATTCCTTCCCCAATATCATTTTAATGCTGTGAAGAATAAGAGGGTGTCGAGAGTAGAGGACCTCCTCCAAACATTTGTCAGTGATTTCGCCCCTATAAGGCCATCTGTCGACAAGTAGCTTCAAGGAGAATTGGGGGTTCAATTGCAGCTCACCAAGCGGAGAATGCAAATGTTTTATGGGAAAATGAGGGCATTCCTTTGTTAAGTAGCAAGACATCAAACCAGGGGATACGGGCGCCTGGCAAGTAGTTCATGCCTATTAAATACACACACACGTGAAGTGACAGTATCCAATCAACTTCTGAGACAAAGTTCGTCAACTTAATGTCCACTGTCTTTATCCATGAAGTAATTATATGCATATCTTGATAGTATCTATTTGTAACTAGATATCAATTAATGTCCAATTGCCATGGTGCTCATACTGGCACATACCAATATTGACGGTAGAAAGCCACGTCTCGGTGGCAAGAAGAAACCTTAACTGGTGAACCAAATCAATTTGTTGATCAATCCATTGGGAACCATGCCCCTTAGGTTAAATAAAAAATATAGGGGCCCAATCGAGGAGGCAATACAACCAGTTTGCGCCACAACCGGTAGGTCAATTGGAGAAACATCTCAAGTGGAAGGAGAAATGGAGAACGCAACCGGCAAGTAACTCAACCGGTAAGCACCACCACCAGTAAGATAGTCGGGAGTCCATGTCAACCGGTGGAGGCAATACAACTAGTTAGCACCATCACCGGTGGGTCAATCGGAGAAACAAATCAATCGGAAGGAGAAGACAATCAGTTGAGACCACAACCAACAAACTTAATAGGAAAGCACCATTGCTGGCAAGATAATCGGACCATATCAACCGGTGGAAGCTCATCTTGGATAACAAACCAGTCAGAAAGACCCAATCAGAGTACCTAGGGGGTGTCACCATCAACAATCGCCATTTTAGAAAGTCTGTCAGCCTCTCCATTGCCTTCCCTAGAGATATGGCTAATTCGAAATTCATCAAAGGTGGCTAGTAGCACCAGAATCGGTTGAAGCCACTCGTTAAGGCGCCAACTAGGGGTGTTGTTACAACGGTCAGCATTAACCACATTTAGTGAGTCTCCCTCCAAATGAATTCTCTGCACCCCAAGCTCCATCCCTAGCTGTAGTCCTCTTAAAGCCGCTCTGAATTCAGCTTCGTTGTTAGTAGCAACTCCAATCTTTTTAGAGATTTCTTTTATACAAATACCATCGGAATTCCTCAATATACACCCAATACCACTTTAACCTGAGTTACCAGCGGAAGCACCATCGAAGTTTACCTTGAACCACCTAGGCTCTGACGCTTCCCATTTTACACCCAATCTTGGATTGACTTGATCCACCGGGGATCCCTTGCCAAAAAGCGGTGGAATGAGCAGATTTGGAAGTGCCAGCTTAATCTTCCAATCCCAGTCCATATATATATTTTTCTTTAATGATTTGGATTGAGCAACCTCATTCAGGAGCTCAGTCAGATGGTTCTTAATTTTCCCACATAGAGTTGTTAAGCTCATCTCTTTACCTTGGAAAATTTTGCGATTCCTTTATTTCCAAATTTCCCAAATCAGAAGAGATGGCAAAATATAAAGTAAATCAGCAAATATAGCCTTTCCTTTTGGTTTATGCCATTGCAAAAACCACTCATCCAACCTTGATGGAAAGGGGCCGAAGATTCTCAATTTTCCCATGAAATGCCATCAACAGTGACTAGAGAATTTGTAGTGGAGAAGTAGATGATCCGCAGTCTCCTCTTGTTGTTGACATAAAATGCATCTACTGGGTCCTGTTGTGACCATTTCACACATCGCCCCATCGCAAATGGGGACCCCCTCTTTTCGCTTGTTTTCGCTTTCGTTTTTAGGGTTTTGTTAGTCCGTTAGTCGTCTGGATTTAGGGCTAAGCCTTAGGGTTTTAAATCTTGCCTTTTCAAGCCAAAATCCAGTCATTTTTGAGAGCTTTTGAGCTTTCTTTTCTAGAATGCAAATTTTGAATGCAATAAATTCGCCAAAATGGTCTAATTTTCAATTGGAATATTCATGCAGAGCTTAAACTTGTCTAAATGATGACCGTCAATGTGAATTTTTGTCTGATTGAATATTTTGACCAAATTTTGACTTTTTTGAAGTTTGATCCTGGGCATCAGAATTGATTTGTTTTTGCCTCGTGAAGTGTTAAAATGTGAAAAATCTTGTTATTTTGGCCTGTAGGAGCAAAATCGCTCCTGTCCCTCAGTGAAGGACGGGAGCTCAATTTCAAATATCTCATCGTCCCTACAGAGTCCAGACAAATTTTACGTTTGAAATGATAAAGAACGACAAGATCTTCCATTTGAATATAAATTGAAGATTTTCATGAGCGCGGAAAGGCCTCCAGAAGGAAAATCGCTCCTGTCCCTCAGTGAAGGACCGGAGCTACAATTCAAATTTCGCCATGTCCATGCAAGATTTTGATGACTCAGCAATTGGAGGACGTCCGAAGGAAGATACTTTGCCAAATGAATATAATTTGAGGTGCAAAAAATGAAGGAAAATGACCTATATTGACTAAATCGCTCCTGTCCCTCTCCAAGGGACCAGGGCGAGGTACCTTGTAGCTCTCGTCCCTCTCCCAGGGACCAGAGCGATTTCCTCCATTTTGCAAAATCCAGACAAGGGTCAAGGCAAGTTTACGTTCAAAAACGAAGGAGAACATGAGATGAATGCATTGAATATAAATTGAAGATTTTTGGGACGTCCATACCAATGCTAAATGACTAGTTCGCTCCTGTCCCTCAGGAAGGGACCAGAGCGATTTTTGATATAATTACCTCTTTTTGGAAAATTACAAACAATGTCAAGGCATGGACGAATGGAGTGAAGAGGGACGAATCCGTTGAATATAAACTTGGAACCTGGCAAAATAAGATGAAGGCCACAAAGGAAGGATCGCTCCTGTCCCTCTCCAAGGGACCAGGGCGATACAATGGTGAAGATACGTCCCTCGCAAGTTCAAGGTCGTTCCTCCGAAGTTCAAGGTCGACACAAGTCAAGACAAGGTGGCGAGGGACATTTCAAGGCGTCTTCATCATGCGCAAACACTCAAAGGACGTTAAAATGAAGAAATTGACACCCTATAACATAGATCGCTCCTGTCCCTTAGGAAGGGACCAAGGCGATGTTAGATGCATTGGCCATTTCATGCAAAATTTACGTAAGGACAAGACATTGCAATGTTTTAGAGGGTCCATGGTATGGTAAAAGGATGATAAACAAGAGTTTTTGAACGTGAAATGATCATTATTTTGAGCATGGAGACTATATCGCTCCTGTCCCTCTCCAAGGGACCAGGGCGATTTGCTTTGGATTCCTTGTTTTGCTTCAAGATCAAGCTAAGTCAAGACGTCCTAAGATAGCATATGGTCCAAGGCGTCGTTTGAAGATAATTCGCAAGGGTTTTGAACGTCCAAACATCACCAAATAATGTAAAAGCCTCACATCGCTTCTGTCCTTTGGACAAGGACCAAGGCGATATCATCAAAAGCACGCACGTTCCTTCAAGATCAAAGCGAAGCAAGGTTAGGTAAGGTGAAGGACGACGTTTGAAGGGCATTACAATAAAGATCGAAGTGCAAAGTTGACAAGGTCAAGGAAAGGACATGGATCGCTCCTGTCCCTCTCCAAGGGACAAGGGCGATGATCCCTTTAATACACTCAAAACTTCATGCGAGCAAATGGAATAAGCGCAAAAGACACGAACAAAGGATGTTATTCGCCCACAATAAAAGATCGAAGTTGAAAGATGCAAGATGGACATGAAAACAAGAAGATCGCTCCTGTCCTTTGGACAAGGACCAGGGCGATGTGCACTTAAAGGACACCCATATGCGCACACAAGGCGATCAAATTCGAAGGACCATCAAGGTGATCGATTTTTAACGTGGAGATGAAGGAGTTGGACGTAAGAAATGCAAAAGTCAAGACAAAATGGTGAATCGCTCCTGTCCCTCTCCAAGGGACCAGAGCGATGAGGTACGTCCCTTTGTTTTCCAATTTTGGCGCCAAACAAACAAATTTAAATTTCCTTAAATGCTAAATCGATTAAAAAATTGAAAATCCATTTTTATTTAGCATTTAATATGGCGTTATCTTTTATTAATTATTTTTTTGCCTTTATTAAAAATCGAAATTCTCATTTAAAAAAACGCAAGGCATTAATAATTAATTATTTAATTAATATAAAAATCGATTTGAAGCGCCCAATTAGGCAAGTCGGCCTTGTTATTTTATTGCAAATCATTTAAAAAATGGTTTTATTTGTCAAGTCGGCCTAAGAGGTGAAAGGGTATGAGCGCTATTTATAAGGGGAGTGAAACGTTCATTTTCACATAATCATTTTTACCTTTCTTCATGTGAATCAAGAAGAGGCGAATATAGTGCGAAGTGTGTTCAAAGGTGGTGCGATTTCAAACCAAAGGTGGCGCTAGTATCATCTTGTGTGGAGTGCGAATTGCGTTGAAGGCCAAAGGTGGTGCGAATTTCATTCATCCAAGGGTGGCGCGTAGTTATCAAAAGGTGGTGCGAATTTGAAGACCACACCAAGGGCGAACTTGGAGATCCATCTAAGACCACACCAAAGGCGAATTTGGAGATCATTTAAGACCACGTCTAAGGCATTACTTGAAGATCACGTTCTCTCCAGAGGTGGCGAAGTATATTTTGAGGGAATCATATTGAAGATTATCTTATACCTCAAATTTTGCCTAGGCGAATTTTGTTTTTGCATTCTAGAGTTAGCTCTCTATCAAGGTATGGCGATTTAATTTTTATTGTTTTATTCATTCATCGTCATATTTCAAATTTTGAAATTTTGAATCTCTTAGCTCAATCGTTGTTTTTTTTAGGAAATGATAACTCTAGGGACTTATCATGAGGTTTCCTAAAATCTATCTCTCTTATCTACGTTATTTATTGCAAAATCTACTTCTTATAATGAAATGTTGTGTAGGTATGGCGACCCCTAAGGCGGGAGCATCCACCAGTCGCTCGGCTCTCATGAAAGAAGATCAGAAGACTGAAGAGGTGGAGACCAAGATCGTGTCCAAGTGGAGCAACGTTGGAGATACAAACTTGGGAAACTTTAGCACGAAGAAGTTCCGAGAAGTCCCTTACATCGGCAAGCCATCACCTGTCGCCCGGAGAATAATAGAGAGTGGCATTATCAAGGCGGCCGGTTTTCCTCCAGCTATTCAGTGCCACGAGTTGATGATCGAGTGTGCCCGTCATTACAATCCACAGTCCAGGACAATTGTGTCCAATGAGGGAAACACTTTGGCGTACCTTTCAGAGGAGGCCATAAGTGAAGCCTTCCATCTTCCAGAGCACAGGGACATGATATACAAGAGCATTGAAGGAGCCAGATCAGTGTACGATGATGATCCAGATGCTTGCCTAAGCATGATCAATAAGAACTGGCTACTTAAGAGTCGTCCCCGTCTGAGCAAAGTACCGAACACACCACACCGGATTGATTTCCAAGAGGAGTACAGAGATTTGATTACCATGCTCAACAGAGTTACAGGAGCACCTCATGCCTTCTATTTTGAGAAATGGATGTTTTATTTCATCCAGGTGATTGTTCAAGGAAAGGTACAATACATTGGGCTAGGATAATTAGCCATTGCTTAGACGTATAATTGAGAAGACTCAGGGCTACTAAGTCCTTCCACATGAGTTCATATGTCATCTATGCCTTAATCAGGAGCGTTGAGTACGCAGGACTACCTCACAGAGGATTGATAGGAAGAGGACCCGGCGAGGTCAGAGTTTGTGAATCCTATACCCACTTGCATCATCCACCAGGGAAGAACTACAAGTTAATCAATGATACTTTCACGATGAACATCACCAGGACGTTGCAAGGAGGGATTCACAACAGATTATCTCAGGATGCCCAGGAATTAATCAAAAGGTACGGTGCTTGGTTCATTCAGTTTCCCAAGTTCACTTACATTAGAGTGTATGGATGTCCTTTACCTCCATACATGTTGCCGAGGTACCCGACAGACAGGATTGTGTTACTTGAAGTAACAAGGCAGTTGGCAGCATATGTGAAGGCATTCAGACACAGACATCAGAATGGAGTTCAGGTACCTATTATTTTGGGTAATTCAGTTGAGGTATGTCCCAATGTCTCAGCCATGGATGACGCAGAGAGGGAGTTAGCCTTGTATCCTTTTTCATCTTTTGCTTGGAGGAATAGTTTTGATCCTCATGGACATTTAGAGGAGACAGTCGGTAGAAGATTTAGACATGAGTACCAAATTGAAGATTTTATGATGAATCTCCTAGATGATCTCGAAGTGAAACGCAAGATACATTCTAGATTGCCTTTGGATTTCATCAGGAAATGTAAGATTTACAGAGTAGCCGACCAAGCTCAGGACAACGGCAGGCACATCCAATCTTCATATGATAGAGAGAGCAAAACAATAAGTTTGAATTGGAATGAGCCCGAAGCCGTGGATTTAGATGATTTGATGGCACCAGTCTTGTCTTGTACTCGCAGATGGGTAGACATTCATTATCAGAAGTTGAGAGAACAAGGCATAGCCATGTCTTTTACTTTGGAAGAAAAGCCAGCCGAAGGTGGAGCCAGTGTTAGTGAAGGCAATCCTAATCCTAGGAATTCAGGTGAAGGTAACCTTCGATGTGCCAGTGAGGGCAATCTCCATCCGAGAGGTTCAAAGAGAAAGGAAAGATCAGAAAAGAAAGAGCCTTCCAAGAAAAAGCAAGGTGCTAACAAAGACCAAACACCAGGTACTTCTTCCAGGCCAGAAGATAGAACAGTTCGAGTGGAAGAATCCATGGAATCGATGGTACAGAATGATAGACAGGAGGAAGAACAGGCACAGCATGTTTCATCCGATGGATCTCTCCAAGACTATGATTTAGATAATGATAATGAAGTAACATCTCCTCCCAGACAAGAAGAAGTAGTACACAAAGAAATTCAAGTTCAAGAGACAAGATCAAATATCCCAGATTGGTTGAAGGAAAGATTGACTAAGGTGATCGTAATTGAGGACGAGGACAGTGCAATCGATTTAGAGAGCCTTGTTGGACGCTCACATATGACAACAGAGAAGAAGAAGGCTACAAAGATGTCCAAGATGATTCGAGATGAGACTGGATCTAGAAAACTGCAGATAGCTACACCGGCAGCAGACAAATATGAGGGTGAGATCTTAGCAGAGGACTATCACATACAGACTATTGAGTTAGGACCATCCACAGCAGAGCAGACTTTAGATGATGCCACCGACACATTTGAGGCATTGAAGGATAAGTTTAGAGAAGAAGTAGAAAAGAATAGAAAGCTCGAGAGAGAGGTCGGTGCATGGAGGACATATTTCAGTCACATCAATGAACCTTTGGGACGTCAGGATCCAGTTAGATCACCATTGCAGGCATTGCCCCTTCAATCAATTAATGAAGCAGAAAGATTCAGGAATATGGTCCAGCGTACATGTAATTGGATGGATAGATCTCACACGGTGGCCATTGAGTTTATTACAAGGATGTCGAAGATCACCCATCAGGCTATCCAAGTTCTTGAGATAATCCACAGATTGATGGCAACAGTAGCTGCATTTGCCCATACCAAGGACGTTGTCATCCCTGTCTTGAAGGTTATAAGACATACATCTAGAAGAATTTTAGCACAAGAGAGGATCTTAGAGGGTGATTCTCACAGTTTGTTTCAGTGGTCAACCTTACTCCATATAAAGAGTGTTCTCTTTGAGGACATCAGTGTTAGATGTGGTCAAGTTGAGGAGGTGATCAATCCGATCCAGGACAGGGTATTTGAGGTACTTCGTACCATTCTTGGCAGAAGGATCGAGGTCGAGACAGATGTGGATTTACAAGAATTTGAAGATAGAATCAAGATCATCTTTCGCAAGGACGCAGATGTTACAGATGAGCAGTATGATCAAATGTATGCCACCATGCTCCTGATTGATAGAACAAAGGAACTTGAACCTACTTGGGACACAGCTCTTCTAGATGCATTTGATCAGGTTATCCACTTAGAAGAGAGTATCAAGAATCTTCCCGAGATTCCAATCACAGAAATCGAAGGAATTGTGACAAAATTCATTGCATATGCTAAGAAAGAAAATTGGAAAGGGAATAAGATTCTAGATGAAAGGTTGTTGCAGATGACATGACATCTTATTTCTCATTGGTTGATACCTCCTAGATTTTTGTGCCAAATTTAATATTTGGCTATGTATTTAATATTGTTCAGTAAAAAGGAGGTCATTTGTAACAAACCCTAATTAGGGTTTAGGTGTCATGATCTTGTCCGTTGATTTACTTTCAATCTGGACCTTTCATTGTAATTGGGGAGGCTATTTATACCCCCATTTTCATTTCATTTGTAACAGAATGGTCAGTTAATAGAGAATAGAGTTAAGAGTGAAATAGAGAGATTAGAATTGTAAGCAATTTTTATTTTGTAGCAAGATTGAGTCTTGAAGAGAGAAGTTCAAGCAATTGTTGTATATGATGACTTGGAAATCAATAAAATATTGAAGTTATGGTGTTTTGTTGCAAGTTTCTTGAGTTATCTTCATGGTTGTTGGATGTACTTGAATCACGCTCAATCAAAGTAGTTTGTTAATTAGAAAGACTAAGTGTGAGATTTGATATTTGGTAGGATTCGCAATCCAAACCACTAGCTTCTTGCTGATTGTAGGAACGCCTTGTGTGGTCGACTGGAAAACACCTTGAGTCCTTAACCTTCAAGCATTTTCGTATCTAGGATATGTACCTTCGTAGTAGTGTCCTTGGTCTTTGATGCATTGAACATCATTATTACCTTAGAAGATCGCACTAATTTCAGTTGAGTTGTTGTCTTATGGCGAAATTGAAATTGGTTGAGTCTTGCCAAATCTCATTCATGCTAAGTCGTTCATAGGGTTAGGCTAGATTAGACCTCTTAAACCCTATCTTTTTCTATTTTTTGAAAGTTCCTTTTAGATTAGTGAAACCTTCGAACTATTGAATCCGTAAGAAGCCTTGAAGGAAACAGCAAATCACATCATACCACTAAAAAAGCTTGTCCACACGTGGAGACCCCACTAAAAGAACCTTGGAGTCCACCTAACTGATCCTTTTTGCAGATCTTCAGCAGTTAGAGACTATTTTCTCAAGAGAGGATAAGATGCCTAATGGTATTTTATTCTGTGTATGATTGTGTACAAAATACACGTCAACAGGTCCATTGATGCCCATTGAATGGAGTCTTTCTTTAGTTAGAATCTTTCTTTGACAAGCCAGCCAGGCAACTGAACCTGCTTTGGGTAGGAGATGTCGATGCCAAAAAAGATTAACGGGCCAATCTTTTTGTCTATAGATGCTTCTTTCAATTTGTAACTAGAACAAACCTTGTATTTACCATCAGAGGAACCGCATCACCTAATAATGTCCTTATCAGGGGAAGGGAAAATAACCCTTTTGCTGAGAATGTCGGCAAACAAGTCTTTCTGGTGCTGATCCAAGTCCAAGGGATCCAAGGAGTTCCATTTCCACTTAGCAATGCCATTTTCTTGAATAGGGTAACCATAATCATGGATATTTTGACCCCAGAGGCGACAAGTTTCTACCATAATAGGTTGCAGAGAAGGGTTGTGACATAAGGCAGCTTCACCAGCCCAAGAATCAACCCAAAAGGAGGCATCCCTTCCATTCTTGACATCCCAGGTAACCTGATCACTTATGATTTCCCTTCTTTCCACAATAAAATTCCAGATGGCCGAACCTCTGGGGGGTTGTTTATAGTGAGAATCCTTTTTGGCTCCAGGGAGTCCAAATATTTATGTTTTAGAATCCTTGCCCAATTTTGTTTACCACCGCTGCAAATTTCCCAAACCAATTTAGCACCCATAGCTAAATTCATAATCAAAATTTGTCGAATGCCAGCCCTTGCCTTTTTTGGTTGGCAGATCTTTTTCCAAGCTATTAGAGGAAATTTTCCTTTGTCATCCGAGCCATTCCATAGGAAATTTCTCATTATAGAGATCAAATCGTCTTCAATAGCCATCGGTAATCTCAGACACGCCATGGAAAAAACCGGTAGTGCAAAGAGGACCGATTTTATCATAGTGAGTTTCTCAGTAGAGGATAACCACTTGCCTTTCCAATTTGCAAGCTTGGATTTGCACTTATAAATAAGATGCTTCCAGTAGCAAGTTCTGTTACTACCAATGAAGAGGGGGGTTCCAAGAAATTTCCCTGGGAAGTTTGCAGCTCTGAGATTAAGAATCCTTGATAAGACACCTTGCAAGTTAATCGGAGTGGTGACCAAAAAACACTTCAGATTTGTTCCAATTGATTTTCTGCTCGGAAGCCATACAGTAATCCTCAAGGCATGATTTTATTGTCCTTGCCTCTCTCCTACAGGCCGAGCCAAACAAAATGGTATCATTGGCAAGCTGCAAGTGAGTAGTTTTTTCAACCCCTGTTGCCACATTGACTCCAAGCCATCGCTCATCTTGTTGAAGAGCTCTTATTGATCGACCTAAGGCTTCAGCCATTATGATAAACAAAAATGGTGACATTGGATCATCTTGTCGTATTCCTCTTGACGTGGAAAAGAAGCCATGAGATGAGCCATTAACCAAAACGGAGAATTTGGGGGATGATAAACAACTCTTGACCCATGTGATCCATTCCTTGCAAAAACCAAATTTATTTAATATTTCAATTAAGAAACCCTTGTCCACCATATCATAAGCTTTCAGTATATCCAGTTTTAAAATCATGCAAGAATCCTTGGTTTTCCTAGTCGTGTGAAGCGTTTCATGGGCAATGATAATGCCTTCCACAATAGATCTTCGAGGGGAAAATCTACTTTGTTCATCCGATATGATGTGTTTATAGACCGTGTTGCATAAAGCAATGGGCCTAAAATCACTCATCAGTTGAGGGTTTTGCTTTTTCAGGATTAAAGCCAAAAAGGTGTGATTTATAGCACCTAACATAGTCATTTTCTTTCTTGATTCTTCTACTACGAGGTGTAGATCTTGAGCAATGATGTCCCATAATTGTTGGAAGAAAGCCGCAGGGAAGCCATTAGGGCCAGAAGTCTTATTAGGATTCAGCTGGAAGGTAATTTTCCTTCATCAATTATAATAGGATTAAAGAGAGCTGCATTTTGATTACCAGATTTTATGGATGGGATTGAGTTAAGAAGTTTGACTCTTGCTTCATGATCATTTTGGCCACCACCATTGATTAAAGATTCAAAGAATCTTATAGCTTCCAATGCAATGTCCTCATAGTTTTGACAATGTTCCCATCCGGTCTCTTAATCTCCGATATTCTGTTCTTATTGTGAATGGCAATGGCTGATCTATGGAAGAATTTGGTGTTTTTGTCACCTTCCTTAAGCCATAACTCCCTTGATTTTTGTCGCCAATGGATTTCCTCACACCAAAGGATTTCATTTAGATCAGATTTGAGGGATTTTTCTTTGTTAAACAAATCCTCATTCATTCCTGAAGTAATAACAGAATTGGTTATTTCTTCTAACTCAGCCTTAATTCTTAATTTCTCCATATGAATATTCTTCAAATGGCTCATATTCCATTCTTTGATCTTAACCTTAATATACTTGAGCTTCTTATTGAGTATGAATAATCTCGAATTCTTCCCTAGAACCGGTTCATTCCACCAAACAGATATAAGATCATATAGCTCAGGCACTCTGAGCCACATTTTCTCAAACCGGAAAGGGGTACCTCCCTCCAATTGTCCCTTGGCGACCTCCAGACAGATCAGGTAGTGATATGATCCAATAAGTAGGAGAATCGGAGGGAGGTATAGAGCTTTCTCCTTTGCCAATAAGGTGGTTTGCACTTTTTCATACTCGAGACAAACATAATTAGGAGATGTATTGCAGACGGTATGCACCATTGCCCGAAAGTAAGGTGATCCAACAATTTTGAAAGGAAGCCCATTACCATAAATGCAATGACCAATGCTCTAATCTATAGCCTATCTCATTTCATTTTCAAAGGCACTATCCAATGGGCCTCTTTTTCATGTAACCACAACATTCTCTGGTCCAGAAGGTGGTGGTATTAGCATGAAAGGATGTAGGCCAGACGGTCTTGTGGAGCCACTACTACTAGAAGGCCTCTTCGATCTTGCCTTGGGAAGAGGATGATCAGTCTTTGGTTTGTTGCTTCTCCTATCAGCTTCCTCTTGTTCTCTAATATATTCCATAACTAGAGCTTTTGCGAGCCCTTTGCCATTTGACCCCTTACAGGTGACCTTTCACTTGATAGTATGAGCTGGTATACTCAATGCCACAATGGTTACACCACCAAAGAAAACTCCCACCATCAAACATTTTCTTGACCATTGTTGTATAATGCCAAAGTGGTGAATCAACATCAATTTTAAGGGGGGTTTTGTTGTGTTCGGGCTTGGTCAACTTAACTAGAGCCACTTTCAGTCTAGCCATTATGTATGATTATACGAATAATGCACCTAAAGTAAAACATAGAAAATTGAACATTATAGAAACAAATTGGAAAAAAATCGACATTATAACCCCATATTATGCATACAAAGTGTTAAAAAATTTACTATACTTTTAAATTTTTTTAAAACACTACAATTTAAAAAAAAAACTTGAAAAACATGAGGACTGAGTCACCTTTGATGGTTAACTCTTCCTTCTCCAATGATTCCTATGGCTTTGATGCGTGTCTCACACCTTTGTCGCTTTCATTTTCAAAGAAAAATACAATCCCCTTCAAAACCTGCTTGGAGAGAAAAAAAGCTTGAAAGATGCAAATAAAATGATAAAGATGAAATGCATCTTTGGGGCAAAAATAAGTCTTTAAGCAAAAAATGCATTCAAAATTGTTTTTTAAATTAAAATAATTTACTTTTTGACCCATGGGGCCTGGTTTTGGGCACTTACTGGCTTGGGTTCCCCTAGGTTTGATCAGGTTCGCCCTGGTGCACTCTTGTCCAAACCCGAGGTGAACGCGGCTCGAATCCAAACCAGATTCGCACCCAACTCTGATTCTGGGGCCTGTCGGAAGAATCAGGGATCTTAGATTACAACCTTAAGGCTTATGGGAAAAATTCCTTTGATGGAATTTTGGTGAAGAGAAAATAAATAATTGCAGACCAATGCAATGTAATAGTAGAATGTTGGACTTATTTTTTTACTTTTAAACACAGAAATGGCAAGATGCTTGACAAAAGGATCTACCTTTATCCAACCACTAAACTGGAAAATTTCGAAGCTATGGGTTTCTGATTGAGTTTTAACTTTTAAACTTCTATTGTTTGTCATTTTTTGGTGGCCAGGGGCTAGGTGTTTCCAATCATTTTAAGCTGCTATTATTTGTGATTTTTGGTGATTAGGCTTTCTGATTCTGACCTTGCTGTTTTTGCACCTGTTCTATGTTCTGCAACTTGTTGGTTGAAAATTTTGTACACTTGGGGAAATATACAAAATTGTGGTTTCAACCACAGCGTGTCAGTAAAACTCTCCTAATTAAGGGAAGGCTCCCCTTATCTGACTATGACTTTGAAAATGAAATAGGATGGGACAACATTCTTTCTTTTTCTTTCAAGAAAGACAATATCCTTTTCTCTTCACTGGAAAAGGATAGAGATTGGATATAAACAGTAGTAACCACTTTCAAATGAAATGAGAGAAAGGAAATGAAGTTTCTTGAAAGTGCAAAGACTTTCGTCACTTCCTTCGGGACGGGACAGCAATATCAAGCTCAAAAGACTTGATTATATGAAATCCTATCTACCCTTTTCTATACTAATGCTATAAAGGACAAGTTATAATAGCTCAAAGACTGAAATATCTTATTCTTTTCTTCTTAAAACAATGAGAAATAGTGTAAAGCTCAAAGACTCACAGCTATTTCCCACAAAATCTACTTCTAAATTGTGTTTAAGAACAAGTGTAAGAACAAAGTCTTATAGCTTTTTCCAATAGAACTTCTACTTTAACTAAGTTAATCTTCAATACTTGCAGCTCAAAGGCTGCAAATCAAATTCGATTAAGCTCTAAAAGAAACACTTGCAAAGAAGGAAATATGGAACACCAACTCAAGAATGTAGCACAGTGACTCAAAGCTTGAGTAATTTTCTTCTATTCCTTTCAATTTTTCAATTTACACATAAAAGATCAAAGACTTATTCGCGGCAAATTTGACAGAGTTTTTGCTTGCATTCCAAAAGATAAAAATTACAATAGACCCCCTCAAGTATTTATAGGAGAGGAGTCATGAGAAAAAGGTGGGAGGATCCCAACTAATTTGATAAATTCTCTCAACCACCTAGACTTATTCAATAACTAACTAAGACTTCAATAACTAACAAAGACTTATTCCAAACACAGTCCTAACTGAACACAACTTGTAGTTGCCTTACATGTAATTACAAAAGTGCAAGTAATGAGTTAACTTGCATTTTACAAAACATACTTTTACATGTAACTTGTCGAAAGGAAAACTACAACTAAAGATTACAAAAGTGGAAAAATACAACTAAGTGTTGAAAAACACTTAAGTTGCAGCACGTGAAGACACGAATCCTTTAAACTTCTGGATGATCATTTGTAGTTCCTCAGGATCCGGTTCATGGGTGTTCTTGGCAACAACCATAGTCTTCACTATAGTATCATGACATCGAAGGAGCGCGGAGTTGTTTTTATCCAAGATGGACTGGATTTCATGCAAAAAGACTTGGTGGTTTATCAATATTTGAATTGAAGCGGTCGAGAATTGTTCGCTCCTCCATTCATTATGAATCCTCATCTGTAAATCAGCAAGAACAACTTCTTCTGGAATCAGCTCTTCATCATGACTTACTATGTTGCAAGAGGCCCTTTCACAATGTGAGACAATATCTCGGAAAACTTCACCCCGGAATCTCGTTGCATCACCGATCTCCTTAATGAGGGATTTAAGAACCAAGGGCCTTGTTTTCCAGAAGCTCTTTAAATTCCAAGTACATGACCCTGGAAGAGATGATGGCATGGTCTTGTAGAACACTCAACTGTTGTTGAGGCATGGTACGCCAGATTGTCAAACTATCTTCAACACTTTCCAGATTCTTCTTGAAAGTATCAAAAGTTTGATCCAGTTTCCCCTCAATGGTTTCCAACTTAGACATCATCTGAAAAATGTCTTTTATCACCTGTGCACATAGATCATGAAGCTGATCAACCCAAGAATCCAGTGCTTGTACCTTCTGAGCAACCCTTTCCACTCCACGAATTGATTCTTGGGAACCAGAAGAACCCATGGAGTTACTCCCTTCAGCAGCAGGTTTTGTGATTTTATGAACAATTGCCATAAGTTGTCGGTTTTCCTCTTCTAGCTTGTCTTTCTTTGCTAGAAGTTCATCACACCGTTGTACCAATGAAGCTACGGAAAACTGAGCATCATGTTTAATTACCTCATGCGTTTGTTTACCCAATTCTATCCTCGTAACTTTGTAATTAGTAGCTGACATTTCTTCAAGTGGCTTATCTGCAATGGGTTCAACAAAATCAGCTACCTTCATCTTGTTACTGTCAACATTTACTCTGGAGATAGTCTTGGCCTTCTTAGCAACCTTGGATCTGGACTGTTTTAGTTGCTGATAATCAAAGGCATCAGGTGAGATTTCTTGCTTCTTCCTTTTTGAAGTAAAAGAGCTGAGCCATGGAGGTAAAGTCATCAACTCCCCTTCAGTAGCAGTTGTAGGCAAAGGAGAAGCAGTTTCTGTTTGAATAACCGTGGTCATCCTGGGAGGAATATTTGTTTGGATAGCGACCATGGTTTGCTCAGTTACCAATGGGTATGAAGATTGCCTCATAAACTCTTTAAAATCAGAAGTGGAAGTATCAATTTCTGACAGCTGGATGCAAGTAGGAATATCCTCAGGAACTTCCAACACACTCTGTTGTTGATGATCAGGAGGTGGCTCGTATGCTGAAATAAGAATGACATTCTAAGGAGATTCATCCACAAGCAAATCAGGGGGAGAAAGGGGCGTCTTGATGGAAACTGGGGGAAGAATCTCATTAGGTGAATCTGAAACTGGAGACTTAGGAGCATCATCAGATTGCTGCCCTTCTTCTGGATTATCTAGATCAATCACCTGAACATGAAATCGTGATTTTTCCTTCCCACAAACTGTTGTCTCCTTAGGAGAAAGCACTACTGCCCGACTAACTCGCAACTTGATCCTTGTGCCCGAAGATGATGCACCTTCCTTGTTGTCAACCTGAATCTCAGACTTATGTCCAAGAGGCCCCGTAGAATCATCTTCTTTTCCAATCTTGATTTTTATGAGTCTAACAGCATTACTTTTCAGCCATGCGTTGGTGTTAGCCAAGATAGGTTGAAATCTTTCAAGAATGGATATGCACTCTTTGTGTGACCATTGGATTAAAGGAAGTAGAGCTTCCTCAACCCTTCGTGAAATATATTCAGGATCAAGTATGTGCCCATCGTCAATCATCTTTTGTGGGATATCCACCAAGTTCAAATCAACTATTTGCTCAATAGTGAGCCTGCAGTAATCCATCTTTAGAACGTCGACCTCTGTGCGGAGATCTACCCAGATGTCTTCAATGCGATGCACGTGCACAAAGGATTTCTTGATCTTCTCCTTCATACCTCTGTAATCAAAATCAGCTCTAGGTTTAAACCTTTTGAGCTTAATTTCCTGCATTTCAGTCTCCATGGCCGTAGCTTTAATGGATGTGACAAGAGAATACCAGCCAATTTTTAATGGGTTTGTTGTAGAGATCCCCATTCCAACCTTGTGTCTAGCAGACTCATGAGTGTGGACAGCCATGATTTGTCTTCCCAACTCCATAAGAATGATCCTATCAGTTGGGTATCTAGGAAGCATATATGGCTGACCACTATAGCATCCAATTTTCATATAGGTGAAGGTGGGGAACTATAGAAACAAACATCCATACTTGCTCACCCTTTCCCATGCCTCATTTGATACCCTTTTGTTCCTTTGAGTTTTGTCAAATGGGCACATGAAGTAACCGAAGAATGCATCTTGAACTCTTCTGAAATGCAGTCTGCTGGGTCTCAAAGGCAATTGATCATAATATTCCGAAACTGGCATAAGTGAGCGATCACCCTTGGTAGAAAGACCTCGAAAGTGTCTAAGTGATGATGCCAAGTATACCAAATATGAGTTCATGTGGAAAGTCATGGTGGAAGGGACTGCTGCAAGTTGTTCACACAAGGCATTGCTAATGACTTCTCCCCATGATATATGATGTGACTCCCTTATGAACATGATGAGCTGCTACATCCAGGGCTCAAAAACGTTAGATGCTCAAGGCCCATTATCCTGTTGAGAAGGGTTATGGTATCTCCTATCTCCCATTTGAAATCACAGCGGTACAAATTATCCCACTTTGAGAAGGAGGCTCGTGGCTCTTGGATCCACCTGTTGATATGTCGTTTACAATCTTTTTCCCGTTTCACATAATAATCAGCTGCACTTTCTTTGGAGATTTCCATGTAAATAGGTGCGGGAGGTATTCTGAAAACCTTCTCGATTGTGTCTGCGTCAAGGCGGATTATTGCTTCACCATCATCATTTTTTATGACTCTTGTCTCCTTGTCAAAATGATGGGCGCAAGCAAGAACAAATTCAGGGTCTAGGGCAGCCACCAGGAAAGAAGATGCATGATGGATATGGCTGTCCAACAGTCGTTGCATATTGTTATCTTGTGGATCTTCCACCCTCTTGACAAACTCTGACATATCCACATGCCCTATTTCTGTGTCTCCAATATGATCCAAAGGGGAAGAAACTTGGGAAGGTGCAACCTCGTTCTGATACTTGTCATATTTGTACTTCATCTTTTTTGGAACTGGAGATGACGACAAATCTGACATTGATTGAAAACCTGGAATACTGTGATGAAGACTTAAAAGCGTTAAGGCAACATCATATTCAGCTGCAAATAACATTCTTCCTTCTTCAAATGGGAAAAACTTCGATTCGTGAACCTCACGATTTTGTGAGAGAAAGAGGGGAAAAATATGGAAATGGGAAAATCGTGACTTTGACCAATTTCAGATCCTGGGGAAATTTTTGCAGGTATACAAGTTGGAAAGAACATATGCAATTGGATTTTTAAAACCTGAATGCAAGTACACTTGTAAATTTGCAAATGAAGAAATGGATGGAAAATGAGAATTAGACTTGCGGAAAATGACGAAAATGGAAAGTACGGATATGGGAAACATGAAAGGATAGAAATCGGAAAATCCGGGAATGTCATTTTCATGAAAATGGGAAGAACATTTCAACATGTAATCCGGTTTTTAAAACCCGATTTTGAAAGTGAAGCTATTTCACATCTTTTCAACTTGGAATTTTAACCAAAAATGGTTAAATTCTTCAACTGTAAGGGAAGAACAAAGATTTCTAGCTAACTTGTAATCGGGTTTTAAAATCCCGAATATAAGTAAAGAGGGAAAATGGGGAAGAACATTGCAATTCAAAAATTGCATATCAAGGGGAAATTCTCTCACAAAACCGATTTTGGGGGGAAGAACAACATATTTACAAAATTACAACTAGAAAGGAAAACTAAGAAAACAAGAAAATAAGAAAATGAAACAAGAAAAGAAGAAAAACATACCTTGATTCAAACTGAAAATGCCTCTCAAAAAAATGCAATCAATCTTGGAATGAAGAAGACAATCCAATAAATAGAGAGAATCCACAATACCAAACCCTAACCATGTTTTGCAAAAATGCTTATGTATAAAAACGTAGCAGCAAATGCAAGAGAAATGGCATGAAAGATGTTTGAATCTTCCTCTACCCTCAACACCTTATCATACCAAGCCAAAACGATTTATAAGATTGCTGATTCGTGGCATCTCTAATGGCAAAAAACGTGTTTGCTGTTATAAACCAAGAAACCAACAATCTTAACCTCCATGTGGTGTGAAAGGTGTTTACAAATGCATGGAAATAGGAAGGAATCCTGAACGCCTTTCTCCTCGAACAAATTCTCCACAAAAATTTGCTAAAATTCTTCCAAAAACATTTCTTTGCAAATCAGGTTTTTGGGAACAAATAGCAAGTTCGAATTGCATGAAACAATGAAAATCGGGTTTTTTTGGAGGATATAACAATTTTAAAATTTCACTTTTTCAACTATAAGGTGAAAATCGAGATTTTTTGACCAAATAGCAAGTTTAAAATGTCAAAAATGCACTTTATAAGCAAAATCGGATTTTTTAGACCAAATAGCAAGTTTAAAATGTTACTTTTTCATTTTACAAGGCAAAATGAAAGATCCCTGCTGGATTCCTGTTTTTGATCTGCTGTAATTTTTATTTAATAAACTAGGTTTTTGTAATTTTCTGGTGATCTTATAGAATAGACAGAATTGCAGAAAGGGAGTTTGTTTCGTTTGTTTTGAAGTTTTGAAGATATATATATAAAGAAACAGTAAACAATAATAGTGCGAAATAAGAATGGAAACAATGTTCATAAATTAGAACTCTTACAATCCAAAATACTACAACTCGTACCAGGACAATAATCTGATTTCCTTGTATTCCAGCAATTATCATTTACCAATTTGGAGCTGCTACAAAATGAATTGACCAACAATGAATAAGCAAGACACAATATGCAGGTTTCCAGCTCTTCACACCAGCAACAAACCAAACGTGGACAGCTAGGAAGAATGACGCCACCACAACTCCCAATGGGCTGCAGCTGTAGTCACGTGCTAGTTGAATATGGTTAGCCGCCTTGATGAAACCCTCTGAATGCAATTTGAATCCTCTGCAATCAATAGCGCACCCAATCTCTGTCAACCAATGTCCAACACCCTGAAGTATTTATTGACAAACTATTGCTGAGGGTTACGTCCCAGCTAGTATCCAACCTGGGGTTTGCGTCCTAGATGAAGAATCGCTGTACCAGAGCAAATTCGCAAGAAGCATGTTTTGAATGTGTAAAAAGATGCAAGAATTAGGTCACAACTTTCTTATAACCCCTTCCCACTTAGCTCGAACTCTAAAAGTGACTCAATGGGGCGTTTAGGGTTAAAATGTTGTATTTCTCATTTTAAGTTGCCAAGTGTATAGAAAAACGACCTTTTTTCAAATATAAAGAAATCCGTTCACCGAAAGGATCCGAGTCAAAAGAGAAATATTTAGAAAAGTCCAAGACCTTTCCAACGAGCTATTACACCAAGGGATACCCATCCGGATGAGGCCAAAAACCCCTTATTACTCCAAAATGGCTATAAACATAGCCTTATTTAAATAATAAATGCTAACTTAGGAAATATTAAAAATATAACCCAAATAGTTGCAAAATGCTCAAATGACACCACAAACCAGAAAGTCAACCTGCCACCTGTCTATGACTGAAGTTGGAAATCAAGGATCCACTGGCAGTCTCATCCCTAAAATCTAGGGATGCTCCTAGAAACTAGGAAACAAACCCAAATCCTCTGAAACTGAACCCAAGGAATAATCTCAAGGAGACCCAAACCTGGGTATGGTCATAACCTCCTAAATAGTAGGGATATCCTCCATAAATGTAGGGACTGTCTCCTAAAAATAAAGAATTGCTCCAAACTGATCAACTACTGTCAGATTACCAAGTCCCAGACACTGTATAACCACATTGAGTCTCTATCCATCACTGTCAGCCTACAAGACCCCATAATAAGCTGACTCGCATGTCTCTGCTAGACAGACCTAAAGAGGGGACATGACAGTCCTCCCCTCTCGAAGATGCTTGCCCACAAGCAACTGTAATGCTGGATGTTGTAAAATGGCCTCACCCTCCCAAGTGGCATCCTCTATGGGAAGATTTCTCCAACTTACCAAATACTCTGTCATGTCCCCTTTCTAGAGTGGACATCGGAGACGGAGGAGTTGGCCTATCATTGGAGTCTCGTAGGCTAGCAGAGGTTGATTGGGACTCATTCAGTGCATATAGTGATTGGATTTTGGCTTTACAGGCAGTTTGGAGCCAGTTTGGAGCAGTTCCTAGATTTTAGGGGGTATCCCTAAATTTTAGGAGGTCGTGACAGTTGCCAGTCGTGAGGTTATTCATGACCTTTTAGATGGTTTCAGTTTCAGGAGATTTGGGTGTGTTTCCTAGTTTCTAGGAGCATCCCTAGATTTTAGGGATGAGACTGCCAGTTGATCCATGATTTTCGACTTCAGTCACAGACAGGTGGCAAATTCCGTTTCAGGTTTTTGGAGTCATTTGAGCCTTCTACAGCTATTTGGGATATATTTTTAATATATTTAAATATTTCTTAAGTTAGCGTTTAATTATTTAAATAAGGCTATGTTTATAGCCATTTTGGAGTGATAAGGGGTTTTTGGCCTCATCTGGATGCGTATCCCTTGGTGTGATAGCTCGTTGGAAAGGTCTTGGACTTTTCTAAATATTTCTCTTTTGACTCAGATCCTTTCAGTGAACGGATTTCTTTATATTTGAAAAAAGGTCATTTTCTATGCACTTGACAACTTAAAATGAGAAATATAACATTTTAACCCTAAACGCCCCATTGAGTCACTTTTAGGGTTTGAGCTTAGTGGGAAGGTGTTATAAGGAAGTTGAGACCTAATTCTTATCATCTTTTACACATTTTACATCTTGGATTTGAGATTTGGCTCTGGAAGAGCTTTTCAGCATCTGGGACGCCAACCCCAATGCCTTGCCTGTTTGGGACGTAGCCCCCAATACAGTGGTTTGGATTTGTTTGCAGCTATTAGCATCTTGGAGATTGTACGGCATTCTTTCTGGAGGTTCAGCAATTCTGACAGAGTTCAGCGTGGGGTTTGGGGTTTCTAACCAGTTGGGTGTACTTGGCAGCCGTACGGCTGTACCTGGCAGCCACTTTCCTTCCCACGTGCAGCACTTGGAGGGCTGGAATCTTGCCACAACTTCATTCCTAGTTATGTTACTCTTTCAGCATCCAGGTTGGAATTATTCCTGATTGTAATCTTCCTGAAATTATTGGAAATCTTCATCTGGTCAAATATTTGATTTTATATTCAGAAATCTGCCTTGAATCGAATTTGTTTTGGCTGTATATGAACTTCATTTTCAGTACTTTGTTCATGTACTTGTACTTCATTATTTACTTGTTGAAAAATCATCAAAATACAAAAAGAATTCAACCCTTCTGCAACTTCTGTCTATTTCTGAAAGAAAATATTAATAAGCAGGAAAAATCAATTTAAATAAATAAAAATTACAGCAGATTGGTAAAAGAGATCCATCAGGGATCTTTCATACTCATGAATCACCTTGCTTCTCAACCGTCGTTCCCTCACCTCAAGAATCTCCTCAGGAACCAAAGTCAATTTACCTTCTTCATGCATGGGGGGCAAATCGGGTGAAACTGTAATATGCTGTCCAAGGGCCTTTTTCAGGCAAGATACATGAAACACATTATGAATTTTATTGCCTTGTGGTAACTCAACCTCATAAGCAACCTCTCCAACTTGCCTAAGTACCCTGTATGGTCCATAAAAACGTGGTTTGAGCTTCTCAGCTCCCCCCCCTTTAAGGGTGCTGTGCTGGTATGGCTGTAAGCGCAAGAAAACCATGTCATCCACCTCAAATGCTCTCTAAATCCTATGCCGATCAGCGTATATCTTTTGCTGATTCTGTGCATGCTGTAAATTCTCCCTGAGAGATCTCATGATATCCTGATTCTCTTGTAACCAATCCTGAGCCAAAGGAACTCTACTATCACTCAGAGCTAAATCAATGAAGGATAATGCCTCATAGCCGTAGAGAGCTCTGAAAGGCGTCATACCAATGGACATATGGTGTGTAGTATTATAACAATACTCGCCCAAATACAACCAACGTACCCATGCTTTCTGCTGCCCTGACACATAGTTACGCAGATATCCCTCAACCCACTTATTGTCTATTTCGGTTTGTCCATCTGTTTGAGGGTGGTAATTGGTACTAGGCGTCAACTCAGTGCTTGCTAGCCTGAAAAGTTACTGCCAAAAGGAACTCATGAATCTGCTGTCCGTGTCACTTACTATGGTCTTGGGAAGACCATGGAGTCTAAACACTTCTCTGAAAAATAGCTCAGCCACGTGAGATGCTGTAAAATCAACTGCAATGGGAAAGAAGTGGGCATATTTTGTTAGCCTATCCACGACCACATAGATACAATCCTTCCCTTGTACGCGAGGAAGACCTGTAATGAAGTCCATAGAAATCCCAGTCCACTTCTGTTCCGGTATAGGCAAGGGCTGTAACAACCCAGCAGGATAAGTATGCTCCGACTTGTTCTGCTGACAAGTCATACACTCACGGACATGCCGCAAAACATCATCTTTGAGACCCTTCCAAGAGAATCTCTCTCGTACCGCTCTGTAAGTCTTAACATACCCTGGATGTCCTGCCGTAGGAGTATCATGGAAAGCATGCAAAATTTGTTTCTTCAACTGTGAACCTGGAACAAGATAAACCCTGCCTTTGTAATAGATAATATCATCTACCACACTATATCTGTCGTCCACTATCAAACCATCCATGACCTCACAAGCATGCTGATTTTTGGAATACTCAACCAAAAGTTGAGCCTTCCAATCTGCTGAAATCTCGCTCAACAAACATAGGGCAGCAAATGATGGTTTCCTAGAGAGTGCATCAGCCATAGTGTTATTCTTCCCCTTTATGAATTCGATATCGAAATCATAAGCCTGAATCTTGCTCACCAATTTTTGTTGTCGATCATTGAGCTCTGTTTGGTCTAGGAAATATTTCAAACTGTTGTGGTCGGTTCTTACCACAAATTTGCTGCCAACAAGATACTGTCTGAATTTGGCTAAAGCATGCATAATAGCCAACATTTCCTTATCATAGGTAGAGTACAACCTCTCATTATCTCACAGCTTCCAGCTCTCATAGGCAATGGGATGTCTGTTTTGCATCAACACAGCTCCTATGCCCAGACCTGAAGCATCACACTCTAGGACAAATGGCTGCGAGATATCAGGTAATGCCAAAACTAGACAAGTGCTCATAACCTCCTTGAGTCTATCAAAGACTCCCTGTGCCTATTCTGTCCATCTGAACGCCCCTTTCTTTGTGAGGTCTGTCAAAGGTGCTGCCAACTGAGAGAAACCTCTCACAAATCTTCTGTAATAAGCACATAAACCAAGGAACCCACGTAACTCAGTAATGTTTTGAGGGCGGGGCCAATCCCGAATCGCTTGAATCTTCTCCTCATGCACCTTCACCCCATCAGCACTGATCACATGGCCCAAATATAAAACCTCCCTAAGTCCAAACTCACATTTGGATAACTTAGCAAATAGAGACTGACTCTCCATAATGCTAAGTACCTCCTCAACATGTCTGAGATGGTCCTCCCAAGTACGACTGTAAATCAATATGTCGTCAAAGAACACTAGAACCGACTTCCTCAACTGCTTGTTGAAGATATGGTTCATACAGGACTGGAAAGTGGCTGGTGCATTGGTAAGGCCAAAAGGCATTACCAGAAACTCATAGTGCCCATAGTGACAACGGAAGGCAGTCTTGTGTACATCCTCTGCTTGTACACGTATCTGATGGTAACCTGAACGAAGATCAATCTTAGAGAAGTAGATAGCTCCTTGAAGCTCATCCAATAACTCATCAATGCGTGGAATAGGTATCTTTTCTTGATTGTGTTCTTGTTCAAGGCTCTGTAATCTATACACATCCGTAGAGTCCCATCCTTCTTCTTAACAAGCACTACAGAAGAAGCAAAGGGGCTAGAACTAGGCCGAATGAAACCCATATCCAACAACTCATGAATAGTCTTCTCAATTTCATCCTTATAGGCTCGAGGATGACGATATGGGGTAGTAATCACTAGCTTCGCTCCATCCTTCATCTCTATACCATGCTCAAAACCTCTATTTGGAGGCACTCTAGAAGGTATGTCACCAAATACTCTCCCATGACGGTCCATCACTGACTGAATATCAACATGAAATACCCTGCCATCCTGAGGTGTAGGTGTTTTGGACTTCACCAAACAATGTGTAGCCCAAATCACATCATTATGTCTAATAGTAGTCTCCATCCTGCGAGAAGACACCTCCTTAGGTCCAACATCTGACGCTGCCCTTAAGATAGTCTTCTTCCCCCCCAGAAAGGAACTCTAACTGCATACTGTGGTGATCAATAATGTAACGCCCAATACCCTGTAACCACTGCATGCCCAAGACCACATCATAATCCTCTAATGGAAGCACATAAAAATCATCGGTCAGAGTATAATCGCCCATCTGAATACTAAGCTGTGGAATCCGTTTAGTACAGCCCAAAACTGCACCATCTGCCACCTTCACTCCAAAACCACCAAACTCCTCATACTGTAATCCACGCCTCTCCACTAACTTCTGATCAATAAAGTTATGTGTGGCACCTGTGTCTACCAAGCTCATGACCCGCTTGCCCTTCAGTGTACCTTTCAACCTAAAGGCATGAAATTTAGGATAATTGGAGAGGGTGGCCATAGTTACTTTGGCTGTCGCCAAAGGCTCAGGGGTATCTAACTCCAACCGTGTCTGCACCTGCTCAACATCCTCCATGCTATCCTCAGTGTCAGTGTCGGGTACCTCCTCATCCCCTAACTCAGATGTCACCTTAATCAAATGAACCTTTCCTTTACCCATGCAACGATGTCCTGGTTCCCAAGGTTCCTTGCAGGAAAAGCATAACTTTTTCCTTCTCAATTTGTTCCTCGTCTCTTGATTCATCCAAGGGTGTCTAGATGATGACCCTCCTTTATTCTGTGAAGTATTGGCCTTCTGTGCAGGTCGAGAGTCCTTGAATTGCTTCTTATTTGCCTGATAAGAAGTGGGAACGGTATCCAGTCTCAATGTCACATCAATGGCCTCCTTAAGAGTGGCTGGCTGGAAAGTACGTACCAATCCCTTAAGTCTATCTTGCAATCCCTCAATAAATAACATCACACTCCATCTTTGGGGCATATCAGGTACCATAACTGCAATACACTGGAACTCATTAATATAAGCTTCTGCATGCCTAGTCTGTCTAAGATGTGCCAACTCTCTATAGTAGAGCTTTGTATCCTTACGGTCAAACTGTGTAATGAGTCGTTCAGTGAACTCGGCATAGGAACGTACCAAGGCGTGATCCTGGGTGACCAATCTATGGTGCCACCAATCATAGGCAATCCCATCTAAATGCAACACAACAAACTGAATAGCCTCACGCTCAGGCATGGGCCTCAAGGATAGATATATGTATAGCTTGTGCACCCAAGCTCGTGCACTCGTATCACCAGAGCCATCATATGTAGCCAATGTGATCTTCCCAGTAGCTCTATTGAGGTCATAGTTCTGCTGTTGTGGTGGTCCATAACCACGATCTCCTTTGAACCTAGTTGTATCTCTACGCTGTGCACAATACTGGGGAAGAGGGAAAACATCCCTAACCTTTGGGGGTAGGGCTCTCCACTCAGCTATGGCTGCCAAAACTGACTCTTGGAACCCAACCTTTGGTGGATCTTCCTGTGCTGGCCGTTCACTTGGTACAAACTGAGGAAGCAAAGGTCTATCCGTAGCAGGTGTACGATGGCGTTCCCACCTAGAGGAATGAAGGGAGCTCCCCACTGATGAATGGGACTGATGGCTATGCTGACTCCCTGCCACTGAAACTGATCTATTCCGCCCATGTCTGCCCCTATTTCTATCCAACTCCATTCGTGCCAAGGTTTCCTGTAATCTGTCAAGTGTCTGGACTATCCTGGGTTGTGTAGTGATGAGAGTTCTCATCATCTCCCGTTCTTCATCCTCAATCCGGTTCTATCTAGCACCCCCTTGTTCATCTGCCATACTGGGTACCTGTTCAATTCCAATCTCATGCTCGTGTTGAGCTACCCTACGTGTATAATACCTGTGTATCTCCTCTCTACCCGGATGCATAGAATAAAATGTAACCCTAGTGTGAAATTTCCACACAAACCCTACAGGCTAGCAGGAACTTGGCTCTGATACCATTGAACGATCCCTGCTGGATTCCTGTTTTTGATTTGCTGTAATTTTTATTTAATAAACTAGGTTTTTGTAATTTTCTGGTGATCTTATAGAATAGACAGAATTGCAGAAAGGGAGTTTGTTTCTTTTGTTTTTAATTTTTGAAGATATATATATAAAGAAACAGTAAACAATAATAGTGCGAAATAAGAATGGAAACAATGTTCATAATTAGAACTCTTACAATCCAAAATACAACAACTCGTACCAGGACAATAATCTGATTTCTTTGTATTCCAGCAATTATCATTTACCAATTTGGAGCTGCTACAAAATGAATTGACCAGCAATGAATAAGCAAGACACAATATGCAGATTTCCAGCTCTTCACACCAGCAACAAACCAAACGTGGACAGCAAGGAAGAATGACGCCACCACAACTGTCAATGGGCTGCAGCCGTAGTCACGTGCCAGCTAAATAAGGTTAGCCGCCTTGATGAAACCCTCTGAATGCAATTTGAATCCTTTGCAATCAATAGCGCACCCAATCTCTGTCAACCAATGTCCAACACCCTGAAGTATTTACTGACAAACTATTGCTGAGGGTTACGTCCCAGCTAGTATCCAACCTGGGGTTTGCGTCCCAAATGAAGAATCGCTGTACCAGAGCAAATTCGCAAGAAGCAAGTTTTGAATGTGTAAAAAGATGCAAGAATTAAGTCACAACTTCCTTATAACCCCTTCCCACTTAGCTCGAACCCTAAAAGTGACTCAATGGGGCGTTTAGGGTTAAAATGTTATATTTCTCGTTTTAAGTTGCCAAGTGTATAGAAAAACGTCCTTTTTTCAAATATAAAGAAATCCGTTCACCGAAAGGATCTGAGTCAAAAGAGAAATATTTAGAAAAGTCCAAGACCTTTCCAACGAGCTATTACACCAAGGGATACCCATCCATATGAGGCCAAAAACCCCTTATTACTCCAAAATGGCTATAAACATAGCCTTATTTAAATAATAAACGCTAACTTAGGAAATATTAAAAATATAACCCAAATAGCTGCAAAATGCTCAAATGACACCACAAACCAGAAAGTCAACTTGCCACCTGTCTGTGACTGAAGTCGGAAATCAAGGATCCACTGGCAGTCTCATCCCTAAAATCTAGGGATGCCTCTAGAAACTAGGAAACAAACCCAAATCCTTTGAAACTGAACCCAAGGAATAATCTCAAGGAGACCCAAACCTGGGTATGGTCATAACCTCCTAAATAGTAGGGATATCCTCCATAAATGTAGGAACTGTCTCCTAAAAATAAGGAACTGCTCCAAACTGATCAACTACTCCCAGAACACCAAGTCCTAGACACTGTATAACCACATTGAGTCTCTATCCATCACTGTCAGCCTACAAGACCCCATAATAAGCTGACTCCTATGTCTCTGCTAGACAGAGCTAAAGAGGGGACATGACACAAAATCGGGTTTTAGAGAGAGATATGCAAGTTTAAAATCACTTGCACACATGTAATAGGGGTTTAAAATTCCTATTACATGTAAAAACCATTACAGTAGAGGCTTTTGGAAAGAATTACAAGTTTACTCGTAACTTAACGAAAAAATTCCTATTTTAACTGAAAAAAGCCAAAAAAAACAACAAAAACAACAAAGGGGAAGTAAAAAGCAAATTAGAAGTTTTTATTTTTCAATAAAGTGAACATGTAATAAGCTATAAAAATTTCCCTACAAAGACCAAAACAATGGAAATCATGAAAACTTGCAGTTCAAGGAAAATTCTCCACCTGCAGTCAAGGAGAAAAAACTCGAAATTGAAGGAAAGACATAGCAAACGAATCCAGAATGCGACGAAATTCAAAACATAGTTCGAGGATGGATTGAAGATTAAGCCAGTCCAGGGAGAAGTTGAAATTCTGCCTCAGGAAGCGTGCCATAGAGTAAAATTTTCATTTTTTCACAAAAATTTCATGTAATGGTCCTTCATTTTTGAAAACAAAAATGACGACAACACAACTACTTTCTGTCCATAGTGTTCCTTTTGTGTTTTGTCATAACCCCTCTTTGGACATTGGATTAAATAAATACGATAATTAGAACAATTATTAATTAACATTTTAATAATATTGAAAAATCGTCTCATTTATGAGACTTCACGATTTTCCTCTAATATATAATTATTAATGTTTATTATTATTTGTTATGATTATTAGTTATTATTAATGTTATATATGATTATTATTTATTATTATTTATATAATAACTATGAAACAATTATAATGCAATAATATTGAAAAATCGTCTCATTTATGAGACTTCACGATTTTCCTCTAATATATAATTATTAATGTTTATTATTATTTGTTATGATTATTAGTTATTATTAATGTTATATATGATTATTATTTATTATTATTTATATAATAACTATGAAACAATTATAATGCAATAAGGCGGCGGTCATCAAAGATATGTTAAGGAGGAAATAATCATTAATGATATTAATTAAGATTAATAAATTAGTAATTCGAATTAAGCAACACTAAATTAATATTATTGGTACGAAAGACACTTATAGTGATTCGAGCATCACTAAGGAGTGGTTAAGATTAGCATTGAATATCGTTGACTAGTCATAAAGACTATCAATTTAAGGAAAGAGTGATTGTCTATACAGAATTAAGGGAATATTAATGAGATCAACAACGACAACCTCTTCTAATGGCCGCCACACACTTACAATACAGATTACCATTAGATGTTTACAATTCCACATCCTTTAACTATATTATCTAATCGATAATTAGAAAGTACGTAATGATATCAATATTCTGGTTAGCAATCTGTTTAAGAAGAACGTGATTAGCAAAAAGGCTAATCTATAACATAATGAAAGGAGGTTATTAACATAAAGGATCTAATGCAGCGTTTAGTGGTGCAATTAGCGTTATGGAAAGAAGATGCCATTAAGACATGTTTTTTGGCATCATGACTTATCATTCCAATAATATGATAGAAGAAGACGTTTACAATCATTCACGGAGGGGGGAGCGCCTATGAGGATAGAATTGAAATAGTGAAGTATGGAGGGAACAGCATAGACAAGTATTGGAACATAGACAGCAATCTAGGGATCGCAACCAATAATCCATATTCAAAATCAGAAATATAATGTGTAATCGGGCCAATGTATCATTATAACTGGAAGTGGATTTTAATTATAAATATTTGAAGACAATTCACATGATCAAATAAAGTTATTGAAATCCTTATTTACACATCATACGTATACCTATTAGAGTTATATGAATATCAGTCTTATCTCAAGAACACGAATCAGATCAGATCAGAACTGTTATTTAGTTGCAGGCAGTAGCATCTTTGTTCTTTGTGGTATGCGCGGGAATATGCATAATATATGGATGCATAATATATGGAGCCCGATATCATCCTTATGTAGGATTTAATAAACTTAATAATAATAATAATATAGTTTTAATAATTATTATTGCTGCAATTATAATTATTATATAGTGTTAACGATATTATGTGGGAATATAACTAAGAAATTATTCCTTTAGACTGATTTAGACTGATCTTCAGCAGACTTATAAAGGAAATTCCCAGATAGGCAAATTACATAATATTAGCATAAGAGTGAAATATATGTACAGCCAATATATAAGAATATAAGAATGGCAGATCAGACCTGTTATGTGTCAGATCTGTCTGCCACATTACTATATTTACGTATTTATGTATCTATATGATTAGAATGATCAATGGGGATAACATAAAGATGGATAATAATAAATAGTAAAATAATAATTATAGTTAATATTAATATAATAAAAAGGTAATTATTAATGAGTAAATTAATAAATATTTATTAAATCACCAAAACAAAGTATTTATTGATTAATTGATAATAATAAGCATTTATTAATTAAAAATTAATAAATGCGTAAATGATTTATAAATAAAAAATAGGATTAATTATTTAGTATGGTAAGATAGCTAGTACTTGATAGACTAAAGAAAAGGTAAAACATCCTAGGTTGGATTCATGTTAAGATAGTTTTGTCTCTTAATCGGTTTAGTTAAGTTATAAATATATTGGAAATCAATTAACTACGGTTAAAACTGTCTTGAACCAAGTAGGGAACATTACAGTTTCTGTCCATCTCCCTTCTATGCTTTTGGTCATGTCTTTGCTATGATAGTCAGTTGGACCTCAAAAATGACACTCAGGCAAGCCTTTCAATGATGGCCAACACCTTCAGTGAAAATGTGAGAGTCGGCCCCTTATGTAAAACATTATAGTAATAGGAATCTTTCATTTCAGCACTACTTTTGCCAGTAGACCTTCCTTAGAGGGCTCCCTTAAGTCTGTCTTTACACAGTGAATGCTGATTTTTACAGTTTCTTCTCCAAAATTTATTGATTTGGTGTATCCTCTCTCAGGGCTTCCTCATTATGATACCAAATGTTAGAAGAATGAATGCATGGAGATTGTCGAAATTATGTAATAGACACTTATGTATATGTTGTATTTATTCCTATATTGGGAAGTTATATTAGGTGGCTATGACTTACATTGTGTAAATTACATTTTTACAAATAACTAATGTGTCATTACAATGCAAAGTAGTCTAACATTATATCATACCTAGCACTAGCAGTCAAGACTATTTAAAAACTCAAATTTTTGCAGTCCCTCGCTTGGTTAATCTTATATATCTTCATTTGTAGTATATGATTAATATCCCAAAACTATTTAACAATGGCTATCCACTCCAAAAATAAGATTTTTAATTTTTTTAAAGATAATCAATATTTTATATATGACTTGTCACTTGCTAGACAATTTATACAACTTATTTTAAGGTGTCAATTTGTTTTTAAATTGTTTTTCTGCAAGTGTATTGTAAATCTATCTGAACAATGTTTGAAATTTGAAGTTTTAAATGTTAAAAACATGAATAGGCGATATTTTTAATTCCTCTATTATTAGGCGACTTTGAAATAGTATGTTATCAATAAGGAAAATCTGAAACATGTGTTTCTAATTTTAAACATTTTATCAGTTTGTGCTGCCAGACAAGGGTTGAGAATTAGTGTAGGTGTCATATCACCTTACAGTGCTCAAGTTAAATACTTGGAGAGCAAGCTAATGAACAAGGATGAATGGATGAACACTATTGATGTAGAGGTCAAATCTGTGGATGGGTTTCAAGGTGGAGAAAAGGATGTTATCATAATTTCCACTGTTAGAACCAACAAAATTGGTTTCCTTTCAGATTGGAGACGTGCAAATGTTGCTTTAACACGTGCACGGTACTTTTTTACCTGTTTTGTTTCTTTGGGAAACGGTATCCTGTAATCTCTTTGGTTCATTCTTATTATTTGTTTTTATCCTTACAAAGAGGTTGTGTCCGTTTCGTGGACATTGACATAAACTTATATGTTACAAATAAGATGCTATTGTGGTAACAATGAACAGATTCTGTCTTTGGATTGTTGGAAATGGCTCCATGCTTGTTAAAACGGAATCTATATGGAAGGAGATAGCAAGGGATGCAATTGAGAGGCAGTTCTTTATAAATCCAAATACAGACAGCGGATTAGTGAAAGTAATAAGAAATGTGAAAGCTGAGATGGACCAGCTTGAAGATCTATTAAAGAAGGATTCCATCTTGTTCAACAACACAGTTTGGAAGGTAATGCAAAAGTTCTACATATTCACTGCTATGAGAATATTGAACTAAAACCACTGTTTTTGTATTTTTCTAAACATAATTAAATTTGCTCATAGAAGTTCATCACTCAAACTAATCCCTTTATCTGTTAAACTCATCTTTGAAGTTTATGTTTAAATAGAAGGTGGAATTTTGTGTTTTTCTAGCTTATTACTAAATATTTCTTATGCAATATGTTGAAGGTGCTCAAATTTATAGAGACATGTTTAACCTATAACGAACTTGAGAGAAATATTAAAAATGCAGTCCATAGTGATTAAATAGCACGGTTGAAAGAGTGCTACCACATGTTATGGCTGTAAGCGCATTCCTGTTATTAGTTTATATACAAAAGCTTGACCCAGCCAGTTTCAATCAAGATGCATGTATATGATTTAACCTTTTCTCAATTTATTTACTGATAATTAAGTGTGGTGACAACCACCCAAATCCTTTAGTTGAATCTTCACAATCAGACTAAAATGGTTCACCAATATGTCAACTGTCAACATACCAAAGCCTTGGACATCAATTTTTGAAAAATTTGGGGTCTTCTATTGACTGATTCATAGGGATGACACCAAGCACTATAAATTTCACTAGCCTAGACTTTGAACCTTAGAATTTTGAACATTTACATAGCTTTCTTCCTGTTTTCGTTGAGGGTTTAGAAGTGGTAATGGTGGTTTGCATTGGATTCAAGTTTGGAGTGTTGGAGAACACTTTGTACTGATGTCCAGTGCTTCAAATCTTATTGTTCTTGGTAACTATAATTACAAACAATGTTAACTATTAATTTTGAAGTCCTTTGTCTTTGTAAAAAAGGATTTTCTAAAGAATGTCTTTGATTGAATTGGAAATTATACTGTCCAAGTGATTAGGAAGAAGCATGCATTCATATCTTCTTGTGTTTACTTCCAACAAAACTCACTGAAATAAGTTAATACCATTTCTTAAATCAGGGGCCTGGCCTGTTGACGAAAGTGACAAGTGGAACTCAAGTATCCTACAAAAGAATAGTCGTCTTGGCTCTTGAGTGTTTTGTTTGGTGTAGGGATCCCAATTGAACTGATTTAGCATAGTCAGGCTATGTAATACTTCCACCTTATCCTAGATTAGTTTCATCACATTCATGTTATCATTAGCATTCATAAATTTATATTTGTTAATTCATAAAAAATCACTAATACTCGAGATAATTAAGGAACCCTATCATCAGTATATTATAAGATATTTTGTTTTATATTGGGTTAAAAATTTACAAAGGAGCATGTGTCTAGTTGAGCATAAAATATATTTCAATGTCTTACAAAGTAAATTCCACTTTAAAGATCTCAACAAAATATCTATAGATCTCAGTTTTAATAGGCACCCTTATCTGCATCACCATTAGCTGTGTTTATCAACGTCAACTTCTTAGAAATACTTAACACTAGTAATATTGAGTCCCTATGTTTACAAAGAAAGATTCATTTTGAAGTTGGAGTTCATATCTTTGAAGGATGTGCATGGTGTCTCCTTTGTCAAGGGAAGTTGGCTACTCCCAAGTTGGACCATAGTTGGAAGAAAAATTCTTTAGCCATTGAGATATAGTGGATGGTTTTTGGTTGATCTCAAGAACCACACCATTAGTGTGTAAACAACACTATTAGATTCTTTAGGTTTAAATGAGAAGTTGGACACAACTACCATGAAATCCATAGATGGAGGATTCTTGAGACTCAAAGTGTCCTGAAAAGATGAAAGGAATTAAAATGATATATTGTTGCACTAGCAGATGGAAGTTTACAAGATGTTTAGTTAACTTTGATAAATAGATTCAATGATATAGATGGTTTCTTGGACAAATTCTTCATCACATTACTTTTCTTCAAAGTTAAAAAAATATGGCTTTGAGCAATGGAATGTACATGCTAGTTCACAAAGCTAAAAGATTTGAAATAGAAGTGTTGAGTGATCATAATGGTCACCGTAGGGATAGTGTCATGTTCCCTTTTTAGGCAAAGATAATTAGGAGAAATGAAACATATTTTGAATAGGCTAAAGGAGGTGGTGAGGGCAATATTTTGAAAAACTCATAGCTTTAGCTGTCCAAGTTACTTTATGATTTAAAAGGACAACCTAAAAGTTAGTTTTAAAAGAGGGTGAACAAAATGTTGCCAAGTAGAGGGCCATAACTAATGTTTTATTAAAGGACCTTTCTAGACACTTATCAACTAAATTTTTTGAGGGAAAAGGAAAAAGTAATATAATATTTAATTATTTTCCCTCAAAGAGTATAAAAGGAGAGTGATCATCTATTGTATTGTCAAAATCCCTTTTCTCAAAGATCAAGCACTTGATGTGTTAGAACCCAGCTTTGCAGGTCCCAAAATTTGCATATTTGGCCATAAACGCCCTCATCGTAGTGACATGGTCAGTTTACATTGATAAACAATTTAGGATACCCTATGTAAGTTTTTCCCCTTGTCAAAATCATGCCATTATTAGGCCCATGCTACCCCTATGCCTCCAACAATTCTACCAATGTTGCAAAGAATCAAATGTTTGCCTTGTTTATATTTCTTGCAAGAAGTATCAAAGTTTTTGCAGGTTATAGAGCCTTTTGAACCTTTGACAAGATTCAAAAGCTATCCAAAAGGCCCACTAGTGGAAGGAGCTTTATGGTGTCATTGTCAGTTTGAACTTGGAGATTTGAGAGTGTTTGAGAGTGGCGATAAGTAGGATGGCAGAGTAATGGGCTGATTGGTTGAACATGAAGTACTAGTGACCGAAAGTGACAACGAGGAAGAAGCATTGGATGATTGGTTGATGCAAGATATGGTAGACCTGTGGGAAATTTTAGTTGATCGGTACATGCAAAGTGAAGCTCGGGAGAGATCAGTCCTTGAGAGAATGGTACGTGACAAACTAATAGTGAACCACGCACTCTTCGATCTTCTCTGGAGAATTCCAAGGCAGAACCACGCGGTATTCAATCTTCTTTGGAGAATTCCAAGGCTGTTGGCACAAAATTCGATTGAATTGCAAGACCAACGGAAGGAAAGGAATAGAGAGCACTATCAACAAAAAAATGCTACAATGGTACAAAGAAAGGCTATAGGGAGGAAGAAGAGAAAAATACTGATAGATGTTGTACACCCCACAATTAATGCCCCTACAACCAAATAAAGACCAATGTACTAGAAACAATCAAGAGGAGGGAGAGGGATTTGTGAGGAGATCCCTTCGTCTAAGAGAGCAAAGTGAGAGGGGATAGCAATTATGGGGAATCGTCGAAGGTTCAGAGAGTCGAGCGAGAAGTAGGAGTTAAAGTGTTAGCCGAAGTCGTACTTGGGAGAGGGAAGTATTGTGCACGTGGAGGGAATTGGAAGAGGTTGCTAGAAACCTGCCACTCCCAAATGGTGAAGTGAAGATCTCGTCGATCGGGCAAGTAACCAAACCATACACTTTACTTAAAGCAAAGAATCCAAATCTACAAATAGTACTAGTAGAGCAAAGAATCCAAATCTACAAATAGTACTAGTAGCTCATCCGTACAATTGATATGTGACAAAGAGGAAGAAAGTAATCTCCATACCAAAGTTGTTCAAACTTTTGAAACAAAATTATATCGTATTAGAAACTTGTCCCTCACAAAGGAATTGAGAATATGTAATGTCCCCTTCTCCACAGTGATTAGTTCAGTGATCCATTGGCCTATTCCGGAGACCCATAGGCTATTTGGAAAGGAGAATTAGGGTTTCCAACTTTTGTGGAGTTCTGCATGAGCTTTTTAGGGTTTACCAGGAGGTAATTCTTCAGTTTTGTCTATGGTTTCCCTCTAGGTTTTTTATGAGCTCCAGGGTGGTATAACATGCATTTGATTCTTTGGTGAAGTGAGAACTTACTATTTTTAGTAAGTTAGGGTTTGGCTGTTTGGATGATGCTGTCTTACTGAGCTTTCCAAGCTCTTTCTCCGGGTGCGAAGATCATGCTTTTCGAAGGAGTATTTCATGACTTACTATTTTTAGTAAGTGGCAGTATTGAGCAATTCTAATTTTAGCAGTTTGGACAGGGTCCCGATCTTGTAGCAGTTCAGTGGTCTTCATTGCTCAGCTTCATCCTGGATTTTGTTGATAATCAGTATTGGAGTCATAAGTGATGTAATTAAATATTATTTCTTTATCCTAAGGTTTAATATTTATTTATTTTATTACTGATTAATGATATATTGGGCGACTTAGGAAAAGACATTTTTATCTAATATCAATGTTATATTTTCCTAAGTTAGGCGTTGAAATTTGAAGAATGCATTAAGTTATTATTGAAGACTTAGGCAAGTTAGAACTTGTTGAATTATTGGTTAAAATGCAACTTGGGCGCCCACCTTGGGAAATGAAATGAAATGTCATTTGGATGCCATGTGAGAGTGAAATGAAATGCAAATTGGTGAGGTGAATTTGGGAGCATTTACATTTGAATTTCAGAGGAAAAAAACTATAAATACAGGTGCTTGGCCCCTCCCATTTGGATATCTTATGAAATTGCATTGTTATGCTGTCAATTTAGCAATTGAAAATCTGAGCTTCGAAGTGTGGCTTCGTACCTAAGTCTCACTTTCGTACTTGGAAGATAGTACCTAGCCGTGTTCTTGTAATTCCAGTGCTGTCCATGAGTGTTCTTGAAATTGTGGAGAGTTTTGTGTGGATTTTGGAGTGTTTCCTTGTTGCTGGTCACAGAGTTGCTGAAACCATATTTTGCTCATACCTCTTGACCAAGTGATTGCATTGTTTTGGGTATCGGCTCTTTGGAAGTGTATTGGGAAGACATTCTCCTATCTTGGCGTGGATTTTGGTGGTCATCACAATTTTTGGTTGCAAATCGAAGTTTTCTGCTGTAGCGCCATTTTCAGATTTACCCTGGGATGCGTGCAGCACATTCGGGGATTCCAAGTTTCGAGTTTGAGGCATTGGATTGGTTACCTATGTTATATTAGTCATTTACATTTTATTTGGTGTGATTCCGGTTAGTTTTGAGAAAGTTATGAGTGTTTTGGTGTTTCCGGTAGTGGCTGGATAGTGTGTTTTCTAGCTTGCAGAATTAGAACAGTAGTAGTGTTCAAGTGTGGTGTGATTTTGATAGTGTATTGTTTGAAATCAACATTAAGCTTCTTATCTTATCTCATATCTCTATTTTTGTAAGATTGTTTCAGTTGTACTGATCAATCATTCTTGTTGTTCTTATTTGTAATTCCCATTGCAAAAGTGGAAGAGGCTGGCTTAGCTGCTTTTTGCTTTGTAATTCAGTTTATGTACTTAGTCCTCCCACTGAATAAGTGGTCGAGTGATAAGTTTTATGCAATTGTCCTCCCACTGAAATATGCGGTAAAGTGATAGCTTGATGTAATGTCCTCCTGCTGAAATACACGGTAGAGTGATTGAGTTTAAGTTTCTTGTCATTTCCCTTGGTTGGTTTACTGCCAAGAGTTGAGTTTCTATCCTGTCGGATAAGCAGAAGGTGCTGGCTTGCCGCCCGTGCATTGTAATTTTAGTTTGATTTATGGTGCTAACGATCTCCAAAACACTGTATGCTCTCACCCTCCCAGATTGGGCTCTCGGTGAACAAAAGGTGGAAGGGTTCCCTTTCAGTAGTTTGGATTATTTCTCTAACCTTAACGGGTTATGTTTTCTTCTTGTAACTCTTATTGCTAAAAACATTAAAAAAATATAAGGGGAATATTACAGAATAGGGGCCCAAGCTAACGACTCCGAGGAGGAGAGAGTACAGAAATGAAGGAGGTGACCGGTGTGTAGAAAATGCAGGTGGTGGATGTGTGGAGAACTTGCGTGTGGCCGAGGGTGCAAGAGAGGCATAGGAATGTGGACAAGAGTGAAATAGTCCAATTTGGTTAGATACACATGATACCTACAGAGTGAAAACAATGTTGAACACTATGGAGAAGTAGAAACTCCCTAAATTCATAGGGGATAGATCGAAGGATATCATATGCCATTGTAAGACTTGCATAAAAATATGGGAGGCAAATGGTCAGGACAACCATGATGGTTGGTTGAAGGCATTTACCGCTGTTGTCGGGAATAATCATTATGTTGTCCTATTATGTTATGTTGTTGTCGGTAATTGTGGGTTGTGGCAGTCAGTTAGTCTTCCCGAAGGGCAGTTGGACGCGACGGTTGGTCGCACCCCTTCGGGTATTATATATTGCATACCTTTCCTTCTTAGTAGGATCATCATAGTCGTATCTAGATGTGATGTTATAAGCACTTGATGTACATGGGTTGTTAAATTAATACAGAAATTGGTTCTTTAATATATTTCCATTATGTTTTGTGCATTTACTTTCTGCATTTAAACGTTTACCCGCATGTGGTAAACATTTGGCGCCGTTGCCTAGACATACTCGGGAAAGGAAGGAGCAGATGGCGTACGAACACGATGGGCCTACCCGTCGGTGAGATTAATACAGAGGCCGACGATGCGCAAATAGAGCTCTACAACGGAGAAGACACTGCAACAAGGGAATTCTCAATCTTGCTTCAGGTGGCCATCGAGACCTACGTCCGAAGAGAGGCCACGGAGGCTGATGTCCTGACAAGTGTCGTGTGGACCGCATGGGAAGTTAGCCCTGCAACGAATCGGTTGACGAACCACCTCCCCCGGTTGCGTGCACAGGCATCATTGGCACAACGAACCTACCTAGAGGAGATTGCTCGTGAGGAGCGACGCCAATAGGTCCTCCGACAGTACGAAGAAAACAATCATTTCTGGGAAGCGGAGCGTGATGACAAGAGGCGAAGGGGAGATTGAACCCTGAACCTCTAGGAGGAATAAAGAACACTCTACACTTTAATGATGGTGTCATACTACTGACATAAATTGTATCTGATGGGATGAATTTATAAAGAAGTGTTTTATTTTTTGTGTTTTTATTTATGAAGATGTATGGGAATTAATGCCCAACTTATTAAGGATAGAAATAAGAAGGCACAAAGTGAGGAGTGGGACACCGCACAGAGGGCCTTGATTCTGGAACAAGAAGTAGAATGTAGACGGAGGCTGAGGTAACTTGCCGAAGGACGACCTGTCGAAGGGTTGCTCGAAGGGAACCAAGTAGGTGTCATGGGGGGTGCAGAAGCCGAAGGATATTTCTACGCATCGCCAGAACACCGTAGGGTGAGAAGCCACGAAGAGTTTTTGGAGGAAACTAGGCTACGAAGAAATCTGGTCGAAGAGACCCAAGATCAATTCTGGAACTTATACCTTACGCTGTGCACGAAGGACCATCGAAGGGAGCGAATAGAGGATGAGGGTGAGAACGGGGGAGAGGGCAACCGTACGACCGTAGGTGCAGAGGCACAGGCACAGGACAGACAGGACCCCCTCTTGGGATCCATCACACCAAGCACGAGGGTACAAAACACCGTACATCGATTTACTCAAACAAGAAACACCACTGGCACAGGAGGGAGTGGCGTGGGTGCACGACAGAGATAGGCACCTCTGGGGACACGACCCCCCTCAATGGCCAATAGGCAGAAGCTACCGAAATTCATCGGCGACGGGAAGGAGGATCCCGTAAGGCACTGCAGACCCTGCGAAACCATATGAACGGCCAATGGTGTCACTAACCAGAACGAATGGACAATGCAATTCCCAGTGACATTACGGGGAGTTGCCATCGACTGGTACTTGGATATTATTAAAACTGCAGTGGCCACATGGGACACGCTGCAGAAAGCCTTCGAGAAGGAGTTCCGCCTACTCCAGGATGATAATGAAATAGTGGCAGAGATAAATAGTACGAAACAAGGACAAAAGGAATCAGTTCGTGCCTACGGAAGGCACCTAAAGGAGCTAATTGGGAAAATGGAGAGTCAGTCGGCCGATGGACTCAAGAAGAGGTGGTTCATAGAAGGCCTAAGGCTAAAACCCAGTTTGAAGAAGAAAATGAAGATAGTCCCTCCTTCGTCATATGATGATGCATACAACAGGGCTACGGACTTGGAAAGTGAATACAAAACGTCCAAGAAAAAGGGAAAGTCCTCCGAGGAAAATGACTCTTCCTTTGATGAGAGTGGTAACGAGGGGTCGAAAAAGAAAGTGACGACACTGCAGAGTGACATGGAGCATATGATGAGGGAATTTAAAGCGATGAAAGGCTCTACGAGTCGGACCGAAGGAGACGTGTGGTGCATGGAGTGCAAGGAGGAAGGACATACGAAGGGTACATGCTCGAAGAAGGCCTTTTGCGAAATTTTCCAAGTAATGGGACACTCCATCAAGGAGTGCCCATACAATATGAAGTCCCGAAATACGCAAGTGTTGTTCAGTGAGTAGGCCACAACATCCGCACCAGTGGGTACGGCCCAGCAAACCAACACGACAACATCATCTGGAGGTTACCGGGACAACAGACATGGCGGCAGAAGGAATAACAACAACAATACCCAAAGCCATGTCCAGTATGATGCCAAGGGCTGACCAATGATCCAATGTAGGGATTGCAATCAGTGGGGGCACTTCGCCCGGGATTGCACGAAGGAAGCCACCCCTCAGCACCTTTGCTGCTAGTGTGGGCCAGGCGACCATGAGGATGCAAATTGTTGGAAACCAGGAGTAAACCTTTTGAACATCGAACCCACGAAGGTAGAAGTGTTGGAAATCACAAGAGAACAGGCCAAAAAGGCCACATACCACTATCCTCGCACAAAGACCAAGAGAGTGCAGGAAGCAAGGGTTGAGATCATAAAGGAAATGGCCGCACAAGGACAAAGTAGCCACAAGGCCACAATCCCGTCACAGACGAAGGGAGAAGAGAGAATCCTATGGCAAATATTGCAAATAGAGGTACCGTGAAGATTCAAGACCTCCTTGAAACCATGCCACAGTTGAAAACGGCTATCTTAAACTTCGTACCCACACAAGCTATAACGAGGGTGGTCGTAAGCCCCACGGTCGACCCTATGTCGTTAGTAAGCAACAGCGGACGCCAACCGGTGGTGGTAGAAATGGGCATCCTGGGGACTACCTTGATGGATACCAGTGTGGACGGAGGTTTAGGAGTAAATGTGCTCCCAGAAGAGACATGGAAAAAACTGGGAAAGCCTACGTTGTGGCCCCCCATGTTCAACCTGCTAGGGGTAGATCAACATGGGATTAAACCCCTCGGCACCCTAGTGGGCCACTGGGTGATGATTGGCACGCAGCCATTCGTGCTAGATTTTGTAGTGATTCCACTGAAGCAGAAAGGGTACGACGTCGTTCTTGGACGTGGGTGGCTCATTGCAGCAAAGGCGAACCATAACTGGAAGTGGAATATGCTTTCCTTGGAAAGAGCAAGGAAGTACGTGATCGATCTTCGTATGCAGATGGTGAGCGAGGAGTTGGCATCCTCCTCCGAGTCGAAATCTGAGGGAGACCAGTTGGGTGAGGATGGAGACGGATGTCATATGGAGCCTAGTGACAGAGGGGTATTAGAATTGGATGCTTCTGGGATGATGGGGACTTCATGAATGGCCTTTTCCACTGGCAGATGGAGGATTACGAAATGTTCCAGAGCTACAGGCTCGAAGTAGAGGAACTAGAGCAAGTAATAGAGGAGGTGTAGGTGCTGGAATACAGAGAATATTGGAAGGGAGACGTCGGTGTGAGTGACACCACCGCACACCAGTTCTCGAAGGAAGAACCCATCAGGTATCAAGAGGTAAAATTGAACGAGACAAACCTTTGTGATGTAGATAATCCCAAGATCATTCGTATTGGCAACAATTGGAACCCTGTGTGGAAGGCCGCAACCTTCAAAATCTTTATTCTTCTTCTTCTTATGTACGGGAAGGAGGTTGTGGTTCTTGTAGAATTTATGGTTCCAGGTCTTCAGATGGCCATTGAAAATAGACTTGCCATCAACGGGTCCAAATTGAAACCCTACCACGAGAAGCGCGCAGGGGACCCGAGAGGCCGAAAGGACACCTGAGAGTCCAAAGGGGGACTCAAGAGGATGGAAGGGGACCCAAGAGGCTGGGCAGGCAACTCGAGAGGCACAGGCCCAAAGCGGAGACTCTCGGGCGAGGCAAACCGAGACTAATGAAGAGCAATCCCAGAAACACAAGATTCAAGCCAAAGACTCTTTGGACAATTAGATTAGGAAATTAAATTGAAAAAAAAAAAAATTTTTGAAAAAAAATAAAATAAAAAAATTGGTGGTGGGACCACTGTGCGGTGGGACACCGTGCACGGTGCACCACCGTTGATGGAGGTCACCGACCTCTAATGGCGGAACTCTGCGGGTATTCATCCACCGTACGACCACTACCGTACACGCGTATGGTCGGACAACATCCATCGTACGATCTTCCCAACCACCGTATGAGAGACCAATCACTGTACGACACCAGCTTCGGGTGACCCCAGTCGCCGTACGACTTAGCCACCCTACAGGTTCACTCCACCGTACGACAGACCACCCCATCGTATGACAGATAACCCCTATACGGGCTCGAGACATTACAGTCCGTAGGTCTGAAGGAGCACGGCGACGACGGTCTAAAAGAGGGTGAAAGGAAAAATACCAAGGCATGGTAGGGATAAATGGTGGTGATGGCACGTGAAAAAAAAAACGATGACTAGATTGGAAAATCATTCGATGGAGTCTGGAGCCAGGACGCTGAAAAAATTAGAGTGGAGCGAAGGTTTTGGCATTGTAAAATATCACAAAAATGATGTGTGCCAGGGACTTCCGTGTGGTTCTGAAGGTGGTAAATTGGTGTTGGCGACGGGGGGTGCTGCCCCTCAACCTTGTTGGGGCACTGCCCCAGACCTCACTGGGGTCACTGCCCCCAAACCCCTAGTTTATTTTTGAGCTACAATACACTTTTTGAGTTGGGCGAAGGGAATTAGAGAAGTCACGGTAAGTGTTGGGGTTGTTCCGTATTGTGAGAAAGAAGCCTGAAGCTAAGCATAAACCTTAGAGGGAGACGAATTTGGAGGTTGCGAACAAACAGAGTTTGAGGGAAGGCATTGCAAGAACGCGAAGTCGTACGACACCAGGGAGTTATTCAGTTCAGTTATTAGCCTTTGGGAAGTGCGATAGAGGATTTGAGGCGTCTCCTAGCCTTTGTGCCAGAGGGTTGTGGCCACTTCCAGGCATGAATGGTACGCTTTGAGGAACTCGAAGTATGTCTCGGCTGGACTTGAGGTTGCCTTGGTGGATGCACAAAGGGCTCGGGAGGAGCGGACCACCAGGTTGGAGGCAGTAGTAGCGTGAGACTTAGCTCAACATACCCAGGAGTTGGATGCCGCGAGGGCAACGCGGGTGGCTATTGAGGACAAATTGGCTAGGGAGACAGTATCATTTGAGTAGCAGTTGGTGGAGGCTGAGACTAAAAAGCGTGTTTTGCAGACAAGTTTGGTTTAGGCATAGGAGGGTTGTGATGTCAAGGAAAAAAGAACTCCTTGCGGAAGCAACAATGGTGAAATGCGCACTTGAGCATCGGATGGTAGCAGAGAAGGGTTTTTAGGCGAGGACGTAGCAGGTGTATGAGTTCCGGGCTTGACTGGCGTCAGTAGTTCCTACATCTTCTTCATCGGCGGTGCAACTACCTCCTTCAGGGACGCCCCCTCAGCCCCCTTCTTCTTCTATACCTTGATTTTTTTAATGTATGAACACCATCTCTATTTTGGATTGTCGTCCGGAGACTTCTTTTCTTGGGGGGGATGATGTTGTCATATTATGTTATGTTGTCATATTATGTTATGTTGTCGTCGGTAATTGTGGGTTACGATAGTCAGTTAGTCTTCCCGAAGGGCAGTTGGACCCGACGGTTGGTCGCACCCCTTCAGGTATTATATATTGCATACCTTTCCTTCTTCGTAGGATCATCATAGTCATATCTAGATGTGATGTTATAAGCACTTGATGTACATGGGCTGTTGAATTAATACAAAAATTGGTTCTTTAATATATTTCCATTATGTTCTGTGCATTTACTTTTTGCATTTAAACGTTTACCTGTATGTGGTAAACAACCGCCATGCTATGGGGAATTGCTATCGATTGGTATACAAACCTAATGAATCAATACAAGGTGTCATGGAACAAATTGAATAAGGCATTTTCGGAAGAGTTTAAACTACAGAGGGACGATAATGAAATTGTTGTAGAAATTTACAACACTAGGGAAGGGAAGAACAAGAAAGTAGAAGCATACAATCCTAGGGTCAAAGAACTGTTGAACAAGATGGAGAACGAACCGGATGATGGGTTGAAGAAGTGGTGGTTCGTTAGCAATTGAGTCCCTCCTTGACGAGAAAAATGAAGGTATTACCCCCATCCTTGTACGTCGATGCTTACAATCAGGTGATGGGCATAAAGAGCGAGAATAAGACATCTCAAGGAAAGAAGGTTAGTGACAATGATAGTATGGCAGAAAGTAGTGACGGAGATTTTAAAACCATATTGTTGATGGCGAATGTGTGCACTCTTGGTCAACACAAAATTAATTACTGAATGTATCCTATCCTTTCTTGAATAAGGAAATCTTTAATGATATTCAGATTGACATAGGAGGTAACCTCAAGGTTCCTAATGTCAGGTCTTGACTTGCTCAGGATAACTCGGTGTCGATATGTTTTGCTAGTAAACATGAGGGGACTTTGTAATTTCCCCTTTTTAGCAATTATCTAGTGATTTGTCATCAGCCCTCTTTACTGTGGTCTTGAGGGCTAACCAAGACTTTGCAGAGATCTGTGATGGATTTGGCCTAGGCAAATTCAATTTCCCGCCAAACGGAGTTGTGTTGTCAGAGTTTCCAGGAACTTACTATTTATGGTAAGTCGATTCGAGCATAGTCAAGAAATTTTTGGAGCGATTTTGGTCAACGTCATTTTGGTGCATTTACTCACTCGCCTAGATTGCATTTTTTAAAAACCAATTAATTATTTAGGCAAAAATCAAGAGTGTTTAAAGTTAAATTAATTAGTTAACTTAAGGGGTTATTTAATGTTGAAGCTAATGTTTAAAAAGGAAATATTAAAAGTACCTCTTGTGGAGACATAAGGGGATAATGTTAATTAATTCTATTTCTCAATTTTCCCACATTGATAGTGCTTTGGGATGTGTTCCAAAAAGAAGTGATAGATAGTAGCATTTAATGCTCGAAACTCATCTTGGTAATTGTGTTCTTGGAAATTGTGAAGATTTAATTTGTGGAAAAATCTGGAGATTTGTTCCTAGGCATTGGAGGACAATTACCCTCTTTTGCAACATTTTCTTCGCCTGTGAAAGACCAAGTCTGGAAGATAAATCGAAATCAATATTGGAAGAGTGTAAGGCTATGGAAAGTTACCAGTTGGCTGGAAGAATCAATGGATTTGGAAAGTTTATTAGTCACTTCATTCCAGCGCTGGAGTAATACATCTAGGAGTTTGAATTAGTAGGATAGTCGCAGCAAGTCATTGATTGGTAAGATTTTTTGAAGGTTTGAAGTGTAGTTGTCATAGAAAAGAGTTTATCAGCTGAAGGAAAAAATGAAGAACATAATTATACATACTGGGACTGGTATCATTGAAAATCGTGGTATAGCTGTGAAGTTTTTTCAGCTGTTAAGCACTACAAAAATAGAAGACCTTGGGAAGGCATCGATCTTCTTTTCCTTGTTGGCTGCAACGCGCCACTTGGGCTGGGCGTATTTTTTTGGCTATTGTGCGAACTAGTGACACTTGTTAAGCATCAAGTGCACTATGACTTCCTTAACACGAGCTGCCTATGCATAGATAGCAAACACTTCCGATTTGGCAACGTGTAACTCAGGAGGTCGTGAGAGCAGGGAGTTGAGGTTGATAGTTGGGACGTAAGGACTGTTTCTTCATTCAGTGCTGATGTTATACCAGGTTCCACAATAAACTCACCTAAAGATGTATTTGGTTTTGTATTCAAAGACAAATGAATATCGTATTGTCTAGAAGAGTAAGTTTTGTCAAAAAATGAAATTTTTTCTCTATGGAACGCTTCTTGAGGCAGAATTTCACCTAATCCTTGGACTGGCTTAATCCTCAGTCCATCCGCGAACCACGTTTCGAATTTCATTGCATTTTGGGTTCGTTTGCTATGTCTTTCCTTCAATTTCGGGTTTTTTCTTCCTGATTGCAGGTGGGAAATTTTCCTTGAATTGCAAGTTTTAATGATTTCCTTTGTTTTATTCTTTGTAGGGAAATTTTTGGCTAATTACAAGTGCACTTTATTGAAAAAAGAACTTGTAACTTACTTTTTATTTCCCCCTTGATGCTTTTTGGCTTTTAAGTCTTAATAGGGATTTTTTGATAAGTTACAAGTTAATTTTAAATTGCATATTTATATATAACTTGTAATTCTTCTCTAAAACCCCTATTTTAATGTCTTTTGATTGTAATAGGGATTCTAAACCCCTAATACATGTGATAAGTTATTAAAACTTGTTGTAGGGATTTTATTTTCCCTTTACAAGTAATTTATTACTTGCACATCTCTCTCCAAAACCCGATTTTTCTTAGAAATGAAATAAAGTGACAATTTTAAACTTGCTATTTTTCCCAAAAAACCCGATTTTCTTCATAAAGTACAAATTGGGGAATTTTAAACTTGTAATTGCATTTCTAAAACCTGATTTTGCCTTGTTGAGGGAAAAGTGACATTTTAAACTTGCTATATGGGAAATAAAACCTGATTTTCTCTATTGCATGAAAAATAAAACTTCCATTCCTTTCCCAAAAACCCGACCAGCTAAAGGAAGGCGTTTGTGTTGCAAATTGAAAGCTTTTTTTGTGGAGATTTATTGGGAGATGCAAGGCGTTTAGGATTCTTCCCTTTTTTTATGCATTTGCAAACATCTTTCACGCCATTTAGGGTTCTTGTTTACTGATTTTTCTGCTAAAACGCCTTCCACGTGATTCCTAAGACCCACGTTTTGGTGGATCTAAACTCCACGAAGCTGCAATCTCCTAAGTCGTTTTTGCTTTTCATACCAAGGCATTGAGGTTTGATGTAGGATTGACCATTTCTTGTGCCATTTGATTTGCATTTGATGCCACGTTTTGCTGCCCAAGGCGTTTTGCTAAAATGTGGCAAGGGTTTAGAATACGGTTTATTCTCTATTTAAGAGTTCTTCCTCCTCCTTTCAAAGATTGATCATCTTTTTGAAGAGGCATTTTCAGTTTGAAGCAAGGTATGATTTCTTTTCTTTCTTTGTTTCATTTTCTTGTTTTCTTGTATTTTTGTTTTTCCTTTCTAGTTGTAAATTTGTGCATATGTTTATTTTCCCCCAAGAATCGGTTTTGTGAGAGAGATTTTCCCCTTTCTAAAGCAATTTTTGAATTGCATTGTTCTTCCCCATTTTCCCTCTTTACTTGTATTCGGGATTTTAAATCCCGATTACAAGGTGGATGAAAATCATTGTTCTTCCCTTATGGTTATAGGAATTTAACCATCTTTTGTTGAAATTCCAAGTTGCAAAGATGAAAAATACCCATCCTTCTATAATCGGGTTTTTATAATCGGATTGCATGTCCAAAGTTCTTCTCATTTTCTTGAAAATGACATTCCCGGAAAAATCTTCCCATTTTTATCCATCCATATCGCCTATATCCGTACTTTCCGTTCACGTCATTTCCCACAAGTCTAATTCTCATTTTTCACTCATTTCTCCATTTTCCGTTTTACAAGTATACTTGCATCTGGGTTTTAAAAATCCGATTGCATGTGCACTTTTCCCAACTTGTATACTTGTAAAATTTTCCCCAAGATCTGAAATTGGTCAAAGTCAAATTTCCACCATTCCCATTTATTTCCCATCTTTCTCTCACAAAATCGTGAAGTGCAAGGGTTGGAGTAATGTTAGTTGAAGCTGATTATGATGTTGCCTTAACACTTTTAAGTCTTCATCGTAGCATACCAAGTTGTCCTTCAATGTCAGATTTGCCATCCTCTCCTATCCCAAAAAAGATGAAGTATAAATATGACAAGTACCAGAATGAAGCTTCACCTTCGCAAGTTTCCTCTCCTTTGGATCGCATAAAAGATACAGAGATAGGGCATGTGGACATGTCAGAATTTGTCAAGAGAGTGGAGGATCCGCAAGATAGTAATATACAACGGCTGTTGGACAGCCACATCCATCACGCATCCTCTTTTCCAGTGGCTGCCCTAGAACCTGAATTTGTTCTCGCTTGCGCCCATCACTTTGACAAAGAGACAAAAACCATTAAAAATGATGATGGTGAAGCAATAATCTGCCTTGATGCGGATACAATTGAGAAAGTCTTTAGAATACCACCAACACCTATTTATATGAAAATTTCAAAGGATAGTGCAGTCAAGTACTATGTCAAGAGGGAAAAAGAATGCAAACGTCATATTAACAGGTGGATTCATGAGCCACGAGCCTTCTTCTCAAGGTGGGATAAGTTGCACCGCTGTGACTTTAAGTGGGAAATTGGAGACATCATAACTCTCCTCAGTAGGATGATGGATCTTGAACACTTTAATGTTTTTGAGCCCTGGATGTATCAGTTTACCATATTCATAAGGCAATCCCATCATATATCATAGGGAGAGATTATTAGCGATGCTTTATGTGAGCAACTTGCAGCAGTCCCTACCACCATGACTTTCTACATGAATTCATACTTAGTGTATTTGGCAGCATCACTTAGACATTTCCCTGGTCTTTCTACCAAGGGTGACCGCTCGCTTATACCTGTATGGGAACATTATGATCAGCTGCCTTTGAGACCCAGCAGATTGCATTTTAGAAGAGTTCAAGATGCATTCTTTGGTTACTTCATGTGCTAGTTTGACAAGACTCTAAAGAACAGAAGGGTGTCAGATGAGGCATGGGAAAGAATGAATGAGTATGGGTGCTTGTTTCTTCAATTCCCAACCTTTACCTATATGAGAGTTGGATGCTATAGTGGGCAGCCATACATGCTTCCTAGATACCCAACCGATAAGATCATTTTTATGGAGTTGGGAAGACAGATCATGGCTGTGCATGTTCATCAGTTTGTCAGACATAAGGTCGGAATGGGGATTTCTACAACAAACCCATTGAAAATTGGCAAATATTCTCTTGTCACATTCGTGAAAGCCAAAGCTATGGAGACTAAGATGCAAGAGATTAAACTCAAAAAGTTTAAGTTCAGGGAAAATTTTGATTACCAGGGTATGAAGGAAAAAATCAAAAAGTCCTTCGTGCACGTGCATCGTATTGAGGATATCTGGGTAGATCTCCGTACAGAAATGGAGGTTCTCAAGATGGACTACTGCAGGCTTACCGTTGAGTAGGTTATTGATCTGAACATGGTGGACATTCCGCAAGGAATGATTGATGACGATTATGTGCTTGATCTAGAGTACGTCTCACGATGGGTTGAGGAAGCCCCACTTCCTTTAATCCAATGGTCACATAAACAATGCATGTCCATTCTTGGAAGATTTCAGCCTATCTTGGCTAACACCAACACTTGGCTCAGAGGTAATGATGTTAGACTCATCAAGATCAAGGTTGGGAAAGAAGATGACTCTACGTGGCCACTTGGACGTAAGTCTGAGATTCAGATTGACAACAAGGAAGTTGCATCATCTTCTGGCACCAAGATCAAATTGCGGGTTAGTCGGGCAGTAGTGCTTCCTCCTAAGGAGGCAATAGTTCGTGGAAAGGAAAAGTCTCGATTTCATGTTCAGGTGATCGATCCTGATAATCCAGAAGAAGGACAACAATCCGATGATGCTCCTAAGTCTTTGGCTTCGGACTCACCTCATGAGATTCCTTCCTCAGTTTCCATCGAGAGGCCTCTTTGTCCTCTTGACATAATAGTGGAAGAGTCTCCTCAAAATGTCATTCCTATTTCAGCAGTTGAGCCGCCTCCTGATCATCTACAAGAGAGTTCGCTGGAAATTCCTGAGGATAATCCTTCATGTATCTAGTTGTCAAAGATTGATACCTCTACCTCTGGCTTCGAAGAATTTATGAGGCAATCTTCATGCCCATTGGTTACTAAGAAAACCATGGTCGCTATCCAAACAGATACTCCTCCTAGGGTGACCATAGCTGTTCAAACAGAAACTGCTCCTCCTTCGCCTTCAACAACTAATAGAGGATAACTAGCCATTTTACCTCCATGGCTTAGTTCTTTTACCCCAAAGAGGAAGAAGTAGGAAATCTCCCTTGATGTCTTTGACTATCAGCAACTCAAACAGTCTATGCCCAAGGTTGTTAAAAAGGCCAAGACAATCTCAAGAGTGACTGTTGATAGCAATAAGATGAAAGTGGCAGAAATTGTTGAGCCCCTTGCGGATAAGCCACGTGAAGAAATGCAAGTTGCTGATTACAGGGTTGTGTTGTGACGTTTTCACACATCGCCCCATTGCAAATGGGGACCCTGGCTTTTTTGCTTTTTAGGGTTTTTTTTAGGTCTTTTAGGGTTTTGTCAGTTGGCTTTTGCATTTTTGAGTGTTTTCGAGGAGATCAATAGGATAGCAGGTCCTGTTGGAGTGAAGTCCCGATCCTGAAAATTTGGCTAAGTCTGAAAGTCCTGATCCTGAAAATTTGGCTAAGTTTGAAAGTCCTGATCCTGAAATTTGACTAAGTCTGGAAACTGAAAAACCTCAAAAAACTAGATTTTGCAATATAACTCCTGGAGGTCTGAAACCACTCTCAAACATCCTGAAAGTATATATGGAATATAACTTAAAGTATAAGAAAGAAGAAAGGTATAAGAAAGAAGAAAGATAGAAGGAAATGTCACTTAAATGTTATATTCCATAAAAATTATCCTGATAGAGAGTTCAAAAAGTCAAATTTCGCTCCTGTCCTTCACTGAGGATCCAAAGCGAATTTCGCTCTTGTCCCTCTCCAAGGGACCAAGGCAAAGCGCTTCTGTCCCTCACCAAGGGTCCAGGGCGAAAAGGCTTATTTGAGTCATTCCTGACCTTGTTTGGTCAAATTGGAACATCAGAGGCATGGTGGAGGACGAAATGAACGTGATAGAGCATCCAGACTTGATCAAAGACAATGAAATGATGGAGTTTTTGTCTACAAAGGTAAAAGCGCTCCTGTCCCTCACCAAGGGACCAGAGCGATTTTCTTTATATACACATTTTTAGACCTTTCTTAGACTTGAACTCTTATTCATGGTGTGTAACAAGATGATATCTTCCTTAGCCAAGACATTTCATGGTGAAAGGTGAAGCATTTTGGCCTAGAAGACAAAATTCGCTCCTGTCCCTCACTGAAGGACCAGAGCTTGAATTTCAAATTTGCACTGTTCTTGCAGGATCAAGACAATTTTATAATTTGAAGAGACCAAGGAAAACATGATTTATCCATTGAATATAATTTGGAAGGCTAACAAAGGACGGATAAGCTTGGATTTGCAAAATCGCTCCTGTCCCTCTCCAAGGGACCAACGCGAAAAACCTAATATCCAGTCCTTCTTGCCAAGTTTGGACAAACCTAAGCCAAGGCGCGAATTTGAAATGATGTTTAAAATGCCTTGAGGTTGGTATGATCAAGAATTTGCGCAATGGATGCAAAAGGCGCTCCTGTCCATCACTGAAGGACCAGGGCGAAAATCTCTAGAACATCAATTTTGCCTTGCAAAAAATGAGTTGAACATGCACTGAAGGGACGAAAGGGATCATTGCTAGCCCCACAACGTGAATTGGCAATTAAAAAATGAAGGATTGAGGACAAAAGTGAAAAGGCGCTCCTGTCCCTCTCCAAGGGACCAGAGCGAAGTTATTGGCATTCACTATTTTTTACTTGGGCGTTAATATCCTCCAAATCGCATGAAATGCCAAAATCATCAACTTCGAAATATTTGAAAAAATTAATTAAATTGGCATTTAATAAATTGATTTTAGGCCTTAAAAAACAAAAAAAAAACGAACTTTTATTGTGAAGGCATTTAAAATTAATTTTTATTAAATTAAAATTAAAAGATGAGGCGCTTGAGGTATTATTTTTATTCATTTTATCAAGTCGGCCTCTTCTTTTTTTTAATTTTATTTATTTTTTTGCCTTTATTTTCAAGGTCGGCCTCATGGGTAAGTGGAAGGTGAGTGCTCTATATATTGGAGGTGTTGTTTCACAATTCAAATCATTCAATCATCCTTTCAAGTGTGAAATTGGAGAGCAATTTGAGGAGCGAAATCTAGAGGAGTGGAGCGAATTTCTACTAAGTGTGGAGAAACTAAGGAGGGCGAAATTCATCTTGAAAGCTATTGGAGAGGCGAATTTCTAGCTAGATTGGAGGATAATTTCTAGATTTTTGTAGACATTTGAAGGCGAATTTCCAGATTTTGAGGAAGCTAGTGGAAGGTGGAGTTCTTTTCCAAGCTAAAGGGGGTGCATTTTATCCAAGGGAGAGCTTTGATCTACACTTTGCCTAGCAAAATTCATCTTTTTTTACATCATTTCTTAGAGTTTAAAACTCAAGAGGAGGTATGGCAAAATCATCTTGACACCCTTATTCAAGGTTTGATTTTTTTAGACATTTTTTAGAAAAGTCTAAGTATTGCATGGTTAATTAGGAAATGATAACTCAAGATTTATCATGAAGTTTCCTAATTAAAATCTTGAATCTTCCTTTTAAAGTTTAATTTTTAGATTTCAAGATATATTACTAATTTTGAAATGTTGTGTAGGTATCAAGATAACGACTCCAAAGCCCGTAAGATCTACAAGTCGGCAGGTTCTCATCAAGGACGATCAAGCAAGGACAAGGGCGACCTCCTCCAGCCTAGCATCGACAAGGATGGCCTTCTTTGGACTAACATCATCAAGGGCGACCTCCTCCAGCCTAGCATCGACAAGGACGGCCTTCTTTGGACTAACGTCATCAAGGGCGACCTCCTCCAGTCTAGCATCGACAAGGACAGCCTTCTTTGGACTAACGTCATCAAGGGCGACTTCTCCAATCCAGTATTCCAAGGTGAGGTACATCAATCATCCTGCACATCAAGGACACAAGAAGTTAGAACAAGGGTTCGTTGAAGAAGTAGATAGTTCCAGATGAATTAATTAAAGCTAGCTTCTCAACAACATCAAGTTGAATATTTACCAAGTTACAAGTGTCAGACGAGGTGGCATCCTAGTCATCACTTCTCCAGTCAGTGTGGTCCACCTCAGCATGTCCAGATTCAATGTACCTAACTCATGGAAGGTGGCACAAACTCTGATGTACCTACCCTGGCTATCCATTGGTCGATTTTTCCAGAGAGGACATGTGTCCAAGCAATACAATTATTTCATTGGTCGAGCATTAAATGTTATGTAATGGTTGTAACAAACCCTAATTAGGGTTTTCATTATTGAATCTTGGCAATTGATCTCAAATTGATCTTAGTCATCGAATTGTATTGTGGGCACTATATAAGCCCTGGCATTTCATTTGTAAAGGCATTAGATAGTTAGGAAATAGTTGGAAGCAGTTAGAAGATAGATAGAGAGTAGTTAGAAGGTGATTAGCTAGTTGATAGAATAGCAATTAAAGTAGAGTAGAGAGAGAAGGCAAAGACTGTTGCCAAGATGTTGTTGTAAAAGACTTGTAACTTCATTGAAGAAATGGTGAAATTTATGGGTCGATTCGACAATTTGCATGGTCTCTATACTTCTCATATTTGATTTCGTGTTATTAGATGAGTGGAAGAAATGTTCTTGATTGATGGTGAAATTCGTATATCCATACTACTAGCAGTTTGTTGATTGCAAACTTGCCTTGCGTAGTCAACTGGAATCATTCAGCGTAAGCTTAACTTCAATTGTCGCTTCTTCATCGATATGCATCAACCTGATGGTGTCTATGCCTGCAGTGATGATTTGAACATCATAAAGCTTTCCTTCGAAGATCGCACTAACCTTGTGGAGATGGTCCTGGGATGTCAAAACAAGACTTAGTTAGAATTTCATCAAAGATCATTCATTGCTCTTACATTCTTAGTGTTAGGATTAGATCTTTTCCTCGCTCTCATCTTTTTTCCTTTTTTCAAGTCAAAGCTAGTAAGAGCCTGTGTTCCAGCAATATTCAAAGCAGATCAGACGTTCAATCATCAAATGCAAGTCCCCTTGTGATTCTAGCAAATCACATCATACCACAGAGAGCTTATCCACACGTAGAGACCCTACATGCAAGAACCTTGGAGTCATCCTGATTGATCCTTTTCGCGATATCTTCAGCAATCAGAGGCTTTATTCAAGAGAGGATAAGGTACCCTTGAGTATTTTATTCTGTGTTTGATAGTGTACAAAATACACGTCAACAGGTTGCAAGGATAGAATTGGGCAAACAAATGCATGAAGTGGTCAAACACGATGCGCAACAATCTGTAGCCTCACTAGTGCAGCGGTATGACGAACTTCTAGCAAAGAAAGATAAGCTAGAAGAGGAGAACCGACAACTTGTTGCAGTTGTTCATAAAATTACAAGACCTGGTGGTGAAGGGAGTAATCCTACAAGTTCTTCTGGTTCCCAAGAATCAATTTGGGGAGCTTGCCAGCGAGTACAAGCATTGGATTCTTGGGTGGATCAACTTCATGATCTATGTGCACAAGTGCTGAAAGACATTTTCCAAATGATGTCTAAGTTGGATGCCATTGAAGAGAAATTGAATCATACCTCCGACACTTTCAAACAGAATCTGGAAAGAGTTGAAGATAGTTTGACAATCTGGCGCACCATGCCCCAACGACAGTTGAGTGTTCTTTAGGAGCATGCCATTATTTCTTCCAGGGTCATGTTCATGGAATTTGAAGAACTTTTGGAGAATAAAGCCCTTGTTCTCAAATCCCTCATTGAGGAGATTGATGATGCAATGAGATTGCGGGGTGAATTATTTCAAGGTATTGTTTCCCATTGTGAGAAGGCTTCTTGCAACATATTGAGTCATAATGGAAAGATGATACCAAAAGAAGAAGTTCTTGTAGATCTACAGATGAGGATTCATAATGAATGGAGGATCGAACAATTCTTAGCTGCTTCAATTCGGGCTCTAATGAAACATCAAACCTTTTTGCACGAAATCTAGTTCATCTTGGAGAAGAACAACTCTATGCTTCTTCGATGCCATGATACCATTGTGAAGACCACGGTTGTTGCCAAGAACACCCACGAACCGAATTCCATTGAGCTACGAATGATCATCCAAAAGTTCGAAGGATTCATGTCTTCACATACTGCAGCTTAAGTGTTTTTCAACGCTTATGTTGTATTTTTCCAGATTTGTAATCTCTAAGTTGTAATTTTGTTTTGACAAGTTACATGTAAAAACTTTTTATAAATTGCTAGTCAAGTTTTTACTTGGACTTTTGTAATTACATGTAAGGCAACTATAGGTTGAGTTCAATTAGGACTGTAGTCAGAATAAGTCATAGTTAGTTATTGAATAAGTCTTGGTGGTTGAGAGAATTTCTCAAGTTAGTTGGGATCCTCCCACCTTTTTCTCAAGGCTCCTCTTCTATAAATACTTGAGGGGTCTATTGTAATTTTTATCTTTTGGAAAGCAAGCAAAGACTCTGCCAAATTTGCAGCAAAGAAGTCTTTGAGATTTTATGTGTAAATTGAAGGATTGAAAGGAGTAAAAGAAAATTGCTCAAGCTTTGAGTCTTTGTGCTACATTCTTGAGGTTGTGTTTCATATTACCTTTCTTGCAAGTATTTCTTTGAGAACTTAATCGAATCTGATTTGCAGTCTTTGAGCTGCAAGTATTGGAGACTAATTTAGTTAAAGTAGAAGTTCTATTGGGAAAAAGTTGTAAGACTTTGTGCTTACACTTGTTCTTAACAAAGTTTAGAAGTAAGTAGATTTTGTGAGACATAGCTGTTACCCATTTTTTGTTTACAGCTCAAATCAGGTCGAGCTTATCGTCATAAGTTTTAACAAAAAGAAAACAAAGTGAGGTTCATTTAATTTTGGTTTTCCCTACATTGCATTCAGGTGTATAAACATAAGAGTCAAGAAGCTTTTATTTTCAGAAATGGATTGTTGCATTTATACAAATGTATACAATATTGAAAAGATTACACAAAATTGCTGAAAAGAAGTCTTTATTGATTCAAAGTTAAAATCTATCTCACACAAGCCGTGAGATTTAGCTTGTCTCATATGCATAAAATGCAATATACACAAGAATGGGTTGAAAAGAAATATAAGATACATATATAGGAAGGGAGACCGGTTATTGCCTGATGGCTGGTTTGGGTCTCCCGTCTGTGAAATCTTCAGCTCCAGTTTGCTTGTCTTGTGTCCTCTGCAGCTTTCAATCTTCATATCCTGCATCTGAAGGAATTGCAATGGTTAGAGCTGAGCTCTAAGCAATAAACAGTCTCTAATCCAACATACATATCCACCCACTAATGTATAAACTATCTTTTACATTTATCAGGCAAGCTAAAAGTCACTCCTGACAAGCGAAAAGAGAGAAGGAAATGATCATGCATCTTGAAAATATTTTATTTCTAATCTGTTTGTTTCATGTGCAGCTACAGGTGCATATGAAATGTGGCTCCCACAAGGGTTGAGCCTAGCTCATCAAAAGATAGGCAATATGAACAACATGAAATCTATATTGCATTTTACAGATTTTTGCCATAACTTAAATCGGAATGAGTGGAGTGAAATGTGGCTCCCACAAGGGTTGAGCCCAGCTCATCAAAAGATAGGCAACATGAACAACATGAAATCTATATTGCATTTTACAGATTTTTGCAAAATTCATGACATATGAATGCAAGTGTGAATAATGGAGTGCTGCATATTTGATTCATTTTTTTAAAAAAGAAAAATGCACTGTTTGCAAGAATGTCAAGATCAAGGATTAGCAAATATAGAACCTTTATCATGCTTTTAATAGATTCAGAAATGAACGCACACGAAAATATTCGTTCTGAAGTGTTAAGATATGGATAAGTTTTCTGTCATTCCAATGGAGCTATAGCAGAATCGAACTTATTTCCTTAGAAAATCTTCAAGTATGGTACTGAAAATGAAGCTCAAACAACATGTAATGGCGGTCAACCCAGAAAATGTTAAAAAAAAAAACAGCAGCCTTTTTAGGCCACGCCTAGATTAAAGGAATATCGGATTTATTTATGGCTGCCCCAAGACACAGGTAAAAATAAAAATACATGGCCATACTTTCAAAGATATAGAATTCTTCAAAAACGCAAGGAGATTCATATTTTCTATGTAAATGAAGGCTGAGTAATATGTCAGGCATAATAGAGGAGTAGAAAAACGTATTTCCCTGTAAAATAACAGTACATACCCCACGGCCATAAGAAAAAGCAGAGTTTTTGCACTAGGGTTTCCAAGTAGCAAATATGAGAACCAGAAAAGGAGCCATTCGAATAGGCAAGGTAAGCTGCGGCCTGTAAACATGCACAGAATAAAAGAAAAGCGTGAAAATCCTCTTATGGCAGGTTTGCAGAATTGAATACCCAATGAAATTCGAGTTTCTAAAGAATATATCACAAGAAAATCATCAAGAAAATGTTTAGAAGTCGCGCCATAAGCTGGAAAAAAGCTTCAAAATGAGTTAGAAATTCCAGATTTGAATACAGAAAATGAAGCTCAATAAGCATGTAATGGCGGCCATGACAGAATGAAGAACCGAGCTTTGAGAATGCAGTAAAGAACATGGACTAGCCAAAGGAATACTTATTACCCAACATTTTTGAAGTTATCATCTGCTAAAATCCGCCATAATACAAGCTAAAAACGCCATATTCATGTATGCAGAAGGCTCCATGAAACCTGTTAACAACGCTCCTTCCAGAAAATCCGTAGCAATGGCGTAGCACAGGAATCTCCAGCAAGATTTCCAAATGGCTGCTAGGGTTTCCAGCAGCATGACAACGCTTCTCCAAGAAGCCTTCGAAAATAAAGTGGGAATGAATGTCTTTACATTCATTTTAGGGTTCAAACCCTAAAAGTTCGATGAAACTTGGCCTTGTTTTTATCAAAGCTTTATTCATCCTATTATAGTCATCACTTTAAGTTTTCATATAAGCTTGGTCTTATTTTAATTTTGCATTTTTAAAATTGTAAATCTTTATAAAGAGTGATTTATTAATCATTTTTTAATAAATGATATTATTTAAATGCAAAATTAGTGCTTTTTGATAAATATGATCTTGCTAGGTGTTTTCCTCGCATTTTTTTTTAATTGTAAACTTTATTTAAAAAAAAAAAAGTAATAATTATAAATCATTTTAAAAATAAATAAATGTTATTAATGCAAGTTGAGGTCATTTAATGTAAAGACCTAGTCAAGTGGTGGAGCATCAAATATGGAGATGTGGCAAAATGTTTGTGCCAAGTGGAAAGACTTTGTTAAAGAGGTTATGAATTGCTGGATTGGGGGAGATTTTTGAGGAGCTTCTTTAAGTCTTTTTAAGAAGACATCTTGGAGTTGATTTGAGTTATCATCATACATATTCATGAGGAGAAGAGTTTCATACAGATGGGATACCTTTTGGAGTCTTTTGAGTCATCTTTTGAGAGATTTCTGTTTCTACCCGGGTCTTGGAGACTTTTCCTTGATTTTGAATAGGTTGTCGATAAGTTTGAGGTCCTTCTTTTTAGGCCTTTTACTAAATTCAACCCCTTTATTCAGGATTTCAGTTCCTCTTTTCTTGGGTTTTGGGTGGGAGATTGAGCCTACTTATTCTCTTCCTGATTTCCTTTTTAAGAGATGCAAAATTTGGGAGTAAAAAGAAGGAGACTTTGTACTTTCTAGAAAAAATTGTGCTATTTCGTTCCAAGTATTGTATCAGATTTTGGAGTATGCATTTTCAGAACCTTTGAGAGCTTTTATACAGCATTTTCGATCAATTTCTAGTGTCACATTTGTATGCAGATTGGTGATTGGTTTTTCTTTTCTGTGTTTCTTATCTGAAACCTTTTAAGTTTGTCTCATTTTGGCATCTTTGTGGCTAAGATTTCTCTTCACAGGTCAGGGATTGAATTAATTTCTAAATATATTATTGTGATTAATGTCCTTTAAATATTATTTTGATTATTGATATTCCTTCGAAATATTTATGTGTTGAGGGTTTTATCAGATATTGTATCATTATATGAGTAGCTGTGGGTTCAATCTGTGTTAAGGGATGTATTGCCCCTTTTAGCTTTTGGTGTATCACCTTTTTAATGATTATTGAGTTCTTTTTTAAGTTTATGTTAATCCTTCCCTTTTCCCTCCATTTAGTTATAGTATAAAAATCTTTAGGTGCTATATCACATAGGAACCGGCCTATAATCCGGAGGTTCAGTCTAGTTATAGGTTACCCACGCCTTTGACTGATCCCATGTTCTTCAGAGATCTTGAGTGTTTAGGTGCTTGAGAAAGGGTGCAATTTTTGGGGTTAACAATAGCTATGAGTCTTTGAGCTCACACTTGTTCTTGCTGTCTTGCATAGAAAGAATAAGATATTTCAGTCTTTGTGTTGTTATAATTTGTTTTTAATAAAATTCATATAGAACCTTGGGTAGATAGGATTGCACATGATCAAGACTTTGAGCTTGATATTGCTGTCCCGTTCCGAAGGAAGTGAGGGAAGTCTTTGAGCTTTCAGGAAACTTCATTTCCTTTCTCTCATTTGATTTCGAAAGTTGTTACTGCTATTTTATATCAAATTGCTATCACTTTTCTATGAAGAGAAATAGAAAAGGATATTGCCTTTCTTGAAAGAAGAAGAAAGACTGCTGTCCTATCCCATTTTATTTTTAAGCTTTAGATAGATAGGGGAAGCCTTCCCTTAATTAGGAGAGTTTTATTCACACACTGTGGTTGAAACCACAATTTTGTATATTTCCCCAAGTGTACAAAATTTTCAACCAACACACCTACCTCTCCGTGAGCACACCATCGGTCTTTATTGGGATGTAGGGGCATTAATTGTCAGGGGTACGACGTTTGCTCGTATCCCTCTCTTCTTCCCTATGGCTCCGGTCTTCGTACCACCGCAAGATTTGCTGTCGACAACGTTCACGGTTGGCTTCTTCCCATCGGTCTTGAAGTTCTATTAAATTTTGTTCCAACAGTCTCGGAAGGCTTCTGAGAAGATCAAAGACAGGTGTGTTGATCGTGAGTTCACCTCGTACCGTACCTTCAAGAATGGCTCTCTCTCGAGCCTTCCTCTGCACGTACTGTGTGATAGAAACATTCCACACGTCTACCAAGTCCTCTGTCAATTGATTCTCCCACATTTTCGCCTGGGTCTCTTCCTCTTGTGTATCACTATCAACAACAATCAACTGTTGATCGAATGGTCGGCCCATTAGTGCCTACTGCCTGCTGCCATATTGATCTCCACGATTCGAATCGGCAACAACACCAAAAGGACGATACTTTTAGGATATGTGTTTGTTACAAAAGGATGTGTTGGTTAAAAAAAACAGACGTACTTTCAAGATGTGCATTTATTACAAGGAGTTGAACAAGAAAACAATAAAAATCAGATATCCGATTTGTTGTATTGATGAACTCACAGATGTGTTACATGGTGCTTGTTACTTCTCCAAAATAGATTTGAGATTTGGTTATCATCAAATTCGGGTCAAGGAGGATGATGTGGAGAAGACAACTCTCAGGTGTTATTATGGACACTTCAAGTTCTTGGTCATGCCCTTTGGTTTGACTAATGCGCCAACTACCTTCTTGTCCTGTATAAACAGTGTTGGTAGTAATATTGTACGAGAATAAAAATGTAGCTAATTAAGTAGTACTTGTCTTTGTTAGTATGGTAACCGAGGTATGGTAGTTACGGGTGCGACGATTGCCCCTCCTTGGTACCTTTATATACAATGGAAAGTCACTTGTAAACACACATGATTATGAATGGGAATAGTATCTCTTATATTTGCTTGATCTTATTTGGTATCTATGGCAATATCATCTTTCGTTAACCATTCTATCTGTATGTTCTAAATTGTTCACCCAGAGGGTAAACATCTGGCGTTGTTACCGAGGAGAGAGCATCTAGAGCTCTGTTAGAGACTCGATTGGCTAGTGCATTGGAGAGCATTGACATGAAGGAGGAGGTGTTGGAGGCAGCCTATATGGTTAAGACCGCAATGGAGAGGCAGATGGTGGCATAACAAGATCTGAAGAGGAGGACTGAGCAGGTGTACGAGCTGCGTGGGCGATTGGCTTCCACCACTACACCACCACCGATGCCTTCTTCATTGCAGTCCTAACCATATAGGCTGCCTCCAACACCACCTCCTCCTTCTTGTCGATGCTCTCCAATGCACTAGCCAATCGAGTCTCTAACAGAGCTCTAGATGCTCTCTTCTCGGCAATGACGCCAAATGTTTACCCTCTAGGCGAACAGTTTAGAACATACAGATAGAATGCTTAACGAAAGACGATATTGCCACAGATACCAGATAAGATCAAGCAAATATAAAAGATACTATTCCCATTCATAATTAATTGTTTGGGAAGGAATAATGTCTTTGGTCAATAGTTTAAATCTAGGGAGAGAAGGAGGTGGTTATCTTACTTGCTTAGACCAAAAAAAAAAGCACCAGGAAATATCTTGAAGAGGTATGAATGCTTATGATGTTGCCCTAGTCATTGTGTGCCAGGGATTGTTCAATGAAAATGCAATCTGTTGTACAATAAAAGAATTACTGTGAAGATAGGGTCATATATTTGGACAAAGTTGGGAAACAAGGTCAGCAACAACTCTGTTGTTCTTTCAAAAATAGATTGCATTTGAAAGAATATAAGAGAAATTCTAGAGCCAATGAAAAACTTTAGACTAACTACCCCTGTTGAGAATAGACACAATAGCTATAAGAGTTTTCTGCTTGAGAAATGATAGGCAGATGCTTTTGGAAGATGAAACTTTTTAAGCAAATGTTGCATGTATGATTTGAAAAAGAAATGAATATGGTTTTGAATTTATAAACTAATTTATGTTTGGTTAACACATTGTACATCATGATAAGCGATGTTTTCATGTGTGAAATTTCTTATTTCATTGTGGAGTAATTTGCAAGGGAGTGCAACATGTTTGCAGAATGAAAATTTCAATTTACAAGTTATATCTACGTTTTTGGATCATTTTGCTTGACATTTTTTGTGACTTGTGAAGAGACACTTATATGGAAACTGAATGCAGCAGTTGCACACACCACTACCTAGTTATGATAAACTCAATTTATTGATTGATTTTAATAAATTGGTACAAGATAATGTTTTAATTCTAATTCCAACAATAGAATTGCATAGTTTTAGACTTTTAGTATTCTTCTTTCCCATTGTTTCCTCGTATGATAATATTTTTTTCTCTATTTAATCCTTTTTACGACTTGATGCATTTTTTATGAGTGTTTTTCTTGAACAAAAAATTATTTCTTTCATTTGTATTTCGCCAGGTTACATTCAGCAATGAGTTTAAAGAATCATTTACCAAGCTGAAGGATTTAAATGTGCGAAAGCAAATAATCAACACATTACTGAGACTGGCCAATGGTTGGCGACCAGCTAGGAAACATGCTGGTTGTGCTGAGAAAAGCCTTATAAATGAATATTTAACCTCAGGATTACATTTAGTGTGGACAACAGATGTTGAACGAGGAGGGGAAGTATCCCAAATATTGAAAATATGGAATATTCTCACCCTTAAAGAGCTTCCTGGCCTTAGACAACGCTTGGAAAATGTTTTTGCGACATATACTCCAGGGTACATTGAGCGGTGCAAAGTGAAGTGTTTGGACAGGTATGTTTTATTTTTCTGTTCAACCTTGGTTTGTCCATGAATCTTTGTGATATCTGTATCATTTTCATTTTAATATATTTTTTAGGATGATATATATTGAAGAAATAAGATTGGTTACAACAATACTTTCTTAGGAGTCCCCTTTCTGCACAACTATTTGTACTTGTATTTGTTTTGGTTTACCATGTTGAGTTTACCATCACTTGTCTATCTCATTATTTTCTTGCTTTTCTTTGTTTTATGTTGTTAGTTTTCAGTATAGGGCCTTTTTCGTGCCAGTACTTTACCATTGTAACTGTTCTATTCTTTCAGTCTCATCAACACATTCTTGGTCATTTGTGGTCATAAATTTTCTTCTTTCTTTCTTAATTGTGGTAGATGGTGGTTGTGTGATAACTCTTAGAAATATATGCTAGTTCCAAGATTCATTTTATTGAAATGGAAATATGCATTGTGTTATTCATGTTTTAAAATATTATTCTGAATAAAGTTAAAAGAATGACATGCCTGTAGCTTCTCTTTCACTATCTTAAGAAAAGAAGAATAAAGTAAAATGAACTTATTGGTCATATTTGTTATATTTATTTTCATCTGCTTATCTGAAGGCTCTCTTGCTCTAGGGATGGAAAAACAGTGCTACCAATGCAATGGAAGGATGATCCTGAATTTGTTTGGTATAAGCGTCTACGGAAATCAGAAATGCTTGAGACTCCACATTGCGAAGCTTTTGAAAAAGAAGCCATTTCACTGGAGCATGCCAGAGTTCAAGAAAGTTTATTGCTAATGAAGTTCTATTCTCTGTCTTCTGGCATTGCAAGTCAATTGCTAACAGCAAAAGATGGATCAGACATTGGCCTTCAATTTGAGTTAAATGATGAAGAATCACGAATAATCAGGTTTCCAAGAAGTTTGTTTATTCTTGGACGCTCTGGTACAGGCAAAACAACTGTACTTACATCCAGACTTCTTAAGAAGGAACAGCAATTTAATCTTGCTACTCATGGTTTCTTGTGTGACAAGCAAACTAATGTCGAAAGTACATTTGGGAGAAAAGATTTACAACAAGAATATCATCATGCGAGTTGTCTCCGGCAAATTTTTGTCACTGTTAGTGCAAAGCTTTGCTCAGCAATAAGGAATCACATTAGTCGCATTGGCAGGTAGGTTATCCTTTTTTCAGTCTGAGTTAAAGTAGGTATATATTTATTCTCAAATAGAGTGACGAGATTTGTAACCATGTACAAGTATTTAAATTGATAGTGATAAAATTTTAAAAATCCATCCCTTCGATTATTTCATCAAAGAAAAACTACAATTTGTCTTTAATCATTTTCTTCTTTTGGGTTTCAGATTCAGATCCAGGTTAAATGTTTGAGTGAAATTGACCTCTAATGCAGGGTAGATTCCAGCTTTGGTTGAAAAGCCTAATTGTTTCTGAGCTATATTTCCCTTAGAAAATTGACTGCTCCCTCATGCAGTGCACTCAATATCCTCAATGTATTTTAAGGTAATGGAAGAAAAAATAAGATATCTAGGGGCACACAAGGTGGTAGAGTATAAGTTGAATATCATAGGTGCCAAACAGGCATTGCTTCAAATTTTAGATGGAAATTAGCAAGGTTAGAGATCATTTGATTCCTTAGAATGTCAATAATATCCACAATTGACTAATGTAGATCAATGAGGGTTGAAAGCATGAGAAAGTAGAGTAGCAAGAAGAAGCAAAATTTAGCCCCATCATTTAAGAGAAGCAGAAGGGTAAAAGCATAACAAAATATTCTGTAATGTCCCCTAATTAGTTATGCTTTTAAATTAACCCAAATTTACCCAAATCTAAAATAAGTAAATTAAGTTTATGGGAGTACCTCTGTATACTGTTTTGCAACAAAAAAAATTGTATTCCACGGAAACGCGTTTCCCCCTCCCAGACCCAAGTCCCCCCGTCCCCAACGGCCGTGGAACACTGAAAAAATCAGAGAACGTATATGAAATGATACTTGTAAAACTGAAACACATGCTAAAGAAGTAGATTGAGTGATGTAAATCTTAATGTATTAATTACCATTAGTATTAGATTTATTAGATAAAATCAGATTGTTATATTTGTTAGATACAGTCAGATTTTTTAGATGAAATCAGATTATGGGTTAGTTGCTTTTCTTAATTATCCAATTCTTTATTACACTAGGGTAGGCTAGTTGGATAGGGTGTCCAAGAATTCCTCCCTCCTAGGCCCAAGAGCAGATACCATATCCCTCTTGGCTCCATATGGCAGGTGTTAAGCATCTATCATGGAGTGGCGTACCCAGCGAGGTGTTCTATCACTGTTCCTCCTCATCACAACCACCTTCTCTCTTAAGCCCAAGAGCAGATGCTTCACCCCTCTTGGCTTCATGTGGCAGGTGTTAGGCATCCACTATGAAGTGGCGTACTTAAGAGAGAGTCCCTCATTTACCATGAACCATTTGTGATATTGTTATTCAATTCATCTCATTATGACATTTAATTACACCTGATATAATTATCACATTATATTATATTAGTGCCTTATGTTAGATTGTCATTCATGCTTTCTGTTTGTACTACTTTGTATCAGTACTAATAATTTATTATTACAATCAATACGTTATTCCTTATATTATTAGCATTGTATGAATTTACAGTATTACAATAATTTGTGCAGACTGAATTTGATTGCCTTACGTATCCTTAGATTCATGTACCGATATGTATATATATTATGTCTAACAGTATTGTAATTTTATGCTGTTTGAATGATTGCATGTTATTTGCCCTTTTAACTTTATATCTAATTAATGTCATCAATCTGATTAAGATTATCCACAAAGGTTTATATTCAGAAATGTACATATAGAATTTTTATATCTATATAAAATAGTGACTGTTATATTTAATACTGATTCAGAAAACGTACCTGTCCTGTTCTTACTTTACCTTTTTATCTTTCTGGCAGTTTGGATGATCTTCCTCTATCTTTTATATATAAAATTAAGTATGAATGTTCAGCACATCCCCATGCATACCACCGCGAACAAAAGATGCTACTGCCTGTGACTTAATAACAGTTCTGATCTGATCCAATCCATGGTGATGTTGTTGGATGCTTTGATTCCTTTCCTTTATATCTCTCAATGTGAGGGAGAGGTCACATCTCTTCATCATGCATGCCCTTTGGCAAGAGACGCACACTTTCACCATTAGCACCTTTTGAAAGAGTGCAACTCTTCATTATTTCTGCCCTTTGAAAGGGACATAACCTTTCATAATCAGGTCTGCACTTCTTATTTAAATCCGATGTGCACTTCTCATTTTCCAAATTCTCCCTCTCAAATAAGGTTCTCTTCTCCCTTTTATATCTTATTGTTGAGGGAGTCACAACATTTCCTTCCATGTCTTTTGACCATTCATTAGCTCAACTAAATTTTATTTAATTATATTCTTTTAATTTTAATTTAATTTTTAATATTTAAATTTTATTATTACTATTTATTATTAAATTCTATTTCAAAGTGGGGACACCACATATTCTACCAATGATGTGATCCTAAACATAAATACAATCCAATTGTAGAAAAGATGCCATATATTGTATATAACTATGTCATAGGGAGAAATGATGTCAATCGCAAAGATTTGGGCAAAGATATTTTGCCTAAAATGGATGGGGCAAGAAGCAAGTGAAGAAAACATAAATTTCATCAACACGTTGAAGTAAAACCATGTGAAAAACAGCTTTTAAGTCAAACTAAGTATTAAAAACAATTTGAAATAAGGTTTTGGATCTTCGGTAGACGTAGGGTCCCAACCTGTAATGTCCCTACTAGTTAGAGATCATTGTCCTGCAAAACAGATGGTTAGGATAAAACATATATATATATATAACTTTAAAATACTTAATTACATAATCACAATTCTCATCTAATAAAAATGATACAAATGCCATACGAAGGTATTTCCTTAGGCGGCCGTGAAGCTCGCCTTCTTGGAATCCATCTTGGTTCCAAGCCCTCTAGGAAGTCGAAGGTGAATTCGACTCCTGTCTTGAATGTAATTTCTTACATCCAAGCCCCCCAAGAAATCGAAGGTTAATTCGATTCCTGTCTTGATTGAAATTTCTTACATCCAAGCCTTCCAAGAAATCGAAGGTTAATTCAATTCCTGTCTTGGGTGTAATTTCTTACACCCAAGCCATCCAAGGAAGACCCTATGTCCAATCCTTGCCTTGGTTGATGCATCCCATCAACCAAGTCCTCAGAGGGGACTGGCCAGATCCGTCTCTTCTTGGTTGAACTTAGTCAACCAAGCCATACATATGCATATAGATGTTCAGTATATATACTGCCCTACGTATTGGCATAATCCCTCCATTAGACTTATGCATATAGATGTTCAGTATATATATTGCCCTACGGATTAGCATAATCCCTCCATTAGACTAAGGGAGTTTCCTCCCTATAGCGTCCATCATGTAATCACATTTATATTACATTTTACAATTTATTATTATTTTCCATTCCATAATCCACGTTTACATATTCCTAATTTAACATGTATTCCCTAACATATATTCAGCAAAATATCCATTATCCAAAATTCATATTTATTTATTAACGTATATTCCTAACTATTCATTGAGATGTATCTATTAACATCTAAGAACCATTCATTAACATATGTAATAAAATGTTCATTACTTATATTTATCAACATATATATTAAAATATTCATTATTAATATTCATTAATATACGTATTAAAATATTCATTAATATACGTATTAAAATATTCATTAATATTCATTATTAACATTCATTAATATACGTATTAAAATATTCATATTAAAATATTCATTATTAATATTGATTATTAACATTCATTAATATACATATTAAAATATTCATTAATATATATTAAATTATTCATTCATTAATATATGTATTAAAATATTACTTACTTATATTCATTAATATATACATTAAATAAGCATTAGTTATATTCATTAACGTATATAATAAAATGTTCATTATTTGTATTTATTAACATATATAATGAAGTATTCATTCATTACTTACCTGTCGTGTCGTAACCTGGAGCTGTAGCTTCCTCTTCCCCTATCTACGCACAAACCTCCTTCCCTTTCCCCCTCCTTTTACTAAATGAGTTTCTTCCTTTTACTAAATGAGTTTCTTCCTTGTATAGTCTTCAATTTGTAGTGGAGGGTTATGTCCCTTCTTCAACTGAATTACTTTTACATTAAATTGACTATGTGCAGATTCAGATCGGGTTGTCTTTATACTCCTTTTTGTATTTGCTTAAAAAAATACTTTTCCCCCCCTTCCAACTACATTTCTTACTCTTCTTCTTTTATATCTTTATGCCACTCAAGAAAGGCTTGCGATTCAATGGAAGGAGGCATTCCTTTCCAATAGACATGTCTTTTGTTAATATCACACTCTATGCTTTATTGTCGTCTCTTCATAATGAAGCGCTGCTTTATTGTATATTTAATTGTTGCTTTTAATATTATTTATTTATCCATATATTGTTGTCTATGATCGTTGTCCATATTTTGTTGTTGAACGCTGTCATGGGAGTCTTATAAAGTGATTGTCTTTGTATTTATTCTATTTCTTAATGAAAATGGAACAATACAAAAATAGCTTCACATAACTTCCATCTTTAGTGATTGTTATTTATATTATATTGTTATTACGGACTAATTCTTTGTCTTTCATAAATATATAAATTATATATTTATTATTTTAAATATATAATTTTGTTTATAATTAAAAATATGTAAATTATGTTTATAATTTATAATGTACAGATTATGTTTATAATATTAATTTATTTTTAGTTGAATATTTCAAGAATATTATTAGTAATAAATATTAATTAAATAATAATATTTAATAAATAAATAAATTTCAAATAATCATTTGTTGATAATTATTATGAATATTATGTTTATAATATTAATTTATTTTTAGTTGAATATTTCAAGAATATTATTAGTAATAAATATTAATTAAACAATAATATTTAATAAATAAATAAATTTCAAATAATCATTTGTTGATAATTATTATATTCAAAATAATAATTATTGCCTCATTTAGGATATATATAACGATCAAGGAGGGGACATGACACAACCAAAGAAGGCCATTCTACAAATTTTGTTGATACCCACAAATGATTAATGTAGATTTAATAAATCCCATAGAGCATTAGCTTAAATCCATATATAAATTTTTTGTGATCACTCAAATTTAACTCCTTTTGATCACTAAGTTCCCAATGCAGGAAAGTTGAAGGCATATGGAGATTAGAACGAGGACAATGAAATTTTATAGAAGATATTGGTGGTTAGCCATCAAATTTACAATGAAAGCAAAGTATAGAATCAATCAAGCCAAATTGGCTAATAGTGAACTGAAAGATCCCAAATGGATCCTTTTTCTATTGCTGCTGTAAATTCTTAATTAAACATACTATATTTTCTGTAATTTTCTGGTGATCTTATAGAATAGACAGAAATTGCAGAAAGGGATTGTTTCTTATTGGGTTTTGATGTTACAAGTAAAGTAATTGATAAATAGCAACAACTATGAAATAAACAGTAAACAATGTTCATATGTAAGAACACTTAAGCAATCTGAAAATACAGCAAATCATACCAGGCAAATAACTTAGTTTTGTAATCAGCAGGAATCCATACATTTATTTGGAGTTGTTCTCAATCTAGATTGATGTCAGATGGAGGAATATTACTGGCAACAAACAAGGAAGACCAAATAAGCTGAATACAACCCTTCAAGCCAACATACAAACAAGGCGTGGTTGCAAAGGAGGCGTGGAAGCTGCAGCAAATCACGTGCCAGCTGAAATAGACCAGCTGCCCTGTTGAAACCCCCAATATGCACGTTGAATCTTCAAGCCAAGAAGATGTGTTTTCTACCTCTGGAAATCTCTGTGCAATCCTGGATAAATCCACTGTCAACTCTTGCTGAGGGCTACGTCCTAGCAAGCTCAGACCCGGGTTTGCATCCCAGACCAAAAATCACTCTTCCAGAGCAATTCCCAAATTCGCAAGTTTCAAAATGATCAAAGATGCTATCAAGTAGGTTTTCATCTCCTTATAACTCCTTTCTCTTTGCAAGTCGAACCCTAAAGAATAATAAAGCTTGCACTTTATAATTAAAGTGACACTTTCCCAGTTATGGCGTCAAACTATAGAAAAATGTCACTTTATTGCGAATAAATAGCTTCAAGCATCCAAAAAGACTCCAGGAGGTGAGAATCATGTAGCAAAGTTCAAGACCTTTCCAACGAGCTCTAACACATAGGTATATCAAACTAGATGAAGCCAAAAACCCCTTATTATTTCAAAATGGCTACATACATAGCCTTATTTTAATTTATTTAATCGCTAACTTGGGAAATATTTAAATATAAATATATTAAAATATTCCCATAGATCCAATAATAGCCCAAAATAACCAACCAAACATGAATCTGACTTTGTCACTTGTCTGTGACTGATGCCGGACGAGATGGGCCAACTGGCAGTCCCATCCCTAAAATCTAGGGATGCTCCTAGAAACTAGAAACACACCCAATCTTCCTGAAACTGAAACCATGGTATGGTCTCTTGGAACCTCAAATATGGAAACTGCCACAACCTCCTAAAAAGTAGGGAATCGCCCTAAAAAGTAGGAACCTCTCTCCAAACACCTGTAACTGCTCAAAAGGATCCTGCTCTACTCCTTGGTCCCCCAGGTGGTCATTCAGTCAACTGCCAGTTCTCCCTAAAAAATTGGAGACCTCCCTAAAAAGTAGGAACTGTCGTCTGAAGGTCCAAAACGGCTCACAGAGCCCCTGCAAAGCTCCATGACCCTCAGAATGAATCCCCTAACCATGTCATTGACCTACGGAAACTCGAATGGTAGGTCAACCCTTGCTCATCTCATGTCCCTTAGAAAAGGGGACATTACATGAACACGAATTCTGATCAAACCAAATTGTTTCAATGCAAGCGGAATCATGATAATAGTGGAGTAATTCATCCAACTCCGATGCATGCTTTGCAGGATGGAGAAATAGGATCCAATGGATAAACCAACCAGGATCTATTACAATGAAGATTAGAGATCTGGTGGTAAACTGACCAAAATCTTTGAAAATTAAATACTAGAGGTAAACTATCCAATTTAGAAAAAATTTGAAGTTCTAGAACGTTTGACTACAAACTTATTTTAGTATAAGATAACAACTTAATCACTAAAGTTTCAATTAAAGGTACTGATTTTAGTCTGACAAGTATATATTCAAGATTGAGAAGTACTTACAAAGAAGATGGCTGATTGGAGATAGATATTGTTGATTAAATAAAATGCAGCTCCAATAACAACATAAATATGATTGATAATAGGAAACTCTAGGAAGGTACGACTTTGCAAGATGGCGGAAACTCCAAAGACTAAAGGTAAAATATTTGAATATTCTTAAGCCAAAATTGAACCCAAAATTGTAGCAAAACAAACATTGATGCTGAATGTCTTGGCTGTGATATTACAGACTTCTTCACATGACAAAGAGCAAAGAGGTCTATTGTAGCAAATCATTTGGGAAGGGAAAAAAAACTGCAAAATCAACCAAGCAATTTGGAATCTGTCCTAACATCTTGTTGATGTGTTTTTTATGCACATAACAATACAGAATAAATTACCAAAGTAATTTACCCTCTCTTGAACAAAATCACCTTAGATGCTAAGAATGAGATCAACTAATGTGATTCCAAGGTTTCTACATGTCAGGTCTTGACGAGTGGGTAAGTTCAGTGGTTGATGTGAATTGCTGTGTTTCACTTTGGGGACTTACGCAAATGTTTGGATTATCATGAAGGATGCGGAATAGGTGTGCTGACAACTTAATATTTATCAATAAGGCTCTGGATTTACTTCTTAAAAAAAGGGGGAAAAAAGAATAGGGTTCAAGAAATCTATTCTAAAACTAGGAATGTAGGAAATGATGAATGGATCTAGTGGAATCAAACCAGGCAAGGTCTCACAATCAGGTATTGACACAAGCTTAGTGCAATCATCTAAGGTATACTTAATGATTTTCAGACTATTACCATCAAACTCAGACACCATCCAAGTTGATGCTTGTCAATGGACGCATAATAGTTGAAGTTATGCTTACTCAAACTCCAGTTGACCACACAAGGCGCACTTACCAGTGGAAAGAGGCTAGTGGTATGGACTAAGGATTCCACACAAATGAATTCAACAAATCTTCCACTCAATCTAACATACATGAAAATAAATTCTAATCTAAATTTTAATCTAACTTGGAGGAATTGAGAACCATGAATGCAATTACAACACTTGAAGAGCAAAATCACCAACAATTGAACAATGATTAGGATTCAAATATCTGTAGCATATACCAACAATTCTACAAAAACTCTCCTTTACAAATGAGAGACAAAGGGGCATATATAGAGTCTCTTACAAAATGGATGGCCCAGATTGATCTAAGATCAACGGCCGAGATCATGCCAACAAAACCCTAGAATTGCCCTAATTAGGGTTACATAAAAAATGGTGCCACCAACATATGGCCCAATGAAAAGATACCTAGTCATCATATAGGGAATCTTCTAGAAGATTCCTCCCTGCATCTCTCTCTCTCCTAGCATACTCCAAGAATCTAGCCAATACTGAATCTAACTCCTCCATGGAAATGCTAGGCAAGATATCCTGCTGTAAATCAATCACATCCAATGAATCCGAGCAAGCATTCAAAGTGTTCTCCCATTCAGGCATAAGCTTCTGCGAATTATGAACATGAATCAACAAAGAGACCAAGTCATCAATCTAACTCTTCTGCAAAGAGTCCAATTGGCAAAAATACATAAATTTCATCTTGTCTCTTAATTCGGCTAAGTGTAAACCACTAGCATCACTAACATCAACACCCAATAATTCCTCAATCGAGGCAAGGATTTTCATTTGAATGTCCTAAATTAATCCTTCCATCTCCATACAACTCGATGGGGCGTTCTCATAAGCTGATTTCTTCAAGGCCAATGCACAATACCAGCCATGGAAATTATATATGTCTCCACTGTGCACAATGTTCTCGTTGACCAAGGTGGAATTAGGAACCTTTTTCAATGCCAGGAGGCGTGGAATAGTCTTCTCTTGGATAGGTCGGAATTCTTCCCAAACTCCCTCCAAATACTGGATTTTGAATACAAGCGTTGTTGTCTTATCATATGCTTGGACAAACTGAGTAAGGAAATCATCTGCCTGCTTTCTTGTGCTTTCAATCCACTTTTCCACCTCTGAGTGTGTACCTCTCACTACCTCGCAGTGTGAATGTATTCCATGGTCAACTGCAATAGGGGAAATAAGGGTGGGATCTCCACGCCTTGTCCCTGCAATATAGTCTGAGTCTAATATTTTCTTCTTTGTACTTTTCATTCTCCGCAATCACTGTGTCTAATATTTTCTTCTTTGTACTTTTCATTCTCCGTAATCGCTGTGTCTAACTTTGCATTGATTGCTTGGAGGTTGTCACCAATCTCCTGAAATTCCTGCCCTGCGGATGGATGACCAAGGGCAACTGAAGTGTTCTGGAAATCCATGGGAGTAGCAGTGTCCGCTGTCACGCCGGCTCTAGGAACAGCAATCTGTGCAATCCGCATTCCTGTCTCATCTCTAGCTATGTGTGACAAAATCTCCGATCTCTTGGGCTCCTTCTTTTTAGCACTCCTAGCTAGGTAGTCATCAATATCCTCAATAGGCTGTACTTCTATCATTTGTTTACTTTTTTCCATACTCTTCTTCAACCATTTTGGAATAGCGGTCATCTCCATACCATCATCGAGACATATTTCTCGATCAAGGTCTTTCAGTGCCGAGATAACTTCATCATTATCTCAGGATTATCCTTAGTCCAATCATATACATCATTTCCCAAACTAACTTCCAAAAGGATAGTAGGGGATCCTGGCTGGTCATCATTCTCATCAGGAGGTGCAGATGTTGCTGTGGCATGGAACTCCTGAATATTCTCTAGTAGTATCACTGTGTTGGAACACTACTGAGTCTCCTTATTCTGTTCTGTTACTTCAATCATTTCGATTGATGAGACACTGGGAGTGATAGTCTTCTGTTTCTTCTTCACATCCTCAATCTTCTTCCCTCTAGCCTTGACTTCTCCAGCCATGTTCTTCCTTCTCTTGGGAGCTTGACTCTCTTCGTCTGCATGAATACTGACATCACTGACAATCCTTCGATCATCCTCGGAAGTAGACTCTTCCGGCTTCATCCTTTCATAAGTGAAGGGAACATCCATGTCAACTAATCTGTTCATCTGCATATCTACCCATGTGCGGGAGAAATTCAAGACTTCTCTCATCAATACATTTAGGTTAGTCTCTTCTGACTCTGACCAATTTGGCAATAGGATTGCCTCATTCTCATGATGTGGGTGTGTATGATCTCTATCATCTAATACCTAATCAGGGATGAGGAAAATTCCACACTTCCTCATGAAATCTACTGACATTCTGGACCACATTCTTCTCTTCACTACTTGTTCATCCATTAAGTTAGCCCAATAATCTTCTATGTCAACCTTATGAGTGAACTTCTCTCCTCTGATCCTTCCGACCTTCTTGTCTGGATCGAACCTCTCTCTTTTCTTGTAGGTAGCAAATCTATAGAATGCAATCTCCTCACCTGCAGTGCTGGCAGCTGTGGCGGATTGGCAGACCTCTGACGTTTTCCCAACTGAAATAGGGAATGTCATTCCTGTCCTGTGCTTCTCTCTCTGAATAACATCAAACTCTAGAAGTTGTCTTATTACTGCCAACAATATCATTCTGTCAGTTGGATACCTAGGAAGTCTGTAGGGTTTAGATTGAAACCCATGAATCCTGAGGTATGTGAAAGTGGGAAACTGTATATACCACGATCCATATTTTTCTATTAACTCTGTTGCCTCCTTGGACAATCTTCTGTGGATTCTGCCCTGCAGCATCCATGTGATGTACATAGTGAATGCATCATTCACTCTCTTATAGTCTTCAATTCTGTGCATGCTCAGCTGGGGGTAGCATTCATAACTCTTAAATTGTCCTTGCCCATTCCCGACTTCACCTTTGCATATTAGCCCTCTGTATGAAACAAATCATGCAAGTAGGTACACCAGGTAGAAAGTCATGGCGAATGACTTGGACCGCTCTACATTCCTCAACTGAAAATCCAGATTGTCACTTATGATCTTGGACCAATTTACTAGTGTTCCTCTAAGACAATCCTGGATGAAGTAGAACATCCATCCATGAAATATTGCTCCCTGCGGCATTCCCATCACTCTATTGAGTAGGAATATCAAATCACTATATTCCTCTTTAAAATCTACGCACATAAGTGTCTTGGGAGCCTTGGAATGATGATTCCTAGGTTCAATCATCCACTCTTTATTAAGTAAACTCTTGCATACACGCATCTTCTTCGTATATTTGTCTGCATAATCTTCCTTGGTCATATCCTTCATGTCTGTATTGCGTGGAATCCCGAATACCTCAGCAATGGCGTCCTTAGCAAGGTAGGCAATGACAACACCCTTGGAACTCTTGATCATTCTTGTGAGCGGATCGTAACATCGTACACATTCCAGGATCAACTCATTGCACTATATGGATTGTGGAAACCCAGTGGCATGGAAAATGCCACTCTTCCTAATGTTCGCATATGTTGGAGAAGGAACCTGATCTCTGGATCCGAACATCTGACGCTGCATCTGGTCGACGTCCAGGAAATGCATGTTGGTATCAGTGATTTCCTTCCATCTGGATGAAATCTTGAACTCTGGATAAAATCTAGTCTCCAATGTCTTTAGCAGCTCTTTCCTTTCCTTGTATCTTGATTTTGACATCGCACTGGATTGATGATGACTAAGGAGAGGTGTGAAAGGTTGTGTTTTCACACAATGATTGTCTGAAGACGCCTTCCGTAGTCAACAATGGAGGTCAAAATTCTGAAGACAACCTGAAAAATCAGACTTCAAAAACATGTTGTAGTCTTCAAAATGTGCATGAAATCAATAAAAATCAGTTTTATTGATGAAAACAATCATTTTCTGGAATGTAAGTATGGCTGGTAAAATTTAGTTTTTTGAGGACAAGTCTGAAAATCGAACACTTCAGACTTACCAGCACCTTGCGAAGTGGTTTAAATCCTTGAAAATGATGAAAAATTGCTAAGGAAACAGCCTCAAGCAAATTCGCCAAAATTGGTTAGGTGGTTGGAAATGAAAATTTCTGAGGACAACCGCCTAACAATGGAGTTTCAGACCTACAACAGCATTAAAATGGTCTAAAAAGTGCATAGAAAACTCCATAAAATACCTCTGAATGCTAAATGTTTAAGTTGGAATTGGCTGGGCAATAAAAACTTAAGTCTGAAAATTAATGGCAGCCATTAATGGAGGTCAAAATCTGAAGCAAACCTCAGATCTGAAGTGAATCAGCAGGCTGGAAGTGATTGCAGCCAACAAACATGCATGAAAATCATCAAAACATGGCACCAAAACACCTCCCAAGCAAAATCAAATTTTCTCCAAGTCTAGCACCAAAATGGAAATCTGAAAATTTGATGTCAATGGCAGCCTTGATCTGCAGCAATGGAGGATGGTAGTAATTTGGAAAAATCGCCCAAGTTGGGGTTGGATACCCCAAACACAAAATTTTGCCTGCCTTAGCAAAAATCCAAATTTTCAAAATTCTGAAAATTGATGTTAATGGCAGCAATTTGCAGCAATGATGGTCTGAACAGCAGCAACAAATGGTGGAGGAAAAATCGCCCAAGTCTTCAATCAAGATTTTGCCAACTTTTACCAAAAATTGCTAAATTTGGAAAAATCGCCAAACTTAGCAAAAATCGAAAAGCTGAAACTGGTCTTTAATGGCAGCCAAGGAGGAATAAGTCAGCAAGTTGGAAAAAATGGAGGAAAATAAATCCTCAATCCCATGCTTCACAAAATGCCTTGTTAAAAAAATTCGCCCAACTTGGAGAAAATCGCTCTCATGGAGACACCTGGCAAAAATAATAATAAAATAATGCTGAAGTTCCTCTCATATACTTGCTTTCACCTCCAACTTTCACCACACAAGCAATGTGGGATAAAAAACACTTGTATAAATACTTGCTTGGTGAAACCCTAACTTGCTTCTAGAAGGTTCAAACATTTAATAATTATTGCAAGTTATTAAATTTGCTTTTAAATTTTAAATAATCATTTAATAATTATTTAAAAACAATCAAAATGGGGCTTTTTATTAAAATATTTCAATTTAAATCCAAAATAAAGCCTCCAGGGGAAAATCGCTATAGGTTGGGATTAAAAAATCCCTTCAAAAATCACTTAAGTGTCAAAATTTGCCCCATAGGGGAAATTCGATCCATGCTTGGACAAAAATCCATGCTCAAATTTATCAAAATGCACATAAAAAACCTCCCAAGGGAAAATCGATGTGAGTTTGGACAAAAATCTAGACAAAAATGCACTCATTTTGCAAAAATCACCCCCTAGGGGAAATTCAATGGGTGTCTGGACAAAAATCCACACTCAAAAATCACTTAATTTGGAAAAATACCTCCTTGGTGGAAAATCGACCTCAGTTTGGACAAAAATCCGGACTCAAAACTCTTCATAACGTTCCGAGTGGAAAATCGATCCCTGTCTGGATAAAAATCCGGACAAAAATCCTTACACTAATGCTCAGGGGAAAATCGATCCCTGTTTGGATAAAAATCTTGACAAAAATCCTCACTTAGTTGCCACAAAAATCCTGATGGAAAATCGACCCAGGCATGGAATTATCCTTGCACTCTAGTCTGCACTCCCATGGGAAATTCGATGGCAGTCTGGATAAACCCTGACACTTAGCCAAATTTTAGCACTTCCAGGGGAAATTCGACCCAGGTGTGGATAAATAGTGGGGGAAATTAGTGGCCAGTATGGATTCCAGGGGAAACCCATGTGTAGTATGGATTTTGAGTGGGGGAATGGGTTGGGTAGTCTGAAATGTGAGGGGAAAATCACCTCTAGCATGGATTTTGACCCTTTAACCCTTGGAATAAGGATTTCCCTTAGGATTTTATCATTTTAACCACTCAAAATCACTTGGCGACTTTAAATTTAACTAGACTTATACTAATTTTCCAAAAATATGAGCGAAATGATAGGAAATATTGGAATAAAGTGCGAAACCAACTTAAATATTACCTTAGGAGCGAGAAAACAACTCCAAAAGGTCTGTGAATATCTTGGCACTTTAAAATAATTGATGCGCGTGTTTAAAAACACGTTATTGTTTGATAGGTCTAACACTTAGCAAAACTCAGGATCATTAAAAATATCATCTTTTGCAACTTGATCCTAACACTTCAAAAACTCTAGACGACAATAGGCATGATCAAAACTCCGAGACTCGGGCACGGGAAATGCAAAATTGTCCACTAAGCAACCAAAACCCTAACCTAACAACGCAGGAAACTGGAAAAGAGGGGGTCCCCGTTAGCAATGGGGCAATGTGTGAAAAGGTCACAACACATCCAATCACCCAACTCTTAATATTGAACAACCAACATTGAGACCAAGGTTTTGGTAGAAAATGTAGACTATTCTAATTGGAGTAGACTGAATAAATAAGTTACCGGTGTGGGTTTGGGCTTGGGTTTGGGCACACGAACCAGGTTCATGGGTTTGGACAAAAATTAAAAGAAATTTACAGAATTATAAAACTAAATACATTTTATAGTATGATACTTCTCATTGATCGATGCCAAATGCCAATTGATTGTTCAAAATTGAATTGGATGATGGAACAATGCAAAATGGCAGAAGAAAAACAGCAGATAGTAGTTGGAATGCCAGAGGTGAACCCTGGGCAAACCTGGGGCAAACCACAAGTCGAGTGACACTTAAAACACCTTTTAAAATATTAAATATAAATTGTGTTTTAGTTTTTACTTTTTAACAACTTAAATATTTAATTATTTGATGAATTTTCCCTTTCTATCATTCCATTAGCCTATAGGAAACATTGTTTACCTCACTGGGTAAACAGGAAGAATACAGAAACTGAACAGCAATGCACAATGCAAATACAAAAGAAGTGCCAGAATAAGCTTGCCATTAATGTCAAAAGATGTTCATATTATAATCTGTCGCCAACATTACATGTCCCCCAACACCCGGAGGTGGTACAATATATGGCAGCCGAAGGGGTGCGACACAACCGTCGCGACTCCAACTACCTAGCCGTCGGCTAACTAACTTACCGCCGTAACTCGTTATTACCGACGACAACATAAACATAATATAACAACATAACATAATGATTATTCCCGACAACATCATCCCCCCCAAGAAAAGAAGTCGACTCCGACGACTTAATACAAAATAGAGATGAACGGCAGGAACTACTGACGCTAGTCGGGTCCAGATCTTATACACTCGCTGCGTTCTCGCCTGAAAACCTTTTCTGCTACCAGCCGATGCTCAAGTGCGGATTTCACCAATATTGCTTCCTTTGCCATCACAGTCCTCCTGTGCCTAACCCAAACTTGTCTACAAAACACGTTTTTCAGTCTCAGCTTCCACCAACTGCTACTCAATTGATATTGTCTCCCTAGCCAATTTGTCCTCGATAGCCACCCGTGTTGCTCTCCCGGCATCCAACTCCTAGGTACGCTGAACTAAGTCTCACGCGACTAGTGCCTCCAACCTGGTGGTCAGCTCCTCCCGAGCCCTCTGTGCATCCACCACGGCAACCTCACGTCCCGCCGAGACATCCTCCGAGTTCCTCAAAGCGTACCAGTCATTCCTGGAGGTGGCCACAATCCACTGGCACAAATGCTAGGAGACACCTCAAATCCTCCATCACACTCCCCAAAGGCTAAAAACTGAACCGAATAACTCCCTATTGTCATACAACTGCGCAGACCTGCAATGCCTTCCCTCGAACTCTGTTTGTTCCCAACCTCCAAATCCGTCTCCCTCTACGGCTTATGGCTTCCCCGCCAATGCTTAGCTGCAGGCTTCTTTCTCACAAGACGGACAACCACAACACTTCCCGTGGTCTTCTGTAGCTCAAAATAAACTGGGGGTCTGGGGGCAACGCCCCCAGCGGGGTCGAGGGGCAGCGCCCCTCGCGGGGTTTGGGGTAGCGCCCCAGCGGGGAAGAGGGGCAGCGCCCCCGTGGGGTCGAGGGGCAGCGCCCCTCGCGGGGCCCATGGTGCGCATCATTTTTGTGATATTTTATGATGTCAAAACCCTTCTTCTACACTCCAATATTTTCAGTGTCTAGGTTCCAGATGTCATCGAATCATTTTTCAATCCGTCGTCGTTTTTTTTTTCTTTTTTTTTAGGCACTATAATGTCCCGCCATACCACCTCCAATCGTGCGGCTGCTTGGTCTACCTGTGGCGGTCGTTTTGCCCTTACGTGGCTGTGTGGATTGTGCGGGCTTGGTCTCTTTTTTTTTTTTTCTTTTCCCTTTTTCGGCTGTTGTGCGTAACCCTTGCTGTGCGTGTTGATCGAGCCGTGCGGTGCGTGGTCGGGCTGTGCGGTGCGTCTTCCTCCTCCTCTATCCCTTGCTGTGCGGCGGTGTTCGGTGTTGTGCGATGTGCGGCGTTTTAGCCTTGCGCGACGGTGTCTTCATGCGGTGCTTTATATTTTTCGCGGCCTTCGGTGGCTCCCACCGCACGGTGGTGGACGTGCTACCGTACGATGGTTCCACCGCACGGTGTTGCCACCGTACGGTGGTTCCACCGTCGGTGTTGCCACCGCACGGTGGTGCTACCGTACGGTGGTTGCACCGCCGGTGGCCCCATCGTCGGTGTTGCCACCGCACGGTGGTTCCACCGTCGGTGTTGCCACCGCATGGTGGTGCTACCGTACGGTAGTTACACCGCCGGTGGCCCCACCGTCGGTGTTGCCACCGCACGGTGGTTCCACTGTGGCTTTTTTTTCCCTACGGTCATCTGATCCGTACGGTCATACGTTTTTTTTTTTTTTTCTGCTAGAGTCTTCTGCTGGGGTCCCCTATCTCTGAGATCGCCCTTCATCCTTCTCAGTTTTCCTTGCCCAAGGGTCTCCTGTTGTGGTCCTGTGCCTCTCGAGTCACTTGCCCGGCCTCTTAGGTCCCCTTCCATCCTCTCGGGTCCCCCTCCGGACTCTCGGGTGTCCTTCCGGCCTCTCAGGTCCCCTACACGCTTCTCGTGGTAGGGTTTCCATTTGAACCCATTGGTGGCAAGTTTATTTTCCATGGCCATCCGAAGACCTGGAACCACAAATTCTACAGGGACCATGGTCTCCTTCCCGTACATAAGAAGAAGGATAATAAAGATTTTGAAGGCTGCGGCCTTCCACACAGGATTCCACTCATTGCCGACACTCTTCGGATTATTTACGTCGCCAGGGTTTGGGGCGTCTCCCTTCCAATATTCTTTGTATTCCGACAGGTACACCTCTGTTGGTTGCTCTGGTTCCTCTACTTCGAGCCTGTAGCTTTGGAACATTTCGTAATCCTCCATTTGCCAGTGGAAGAGCCTGTTAGTCGAGCATACCTCATCTTCAGAACATCCCTCCAATTCTAGCACCCCTTCACTGTTCGGCTCTATCGCGTTCTTGCCCTTACTTTCATCGAGACCCCCTTCCCCATTATTAGAGTCCTCTGAGTCCGAGACGGAAGAGGCGAGCTCTTCGCCGACATCTTGGGTGTGTAGGTCAATGGTATATTTCTGCCCTCCCTTCTCCATGGAAAGCGTATTTTTCTTCCAGTTGTGGTTTACCCTCGCGTTGATCAACCAGACTCTCCCCAGGATGGCGTCATAGCCTTTCTTCTTCGAGGGAATAACCACGAAATCTAACAAGAATGGTTGCGTACCAATTGTCACTTGCTGGGCCATCAACAGGCCGAGTGGCTTAATGCCGTGTTGGTCCGCTCCCACCAGGTTGAATGTGGGTGGCCATAGGGTGGGCTTCCCCAGCCGCTTCCATGTTTCTTCTGGTAGTACATTCACCCCAGATCCACCGTCTACAATGGTGTCCTTCAGAATGGTCCCACGGATACCCATTTCTACCACAGCTGGGTGTCTACCACTACTCAAGGCTAGTAACATCGGGTCAGTCGAAGGGCTAACGGAAACCTCCACCTGTGGTGTACTCTTCGTAGCGGTGGCGGGAACCCCTACCTGTGGTGCACTCAACGATGCGGTGGCGGGAACCCCTACCTATGGTGCACTCGACGATGCAGTGCTTTGCACATTGGTGAGGATGGCAGTCCTCAATTGTGGCATAGAGTCTAGAAGGTCTTTTACCTTTATCGGCACCTCTATCTGCAAGATTTGCTCAATGATGTTATTTTCCGCTTCCATACAGAATGATGTACTCGCCACCTCGTCGTCCTGTCGTTCGGTCGTCATCTCACGTTCAATATTGGCCTTTGCCTCCCGTAATCTCTCCTTCTCCGTACGGGGGTCAGGATAAGTGGCTTTTTTCATTTGGGCGCGGGTGATCGCCAGTACTTCTTTCTCACCAGTCTTCTCAGCCTTCTCAATGTTGAGGAGATTAACCTCTGCCTGCGGGCAATTTGCGTCCTCATGGTCGCCTGGCCCACACCAACGGCAGAGGTGCTGAGGGCTGGCTTCCTTCGTGCAATCACGGGCGAAGTGCCCCCACTGATTACAGGCCCTACATTGGATAATTGGCCGGCCCTTGGCGTCATACTGGAGACGGCTTCCGTTATTGTTTGTATTGTTATTATTACCTCTTCCTCGCATGTTGTTTCGATAGCCGCCAGACGAGGTGTTGTTGCTCGCAGGCTGGGACGTGCCGGCTGACGCAGATGGTTCTGTAAAGAGAACCTGTTGGCTACGGGTCCTCATATTGTACGGACACTCCTTGGTAAGGTGTCCGACAATCTGGCAAATATCACAAAATGCTTTTTTCGGACAAGACCCCTTGGTGTGTCCGTCGGTACGGCAGTCCGTGCACCATAACTCCTCTTCGTCGCCCTTGCTTGTGCTTCCTTTGGTTGCCTTTATCTCTCTCATCATTCGCTCCATATCTTTCTGGAGAGCCCGTACCTTCCGATTAGAGTCGTCATCACTGCTATCACTTTTGTCAGAAGAGGAATCATCCTCCGACGAGGATTTATTTTTCTTCTTCTTGGACGTCTTCTGTTCACTTTCTAAATCCATTGCCCTGTTATAGGCGTCGGAATATGAAGAAGGAGGTACTATCTTCATTTTTCGTCTAAGGGATTTCTTTAGACCTTCCACGAACCACCGTTTTTTCAGTCCGTTTGCCGGCTGGTTCTCCATCTTTCCTAACAGCTCTTTGAGCCGCCGGCTGTAGGTTCGGACAGTCTCGTCCTTCCTCTGTTTCGTGCCGTAGATTTCGGCTACGATCTCATTATCGTCTCTTAGGAGACGAAACTCTGCTTGAAATTCCTTCTTCAGGTCTGCCCATGTGCTAATCTTAGCCTTATCCGTATCCGAAAACCAGTCGATGGCTACGCCCCTCAGGGTTGCGGGAAACTGTGTTACCCACTCGTCCTCATCGGTAACACCATTTGCTCCCCAAATTGTTTCACAAGTGCGACAGTGGCGGATAGGGTCTTCTTTCCCATCCCCATGGAACTTTGGAAGTTTTTGTTTTTGTGCCATACCTTGCCTTTTTACTACTGGTGGCTGTTGTCCTACTCCGGATGGGTCAGATCCTATAAGGGGTGCTTGACTGTCGTGCCCCGGTGTTCCTCCGACACTCCTGGCAGCCCCGGTGTCTTCTCCCTCTCCTGCCTCCTCCCCACTCCTTGGAGTTTTGCTAGCCTCTGGTGTGTGTGGCAAGTCCCTCAACTCCCTCAACTGAGTTTTGGTACACTCTATCCTGCGGCGGGTTTCCGCAAGTAACTCCTCCCGACTCCGTGGGTGGCCGCTGGCCTCACCGTCCCCTTCGGAGCGTTCCTCCTCTCTTCGCTTATATCTTTGTCGCCTTTCCGCTTGCTGTTCAAGGATCAAGGCACGTTGGGCTACTGCACGTTCATCTATATATTGTTGCTTATTTTTGTCTTTATTCAGTGTATTGGGCATTAATTCCCAACAGCTTCCTATATACTTAATGACATCAAAAGTAGAACACTTTTATTCATTCATAATGTGGAAGACAAGTTTATGCCAACAATATGACATAATTATTACAATAAGTGTTCTTTTATTCCGTCCCGTATGGCTCACGGTTCAAATGCCCCTGATCTGGCGCCATCTCGTTCTGCTTCCCGTTCCTCGTACTGTTGCAAAATTTCTTGGCGTCGCTCCTCCCGGGCAATCTCCTCCAGGCGAGCTTGTTGTGCCAACGATGCTTGTGCTAGCAATCGGGGGAGATGGTTCATCAACCGATTTACCTCCGGACTCACTTCCAACGCTGTCCACACGACACTTGGTGGGATTTCCACCTCCGCCGCCTCTCGTCGAACGTAGGTCTGAATGGCTACTTGGAGTAGAATTGAAAATTCTCTCGTCGCGGTCTCTTCTCCTACGTAGAGTTCTGTTTGGGCATCGTCGACTTCTGGGTTTATTTCAGCAACAGGTAGGCCCATTGGGTCTGTGCGCCATCCGTGTCTTCCGTTCCCGAGTTCGTGTCGGCAACGGCGCCAAATGTTTACCTCACTGGGTAAACAGGAAGAATACAGAAACTGAACAGCAATGCACAATGCAATACAAAAGAAGTGCCAGAATAAGCTTGCCATTAATGTCAAAAGATGTTCATATTATAATCTGTCGCCAACATTACATGTCCCCCAACACCCGGAGGTGGTACAATATATGACAGCCGAAGGGGTGCGACACAACCGTCGCGACTCCAACTACCTACCTGTCGGCTAACTAACTTACCGCCGTAACTCATTATTACCGACGACAACATAAACATAATATAACAACATAACATAATGATTATTCCCGACAACAAACATATGGAAATTAGGCTAAGTATCATTTACAAACATACACTCGGAAAGGGGATGAAATAACCCCTACTTGATTGTGACCCAAATTTTTCCACTAAATGCCCTTGTTTTTGTATTTTGGATTAATTTTTATTAACTGATTTAATTCTTCAATTTGGTATGATTATGGTTTTATGCTGTTTGAATGTGTAAACAGAAATTTGACATATGTTTCAAACAAGAAAGATGCATGACAGAGATACATTTGTAATTGCCATGAAAATAACATTCCTTTCAACATTTTACACAGTCAGTATCAATTTTCAGAATAAGTAATTACTCCTGACCTCTTACATGTGCAATAAACCATCCACTGTTTTCACAGTGGTCCAGATCCTATTATCAAATAGGATAATAGGTCAAAATCCTATTATCTGAATTTTTGGGACAATGGTCCAGATCATAGGTCTCGTGTATGCTATCAAGTTCCTTAATCACCTCCTTGATCTCTTCGACCCTCCTTTTGTTCTCCTATTCCCAGAAATGATTAGTAACAACAATCTGATTTTCTGTTCTTGTAGGGTCATTTGGACATCCTTCAATTTGGCCCGTGTTCCTTTGCAACCTCATTTGCAACCTTAGTAGCCATATCTCTGTCATGGATCACATTCAAGTAGGCTGTCTTGATTTCTTTGACAGTGGTTTTCATGGTTTAAAAATCAGCAAGAGAAATGTTAAGCTTGTTTTGACTTCTTGGCATGTTTTGAATTAAAGTTTCCTCATACCTATGTATGTCATCCACTTTTGCTAAAACTTGCACTTCATTTTTAGCTTATACTAAGAATTGAATTTTCCAGTCATGATCACACAAAGATAATGAACTGTTGTTAATGAAGAAATCAGAATTCCTCTCAACTATGTCTCTATGGATGTCACAAACCTTTTGCGCCTCTTCTCTTTCCTCTTCAGTAGAAAGTTGAGAATCCAAATCATCATGGTCACTAGGACTCTGCAATAGATCAGCTCCAAGCAAAGAAAAATCAGATTTAGCTCCTTCAATGTCACGCTGAGATGAACTAAGAACAGCATTAGAATCAAAAGGAATTTCATAAACTGTTTTCACCCATCATCAGAAAACACATTCACTATCCCTGCATATCAACTTCATTGGATAGCTCTACATTCGTGTTCAATGCTGATGTTTTGTCAATTTCGTTGCACTCATCTTCAAGATGTATAGATGCACGAACATCTAGGGAACATGCTAGAAATCTGTCACTCATTCATCACGAGGCAAGATATTCTCTTCAACTTCTGAATTTAATCTCTCTTCTTACAGCTGCACTTCTTTATTCAAGAAAGGCTTCAATTTTCTTCACTTTGTTTGAACACATGTAATGTCCCCTTATTTTATATCTTATGAAATAGGGACAATTAACTTGCAAAGATCAATTGCAAGATACTTCTTTCCTTCAAGTCTCAAATATCACTATGAATTACAATATATGATACCCCCTTATAATGATAATGTCATTTCAAGAGCAATATATATATTAGATCACTTTGTAGGATAGTTGTTCTTATTATATGAATAATATCAAAATCACTGCTATCTCTGATTGGGTAATTAGATATATGCTAGATGACTTGATCTTATATATTTGCACTTAGTGCAATAAGATAATTTCTGCTATGTCTGTTATGACTTATGACTGATTGGAGTATGCAAGATGATCTTGACGTTCGATAGATTTCTCTGATTTGACAATAGAGATATCCTTTAAGATTATCTATAATCTCTTATAGAGATTAAATTGCTATTTCTGATATGATCCTTCAATTTGTGCAATGTATGTGATGTGAATATCACTAAAAGTGATATGTTGCTGTTTCAGATGTGGAATTATATTCTTGCAACAAGTTCTGATGCAAATTGACATGCCAGAAAGTTCTGATGCGACTTGACATGGCAGAAAGTCCTCACCATATACTTAGCTGAAACAATCTTGGGAAGACCATTAGACATTCTATGAAGAACCACTTTCCTACCATCTAAATGGAACTTGAATTCCATCGTCTAATAATTCTAAGTAATCTCACCTAAAGAGTGCATCAAATGAACCCCCAATGTCATAGGCCAGGTATACCTCACACACTCCTTTGTAAGGTGCTATTTGTCTCCAATAACCAGCCATATGTTTCCAGAGTCCAGGTGTGCCAAAGAAGGCATTGGTCAGGTGTTTGTGGATTCGAGGGATTGCAACTCCTTCCACATGCTTCCCAACCAATCTTTCTTCGACCACTTTCTTCACTCCAGTCTCGGCCTAGTCCTCCTCTGGTGCAAATGGTTGTTACGTTATAACGGGATCCTCCTCTAATGCACCATCCCTTCCTATTGCCCAGTCTCCTTGGGTTGCATATCCTAACAAATTGATTGCCAAAGTGGGTCTTTTTCTGTCCCGATAAACTTTAAGCTTTGATCTATTGATAGGATCTCAAATGGGTTTGTCATTCAAGGTTGCTAATTCGATCACTCCATTCTCGCCAACCTCCCTTATTTTATTTCATTACAAACTTTAAATTGGACAAGTAGAGGATAATGGCACAATGTGCCACCAAGATATGCAACAATTGTCCAATTTGTTGAGGGCAAGGAGTCTTTCTTTCAAACTCTCTGTCACTAAGTTGGTTCTCCACCTCAATTCTTAGGCTCGACACCATGTACTCGGCGGGGACCACACCTACCAGTCGATACATCAACAAAAATGGCATATGGCCAATCATCACCTTATAAGTTATACAGTAGGCCCACCGTATAGCTATGAGTCATTCTTCCCAATCGTCCTCCTCAATGCCACATGACTTGTGTATAATTGAGACCAACACTTTGCATGTCGGCTTTACCTGGCTATTGACTCTCGAGTAGTACAAACTTCAGAGATTATGAAAGATCTTAACTTTGTTGTCATTAGTTGGATGATATGGTTTGTTGGACTAATCACCATTATCACCCTTTGGATTCGAGACATGGACTAACCACCTCCCATGGATTCGTTTATCCCTGGTGTTTGTATTGAGCGTTAACAGGTCGGTCTTTTGGCACAACGACAAACATGTTCCAACAAGTGGTATTAGAGCCAATTCACGGGTTCAAATCCCCTTGAGTGACGTTGAGGGGGGGATTGTTGGACTAATTGCCAACATCCCACTTTGGATTTGGGAGATGGACTATTTGCCTCCCGTGGATCTATTTATCTTTGGCGTTTGTATTGGGCGTTAACAAGTTGATCCTTTGGCGTAACAAAAAACGTGTTCCAACATGGTTGACAAAGTGCACCCCTCTATCACTTGTGACTTGGATCGAGATGTCGTACCTTGTTACTATTTGCTCGTATATGAACTTTGCCATACTGATGGTAGTGGTGCCAGGGAGTGCTCTTGCCACCGCACACTTCATGAGGTATTTAGTGGCTACCATGATGCATCGACATCTATGTATCTGATTGACCTTCAAAGGCCAAATGAAATCTAGACCCCACGTCTCCAAGAGTTCCTAGGGCTACAAAGGGAACAACAGTCTCTCTTCAGTGGTTTGTCATCTCTCTAGCAAGTATCGCATTCGACTAGCCATTCATGGGCATTTGTGTGCAGTGTTGGCCACCATAGCCTTGCTAGTAAGACTTTACATGCCATGGCATCTAGTTCCATATGCTTGCAAGCCAGACCTTTATGTGCTTCTTTCAACACTTTAGGTATCTCCTCCTGCATGGCACATCGCCATAGCACTTAATCATAACTCATCTTGTATAGCAACTCAATTAGGAGTTGTGTTGGTTGAAAATTTTGTACACTTGGGGAAATATACAAAATTGTGGTTTCAACCGCAGCACACGAGTAAAAACTCTCCTAATTAAGGGAAGGCTCCCCCTATCTAACTACAACTTGGAAAGTAAAATGGGATGGGACAGCAATCTTTCTTCTTTTTTCAAGAAAGACAATACTTTTCTCTTCACAGAAAAGGATAGCGATTGAATAACAGCAGTAACCACTTTTAAGTGAAATAGGAGAAAGGAAATGAAGTTTTCTGAAAGTGCAAAGACTTCCGTCACATCCTTCAGGACGGGACAGCAATATCAAGCTCAAAGACTTGACTATTGGAAGTCCTATCTACCCTTTGCTATACTAAATTTTTACAACAAATAAAAGATATAAGCTCAAAGACTGGAATAATCTATTCTTTCAACACAAAGACAAAAACTAATGCAAGCTCAAAGACTTGCTGCTATTTCTTATCAAACAGTAATTTTTTCTTCAAGAATAGACGCAAGCTCAAAGACTTGCTGCTCCTTCAAGAGAGTTTCCTATTTTAATTAATCTTCTCTACTTGCAGCTCAAAGACTTCAAATCAGATTGGACTAAGCTCCTTTAGAAACACTTTGCATAAAAGAGATAAAAAGATTCAAACTCAAACATGTAGCTCAAAGACTCAAAACTTGAGTAATCCTTCTTTATTATTCTTCAAAACCTTCAATTCACATACATAAGCTCAAAGACTTCTTGTTGTAAATTTGGCAGAGTTTTTGCTTGCTTTCCAAAAAGATATATTTACAATGGACCTCTCAAGTATTTATAGAAGATGAGCCTTGAGAAAAAGGTGGGAGGATCCTAACTAACTTGAGAGATTCTCTCAACCACCAAGACTCATTCAATAAATAACTGAGACTTCATTAACTAACTAAGAGTTACTCTAACTAACTAAGACTTATTCCAACTACAGTCCTAATCGGACACAACTTGTAGTTGCTTTACATGTAATTACAAAAGTGCAAGTAATGTGTAACTTGCATTTTACAAAAAATACTTTTACATTTAACTTGTCAAAATAAAATTACAACTAAAGATTACAAAAGAGGGAAAATTCAACTAAGTGTTGAAAAACACTTAAGTTGCATTTTTTGAAGACACGAATCCTTGAAATTTCCAGATGCTCGATTGTAGTTCCTCAGGATTCGGTTCATGGGTGTTCTTACCAACAACCATAGTCTTCACAATAGTGTCATGACAGCGGAGGAGCGTGGAATTGTCTTTATCCAGGATAGACTGGATCTCATGCAAAAAGGCTTGGTGTTTCATCAATGCTTGAATTGAAGTTGCCGACAAATGTTTGCTCCTCCATTCATTATGAATCCTCATCTGTAAATCAGCAAGAACCTCTTCTTCTGGAATCAGCTCTCCATCCCGACTTACTACATTGCAAGAGGCCCTTTCACATCGTGAGACAATACCTTGATAAACTTCATCTCGGAATCTCCTTGCATCACTGATCTCCTCAATGAGGGATTTAAGAACAAGGGTCTTGTTTTCCATGATTTCTTCAAATTCCAAGTACATGACCCTGGAAGAGATGATGGCGTGCTCCTGCAAAATACTCAACTATTGTTGGGGCATGGTATGCCAGATTGCTAGATTTTTCTCAACACTTTCCAGATTCTTTTTGAAAGTGTTAGAAGTTTGATCCAGTTTCTCCTCAATGGTTTCCAACTTAGACATTATTTGAAAAATGTCTTTTACCACTTGTACACATTGATCATGAAGCTGATCAACCCAGGAATCCAGTGCTTGTACTTTCTGAGCAGCCCTTTCCACTCCACGAATCATTTATTGGGAACCAGAAGAACCTATGGAGTTATTCTCTTCAGCAGCAGGTTTTGTGATTTTATGAATGGCTGCCATAAGTTGTCGGTTTTCTTCTTCTAGCTTGTCTTTCTTCGCAAGAAGATTGTCACACCTTTTCACTAGTGAAGCAACGGAAAACTGAGCATCATGTTTAATGACCTCATGTGTTCGCTTGCCCAATTCTACCCTTGTAACCTTATAATCAGCAGCTGACATTTCATCAAGTGGTTTATCTGCAATAGGTTCCACAATTTCAGCTACTTTCATCTTGTTGCTATCAACAGTTACCCTAGAGATAGTCTTTGCCTTCTTAGCAACTTTGGATCTGGATTGTTTGAGTTGCTGGTAGTCAAAGGCATCAGGTTAGATCTCTTGCTTCTTCCTTTTCGGGGTGAAAGAGCTAAGCCATGGAAGCAAAGTCATCAACTCACTTCCAGTAGCAGCCGTAGGCAAAGGAGAAGCAGTTTCTGTTTGAATTACCGTGGTCACCCTAGGAGGAATATCTGTTTGGACAGCGACCACGGTTTGCTCAGTTACCAATGGACATGAAGATTGCCTCATGAATTCTTCAAAACCAGAAGTGGAAGTATCAATTTCTGGTAACTGAATGCAAGTGGGATTATCTTTAGGAACTTTCAACACACTTTCTTGTTGCCGATCAGGAGAAGGCTTGTATGTTGAAATGGGAACTGCATTCTGAGGAGACTCATCTACGAGCAAATCAGGAGGTGAAAGAGGCGTCTCAATGGAAACTGAAGGAATGACCTCGTGAGGCGAGTCTGAAACTGGAGACTTAGGAGCATCGTCAGATTGCTGCCCCTCTTCTGGATTATCCAGATGGATCACCTGAACATGGAACCGTGACTTCTCCTTCCCGCGAATAGTCGTCTCCTTAGGAGGAAGCACTACTGCACGACTGACTCGTAACTTGATCCTTGTGCCCGAAGATGAAGCACCCTCCTTGTTATCAATTTGAATCTCAGACTTCCGTCCAAGCGGCCCCGTAGAATCATCTTCTTTACCAACCTTGATTTTGATAAGTCTAACAGCATAACTTTTCAACCATGCGTTAGTGTTGGCCAAGATAGGCTGAAATCTGTCAAGGATGGAGACGCACTCCTTGTGTGACCATTGGATCAAAGGAAGTGGAGCTTCCTCAACCCTTCGTGAAGTGTATTCAGGATCAAGTATATGCCCGTCATCGATCATCCCTTGTGGGATATCTGCCAAGTTCAAGTCAACAATTTGCTCAACAGTGAGCCTGCAGTAATCCATCTTTAGAACTTCGGCTTCCGTGCGGAGATCTACCTAGATGTCTTCAATGCGATGAACATGCACAAAGGATTTCTTGATCTTCTCCTTCATACCTCTATAATCAAAATCAGCTCTAGGTTTGAACCTCTTAAGCTTGATTTCCTGCAATTCAGCCTCCATGGCCTTAGCCTTCACAGATGTGACAAGGGAGTATCGACCAATTTTTAATGGGTTTGTGGTAGAGATCTCCATTCCAACCTTGTGTCTAGCAGACTGAAAAGTATGAACAGCCATGATCTGTCTTCCCAACTCCATAAGAATTATCTTATCGGTTGGGTATCTTGGAAGCATGTATGGCTGACCATCATAGCATCCAATTCTCATATAGGTGAAGGTGGGAAATTGCAGGAACAAACACCCATACTCAGACACCTTGACCCATGCCTCATATGATACTCTTTTGTTCCTAAGATCCATGTCAAACTGACACATGAAATATCCAAAGAATGCATCTTGGACTTTTCTGAAATGCAGTCTGCTGGGTTTCAATGGCAACTGGTCATAATATTCCCAAACTGGTATAAGCGAGCAATCACCCTTGGTAGAAAGACCTGGAAAGTGTCTAAGTGACGTTGCTAAATATACTAAATAAGAATTCATGAAGAAGTTCATAGTGGTAGAAACTGCTGCAAGTTGTTCGAGCAAGGCATTGCTGATGATTTCACCCCATGAAATGTGATGTGACTGCCGTATGAACATAATGAATTGATACATTCATGGCTCAAAGACATTGGAGTGCTCAAGGCCCATCATCCTGCTGAGAAGAGTGATGGTGTCTCCTATCTCCCATTTGAAATCACAACGGTACAACTTTGCCCACCTTGAGAAGGAAGGACGTGGCTCTTGGATCCACCTATTGATGTGTTGCTTGCAATCTTTTTCCCTTTTCACATAATACTCTGCTGCACTTTCTTTGGTGATTTCCATATAAACAGGTGCAGGAGGTATTTTGAAGACCTTCTTGATGGTATCTGCATCAAGATGAATTATAGCTTCACCATATTTTTGATGACTCTTGATTCCTTGTCAAAATGATGGGCGCATGCGAGAACGAACTCAGGTTCTAGGGCAGCCACTGGGAAAGAAGATGCATGATGGATATGGCTGTCCAACAGCCGCTGCAAGTTGTTATCTTGTGGATCTTCTACCCTGATGATGAATTTTGCCATATCAATGTGCCCTATTTCCGTGTCCCTGATGCGATCCAAAGGAGAAGAAACTTGGGAAGGTGCAACCTCATTCTGATATTTGTCATATTTGTATTTCATTTTCTTTGGAGTTGGAGATGCGGGCAAATCTGACATTGATTGTGAACCTGGAATGCTGTGATGAAGACTTAAAAGAGTTAAGGCAACATCATAGTCAGCTGCAAATATCATTCTTCCTTCTTCAAATGGGTAAAACTTAGATTTTTGAATTTCACGGTTTTGAGAGTGGAAGAGGGAAAATATGTAGAAATGGGAAAATCTTGACTTTGACCAATTTCGGATCTTGGGAGAATTTTCACAAGTATACAGGTTGGAAAGGACATACATGCAATCAGGGTTTTAAAACTCGAATACAAGTACACTTGTAAATTTGAAAATGGAGTAATGGACGGAAAATGAGATTTTGACTTGCGGAAAATGATGGAAATGGAAAGTACGGATATGGAGAACATGAATGGATAGAAATGGGAAAATCCGGGAAAGTCATTTTCATGAAAATGGGAAGAACTCTTCAACATGTAATCCGGTTTTTAAAACCCGAATTTGCAAGGGAGGGGTATTTTACACTTTCCAACTTGGAATTTTAACCAAAAATGATTAAATCCCTTAATCGTAGGGGAAGAACAAGAATTTCCAGCGAACTTGTAATCGAGATTAAAAATCCTGAATACAAGTAAAGAGGAAATTTTGAGAAGAACAATGCAATTCAACAATTGCATTCCGAAGGGAAGAAGAAAAATTTCCTTTCACAAAAACTAATTTTTGGGGAAAGAACAACAGATGCCAAAAATGCAACTAATAACGAAAAATAAAGAAAACAAGAAAATAATAAAACAAAGGGAAGAAAGAAAAGAGAACATACCTTTCTTAAAAATGCAAATGCTTCTCCAATAATGCAACAATTCTTGGAATGAAGAAGCAAAACTGGTAAAAAGGAGCCATCCGTAATGTCAAACCCTCTACATGTTTTTGCAAGAATGTCTTATATGACAGCAAAATGCAAACTTGGAGGCACAAGAAGAGGGCGAATCTTCCTCAAATCCCAATGCCTTAGAATGGAGAGCAAAAACGATTCCTCTCATCAAAGATTCATGGCATTTAAACCCTTCAAATTTGCAGCCAAAGGAATCACGTTTTTGCAAAAAACGTGGTATTCAATGCTTCATCAATGGATCATTAAATGGCTCGAATCTTATCCCAAACTCCATGCCTAGGTGAGAGAGGGCAAAACGCTCAAGGAGATTGCAAATTTATGGAGTAAAAACCGCCCAAAATGTGGATTAAAAGAACCACGTTTTTGCTGATTTGGAACCAAAAACCAAAAACGTAGTTCGAGAATGGACTGAGGATTAAGCCAGTCCAAAGATTAGTCGAAATTTTGCCTCGGGAAGCATGCCATAGAGTAAATTTTTTCATTTTTTCATAAAATTTCATCGTAGTGGTCCTTCATTTTTGGAAACAAAAATGAGGACAACAAGTTGGAAGGTTTTTCTTTTGAGGGCCAGCTGTATTCTTTCGCTTGGTGGCTTCTCCCTCAGAAAGGTAGAAGTTGATAGATACTCCAAGATGATTTTGTACCATGCAAGAATGTTGTAATTTGAAACAGATGAACATCTGAGAAGTCCTTGTTCACCCTATCAAGAGGATCTCTCAACTTGATCCGTGACAATTGGCAGCGATGACATGGCTCTTCTCCAGTCAGATAATAACGGTGAATGTAAACTCTTGTAATAAGAGAAACCACCTACTCACTCATCCTTGAATGATTGGATTGTTTACTAAGTACATAGAAGGTGAATAGCGTCACCAGCAAGTAGTGATGAAACTTTTGCATGTAGTACACCATTCTCTATGCCTCTCTTTCAGTCATATTGCAATTCCTTTTTGCCTTTGAGATTAGGCAATTGGTGAAAAATACCAAGTAATCTAGTCCTTGTAAACCCACTTGTGCCAATGTATCTCTTATTCCATAGTTGGATGCATCACATACACATGGAACTCGTTGCTCCAGTCCAGGTACACTAGAATAGGTGCATTGACTAATCTCGAATTAAGTTCATTGAAGGCTTTGTCTTGCTCATCTCACCACATGAATGGTTGTCACTTCCTCATTAGCATATCCAAGGGGTAAGAAATTGAGCAAAGCTATTGAAAAATTTCCTATAGTAGCCAACATGTTCGAGGAAGGATTTCACTCCTATTACATTCTCTAGAGCCTACATTTGTATGATGACCCCTACCTTGTCCGAGTTGGTCTTCAATCGTATCTTGCACACTATGGCCAAGTAACTTGTCTTGGTGCACCATAAATCTGCACTTTTCACATTCAATGTCAATCTTGCCCTTAAACACCTCTCCATGCATTATCTGAGTGTGGTTAAGTGAATATCCCGCTCACTGTATATCAACCAGTCATCGAAAAATGCTTTAAAGTTTCCCATTGGCATCTTGTCAAAAATGTGCAAGATAATGTGCTAGAAGGTAGCTGGGGTGTTGCACAAGATGAATGGAATTTGGTTGTATGTGTACACCCCATCTTCCACTATGAAGGTGGTCTTCAATTTATCCTCCTTGGTGATACTTATCTAGTTGTACCTCGAGAATCCGTCCATAAAGATATATATCTCATGGCCTGCAACCTCCTCCAATATGGTGTCAATAAATGAGATTGGGAATGGATCTTTGATTCTTACTACATATCTGATTTGCCTCCTTGAGGGATATGACAATCGGCAAGACCCACTTGCACATTTCTACCTTGAAGATTATGCCCGCCTCTAACATTTTCTCAATCTCCCCATGTACCTTGGCTGTGTACTTTTTGTTCATCTTGTAGGGTTTCTTCCATACGGGTTGTGCACTTGGTACGAGAGGAATTTTGTGTACGCAAATCTTTGGTGGTATCTCCTTTAGGTCCTTGTATGTCCAAGCGAAGGTGTCCTTATACTCCACGAATATCTTGAATGCAGTTGCCTTCATTATAGGGTCCCATTCATCACCGACCAAGATGACCTTCGGGTTCTCTTCATCACCCAAATCTATCTTCTTTACACAATAGTGTTAAGCTTAATGTTGGGTCTCCCCAAATTTGGTGCATCCCTATTAAATAATAGGCATATATTTATGTTGTTCCTTTCAGATCTTCCCCAATTTGCTTGGTCAAATTAATTTGATAAATCTACTTTAGCTCCTTTTAGTTCAAGTCTAAAAATGCTCTCTAGATGTTGAGACTTTGGTCTCCTCTTTGAACTGTTCAAACTCTATCTCCCTGCTTCATTGTAAATTTGCATTTTATCAAAAATAAAACCACTAATTTATATTTGGGTTACTAGGGGGGATGCGTTTGTGGGCCTAAAACACCATCCTCAATTTTGAGACATCATGGGGATATAGGATGCCTCAAGGAGATCCTCGGGTTGGCCCCTTTAAGCTAATTTTTGTAGGAAGTGTCCCATGTACCAAGGGATGTTGAGGCTTGATGTAGGGAATGTCTCGTTGTCTTGGGGACATTTTTTTGTCCCAGGGACAGCAGGTGACCTTTGGGATGTACCCCGACCATACCAAGATTAAAAAAACATTTTATTATTCTTTATGTGGGCCCCCATGTCCTAGCTCACCCTAAAGGAGAAATAGATGTTCACATTCTTTCATTCAAATAGTTGTGTGTGAAGAACCCGTTCGAGTAAAAAACCACAGCTGAACTATGCTTTCATTAACAACAATGGGCACAGTTGATGAGTGTTTTATGACCACATGAAAACAGAATAAAGTTTCCAATGGTCACTCTATCCTCTCTTGATTAAAATCCCATGTATGCTAAGATTGTAGGAAGATCATATAGTGATTCCAAGGTTCCAATTGTGTACTTGCAACTTTATGTTGGATATAGGCTCATTTGGTTTGATGTTGTCGGTAATCCAAGGGGACTTATGTATACTTCCACAAATTTGAAGCTTCAAGGAGATTTGGTGAATGATTTGGCAATAAATAGCTCTCTTTTGGAACTTTTCTTGATAAGATAATGCAGAAAGTAAATAGGAAAGGGTTTAGAAAGGGCTATGTTCTAATCTAGGAATTCAATAGACAACAAAGACGTAGGCAAGATTGACCTCACTTTGCTTCACCACTTTTAGACAACTACACAAAGAGGCTGCAATTTTTAAAGGTTGTGCTTGTAAGATTTTGAATCATCTATGAAAACCATCAGAGAACTATACTCATTCGATAATCCAAGTTAAGAACACACATATAAAAGCTCAATCCAACCTTACACTGTGGATAGGAATCATCTATCTACAAAAGGTATGAGCGGATGATCTCACCATAAAGCAATGTTATCTATTTCATTCATCTAAGTACTTGAAGAAAATCTAATCTAAGTGAGGAAAATGAAACCATGCAAGTTTTAAAATAACACAAGTAAAGCCAATGTATCACTCTTATTATCTCATAAACTTATAGCAACAATCTCATGCAATTCTCCCTCCCTTTACAAATGAAGCGGTGAACCCCTTTTATAGGCCCCTAAAAAAAATGGATGGCCTAGATTACATTCGAATCAGTGGCTAAGATTCACCATGCAAAATCCTAATTAGGGTTTGACCAAAGATTCCCAAAATATAATGCGAAGTGGTAGAGACAAGTTCCATTAATGAAGAATCTCGCCCACTACCTATTAAAGGTCCTTTGTTCTAAAAAGGGTGTCCATGATGCTTTAAATGCCCATAACATTTCAAATCATCCACCATGCATTAATGACCCACTAACTTCTCAACATGGCAGCTGTCATGCATTGAATGAACCATCACTTGTTCAAAATGTCAATCAGCAATAAATGACCCATCATGCCTTCATGCAATTGATAGTTTCTCATCCAAAATTGGATAACCAATATCTCTTTCACTGATGGTGAATGCTACGAATCTGGTCATGACAGATTCCAGCTCTCCTAGGGAGACACTTGGCACAATCTGCAATTTGAATTCTAGCATTGAAGTGTCTTTTTCACACTTGGGAGAAGAATTACTCCTATCTTGGCACAACTTCCTGAGTCTTGCGCATTGTGTTGGAGAACAAGGAAACATTTTCCAAATGTTCCTTTGAGAAGGATTCCACAAAAAAAGAATTCATGTAGCCTATCCTTCAGGTTGCCCACTGTCATCTCTTCATCAGTCAATCTTCTTGCAAACAATGCCTCCACTGCATTGAGGATTTCTTCTTGAACCTTTCTGACTGATTCCCTCAGTAATGTTGACTCCTTACTAAACCTCTCAAAGAATTCCTTCCCAGTGCTGACTGCATAAAACCATCAAGGGAAATCATCTATCTCGTTTTCCCTGATGACCTTCCCGACAACCAACTTTTGTCTGGAATTCCTTACTAGTGCTTCAAGGTGTGGAATTGTTGAGTCTTGATAAATATGCACATATTCCCATGAATTATCCATGCCCTCCAACCTACTTAGGATAGTCAGGATCCTCCAGTAGAAATGAAGACAAGTCCTCAATAAGTTTAAAAGTTGAAGCGAAGACATCCTCTACCCATTCCTTAGAGCATTAAGCCCTTTTGCTTCTTTCTTCAATCCCATCAAAGGATTCTTTCGGAAGAGAAGAGGGCGGAGGATGGGATCAGAAAACATAAGAGATGCAGTCACAAGGTATAAAGTTTTGAAGACTATAGATAAATACAAACAAAACCATTCACGCATACAGAAAAATATCACAAAAGAGAGCTAATCAACATATATTATCAAGGTGATGAAGACAAACAATTTGAACTCTTTTGCACAAAGAGGGGTGGACCTCCAAGAGATCTCATGAAGAATGGTTTTTCATCTTCCTTAAACAGCTCTAGAACATTAACTTCTCCTTTCTTTGGTTTCAAATTCTGTTTCTGCGATTATTTTACTGAATGGAATTGCATGCAACTAAATGGACATCACCTCACTATCATCCTATAGAAAGTTAAGAGTTTATGATTGATCAAATTAAGGACTAATAATCTCTAACGTCAGTGTGCAAAATAAAGGAATTCGTAGTTTGCATTTATGCTTCCTAAGTTTTTTCAATTATATAGGTGGTTCTGTTGGTGACTTATTAGAAGTGAGTTTGTTCTTTGTAATCTAATTGAAATCAGTATAAAGCACAATCATGTTAATTCTATGCAGTTGTTTTGGACATCCTAGTTAAGTAGACAATCTTGAAAAAATACAAGAGTAGTAATGAGAACTTTGGTTGTAAAGTTGTTAGATCAAGTAAGAAAATAGATTTTATATATTAAATTGAGCATATGCTAACCATTGTAAATTCATACATGCTGAGTGTGAAGAATGTTTCCTTTGTCAGTTTTGTACAGGGAAAGGATTGTAGTCCCTGCATGGAAATCTTAGACAGCAGTGATAGCATGCAGGAATCAGAAAATATTCCAGATAGTTTTGTAGATATAGATGACAAACATTTTCCTCTGGTCATTACATTTCAGAAGTTTCTGATAATGTTGGATGGGAGTGTACAGTACCATTTCTTCCAAAATAGTTGTTCTAAAGAACGAGGATATCAGTTACAAAAGAAACAGTTTTGTTCAAATGAAGAGATTGATGAGGAAGTGGATGCAACAAAATGTGACAGCAACTGTAAGGACTTTGATCATGGTGGTCAAGATGCTGAAATACTTGATGATGAGGAAATCTTTGTTAATGTAAAACGGCCCACATATAACAGATCTTTTGCATTCATGCAATTCATAAGAAAAAATGAAGTCAACTACGAACGTTTTGCCTCAGTTTATTGGCCACATTTCAATTCAGAGCTAAGAAGAGGGCTTGACCCTTCAGTAGTATTTACTGAAATTATATCCCACATAAAAGGCAGTTTAAAATCTGTTAATTCTGCTGACTTCAAGATGAGTTGGGATGACTACATTGCAATGGCAGAAAGTCGTGTCTCTACATTAAATGTCAAGCAAAGAGAAGCAATCTATGAGATTTTCTTGCACTATGAAAAGCAAAAACAAAGGAATGGCAATTTTGACATTGCTGACGTGGTAAATCATTTGCATTGCCAGATCCGATCTAATGGATATTCAGGTGTCAAAATGAATTTTATTTATATTGACGAAGTTCAAGATCTTCCCATGGCTCAAATTTCTTTGTTCAAATATGTGTGCTCTAATGTTAGGGAGGGCTTTGTCTTTGCTGGTGACACGGCCCAAACAATTGCAAGAGGTGTTTACTTTCGTTTTGAAGATATTAGAAATTTGTTCTATAAAGAGTTCCTTGAAGCAGACAATGATCAGTCCAAAACAAAAATCATGCCTGATGTGTTTCATCTGACCCAAAATTTCCGGACGCATACTGGTATAACAAAATTAGCACACAGTGTAGTGGAGCTGTTGTACCATTACTTTCCTTTTGCTGTAGATAAATTAAGCCCAGAGACAAGTCTAATATATGGAGAAGCTCCTACATTTCTACATACTAAGGAGGATGAGAATCCTATTACAACCATTTTTGGTCATGGAGGAAACTCTGGGAGTGAAAAGTATGAGTTTGGTGCTGAACAAGCAATATTAGTACGAGATGACAATCAGAAGGTGAAGGTTCTTGAGCAAGTGGGGAAGCAGTGCCTTGTGTTGACAGTAATTGAATGCAAGGGACTTGAGTTTCAGGTTCGATTTCGTCTCTACACATTTCTGAGAAGAATAGTATGGCTTCACACCTACTTTTGTCTTCATTGTGTCAAGTAGAAATTAATACTCTGGTTTGTATTTTTTGTAGGATGTGCTGCTGTATAATTTCTTCAGTAGCTCTCCATTGGGCATGAAATGGCGGGTAATATATGATTTCATGAATCAGAAAGGTTTTGATAGCTTTGAGCAAAATCAATATCCTACATTTGATGGTATCAAGCATAATCTTCTGTGCAGCGAAGTGAAACATTTATATGTCGCCATTACCCGATCAAAACAAAGATTGTGGATATATGAAGAGACCCCTCAATATGCTAAACCAATGCTGGATTTTTGGAAACAAAAGAGCATTATACAGTTCAGATGTTTTGACAGATCCATGTTGGAATCAATGCATAATGTTAGTAGTTGTGAGGAATGGAGGCAGCGTGGAATTCAGGTATCCCGACTGTGGAAGAGAACAAATTTCGGTTATATTGCGGGAAGTTTCTTTTTTTATAACTGTCTATTGTTTGAAACCTGATTATTGCAATGTTATGCTTATGATCAATTGATTTGGTAGATTTGTTGACTGTTATGGTATTTCTTGTTTGCATTTCTAAGGAGAAAGTTTCAAGTAAAGAATGAAAGATTACTTGCATTAATCAGGAATAAAAGATGAAAAAATGAAACTGAAGATGAATACATGCTTTTGTTGCTGAAAGGAATACAAATATAAGGATTATCCACTTCACACTATATGAGAAGTTGAGAACCTTTCCTACACAATGAATGAGAGACTTTGTGCAAGATAGGAAGGCAATGCCGGGTACTTTGCAGTTTGGCTAGTGGGAGCTGTCAATATCTAACAGTTTTTTATGCTAATTACTTTGCCAGTTATCTCACACAGATTTTTAAACTTATCCATAACTCTGATCTTCAAATCTATACCTTTATACCCATTTCAGATTAGGCATTTTGGTGCATAGGACACACATTCACCAAAACACCCATGGATTCATTGGAAAAGTTACTTGTTTAAATTGTATTATTGACTCAGAGAGAACTATATCTGCTTGCATCTCACATGCCATCTTTTTGTCAAATCAAAAGTTTCATCGTGTGGAACATAAAAGTAAAGGAACAGGGATGAGGATTTTGAATTTTCAAATCTGTATAAAATTTTTGTAGGTTGGCTATCATCTTCGCAGTCATGTATGCCAAAAACCTATGGAACCTACCCGAACTCCTACATTTGCACTAGCCATAAATACATATACCTTATCTGTGATTCTCTACAAAACAACTCTGAGCAAGACAACTGGCTTTAGTAAATTTACCATAGTAGCACCTTCAAAATATTTAAATTGTCACATTTGTGGCATTGACATGCGACTACTCTCAAAACAAAGATGACACCAATATTAATCTTTTAAGTAACCAAAAATGGTTTAATGAGACTAAAACGTACATCAATGATCAACATATGAAGTGAAACTCGTAAGGAATTTTGTCTATATTATTTCTTTGACTTTATGAATTGAAGTTCATAAACTCATCCAAGAGGGTCAGAAGAATAATGAAGAGTTTATCAATCTGACAAAGGATTACATGGTTTTATTTGTAATTTGTGATAATGGCTACATGATAGCTAGAGCTTGAGATGACCATCTATTTTGAATAGAAATAGATGTACCACCATAACATGGAATTCAGGCTTTTAGGGAATCACTATAACTAATTCAGTGTCACAAAATCTAAGGAAATATTAAGTATGGTAACAATATTGGGTTGCTGATCAGAATGTTGCATACTTTTGGACTGCACGTGTGTATTGAATTGTTGGAAGGGATTTGTATGTGACTGCATGCTTGTATTAAATAGATGAAGGGATTCGTATCATTGAAAATATTAACTCACTTCTTCACAACTTGATTTTTCAGCATTGGTGGTGATTACTGTTCCTAAATAATTGTTTAAGGATGAGTTGTAATTACTCCTCTGAGTAATTGTTTATGGATGAGTTTACATTTGTTTTGTTGGGCTGTCCAGGTTTATGTGATTCATACTATGCATCATAGAACCTTGGATGTTATGGAAGGCTCTAGGAGCATCCACTCAAATCCCTCCTAAGATATTAAAGATCGCCCTTGCATTTGTCTTAATAAAACCCTATGTCGGCTTCTTGAAGAAATTAAACCAGGTCGGCCCATGCATTCATTTATTTGCCTATGCTTCATTGTATTAAGGGGCGACTAGGATTTGGCTAGGGTATATAAGTGCTATGCCCAAGGATTGTGAAGGTTGCCATTAGGGTTTAGGATGGGGCATGACACTATCTTTGAGCCTTTCCTTGTGGATATTTTAGATCTTGTACTATCCTTAAGGATGGTAGCGGATGATCATGTGGTCAGCTTTTCATGTATACCAATCTTTGAGAGAAGCATGTGGTAGTGCTGATCTATAGCTCATCTGTGTTGGCTCATTATTGCCTCAAGAGATCGTCCCTTCACATGTCTATATGCATGTGCACTCTAATCACATGGCTAAGGTTTTATTGTTTTGGCTTCACAATCTTTCAACTCTTCTTTCTCTTATTCTTCCTTTCCCAGTGGATGTTATAGTTTTTCTTTGTAGTTAACTCGAAAGATTTGGTGAACTTTCCATAGATTCCTTTACAATTGTTACATATTGTTTTTTCATTTGGCAATCACAATGATATATCAACTTCTTTGCTAGTCATTGAGTAACAACCATGGGTTATTCATCAACTTTCATCTGTATTATATAAATAGTTATTGATTTCTAGCTAGCCTACCAATTTCTTGCACAAGCCTCAAGGGTCTCCAATGTGGGTCTAATTGAACTTGGTTTGGGATCCAATTTAATCCGATTGGGGATTGATTTGTAAGCATTTACTTGGTGGATCCATCCCAAACAAGCTTGAGAAAACCCACAATGAACTTTAAAGGATTTGTAGGAACTTTGTTGATTTGGTGCTTTTTAATTATTATTTTTTTGTGATGGATAAAAATCAATCCCAAACCTTGGAAGTGATTTCTAAAGCATTTGAAATCCTAAAAGAAATAAGTTTTCCGTCATTGTAAATGCCAATGTCAAACCATTTATTCTTGTTTGTCATGCACTAATAGAGTTAAAGTTTGATTAGTGAAGCTTTTGTTGATGTGTGTGTTTGTAACAACAATATGTAAAATAGGTCTTCCCTCCTGGAAAGAAAAAGATTCCCCAAGGTTTCTATTTGAAGTCACTTAACTAATCCAATACGCAAGTGGTTTGACTGTCCTATTCAAGGAAATCTAGTTAAATCAAGAGAATGAACACAAGTCTTCGTTTACCATAGTTTAGTTTCAAATTTCCATTGACTACCCAATTCAGAATTCAAATTCACTATCCCAAAAATTCAAAATTGTTAATTCTGATATGAATTCAAATACCACCAAAATTAACCATTAACCTAATCCTAACCTACTCCTAATCCAACATATGTATAAAAAATGCAAAAGGGAAGGGGAAGAAGAGAATAGAACGATCCTATTTAATCATGTTCTTAAATCGAATTCTACAAGTAGACAAATCCTGTTATAATCACTTTGTTGCTTGACCAGTCTGCAAACAACCAATACATAAGAGCTTTCAATCATCAAAGGATCGATGAATTGTGAAAGAAATAATGAACAATCACCCTATTTTAGGCACATATTGCAAGTTCTATGCTCAAAACCCTTTGTGCACTAGCATGGTCAAGTTGATTATACAAAAGACTTAACCATCAACAAAATCATATATGATATGAAGCACACTCTGAAATTATCGATTACTTAGTGAACCATGGATGAAGAAACTAAATAGTTGAAAGATCCCTAAATGGGTTCTTTGCTGCCTTGGATAAGTTTTAATTAACAAATTATCTTTCAGAGCCTTTTGGTGTTCTTAGAGACTAGACAGAAGATGCAGAAAGTGTTGTTTATTTTTTGGTGATGGGGATTGCAACCATTAACCAATAATAACATAGAATTCAACTCAAAATAAGATATCAGCTTCTGATTTTATTTATGACAGCAGATTACATTCAACTAGGAGTGAAGATACATTCACCAAAACAATTAGAAACATACCACGGATCCAGTGCTGGGGTTTGTTGTTGATTTGCTATCCATAAATGGATACAGGCATGAGTTGAAGGTACAAGGGCAGTCCAGATGTACCAATACACTTATACTACCTCCAAATGAATTACCAATAACAAATTGGGCCAAAAACCCAATTACCAATTGGAAATCCAAATTCTGCCAGGCAAAATTATACAATTTTAGCCTTAAATCCTCACTGTTTTGCTCACCCTGATCTCAATTCAAGTCTGATGACTGTGATTTCTTCTACACAGTCCTTGCTGATCCTAATAATGAAGTTAAGAACAAGAAATGGAGTTAAAACCCTCCATTTTATTTGTTATCACTCCACAGCCATCTGTAATGGTATGACCCCCTTGGGAAACAGTATAGCTGCCAAAAGAAATAAGTAATGCACTGAAATTGAATGTATTCTTGCTCAGATCTGATGTAATGACCTTGCTGCTAATGATTAATGAGTTTGCTTGTTGAAATGACCCTCAATATGCTTGAAACAAGCTTCTGATTTGTTCCACGTGCCTCCTGTAGAAGGGATTTCGTCCTCCTGAAGACCAAATCTGAGGTTTCCGTCTCAAACCAGCTTGTTGTTGTAAATTGCAGACCTACAACTTCCAAGTTCTTCACAAAATAATATATCATGAATCAAGAATACCTCTAAGGCTGAATGCATGCATTCCTTACATTCCACGTGGGATGTACCTGCTACAAATGGTGGCCCTAAGGGTGCAAGGATCACGCCCAAGCTGAAGAATCAATCTGCCATGCTGAAACCCTTACTCTGCAGCCTAAATCCACAATGAAGAATGGCGTACTCAATCTCTGTCAACTATGCACTCTGCCTGAAGAATCCAATGCCAATAACTACTGAGGGCTACGTCCCAGCCAGTCCAGATCTTGGGGTTTACATCCCAGATGAAGAATCACTCACTTAGAGCAAATTCACAAAATAAGTTTGATTGTGTAAAAGATAATGAACAATTAGGTCTTCATCTCCTTATATCTCCTTTCCTTTCCAAGCCAAACCCTAAAAGGGAGTAAAGTTGGCGCATTATGAAAAGAGTGTTATTTTCTAATTATGGCATCAACTATAAGAAAATAACACTAAATTGCAAATAAATAGCGCCAGGCATCCAAAAAGACTCCGGAAGGTGAGAATCATGTAGCAAAGTTCAAGACCTTTCCAACCAGCTATAACACATAGGCATATCAACCCCAATGAAGCCAGAAACCCCTTATTACTCCGAAATGACTAAATACATAGCCTTATTTTAATTTATTTAATCGCTAACTTAGGAAATATTTAAATATATTAAAATATCTCCAGATATCCAATAACAACCCAAAATAACCAAACAATCATGAATATAACTTTGTCACCTATTTGTGACCGATGCTGGAAAAGATGAGCTAATTGGCAGTCCCATCCCTAAAATCTAGGGATGCTCTTAGAAACTAGGAAACACACCCAATCTTCCTGAAACTGAAACCATAGTATGGTCCCATGGCACCTCAAATATGGAAATTGCCACAACCTTCTAAAAGCTAGGGAATCTATCTAAAAAGTAGGAACCTCTCTTCAAACACTTGTAACTGCTCAAAAGGATCCTACTCTTCTCCTTGGTCCCCCAGGTGGTCATTCAGTCAACTGCCAGTTCTCCCTAAAAAATAGGAGACCTCGTCCGAAGGTTCGAAACGGCTCACAGAGCCCCTGCAAAGCTCCATGACCCTCAGAATGAGTCCCCTAACCATCCTGCTCATCTCATGTCACCTAGAAAAGGGGACATTACAATCTTGCCTTCCCGAAGATTGCTTGCCCTCAAGCAATCTGCACCTGCACGCTGAGAACCAATTCACTGGATCCCATATCAATTTGATAAACGTTACTTCACCCAACCGCTGCGCTACTCTGATATAAACATTTGTATACCCAAAGTGAAACAACTCATCATGGATCCACTGAAGAAATACACCACACATGTCAATACCAGGATCCCAAATCTTTGCACTGTCATATCCATCCGTCATGTCAATACTCATTATACTACTGCTGCAAATCTGGACATCACCTAACCAGCTGAGAGTTTCACTCCAATTGAAACCATAAATACCACCAATCTTCAATGTTGAAATGGACCCATCAATAAGACAATTTCCAACAAGCAAAGTGTGATGGAAACCTCTCCAAAACCTTTGATCAACGGCTGCAACTTGCCCAATTTCTCCACAAGTTAGTATGTCTTCATTGTAGGATGCCAAATAAATATATTATTTAGCCATGCACCAAATATAGTCTCTTACACGCTGATCTTCATAGCCCACTGTCACATCTAAGAAAACTGAGTCACCAATTAATAAGTACATTGCTGCCCTATCATATGAAAGAGGTGACAAGTCCACAAATGAATAGTAGATGTTTTTGTTCTGCAACATGGATAAACCTTCAGTGGCTGGTCCACTATGAATGCCACCTAACAACTCATCAACTTCACACCTAGTCTTCCCAACTTGAATGTTCTCAATGCAAGGTTTCAAATTTGACTCATTAGATGAAGGAGAATTGTTGATCAAACTGAGAAAATCAAACTGACTTTTATTTCCATTCAATATATCTTCGCTGTCCTTTTCTTGCCTTGGAAGAAATAAAGATCTAATGGATGAATCTCTTTGTATCCTTGTGTCATCTAACTGATTGTGATGCTCTTTGACTCTTTGGAGGTGGTGTCTTGCTTGGGCAGCGAGCGTTTTTGCTTGGGCAGCTCTATGTAACCAATCTTCATTCAACTTTTGGCAATGTTTTATACCAGCTGCCCCAAAGTACACAAAATCAGACTTATGGTGAGTTGTATTATTTGCATTAGCATAACCCATGCTTGTACCATAAGCACCCGCAAATGTAGAATGCAAATCTTTATTCTCTTCATGAGCAAAGGCTGACATATCTTGAGGAAGAGAAGTTACGTCACTGCTGTTATGGACTTCAGAATTATGATCATACCTTGGTGACAAATCTTTGGATTCACTACACACCATTAAAATTCGACTTTCCTCATGGTCTTCCCAATTGAGAAGAGGAAGTAGTGTGACAAATGAATCCAAACTTACGCTGTCCATTTCAACCTCATGTTCTGCATCAATTGTTGATTCAAAATCAGTGTTTGGGCAATCTGAAAACTCATCAAACCTCTCATGAATGTCTTGTGTATTGCTTGAAGTTACAAACTCTTCCTTCACATCTTCCACCAAAAATGATGGGACAGCGTTGTAACCAACCAAAGAGGCACCAATTGGATCTACATGTCTCTCAAAATCTTCAAATAGTTTCCTACCAATCTCACTGGTAAACATCATATCTGCTTCTCTTCCTTTGCTTCCCTTGCTCCCAATTGACTCTTGTTTTGTTCTTGGTTGATGACGTGGACTTGAAAACATCAAGTCATCTTCAACTGGTACACCCATGAATTGTGTGAAGGAAAGGTGGTCATGTATCTTTTTAGGAAGAGAGCAATACTTATCATAGTTGTTCATAACTGTATCATTGAATGTCTTGGCAAGAGACCTTCTCCTTGTACTTGTTGAAGGAGTTGTACCCTTAGACTGTCTGGAACTCCTTGAAGGTGTTTGTTCAAATTCTTTCCTTGGTTGTTTATTTCTAAACAACCCTGTCATGATGTCCAATTTGATTTTCAACCAAACTAAACTCAAATCTGAATTAGAACTCTTGATCTTCACCCAACAGGCTGGCAAGATCAAAGCTTTGATACCACTGAAAGATCCCTAAATGGGTTCTTTGCTGCCCTGGATAAGTTTTAATTAATAAACTATCTTTCAGAGCCTTTTGGTGTTCTTAGAGACTAGATAGAAGATGCAGAAAGTGTTGTTTATTTTTTGGTGATGGGGATTGCAACCATTAACCAATAATAACATAGAATTCAACTCAAAATAAGATATCAGCTTCTGATTTTATTTATGACAGCAGATTACATTCAAGTAGGAGTGAAGATACATTCACCAAAACAATTAGAAACATACCACGGATCCAGCGTTGGGGTTTGTTGCTGATTTGCTATCCAGAAATGGATACAGGCATGAGTTGAAGGTACAAGGGCAGTCCAGATGTACCAATACACTTATATTACCTCCAAATGAATTACCAATAACAAATTGGGCCAAAAACCCAATTACCAGTTGGAAATCCAAATTTTGCCAGGCAAAATTATACAATTTTAGCCTTAAATCCTCACTGTTTTGCTCATGCTGATCTCAATTCAAGCCTGATGACTGCGATTTCTTCTACACAGTCCTTGTTGATCCTAACAATGAAGTTAAGAACAAGAAATGGAGTTAAACCCCTCCATTTTATTTATTATCACTCCACAGCCATCTGTAATGGTACGACCCCCTTGGGAAACAATACAGCTGCCAAAAGAAATAAGTAATGCACTGAAATTGAATGTATTGTTGCTCAGATCTGATGTAATGACTTTGCTGCTAATGATTACTGAGTTTGCTTGTTGAAATGACCCTCAATATGCTTGAAACAAGCTTCTGATGTGTTCCACATGCCTCTTGTAGAAGGGATTTCGTCCTCCTGAAGACCAAATCTGAGGTTTCCGTCTCAAACCTGCTTGCTGTTGTAAATTGCAGACCTGCAACTTCCAAGTTCTTCACAAAATAATATATCATGAATCAAGAATACCTCTAAGGCTGAATACATGCATTCCTTACATTCCACGTGGGATGTACCTGCTGCAAATGGCGGCCCTAAGGGTGCAAGGATCACACCCAAGCTGAAGAATCAATCTGCCATGCTGAAACCCTTACTCTGCAGCCTAAATCCACAATGAAGAATGGCGTACTCAATCTCTGTTAACTATGCACTCTGCCTGAAGAATCCAATGCCAATAACTGCTGAGGGCTACGTGCTAGCTAGTCTAGATCTTGGGGTTTGCGTCCCAGATGAAGAATCACTCACTTGGAGCAAATTCACAAAAGAAGTTTGATTGTGTAAAAGATAATGAACAATTAGGTCTTCATCTCCTTATATCTCCTTTCCTTTCCAAGCCAAACCCTAAAAGTGAGTAAAGTTGGCGCATTATGAAAAGAGTTATTTTCTAATTATGGCGTATAGTGTTAGGCATCCGAAAAGACTCCAGAAGGTGAGAATCATGTAGCAAAGTTCAAGACCTTTCCAACGAGCTATAACACATAGGCATATCAACCCCAATGAAGCCGGAAACCCCTTATTACTCCGAAATGACTAAATACATAGCCTTATTTTAATTTATTTAATCGCTAACTTAGGAAATATTTAAATATATTAAAATATCTCCAAATATCCAATAACAGCCCAAAATAACCAAACAATCATGAATATAACTTTGTCACCTATCTGTGACCGATGCCGGAAAAGATGAGCTAATTGGCAGTCCCATCCCTAAAATCTAGGGATGCTCCTAGAACGTAGGAAACACACCCAATCTTCCTGAAACTGAAACCATAGTATGGTCCTGTGGAACCTCAAATATGGAAACTGCCACAACCTCCTAAAAGGTAGGGAATCTCCCTAAAAAGTTGGAACCTCTCTTGAAACACCTGTAATTGCTCAAAAGGATCCTGCTCTTCTCCTTGGTCCCCCAGGTGGTCATTCAGTCAACAGCGAGTTCTCCCTAGAAAATAGGAGACCTCGTCCGAAGTTCTGAAATGGCTCACAGAGCCCCTGCAAAGCTCCATGACCCTCAAAATGAGTCTCCTAACCATGTGGTAGACCTACGGGAACTCGAATGGTAGGTCAACCCCTGCTCATCTCATGTCACCTAGAAAAGGGGACATTACAATCTTCCCTTCCCGAAGATTGCTTGCCCTCAAGCAATCTGCACCTGCACGCTGAGAACCAATTCACTGGATCCCATATCAATCTGATAAACGTTACTTCACCCAACCGCTGCGCTACTCTGATATAAACATTTGTATACCCAAAGTGAAACAACTCATCATGGATCCACTGAAGAAATACACCACACATGTCAATACCAGGATCCCAAATCTTTGCACTGTCATATCCATCCATCATGTCAATACTCATTATACTGCTGCTGCAATTCTGGACATCACCTAACCAGCTGAGAGTTTCACTCCAATTGAAACCATAAATACCACCAATCTTCAATGTTGAAATGGACCCATCAATAAGACAATTTCCAACAAGCAAAGTGTGATCAACTTCTTCTAAACAAAATGAAAACATAGAGTACATTTTTAAATCCTCAAATCAAAATCTTGCATAGAAGTCATGATTTCAAATTACATGTAAATCGAATTTTCAAACAAGATTTAACATCAATTTAAATGCTCGTGAGGTAAGAAAAATTCCTGATAACTGGCGTGACCTACATATCCTCTAAGTAGCACGTGTCCTGGGTGTTGAAAGGTCTGTGACCATCATCACAAACTAGGGAGACCATTAAGTTTTCTGTCAGACAAGACTACTAGCTAATACTCCATGTATTCATTCTCAGGCTTCAAAACTTACCATGGTCAATGGTTAGGAGTTAGGGCTATAAAGCCACAAGTTCAGAATAACTGCTGTGAGCAAAACACTTGGGCTTTAATGAACTCAGTTCATGCCGAAATTGGCATGTGTACCCAAAGAACTTGAACCTTATGACCTTTTTGGCTCACATGGCACCAGACTTGAGCTTGATTACGATAGGCTTGTTAAAATACGGATTGCATCTGGGGTGAAGCTTGTCAATTTATTGGAAGCTTGTGGGTCAAAATGAAAGCAGGGTCAGAAATGACACATGGAAGGTGTCTAGTTGAGACAAATGGAGGTACCAGAGACAAGGCATTCCATAATTGACATGGATGAGGAGCTGAAAATTACAGATTTGAACTCAGTACTTAACCAGATTCTAGAGAACTTCTTGGATCTGCAATCGTTTTTTTAATTTAAAGCCCAAACATGAGTGGCCAAATAGAATGCAACTTATTGGTGGATTGAAATCCACATACTTAAACATTTAGTATTCTGGATGTGCGACATATACAGTACTCTGATTACTGATATATGCTCCATGACTTCTTTGTAGATTTATTTGAAATTTGAAATATATTGTCAAACAAATTAATGGGGACACTCGACAATGTATCTGATGCTAAAGTTTTAAGAAGGTGAAGGCAAAAAACTATCTTTAATAAAGAGCTCAGGTTTCAGGTAATACACTAAATTCAAAGCTTTTTAAAAATGGATACCGAAATTTAGAATTCACCCTATATGGGCTCTCAAGTCCAACACAAGATATGCATGATAAACAAACTTTAAAACTATGAAGCTTGTGGATTTATGACACTCTATTGAGCATAACTGATCAAGAGGCTTAGGTGTGATAACAAGGACAAACCTATCCAAGACTTGAACTACTTTTTCTATTAGAATACATAGGGATTCAAAGTCTGCTACTTGGTTGAGAAGGACAAAGACATTTGAGAGCTTCAAAACACATCAGATGTGAAATTCAAGATACAATTTTTTTATAACTCTCAAGTCTGCAAATGATACTATGATTGACTAGTATAAATAAATTTTTGCCTTGGACATAATATTATCTAATCCAATGGAGTTCATCAATAACATATTTTGCTTGAGACATCCTTTTGTCACTTAGTAAATTTACCCCTAGGATCTACGTGATAAATACATTCATTTTGATTAGAGAATTTCACTATTTGTTGTGACTTTGGTAATGAACAATTTCCCTTATGATATCATAATGTATGTGACCCTTCATTATCTTAACGGATTTTTGTTATTATGCCCAAGTGTTTTGTGTGGGCCTGGTGGCAATCATCTATAAGGATCCATCATTAATTAGAGAGTATTTGTTATTAATCCTTCGTCCACCTCTTTAACATTGAAAGCACAAGCACCAAGAGAGTAGCTTATTAGTAGTAGGGCATCCCTGCAGCAAACAGTAAGTCCTAGTTTTGAATCCTAGCTATTCCATATAAAGCTTAACAATAATTTTTTATTCCACAAATATTGTTCTTTATTTGACTTGCAATATGTCATTGACTGAAGTAAATGCCATGGCCTTTATTCTTTGCAACACTTTTCCTAGTTCGCTTGCATACTTTTGCATGGTTTATCTATGGCACACATTTGTCTTCTTTGTAATCTTTGTTATTTGTTTCAGACAACTCTTTGGGTGTGGCTTTATAATGTAGGTTTATATTTGATTTAGCAATCAATGATGTTTCTTGCGAACTCATTTCAGCCAGAAACTGATATTAATTTGTAAAATTCAACCTAGTATTTGCATTCTTCTACTTGCACTCTCAATTTTCACTCTCTGTAAAGTTTGTGCAAGTTATTTTATTTGCGTGAAGTGTTGGATTTACTAACTGGCAACAAATTTGTTTTCTAAAACAAACAGATGTTTAATGAGAAGAACTATGATATGGCGGTCATTTCTTTTAAGAGGGCTGGAGATGTGAATATGGCTAAATGGGCAGAAGCTGCAAAGCTTCGAGAAGATGGACAGAGAAATTTTGAGACACACAAAGAAGCTGCCAGACATTCTCTGATGGAAGCAGCAGAAATTTTCCTTTCTATAGGGAAGCCAGATTTTGCTGCTACTTGCTTTGTTATAATGGGAGAATATAATCAAGCTGGTAAGAACAATTTTTTTACTTTCTATAGGAAAACTGGATTTCCCTGCTAATTGCTTGATTATTATGGGAGAATATAATTTTTTAATAGATGTGGTCAGAAAATCTATCGCATTCTTAAACAAGATACTAGACTTAATCATGGAATAAGTTTTATTTTCAATCAATTGTTAAACAATATAAACAAGGATAATTTCTTGTCCTTGCAGTATCAAACATCAGGTCAAAGGTTATTTAATATGGACTTTTGACGAACACAAGTTATTGAACAATGTGATGATTTTAGCAATTAGATTGACAGTGATAAATGGAAAACACAAAATGCACACAAAACACAAAGATACCTTGGGAAAACCTCCCTCTGGGAGGTGAAAAATCCAGCAAGAAATCTCAGATCTGATTAGATTAAGTATAACAGTGAACTACAACATTGCCCTTCTAGGGCATACAAATAACTTATCTGATTCACAGTTCAGATCAGACTTGAACAATTGCCCAGAATGCAGATTTCAGATCATATACTGAAGTTCGCTTGCCCTAGAATGGAATGTTGCTCAGCCTGAAGTAGATTCGGCAGCCTTGGATTAGGTTTGGCACCCTTGGAGCAGGCTCGGCAGACCTAGGAGCAGGTTCGGCAGGTCTAGGAATATGTTCGCCCAGCTAGAAGATAATTCACTGACTGATTCGCTGTCATAGATCAACTTGAGGATGATGATTGCAGAAGTTCGTACATAGCAGAGATAGGATTTGCTTATTGATTGATTTGATGACTTGTGATTCACAAGTCATCTTACATATATATGAATTCATCCTATACTAAACCTTGGTCGGTGTTGACGTGTATTTTGTACATAATCATACACAGAATAAAATACCAATAGGCATCTTATCCTCTCTTGAGAAAATAGTCTCTAACTGCTGAAGATTCGCATAAAGGATCAGTTAGGAAGACTCCAAGGTTCTTTTAGTAGGGTCTCTACGTGTGGATAAACTCCAGTGATATGATGTGATTTGCTGGAATCACAAGGGGACTTACATTTGGTGATTGAATTTCCGATCTACTTTGCTAGAACACAAGCTCTCACTAACTTAGATTTGAAAAAATGGAAAAAGGATGAGGGCGAAGAGAAGATCTAATCCTAATACTAAGAATGTAGGAGCAATGATTTGATTTTTGATGAAACTCTAACTAGGTCTTGTTTTGACATCAATGGAACATCTACACAAGGCTAGTGCGATCTTCTAAGGGAAGCTTTATGATGTTCAAATCATCACCGCAGGCATAGATACCATCCAAGTTGATGCATATCAATGAAGAGGCAACAAATTGAAATTGAGCTTAAGCTAAACGATTCCAGTTGACTACACAAGGCAAGTTTGCAATCAACAAACTGCTAGTAGTATGGATATACGAATTCCACCATCAATCAATCACATTTCCTCCATTCATCTAATCATCTACCATCTAAGATTGAAGACTCAACAAGAAACCATGCAAATTGCAAGAAACGACACACTTCACCATTACTTCAATGAAAATGGAGTTTGTTTACAATCCATGGCAACAATTTCTTGCCTTGTCCTCCTATTCTACTCTAATTACTATTCTATCAACTATATTCTAACTCTTCTAACTATTTACATGCTATCTCTATTTATTGCTAATTAGCCTTTACAAATGAAATGCCTGGGCTTATATAGTGCCCACAATACAATTTGATGGCTTAGATCAATTCAAGATCAATGGCCAAGATTTTACAATGAAAACCCTAATTAGGGTTTGTTACAACCATTACATAACATTTAATGCTTGACCAATGATAAAATTGTATTGCTTGGACACATGTCCCTTCTAGAAAAATCGACCAATGGATAGCCGGGGTAGGTACATCGGAGTTTGTGCCACCTTCCATGAGTTAAGTACACTGAATCTGGACATGCTGAGGTGGACCTCACTGATTGGAGAAATGATGACTAGAACGCCACCTCATTTGACACTTGTAACTTGGTAGATATTCAACTTGATGTTGTTGAGAAGCTTGCTTTAATTAATTCATCTGGAACTATTTACTTCTTCAACGAGCCCTTGTTCTAACTCCTTGTGTCCTTGATGTACCTCGCCTTGGAACGCTGGATTGAAAGAGGTCGCCCATGTCCTGGCGAAGACCGTCCTGGCGAAGATCGTCCTTGATTCGGCTTGATTTTCCTTGATGAGATCTCCATTTGATGCCTACACAACATTTCAAAATTGGAAACATGATTTTGCAATATATAACATAGATTAGAGATTAAATTTAGGAAACTTCATAATAAATCCTTGAGTTATTATTTCCTAAAAAACAATTGGGCTACTGGAATTCAAAATTTCAAAATTCAAAATTTAAAGGCTATGACGATCAACAATCAAAATCAATAAAACAAATATCGCCACACCTCAGTTGAGAGCTAACTCTAGAATGCAAAACAAGGAATTTGCCTAGGCAAAATCAAAATTAGATGGCTTCAACGTGATCTTCTTTAAATGAACTATCCCTTTATCAATTCATCACCCTTGAGGATATCTTTGACGTGGTCTTTGGCAAGTTCGCCCAACTTGAGACTAAGCTCGCACTCCTTTGATGATGTCTGCGCCCTCCTCTTGAATGACAATTTCGCACCTCCTTTGTATTCTCCAAATCGCATGCTAATGAAGGATGTTAAATGATGATTTGAAATGAATAAACCACCTTCTCTTTATAGGCGCTTACCTTCATATTGATCTTAGGCCGACTTTGGTAAATAAGACAAATTTAAAATAAAATTAAAAGGCCGACCCTTGTAAAATGAAACAAATTTTAAATCAAGCGCCCCATTTGATTTTTTATTAATTAATAATTAATTATTAAATGCCTTTATTATTTAAATTAATAAATTTCGATTTTTATAAAGGCAAAAATAATTAATAAATATCAAGCGCAAATTTTAAATGCCATTTTTAATTAAATTTGCAATCCATCGATTTTAGCATTTAAAATAAATTTAAAGAAATGTGTTTGAGCGCCAAATTTTTGAAAATGAAATAATACGTACCTCATCGCCCTGGTCCCTGACTGAGGGACAGGAGCGATCCATCAATTTGGTCTTGATCCTTGCATTTTCGACGTCCAAAATCTTGATCCTTACGTTCAAATCGGCATTTTAGCTGGGTCCTTCAAGTTTGATTGACTTATTTGTGCGAAGGAATGTCTTTAAGATGTGATATCGCCCTGGTCCCTTGGAGAGGGACAGGAGCGATCCATGTGTTCTAGCTAGAATTTGCCACCTTTCAACCTTTGTTCCTCGTTCATTATCTTTCAAATGGCGTCCTCGATCTTGCCCACCCTTGCATTGTCTTGATTTTGAAGGAGCATGAGTGTTTTAATAGAAATCGCTTTGGTCCTTGTCCAAAGGACAGGAGCGATATAACTTTCTTATTCAAATTGGTATATTTTGACGTTCGACACCTTTGCATATCACCTTGTTAAGACGCCTTAGATCTTGTGTGATCCTACAAAACCTTGACCTTACGTGATTTTTGAGGGATTTGGCTAATATAATAAACATCGCTCTGGTCCCTTGGAGAGGGACAGGAGCGAACTTCAAGTCTTTGGGTTCATGCTTGCGTTCTCCAACTTGCAATTGTCCTCATTGTGTAAAACGTAGTCTTTTTGATCCCCTTGGTCGCTTGACACTTGCTTAACTTTTGAAATCTATGCCTTTATGGAAATATCGCTCTGGTCCCTTCCTGAGGGACAGGAGCGAATTAGATGTCTTGGAGCAAATCCTTCATCTTTGGCAATTTTTGATGCTTTGCGCTTGATGGGGATGTCCTAAAATGTCTTCACCACCTTGTTCTTCGTCTTGGAGTGCCTTGAATTTGGAGGAACGACAATATAACCATTATATCGCCTTGGTCCCTCGGAGAGGGACAGGAGCGATCCTGCTCTTGTGGGCTTCATTTTACTTTATCACCTTCAAAATTTATCTTCAATGGTCTCGCCATACTTCATTTCATTCATTCATGCCTTGAGATCGGTTGTAACTTGGCAAGAAAATCATCTATAACAAAAATCGCTCTGGTCCCTTCCTGAGGGACAGGAGCGAACTTAAGCATTTTGGTCCTTTGATGGCATTTGGTAATCTTCAATTTATCTTCAATGAATTAATTTCACCTCCTTCCTTGCCTTCAAACATAAACTTGACTTGATCTTTGCCCAGATCGTACCTTATGAAGAATTTCGCTCTGGTCCTTCAGTGAGGGACAGGAGCGAATTTGACCCTCTAGGCAAAAACTTCATCATTTCATTGTTTTTGATCAAGTCTGGATGCTCTATCATGCTCATTTCGTCCTTCACCATGCCTTTGATGTCTCGATTCGTCCAAACAAGGTCAGGAATGGCTCAACTAAGCATTTTCGCTCTGGACCCTTGGTGAGGGACACGAGCGATTCGCCTTGGTCCCTTGGAGAGGGACAGGAGCGCTTTTCGCTCTGGACCCTTGGAGAAGGACACGAGCGAAATTTGACTTTTCGCACTCTCTATCAGGATAATTTTTATGGAATATAACATTTAAGTATACTTTAAGTTATATTCCATATATACTTTCAGGATGTTTGAGAGTGGTTTCAGACCTCCAGGAGTTATATTGCAAAATCTAGTTTTTGGAGGTTTTTTCAGTTTCCAGACTTAGTCAAATTCAGGATCAGGACATTCTAGACTTAGCCAAATTTCAGGATCAGGACGTTCAGACTTAGCCAAATTTCAGGATCAAGACGTTCAGACTTAGCCAAATTTCAGGATCAAGACATCACTCAAGCCGGACTTGCTATCCATGCGATCCCCTGGGCAACACTCAAAATGCAAAGGCTAACTAACAAAACCCTAAAGACCAAAAAAACAAACCCTAAAAAGCAAAAAAAACATGGGTCCCCATTTGCAATGGGGCGATGTGTGAAAACGTCACAACAGTCGGCCACCTTAGATTTTGGCGCCAAGTTATAATTAAATCAAGTGTTTTATTTATAAGGCAAGATGAATAGGTCTTGACCTATTCATAATTACAAGTTATGTGTTAACCAATTCACCCTGTTTAGGGCCTGCCCTTAATCAGATATCAAATTGGGATTTCTAAATGTCAAGGCCGACAGGCCACTTTGACATTTGTGTTAGGTCGGCCCCCAGAAGGGATCCGAACTAGCTACAAAAAATCAATACTCCCTTTTAGCTAGGGAGGATTCCTTTTGAATAACCAAGTCACATAGTGACTACCACCATGGCTACTCCCAGAGGGTGGGTCCATCATGGCTACTCCCATGGATGAAAACATAAGTGCTTACTGTCATTTCAATATGACATTCACCATAGCTACTTATAGAGGGTGAACAAGCACATCATGGAATTTCTTCCATGACATCCACCATGCCTACTCGCAGAGGGTGGAAGAGGGCTTTCACCTCAAACTTCTCCCAGAGAAAAGTGCATTACCACCATACCTACTCGCAGAGGGTGGTTCCACCGTGCCTACTCGCAGAGGATGGATGATACAACTTAATGTATCACTGATGTTGAGATTCCCTCTCAGCTAGAGCTTCATTCTCCACAACTCCAAGCTTGTTTCGAAAGTATTCAAACTTTACTCGAGCAAGAGGTTTGGTGAGAACATCTGCTGTCTGCTCATCAATGTTGATGTACTTCAGCTGAATAGCATCCCTTTGCACCATATCCCAAATATAGTGATACTGAGTTTCCAAATGCTTTGATCTGTCATGGAAAATAGGGTTGACAGAAAGCTTTACACAACTCTAGTTATCACTGTGGATAACTGTAGGCTCTCAAGGTTGTCCAAACAATTCTGCAAGGAGCTTATGAAGCCACACTACTTTTCTAGATGCCACACAAGCTGCAATATATTATGCTTCTACAATACTCAATGCTATTGAAGACTGCTTCCTGCTGCACCAGGAAATCATGGTGGATCCCAAACTGAAACAAACTCCAAAAGTACTTTTCCTGTCAATGACACTTCCTGCCCAATCAAAGTCAGAATAACCTTCCAAGGTAATGACTATTTTGGTGGAGTATTTCAAGCCATAGCCAACTGTGCCACGCAAATATCTCAAGATATGTTTGGCTACAACAAGATGAACCTGTACTATTCCCCTTAAATTTTTTCTTTTGATTTTTTAAACACATCAAACACTACAATGCATCTATAAGGCTAGGAAAGAAAATCACAATACTGCTGAAAGTAACCCTCCACTTTCTAATCACCGAGAGCCCAAACTAGGATGGGTGAGAGCATACAGTAGCAAGAGATCGTTAGTTGCAAACTACTGAAGTACTGATTACAATAATGGGCGGCAAGCCAGCGCCTTCCGCTTATCCAGCAGGTAAACAAGATACTTGGCAGTAAACCAGCCAAGGCAACAAGAGAACACTCAACACGAATCACTCTACCACAATGTTTTTGCGGGAGGACTGAACACAACAACAAAGCTCAACTCCACCACTTATGCAGCAGGAGGACCATTACAAACATAATATCACTCTATCACTTATATAGCGGGAGGACAAAATTACAAAATATCAAATGTAGGCGGCAAGCCAGCCTCTTCCACTTTTCAGCGGGGCATGCTTACAATCCAGAAGTCACTGTTAGTACTACTTACCAGCCTTACAAATAAGAGATGCAATGCATAGGAAAGAGAGATTATGCTATCAAATACTGCTGAATATATCCAAACTTATCACAACTAACAAACTCAAACCCACCCACAAAGAAGTAACATACCAATAATCACTAAACTGAAATTACAATCTGCTGTCTGCATAACACGCAGAAAACAGCCACTACCAAATTCACTATTATGCTCATAACTCACCCAAAACAACTCGGAATGACACAAAAACGGAAGCAAATGAAAGCTATGACTAAGGCAATGCAACCAGAGACTCAAACCTGCATCGTGAACACCACAAACAAACAACACGCAACCCAAAGCAGCTAAGAGATGGTACAACCCAGATGGAAAGTTTGATTTGCTGCCAAAAATCAGAAAGTACACCAATAGAAATGCCAAGGTAGAAGAATGGTCGCCCTCTAGATACACTTCCAATAAGCTATTACCCAAAATGATTGATTACACAGGTAGGGAGATACGATCAAATCTTCACTTCAGCCACACTAAAAACCAGCAACATTGAAATACACACCACATTGAAAATATGGAAACGCATTCAGAAAACTTCACCACAATCCAACACTCAGCTAGGTACTATGTTTCAAGTACGAAACTGGCTAAACTAGGGAGCCACAACTCTGAAGCTCAAGTTCACTCACCATTCTGACAACATAACAATATGATTTCTTCAAGATGTCAAAACAAGAGCCCAACACTCTTATTTATAACTTTTTGGAGCCCCAAATTCAAATTCAACTCCCTCCAAATTGCCATGAAATGGCATTACACTTGGGTGTCCAAACCAAAATATTTTTAACTTGGCAAAAATCACATTTTTCCCCTTAGTGCCCGCCCAAATAATCAACCATCAAATGTAATGTAAAGTTGTAATTCTTTTTAATAAAAAGTACCTCCATGGGCATCCATACTTAGGAAATAAAACATTAATCTATCTTCAAAGTGGTCATCAAAAGCCTAAACAGCATCACAAAATATATCAAATTTATCTGTTTTAATTCAATCCCTTATCTCTCCATAGTGGCGTCAAAAATATTCAACCATAGGCTGAAGTTTTGCTAAATGTTTCCCAAATGGGACGCCAGAATTAAACAATTATTTCAACAATGATATGTGATGCCAAGAATAAAATATTAAGTCATTTAAATGATAAATGACTAAGTCCATTAAACTGCACTCTGAACTCAACTCTGCCTGCCAGAAATAGAATTGAGTCGTTGAGTCATCCGCAAACCTGTCAAAAATAGCCGATGCTACTTGGCTCAACTGAAACCCTAAGAAAAACATACTTACTAGAAATAGTGACTCATAGCTCCGTTAGGACACAAATCGAGACCAACTGCTACTTACTAAAAATAGTAAGTCCACTAAAGACTAGTTAGATGAAGTTGCATGTCATACTGTCGAAAAACTCTTGAAAAACCCAGAAAAATATGCTATTCTAATCCTACTTACTAAAAATAGTAAATATGCAAACCTCAACTGAACGAAATGCATGCATCATGGCTACGAAGCTCTCCGAAAACCCAAAAAAACTCCACAATCAAAAGTCCCAAACTCCAATTGCTTCCCACTCAAAATCCTCCAAGAAGATGGAAACTCTAATTCTGTCAAAAATAGCCTACGGGCCTCCGGAATAGGCTATTCTCCACCAAGAGTGATCACTGGTTGGAAAGGGACATTACAAAACCTACCTTGGTTCACACATGAACTGGCTGAAGCACTCACTGCATAGCAAATGTCCAGTCTAGTGTTAACTAGATACATCAAGGATCCAATCAAATGTCTGTACTCAGTAGGATCTACACGATCTGAATCAGCTGCAGATGCACTCAATTTCTTTAGGTTAGTCTCCATAGGAGTGAGAATAGGTTTAAACACAGGCTGGCAGGAACGACCAGCTCTGATACCATTGTAATACATACCCTTGATTATTTTTTTTGACCTTTCAGTTGAAGAAGTTTTTATATACAAATGTTTTGCCAATACAAATAAAATGCTAGCAATAATATGATCTGATTTATTTCATTCATTCATAGCCAAGTACATGTCTTTGGAAACAACATTATCGTTACCCAAAACTGAAAAAGCAATTCCAACATCGAAACTAATTATTTTTGGTCATTGCATCAGTTAAATACCTCTGAATTGTGGCTCAAACAGTCATCACAGGTCTGATGCAAAGGCAGATTTTGACAGTCAATTTCGCTAACTCAGTATGTTCTAATGACTGAAACAGTACTCCAAGACGCTGCTCTGATGTCAAAATTGCCTCCAAACTTGTAAACAGGTCTGTAAAACTGCTCAGAAATATGGGCAGCAACTAAAGCTTCTTTTTTGATTGATCAATGCTCAGAATTACATCTAGTTATACTGTTGTAGCTATGACGTTAAAATTGCCTCCAAACTTGTAAACAGGTCTGTAAAACTGCTCAGAAATATGAGCAGCAAGTAAAGCTTCTTTTTTGGTTGATCAATGCTCAGAATTACATATTACATCTAGTTATACTGTTATAGCTGATTGTTGCACTTGGTCCTTGGATGGCTAGCTTGAAATCACCTCCAAACTCACTCCAAACACCCCCAAACACCTCCTAAACTTTTGTGACTTATTCTCCCACACTAGATGCCTCAGCAAGGTAGATATTAACAACCCAAATTGCAGATTAAACACAAGAATGCACCACACATGCCAAGCCAGGGTTAGGCGCTACCCTCTAGAGGGGGTGATTACACCTATAAATTCAAATGAGCACTAAATTTTGCAAGTAACATATGGAGAAGGATCGCTCAGCTGCTAGAGAATCAGTGAACCAATACCCATAAGAAGGAAATAACTTTCTTGAAATATGTGCCAAAAGGTGATTCTCTGTGTAGCTGAAATGGTACAGCCAACACAGGGAAAAGTGTCCAAAACCTTGCAAATTCAGACAACAATCCAAAAATAGACAACACGCTAAAATCTGAAAACTCAAATTAGAAAACTTAATGAAAACTCTAATAAAAAATCAACAACCAAGGTGGATCTTGCACCACCAAAACCAGGCAAAGTGAAGAGGTTTTTTGTCCTCAGTAATCCCAAGAAGAACTCTCTAGGTTCATTTCAACAGCATTTCATCATGTGTGCAAAAGCAGAACAAAAGAATGAGAGCCAAAATCGCATTATATAGAATTGAAGGGAGAAATTAGGGAAAATTGGAACATTCAAAAATAATATTGCCTCAAAAAAGGCCCCCAAATGACTTTTAAAACACAATTATGATTCCCCAGCTAGGCGTCCCCTTTTTTGAGACAGAGACTTAATTTATAAAGCATTAGTCACTTAAGTAATGAAATTAAAGTCACATTTTAAACACTTAAGTGAGAAATATAATACATTATTTTCCATCACCTTAGAAGCTATGCCATGGCATTGAAAAAGAACACTTTACACACAATCAGGGAGGGAACCAAAACCGAGGCCAAGTGCTCAAAATGGCACTTACTAAAAATAGCATATGCCAAAAATACAAATGCTATCAAAAACAAGAAGCTCAACCTCGTCCCCTAACCAACTCCAATAGCCAACTCCAGATGGCCTACAGGAACCCGGGAATAGGCTAACAGGAAGCACAACTGACTAGGTGTGAGAAGGGGACATTACAATTGTACACTCGCACAACCTTCCGAATCAGCAAGAATCGCTGCTCTGATACCACTGTCAAGTCCCTTGCCAAAATGTGCTCAAATTTTTTCCAATTTCCTTGTTATGCAATGAGTAGGTTTTGGAGATGTTTTTTGAATGTTCTCTGATTTTGCTTATTACATTAAAATGAAGTGCACTTCTTTCAACATGTTGTATATACAAACTGAAATTGACTGTAGCAAATGGAATACATATATTCTTATACAAATAAAATTAAAAACTGAGATAATTTGCCATATTATAATTGATGTACATTAAAGTCTATGACGGAGGCAGATTACAAATTGATCATAGATCTAGAAACATTGCAGACCTGGGAATAGCATGAGAAAACAATTCTAAAAGTAATCATCTTTTGTCTAATACTGTCAACTCAATCTTTGAAGTGCCCAAACGCTTGTAGAAATCCCCAAAACCACAAATACAGCAGGGAGACTCTGATTTTTATCATCACATACAGCTGGGAACTCTGATTTTGTTCCAGCTGGCTAAGGATTTGTTTTGTATAGATGATTTATAATTAAAACCCTAGGGTTTTAGAAATCTTTTCAATCAATTGAAGGAAGAAAAACATCAAGGTTTTACAGCTGTACTTGTTTCTAATTTTTGTGCTTATCTCTGCATCATCTATTGCTGGTTTCATCAAGTTTCAAGTTAAGGTTTTTTTATCTTGAAAATCACATGCTTAGGATTTCAGTACTTTTCTGGGCTTTCCAAATGTTTCTTTCAGTAAGTGTTTCCTGTGGTTTGTGATGAGTTTCCAAGGATTGTATAAGAGGCCGTTCAGCATTGCATCCTGATTTGGTATTCTTTTCCAGCTTGGTTAGAGCTGCAGTCATATGTTTTCCCCAAATAACCATTTTCTATGGGGTTGTAACCATCACAGGAGCAGTCTAGGGTTCGCAGCACTAGAATTTTGAAAGATTCTGTGACAGCATCAGATTACGTCCCCAAGATTGGGTGGTGAAGTAATTGATGGTTTGGTTGTTAAAATTTCAAATTTCTTAAAAAGTCCTGACATGTTTTGGACCAAAAGAGCTACGTCGGTAAAATCATTGAGCATCGGAATGCTTTTATGTGTGTTTCTGTATTGATTCTATTTTTATTGTATAATTTACATTATCAACAATTCAGGTCTGAGTTATCCTTATATGTGCATCAGAGTCGAAAGATATATGGAAGCAGCTTCAGTGGCCTTTTTTAAGTACGCTGCCCTATTCTAGAACCAATTTTGTCAAACAGTTTGCATTCATTCCTTGAAAGGTAGCTTATTGAAATATTTGAAGAGGTTCTGTTTTGTATGTCAACTACTGTTTCGAAAACTCAGATTTGCTTTGTAATGCTTAAACAGAGAATAAGAATTGCAAGCAAAAGAACAATTACATTCTTCACAAGCTATGACATCCTCCAACTTGCTCAGTAAACATTCTATTTCAGAATAAGAGATGAATTTCTGTCCTTGTAAACTTGCAGCATCATGACAGAAAGGTTTTTACACTTTCACTGTACACCTCCGTGCAAGGATTGCAACTATAATTTTGAATCAGATTATAATACAAGCTAAAAGAATTTATAACAACATCATTGATGGCTTATGCTATGTCCAACTTGAAGCCACGTCCAAGGAAATAGCAACCAAACATCGTATTGAACTCGGTCAGAAGGTGGGGGTGTGGGTTTTTTATTTTTGTGAGGTCCAATGTCGAGTATTGGTGGAGAGGCCTCGAAGGCACCTCCCGCCATGGATTTTCGTGCTGCGGTGGATTCAAAATCCCCATCCCAGAGTATGAAGACTTTTAATAATAATCTTTTTTCTTCAGGTTAGGGGTCTGGTAGTGCTGGTGGCTCTCAGATTACGAAGATTAATGGTTGTCTGGAGAGATGCAGTGAGAGGCCAAGGTTGGTTATTCCTCCGGAGATGATGGCTGAAGATGTTGAATACTTTTCAAAACACTCGCTATATTGCAAGTTTTTGGGGATGAGGGTTTCTTTGCAGTTTTTGGAAAACTGGGTGCAGAGGACTTGGGCACCAGAAGGGGAAATAGAGATTATGCTGCTGGCAAACAATTACTTCATGGTTACTTTCAACTGTATGGAGGATTGCAATTGGGTTTTTGAAGGAGGCTCGTATTTTTACAACCAGGTGGGGTGGTTCATCAAACCTTGGCATGCGGGGTTTAACCTTTCAGAGGAGCTCCCAAATAGGGTTCCAATGTGGGTTCGTTTATCGCGTTTTCCGGTGGATGTTGTCGGGAGGATGTGTTGCGGATGCTTGCCTCATTGCTTGGGAAGCCTTTGGGATCTTCAACGCAAACCCTGGGGAGAAAAGTAATGACTTTTGCTCATATCTGTGTTGAAATTGATCTTAGTAAACCTTTGTCAAAGGCTATAGATATGTGTGTGGGCTCTTATTCTTGGGTTTAGCAGTTGGATTATGAGACTTTACCATTTCGGTGTTTGTGTCATGAGTATGGTCATTTATAGCGCAAGTGCCCTAGATATAAACCGGTGGTGCGCCAACCTCAGCAATCGGCCCATAACCTAGATGGGGTTGATAAAAGAAAAGTTGCTATGTTGGACGAGGTAGTGGGTGCTAATGGTTTTGTCTCAATTAAGACAAAGAACAGGAATCGAGGGCAAAAGAGGTCCTTGTAGGAGAGACAGGGGGAGGATACCTTTAACAAATTCGAAGCCTTGGATGACCTTAGCCAACAAGAAGTGAATCCGAGGTTAATCCCTTTGGATCAAGGTGCATCAAGGGTGGTTCTGGAAAACATGATTGGGGACTCTACCCAGGCTCTGCAAGTGGTTGGAAGCCAGCAAATGGAGATGGATCAGCCAGTAGTGGTCTAGTTGGGACCCACTTCTGGTATGGAAGTGAATTTGGGTGGGGGGGAGGGTTCTCCGGCAACTCAGAAATTGGAACCTGTTGGGGTCCAAAGTAATAAGACCTCCGTACACCTGGGTCTTCATCAGAAAGATATTAAGAAAGGTGCTTCAGAGAAGAATTCGAAGGTTGGCAGAAAGAAGGATTTGGATAAGATCAAATTGATGGGGGAGAATTTGGTTGAGTCAGGGTCAGTAAAGACTCTGGATTCTCACTTTTCCAATCCTTCGAAATGATTGTGCTATCATGGAATGTGAGAGGCTTCAACAGTGGCCCTAGACAAAAAGTTGTTTGGGAATTGATTAGGAGTCATTCACCTAATGTCCTATTCTTCCAGGAAACTAAACTTTCTGTGGAAGGTATGATGGGTGTGGTGCTGAAGCTGTGGGGGTGAGGCGAGTGTCAGTGTATTGGGGTAGCTGGCTCCTCTGGAGAGGTGACCTGCCTTTGGAACCCCTTGAGGATTCATCCTATTTGGTGGGTTGCTTCTAGATCTTCTTTGTCCAGGCTGGCCTCTAGTCTTGAGACTGGGGAATATATCTTGTTTACTAACATTTATGCCCCCACTGATCTTCAGGTTAAGCAAAATTTATGGTCTCACATTTCTTTTATGCATGGGCTATTCCCTTTTCATCCCTGGATTATGGTGGGAGATTTCAATGCCATTTTAGAGTTGTGTGAGAAGAAGGGTGGTGTTATGCGTTTGGAACCTTCTTCTTTCCTTCTTCGGGATAGTATATCTTCATTACATCTTGTTGACATTAAGCTTGGTAATGGTTTGTTCACTTGGAACAACAGGAGGGTAGGGGAGTATTGGATTGCGGAGAGGTTGGATTGCTTTCTGGTTTCTAGTTTTTGGGTTGGTGGGGGTGGTCCACATGTTCATAGATTCTTGACTGGAGAGGGTCACACCATTGGCCCATAAAGTTGGAGTCTTCTTCTACTCAGGTCGCTCGCACTCCTTCATTCAAATTCCATCTTATGTGGTTGCGGGATCCTTCTTTGCAGGATCATGTTGCGGGGTGGTGGAGGAAAGGGAAGCCAACGTTTGGCACTACTATGTACACTTTTGCCAAGAAGCTGCAATTTGTTAAGGTTTAGCTTAAATGGTGGAATCGCCAGTGTTTCGGGAATATTTTTCATGCTAAGAAAGTTGCTCAAATAGTGTTGAATGACATTACCAGGGAAATAAGAGAGCATGGTTTGTCTGAAGCCTTGCTTAGGGAGGAAGACAGGGTTGTTAAGGATTTAGAGGAATGGGAGCTTAGAGAGGAAATCTATTGGAACAAAGAGCTCGTATTGATTGGCTTCAAGCAGGGTACAAGAATACTGCGTTCTTCTTCAATTCAGTGAAAGCAAGAAGACATGGCAATTCTATTCCTATTCTGGTCAATGATAGAGTTGAGCAGTGTTTATCCTTGCAGGAGATCTCTAGGGAGGCTTTACAGTATTTTTGGTCCCTCTTTAGCGAGGATACTCAGGGGGAATCGGAAGAGGAGAATCAGGTTCTTGTTTGTATTCCTTCTCTAGTTACTAGGGAGATGAATGAGCAGCTTATGGGTCCTATTTGGTTGGAAGAACTTGAGAGGATTGTTTTTCTCATGAGGAAAGGAAAAGCCCTTGGTCAGGATGGGTTCCCAGTTGAGTTCTTTGAAGATTTCTAGGATATTATCAAATTGGACTTATTGGAGGTGGTCCAAGAGGCTCAAAGGAATAAGCAGATGCTTCGTGCTTTGAATGCAACTTTCATTGCACTAATCCCCAAGTGTGATGGGGCTGACTGAATAGGCCAGTTCCGCCATATCTCTCTCTGTAATGTGATCTATAAGATCATTTCTAAGTTGATAGCGGAGAGGTTGAAGAATTGGCTTGGGGATGTCATCTCAGAGGAGCAGAGTGGGTTTGTGGAAGGTCGCCAAATCCTGGATGGTGTGGTCATTGCTACTGAGGTCATTCATTCTATGGTGGCTTCCAAGGAAAAAGCTATGTTTATTAAGTTGGATATGGCTAAGGCTTGTGATAGAGTCCGTTGGTCCTTTCTTTAAAAGATCCTTAGGGCCTTTGGCTTTGCTAATGAATGGATTCAATGGGTAATGAGTTGTGTTACGTTTGGTGCTTCTAGGGGTCTTTGCCAGGGGGACCCCTCTCCCCGTACTTATTCATTCTTCTGGCTAAGGGTCTGGGTATTATCCAAGGTTGGAATTGGGGAAATGACCTACATCCTCGATCCCATTTGCAGTTTGTTGATGACACAACCCTGATGGGACTAGCTCAGATTAGAGAAGCTTCGAATCTGTGCAAAGTTTTGGATGTTAATCTTGTCGCTTCGGGCCAGTTGATCAAGGCGGATAAATCTTCCATTCTCTTCTTCAACACACTTGGAAATATTCAGAGGAGGATTGCTCATATCCTGAGATTCCAGGTCGGTTCTCTTCCCTCGACTTACTTGGGTATTCCTATCTCTATTGGTAACCCTCCAAGGGATTCGTGGTAGGGTATCTTGGACAAATTTCGCATGAAGGTTGAACATTGGATGCACAAATGATTATCCTTTGCTGGGAGGGTTCAACTGATCTAGTCGATGGTTCAGACTTTTCCGATTTATCGGTGTATGCTCCAAGTGGCCCCTAAGTGGTTCCTGAAGGGTTTGGATTCTCTGGCAAGACAATTCTTATGGGTAGGCAACCTGTCCTCCTACAAATGGTGTCTTGTCAATTGGGACTTGGTGTGTAGCCCGAAGCAATCGGGTGGGCTCGGCTTAAGGTAGTCTGGGAGGCTTTGGTGACTATATTGTACTGGAGGTGGTGTGTTGAACAGGATCAAAGTTGGGCTAGGATTTTGGCCTACAAATACATGTAGAGGATCCTGAAGGAGGAAATCCCAAGATATCCGCTTGAGGGAAAAGGTTCTTCGATTTGGAGTACTCTCAAGAAAGGGGCTTCTCTTATAAAGGAAGGATTTTTTTGGATATGTAAGAGGGGGAAGAGGTGCTTTTCTGGTTCGACTCTTGGGATGGGTATCCCCCATCCTTGATCACCTTGGGAATCTTTGCCAGAGGTTCCTAGAGGTTGGGTGGTCTAGGGTGGACGACTTTAAAACTGTTTATAGGTGTGGGCATTTGGAGTTGGAGCGGTGGAAGGCTCCTAATGAATGGCCGATTGTTGGTATGGATGAAGAGTGTGTTGAGCTATATGGCATTTTGCAAGTAGACACTGTAGCTCCCTTAAGGGTAGGGATAGACTTGCTTGGTCCCCGAATCCTAAGGGCATTTTCACTGTGGCTAGTGGTTACCAGGAGTTGTTGTCTCGAAGATTGGAGGGGAGGGAGGTACTTTGGTGGAAACATGTGTGGAATAATTTTCCTTGGCCAAAGTGTAACTATTTCGCTTGGACTCTGGCTTTGAATAGATGTCTAACTTGGGACAACATTTGTAAGCGGGGATTCCTTGGGCCTTCCATCTGTGTTTTGTGTGGTAATGGGGAGGAGGATTCCTCACACCTGTTCTTTAGATGCCCTTTCTCGCTGCTAATTTGGCATTACTAGTGGGGGGTGTGGAAGCATCCTTGTGTTCACATGGATTCTTTGGTGGAGTTTTGGAGCAGTTTGGGCAGGCCTCCTATCTTGTCCTCTTTTCTCCAGACTATCTGGCATATTGGGCCCATTTTCATACTATGGCAGATCTGGCTGGAGAGGAATAGGAGGATCTTTAGGGAGGTCAGATTGTGAGTTCAACAAGTGTGGAATAGAATCATTGGTATGATTCGGGAGACGGTGGAAGGTAAATGTGCAGTGAATTTTCCTCTGGATAGAGGGGAGGTTGATATTGTGAGTAGGTTGGGTTTGCAGGAGATGTCACTCGCCTCACGCCTCAGCGTGTGTCAGGAGAGGTAGACGTGCTATGAAGAAGGTTCAAAGGATGGGAAGGTGGATACCCCCTCAGGATGAGTCCATCAAAATTAACACCGATGGCTCCTCTAGGGGTAATCTGGGCCTTACTAGGATTGGCAATGTTGGTAGGGATAGTAGGGGGGAGGTGGTTTTCTTCTTCTCGGTGCATAAAGGGCGATAGTCTAATAACTTTATGGAGGGATTAACAATTTTCTAATCCTTGGAGCGGGCCTTGGAGTTGGGGTGGCAGAAGGTTATCTGCGAATCGAATTCGCAAATTATTGTTACCTTGTTGATTGAGCAGGAGGTGAGTGGGGTTCATTGGCAGTTGGCAGGGATCGTTCACCAAATTCTTGAAATTAGTTCTATGATGGAGAAGGTTTATTTCATCCACATTCCTCGTGAATGGAATAGAGCAGTTGATTGTTTGGCTAAGTGGGCCTCGGAACATGATGATGATTGGAAAGTTGAAGGTTGGGAGTAACTCTCCGCGGATTACTGTTAGGACTTGCATAAGATATTTGTTGAGGATATGGATAGTTACGAAGCCGACTAATCTTGGGTTGGGCTTGTTTCCCCCTTGGGGCCTTGAGACTCTGGTTCTCTCTTGGGTTGGGCTTGTGGTTCCCTCATGGGGCTTTGAGGCTCTGGTTCTCTTTTGTAATTCTTGTTTCTGTTCTTCAATAAAGTTTTTACCCCTTTATTCAAAAAAAAAACTTAGCCAGAAGGTAATGAGTTGAACCAAAGGAAAGGGGCCGTGCCACAAAGAGAACCTTCAAAATCATTAGTTCATACAGTAAAAACATTTAGTAACAAGATTAGAAGTTGCTGCCAAAGTTATAATTCTTAGATTGAATAAATCGGTGCCAAAGAACTAGCTTGTAGCAATGAGAGTATATCTTTTGTATCTGGAAAGGGTGATGAAACAACCAGCAATTCGTCTATATTTTGTAGCTCACGATTAGGTCAATATTATTCATGCCTAAGAGACCTAGTCATGTCAAAAAGAGTCCCACAACTAAGGAAGAGGCTTTTGTTGGAGTCAGAAGCTGCACCATAACTCACAGCAATATGGATGACTGAAGGTTGTGCAGAAATATTAAATCCGCCTCAAGGAAAACTTCACACAAATACCATAAGTCGCATCCAATAGAAGAATGGAATATATTAATAAATTGAGGCCATAAGAGGTCCCGAGCTAAACTTTGAACACCTGTGCCAAAAATTATTTCTCTTGCAAAATATATATGAAGTTGTCCTCCTGTGAAATCTCTACGTCCCTATTATTCATTCAATTAAAATGTTGCCCAACATAAGGAATCTCATGCCAAAGGTAAAGAAGAAGTGATTTTGCTTCTGAGTTTAAGTTGCCCAATTCATCTACCGTTACTTGCAATCTATGGTTATGATATAATGAAGTTCTAATTTTAGATCTTATTTTTATTATCTTTTATTTTTGCATTTTATTTATTTTTAATATAATTTGTAATAAAAAAAAACTACTAATTATTAATATAATAATTGTTATCTGAATAAGATAATAGAATATAATTATTAGGTTTTCATAAAGATATGTCTAAGACGTAGTATGAATGAATGAAAGAAAGATTTTAATGACGTTCACAAGACTAAACAGTTTATGGATCAAGACAAACATTCTTAAATTATCTTTAGATTCTGTTTGTTGTCAAATCTCCTAATATTCATTTTGACAAGAAGGTTGACCATCCAATTCATCCTATCTTCCTTAAATAATTGGTGCATATTGTCAACCTTTAAGCCATTTTCGTATTGAGTGCAAATATCTGCATAAGTTGTGCATTTCATGATGAAGTGTCATTTTGTACGCTTATTGCAAAAAATGCAAATTATTTCCTCCCAAGTTTCCTTGGGTTTACTCCATCTACCAGTCTTGTGCTTAAGATGATGCGAGCCTATTCTCAATTGTACAACTAATGGCATCGTTGTTCATCCAATTGTTGTTATGCTCCATCTGCATTTTCTTCCTACGATCTAGCATCTCTTCCACAACCATTTTAGTTTTCAAGCTTCTTTAAATAACTTATCAGTGGGGTTATTGTCAATGCTTCCAAGGAAAAGTTCTTGCTTCAGCTAAAAGAATTTCATATGGGACTATGCTTTTAATCTTGAGATTGCTTTTTATTAGATGTTTTTGAATGAATGAATGAATGCTTTTAATAATGTCCACGAGGCCAAACAGCGTATAGGAATACTTTATTTTATGTCCATATTTTCATCAAACTTGAATATGCATTCACCATATTGAACTGAGTTATTCCCTTAAACTTGGGGTTGAAACAAAGATTATAATAGTGAGACTTACGTAAAATAACAATCAACGAATATATATAAACTAGCATTTGTACCAAATCAAGGTGCATTGGTTATGATGTAAAGTATACTTTGGATAACATATGAGAGATACAAAATTATATAATAGAAAAATTGTATTAATTAGTGATAATTATTTGTGATACAAATTAATTGGTTTTAAAATATAAAAATCTAAATAAGAATGCATGCAAATATTAATATCTAAATATGAACATAAGCAAATTTATTTGAAAATATAAATTAATATTATTAGTATCTTCAATCAAACAATTTTTTTTTAATAAAATAAGATATTTGTTAGAAACTATAATTTAAATATTATTAACATTTATTATTAGACTATTTTTTTCATTTTTATAAATTAATATAAAAATTTATATACCTAGGAGAATCTTTTTAAGTAAAATCATTTCACAAAATTTAACAATTGATAATGCAATAATAAATATTATTGGTTTTAAAATATAAAAATCTAAATAAGAATGCATGTAAATATTAATATCTAAATATGAATGTAAGGTAAGTGCACAAAGATGGTGGTCAAAAAAGGGGTATAAGTGGACACTTTTTTTTTGCTGAAATCAGGTGAACCTAAACTTGAAGGCAAAATTTGAAAGTTATCCACTCAAGATATGAAGATAATGAAAGAACAAATATTGTAGTACTCTGAATCTAGTTTCCAAACTACTAAACTTTTTCAAAATTGGATAAGATTAAAGGGGTCAAATCTGTGAGAACTATGGAGACATTGGTAAAAGAAATTCAATAATAATATGTTATTGTTGTTCAAATTTTAAAAAAATTATATGGTTAGAAAACTCGGAAGATGGGTGAAAACATGGTGGAAATTTTAGAAATACCCACTTGATGAAGTGTAAACCTGATGATGACAAAGTCGAGAAACCAAGTTGATAAAATAAAACACGTCAAAAAAGAGGGAAATGAAGGGAAACCAAACATCCAAACCGTAGCTTTGTCATCCAGGCCTATTTCCAAGCCTAAACAGTCAAAAGCACGTACGGGTTACTTATAGTATAAAAAGCACGTACGAGATACTTATGGTGTAAGAAGTGCGTACGCTCTATCTTAACTATAAAAAGCGCGTCCGCGTTATTTTTACTATAAAAAGCATGTATGTTCTATTTTTACTATAAAAAGCACGTATGTTCTATTTTTACTATAAATAGTGCGTACGTGCTTTTTATGTTTAAATTTTGGGAGTGTATAGTATGATATTGTATATATAATGTGTATATACATATAATATATAATTTATATATAACATAAAAATATATAATATATAATATTTATATATATGTATATATAATGTACTAAGTATATATATATACACACACATATGGGTGTATGTATGTGTATTGTCTACCACTCTCCCCCTCTCAAGCATGTACAAGGTGCCTCTCTCTCTCTCTCTCCAATATATCTTTTCTTTGTTTGCATATAGATGAGGTAATAAGAAGATTGACAAGGTGGTCGGTTTTTGTTTTTTTATAAAGAAGATAGGATATAAAGTAGAACGTTTGAAGAAGATGAACGTATTGGTTGGATAATCTTTATGGGTTGTATGGTGTACTAAGGGGTCATATGGTGTCTTATGACCCCTTAGGACTCCATATGATCCCTTAGGTGTTATGGGTCATATGGTGTCCTAAGGGGTCATGTGGTGTTTTGTGATCCCTTAGGACACCATATGACCCCTTAGGAGTCCATATGGTGTCATATGGTGTTCTATGACCCCTTAGGACAACATATGATCCCTTAGGTGTCATTAGAGGTCATATTGTTTCCTAAGAGGTCATATGGTGTCTTATGACCCCGTAGGACACCATATGACCCCTTAAGACACCATACGACCCATAACTACACCATATGGTGTCCTAAGGGGTCATAGGATGCCATATGATCCCTTAGGACACCATATGGTGTTCTATGACCCCTTGGGACACTATTTGGTGTCATTATAGGTCCTATGGTGTGCTAAGGGATCATATAGTGTCCTATGACCCCTTAGATATTGTTAGGGGTTATATTGTGATCTAAGGGTCATATGGTGTCCTATGACCCCTTAAGGCACCATATGGTGTCATTATGTGTCTTATGGTGTCCTATGACCCCCAGGACACCTTATGACCCCTTAGGACACCATATGGTGTTGTTAGGGGTCATATGGTCTCCTACGACCCCTTAGGACTCCATATGGTGTCGTTATGGGTTGTATGGTGTCCTAAGAGGTCATATAGTGTTCTATGACCCCTTAGGACACCATTTGGTTTCATTATTGGATAACGACACATAAGAGGGCATATGGTGTGCTAAGGGGTCATATGGTGTCCTATGACCCCTTAGGACTCCATATGCCCTCTTATGTGTCGTTATGGGTCATATGATATCCTAAGGAGTCATATGGTGTCCTATGACCCCTTAGGACACATGCATGGATTCCTAGGATACCATATGACCCCTAAGAATACCATATGACATGAAAAAACACAAAATGGTGTCCTCCAAGTTCGAGTTCTCCTACGACCCCTTAGGACACCACTTGACCTCTTAGGAATCCATATGGTGTCGTTATGGGTCGTATGGTGTCCTAAGAGGTCATATAGTGTTCTATAACCCCTTAGGACACCATTTGGTGTCATTATGGGTCGTATGGTGTGCTAAGGGGTCATATGATATCCTATGACCCCGTAGGACTCCATATGACCTCTTATGTGTCATTATAGGTCATATGGTGTCCTATGACGCCTTAGGACACATGCATAGATCCCTAGGATGCCATATGACCCTAGAGAGGGAGAGAGGGGTAGGAGAGGGAGAGACAAGAGATAAATGAGAGAGAGATAGAGATAGAGAAAGGGAAAGGGCGGGGGGGAGAGAGAGGGAGAGATGGCAAAGAGAGAGAGAGAGAGAGAGAGAGAGAGAGAGAGAGAGAGAGAGAGAGAGAGAGAGAGAGAGAGAGATGGAAGGAGAGTACAAGAGACTAGAGAAAGAGAGGTGCAAAGAGAGGGAGAGAGTGAGAAAGAGAGGTAATGAGAAAGGGAGAGAGGGAGGGGGAGGAGAGAGGGAGAGAGAGATACACCTAAGAGAAGGAGAGAGTGAGATACAGAGAAAGAGGATGAGATGGAGAGACTTCAGAGAGAGAGAGAGAGAAGTGAAAAATAGAAATGGAGGGGGGAAGGTAGGGAGAGAGTGGGAAAGAGATACACTTGACAAAGGAAGAGAGAGAGAGAGAGAGAGAGAGAGAGAGAGAGAGATACTTGAGAGAAAGAGAAATGGAGTGAGGGGGAGAGAGAGAGAGTTAGAGGGAAAGAAATACTTGACAAAGGAAGAGAAAGGGAAGGGGAGGGAGAGGGATAGAATGAGAGAGAGAGACACTAAAGAGGGGGAGAGAGTGAGAGATATTTGAGAGAGGGAGAGAAAGGGAAGGGGAGGGAGAGGGAGAGGGATAGAATGAGAGAGACACTGAAGAGAGGGGGAGAGAGTGAGAGAGGGAGAGAAAGAGAGGGATAGATGAAAGAGAGAAAGAGGGTGAGGGAGATGAGAAAGAGAGGGAAGAAAGTAGAGAGGGAGATGTGTAAGAGAAAAAAAGGTAGGGGTTAAGGAAGAGAGGGGGGATGTAGGGAATAGATGAGAGAGATAATGTTGATATAAGCATGCTGATTACTGAAATTTGATTAAGTCTGAAATTTATAAGAATACTCAAAAAACTAGAATCTGCATTATAACTCTTAGAGATTTGGAACCACTCTCAAACATCCTGACAATATATACATAAAATATAACTTAAAGTATTATGTATATATCCTACCGAAAAACCTAATTGAATGCTAAATGAATTGCATTTTATTGACAGACAAACGCGTACGCGGTTTAGAAACTAAAAACCTCGTATGCGGCTTTAGTTTTTAAACCGCGTGCGGGGTTCTTAGTTTCTAAACCGCGTATGCGGTTAGTATAATTTAAACCCCGTACGTAGTTTAGCTTTGGTTAGGATCGGCAAAACGAGCCTAAACGTGTACGGGGTTCTTTAAATTTGAAATACCTCGTGCGCGTTTTGTTGTTTTTCATATTTTTTTTGGGTGTGTCCACTTTTTTGACCACCATCTTTATGCACTTACCCTGACATAAGCAAATTTATTTAAATTAATATTATTGGCATCTTCAATCAATCAATTTTTTTAATAAAATAAGATATTTCTCAGAAATTATACAGTTAAAAGTATTATTATATTATCTTATATTTTTTTTATTATTATACTAATATTATTTTTTATAATATTATAATTATGATATTAATTTATTTTTCTTGTACTTTCTTTATTTAATACATATAACAAATAATATATTATATTTATTATTGTTATATTATTTATTAATATTATTATATTTTTTATTATTATTTTATCGTTTATTACAATTATTTCTACTATGCTATCACATGATATTATTTCAAAGAGACTTGCAATAAATCCAATAACCTCACAAACTTTTTAACAAAATGTAACTTTAGAAATTTGAAATACTTATTGCATCTTAGATTGAAACCTCCCACAAACTTGATTCACACAGCACAATGATGATGAATTCTGACATGAATCTAGCCCCAAAGATGAATGTCTTTCTGCAAGGGTTTCCATCATTAGATTTCTTGAAGGGAAAGGGAAAAATCAAAATCTCCCGTTTTCAATACCTCAAAAAGTTTCTGGAATTTTCAACTTTTAACATAAAGGAGATAATAAAGTGATTTTTTTTAATTCTTCATTGACATAAAATGTTACTTTAATTCTCATTAAATTTCTTTATTTTTAGACAACTTACACAATTTTCTTTGTGCTGATACCTGTTGTTCTATGTTGGTCGGCGACACAGGCAGAATATATGCGGAAAAATGCAGTGAAACACGGCTTCAAGATGCAGGAGATTGCTTTGCAGAGGCAAAATGTTGGCATGATGCAGCAGCTGCATATGCTAGAGCTAATTGTGTTTCCAAATGTCTAAATGCCTGCATAAAGGGAAAATTATTTGAGACTGGTTTAGAATTTATTGAAGTCTTGAAAAAGGAAAACTGCACATCAAACTGTGGAAGATGTGAGGCTTGTGAAGGTGTGAAAATTAAAACTGAGTATCTTAAAATGTGTGCAACGCATTTTCATCAGAAAAAGGATACAAAGTCTATGATGAAATTTGTGAAGGCCTTTCCTACAATGGACTTAATTAGATCTTTTCTTTGGAGGAAAGATTACTTTGATGAGCTTCTCGGAATTGAAGAGACAAATGGGAACTTCATACAGGCTGCAGAAGTGGCAGAGATGAAAGGTGATTTGTTATGTGAGGCTGTCATGCTAGAAAGAGCAGAAGAATATGAAAAAGCATTTAAATCAATTCTACAGCATGTGCAGTTAAATTCTTTGTGGGCAATGGGAAATAGAGGGTGGCCGCTGCAGCACATTACTGAAAATAATAAACATGTAGAGAGAATAAAACAAATAGCTGAGCAAAACCTAGTTCATGTACCTAAGACCCTTGAAACCCTTAATTTTGAGGCATCAATTCTTCTAAGTCAGTCTCAAAGTCTCTCTAAGTTAACAGAACAAATGATCCTTGCAAAGCAGATTGGAAATGTCAACTTCGAAGTCCTTTCTCTTCGTAAAGTACTTGATGTGCATCTTCATTCTGATACCAAAACATTTCAGCATGACCAAGGGAGGAGTTTCCTGAAGAGTGATGATAATTACAAAGTGCTGCTAGAGAATACGGTCTCTTCGACAGCAATGGTATTTCTTTGGAATACATGGAAGGAGAAACTGTTATCCTCAGTAGATTCACTTTCAAAACTAGAAAAGCGCCGGGAAAGAGAAGAAGATAAAATCTATATTGAATTTGCTTTGGAATATTTTGGCACCAGAGTGAGCAGAAATAATAGATTCTGCACTGTGTTTAACAGTGAAGCCTTCTGGCTTAAGGGTAGGAGGGATGAATTGTCGCAGAGACGAGGAAATTGTGCACAGATTACTATCCAGAACTTTTCTATGCATGCAAAAGAGTTTCTTCTGATGGAATTGTTTTCTGTTGGAGACGAGGTTGTAAAAAAACTGCAAGAGATCTATCTTTCTTATAAAAATCAGCCTTATGCCCTTACTGTTGAAGGCACTCTGATACTTCAAATTTATCAAGTTTCAAATGCTTTGGAAGATAAGCTGTTGGCTAGGTTTGGACAGGTGACAAGGTTGATCAGGATCGAATTCCTGAAAGAGCGTTTCTTCAAGGTCTTTTTCCCATTAAATACACAGTATGAAAACATGAAGGAATTCATGTCTTTGCGGGAGAATCCAACAAGCAGTTTGATTCTCAAAGACATAACTGTAAATATAATAAACAATATAGTTATTGGCATAACTCTTGGGCAGGTTGGAAGATTACAATTATTGCTCCCCTTTTTGTCTAGGGAACTGGTGAAAGACCACGGTAAGAAAATTATTGAGAATCTCCATGACAATTGCTGGAATAATGAACTGCTCTGGCTTCATATGGAAACTCTTACAGGGGACACTTTAAAGGATGAAAGGGTCAATCTGATAAAAAGCTTTCAAACAGCTTTAACCAGTACTTTCCAGGAATGGGGGAACCAAATTGATTACATTTCTCCAAATGTTTTTCTTTCTCTACTGGAAAAGCTGTTCTTCTTTTCATCATCATGTGAATATCTCTCTGGAGGCTTATTTTTGCCAAGGTCTTTCTTCGTAGAGTTTATAACTGGGGGACAAGGGAACCCCTCTTGTGATTGGTTTTGTCAATCAAAATCTCTACCTAGATGCCGGGGAAGGCTTGAAAGTTTCTATCGTCCGATTTATAATATAATTTGTCAGCTATTAGTATCTTACAGAGCTGCAACATTTACATGGATACAAACTTTCAAGATTGACAGTCAGACTTATTTTCCAGAGTTGGCAATGCGTTTGATCATTATGCTTTGTTTAATAGGTGTCAACAGCATAGGTTTATTTCAAAATGCTATGCATGTGCTGTCGACCATCTTCCAAGATAAGCATATCAGAATGAGTCTGACTCCTAACTTTGGAGGAAAGCTGCTTCAACTTTTACAACAGTACAAACCAAACAGAGATACTTTTTTTATCTGCTTCTCCCAGTTAATGAGACAAATTGATAACCCTTTGGTGATGATTGATTTAGATAAAAGTCCCGAGCTTGAAAGTAATCCTCCAGATCTCATTATTATTGGGCCAGAGAGCATAAAATGTAAGGAAATTCTCCTTCAATCCGTGTTTCAGGATAAAGGTGACGTGATTGCTTCAAAGGAAAGTGAGGGGGACATGAAGAGTAAAGAGCTTCTGATACACAGCGAAAAGAGCATGCAGCCATCAAATAGTGGTAGTTTTGAAACTAATACAAAACATATTTCTGAATCTTTTAATGCTGAAGAGAATGTTTGTGGCAATGCCGAGTCTCTCAGAGATGAACAAGAGAAGGGGAATACTCTCTGCACACCCCTATTAGACTCCGGTGACATTGATCAACAGAAAAAGATTGATCCTTCAGGAGTTGATTTCAATTTTAGAGATAAGAATGTCCAGTTTTCATTACTTGAAGACATCAAACCATCTTACAAGTTTGAAGTTGATGGTCAGTCTCTACCTTGGTTTGTCCAATGGAGGATGAAAAGGTGGCTTTCTTGTGCTAGGCGTCGTCTTGAAGAGACACTATCTATCAAGGACAAATATATCAGGGAAGCTTGCGAAGTCTTCAAAGGGAACGCAAATTCTTCTTATACAGAGATTTTTATTTCAAAAGCTTGCCCTCTCAAGGTATAAAAAGCACAGGGTCATGCATGTGAATTATAATAATCCTCGTGATATATTATAACTACACTTTTTTTTCTTCTTTTAGCTAGGTATTCCCAAAGAGGGCAAAAGCTAAACTATAACAAGCTCTGATAATTTGAATGCAGGCCGAGGTCGACGAGCTCTTGGATCTGATAGAGACCACAATACCAAAGGTAAAACAAGGCAAAGTTCGACCTGACGAAGAAAATGATGTCTTAGATGAAATGCATGACATACATGAAGAATTGTCAAATTCATCTGAACTCCTTAAGCCAAGGTCAGTTGGCAATCTTGTAAGATATGCTCTATCTGCACCAGATCATAAAAAGATTTTAAATTTCAGGCAAAATAAAAGAAGCAGAAGCTACATTCTTTGGAGAAGCATAATGCAAAATAGGAGAAGCCGAAGCTAATTAGTTTGTAAAAGCATACTTTGATTTCTCAGTTATTTGGTCTGAAGAAGTGCCCCCCGTTTTTTAAATTGCAGGCATAAGAAGCATGAAGAGTATGACATTGAATGGCTAGAGAAAGATGCCATAGGTCATACTTCTATCAAATTACAGGAATGCAGGGACAGATTGAAAAGATTTAAGTCCGTATTTGAGGATGACACCCACATTGTCACTGAGTGCATGCAAACAGCCCAATCCAAATATAAGCAGAAGAAGAAGAACAAGCAAAAGAGAAACAAGGGTGGCAGAAAGATGAAGTAAAATGTACAAGATTTGTGGGTATGTATAGGACTAATCTGTGTATGTATTTATTACATTGCATGGTTTAAAGTGCCATTGAATTAATGATATTCTGTTGTTCAAGATTCCGCTGTTCTTTTTTTGATAATATATTTTAGTAGAACGAACTTTGGTAAACTCACGCGAACCCTTTGGTTAGCAAAACTAAGATGTCTGGTTCATCTACGTCGAAGGGATGATACATATTTAAATAGAACACACAAATGTATAGGTAGGTGTTTTCAAGATGTTCAACATATTTTATATAGATTTTTAAAAGATACATGAGAATATTATCTATAATTATCAGATATCAAATATTAATTGAATTTTCAACATAATTTTAAAATTGGTATTATATAATTAGATAAGTATATTTTTATTATTATAAGATTATTAAAATATGATGTATTCCTCTCACAATTATATCTACATTTTAAATATACTTAGCATGGTTTCTTTCCAAAGATCTCAAATATGATCCACCTCCTCATACAATGAGAAGACAAGCAAACACCTCAATTGCTCCACCTTGCTCCTTAAGCTGCAATCACATGCAAGCACATCGTCTGGGAAAAGATTAGCCACTTTGTATAACACGAGCTACCTCCTCTTGGCATGCATGGCATAATGTTGCAAGGTCCAACAATGGTAGAATTTTTGCCTTGATAAAACACATCACTAGTTATGAGATTGGATTATTTGAATCCAATGTATTATATAAATCATAATAAAATAATAGCTATAAGCATATTTTTATAGAATAATATCTATTATATAGATATAATTTTATATATTTTTAAAGATTACATATATTTGTATACTTATATATTTAGAGAAGATTATATTTAAAGAATGTATATAATTTATATGAGTAATGTGTATATATTAATATTAGTGGTAATATATATAATAGTAATACATATTATATATGTTTTTTGATAGAGATTTTTATACCATCTACAAATTTGTGTAGCTATCCGATGTAGGAGCACAAATCTTTAGGTTAATCTCTTCAATTAGGAGTCAAGGATTGAGGGGTATCTATTCTACTATATTCACCTAGGGCACGATCTTGAACTCATCTCTTACGATGTCGGACTCTTGCACTCAACAAGACTTGATACCTAGTGTGCTCATCACATTAAATCATAATTCTAGCCCTCATACCAATTTTAACCCTAAACTTAACACTAAATTTTTAACCCTAATTTTAATGCTAACCTCAATGGTAACTATAATTCTAAATCTTAATCGAGCTCTAATTTTAACCTTACACAATATAACACCCCACTAAGGAACCCCAAAGGACTAACAACTAACAACAACAACATAGCAATAATTTTTATTTTTTTTACATAATGCATCACATCAATAAACTCACCACATAATTAACTATTACAAACGCACAAACAAAAGATAAACATAGAAACTATGTCCTCATATGGGTTCCCCAACATCACTACTATGCAATCCTCCTAAACAAAATCTAAATAGATAAACTATAAATGAACTAACAATAATATTACATATAGAAGAACATCCACATCTATCACTAGGTTCATTTAATCACCAAACTAAGTGTTCCTATGATAATCTTTCAACTTACAAAATGATAAATCATTCATCCACATTAGAGTAGTCGATCCAACATCGAACAACCTAAACACTACTCTAGAATTACATTGTTTTTCTATTGCATTTAATTACATTACATCAGTCTCCCTAAGGAGTCTCCTAAATACAATAATAATGATACTATTACAAAGATTTTCAATTATACATATCATCTACTAATATAATAACTAAATAATTTGCATCATGAATAAAGAGGTACTGAAAAGAAGATAACAAGATCCATTCAATGCACACGAACAAGTCCACCAGCCCCCAATGGAGGTTGGCAACAACCACCCAACCATTCTGGAACCCTTAGGTCCACCCCACCATGCCCAAGAGATGGACATAAGGCCCCACACACACAAGCGAATTAGGCCAACTCTCAAACACAACATCAATATCAAAGGAATCATCAAGAATACACATGGATAAGATACACCACAAGGTTCCACCAAAGGCTTTTGTACACAACCACATAGGATAGGGCTCTAGAATACAATAAGGAGAGAGTGTCATCGCATAGCATCAACATGAGTTATCCTAGTAGCCTCTCTAGGCTTTGACCTCCATTTGACAACTCATGAGGAACCAACCAATCCTTTCATGAAGACAAGGAGGTTCGATCATGCCAAATCAATGCCCCATAGACATCTAGGCCTTCCCAACTCCATCCCTAGTCTATACAAGCACTCAAGGCCATGAGTGGGGCACCATATTATCTTTTTAATGTGTATTCCCTCCCGGTTCATTAATTAGGTTATCACTTAACTATGAAACTTTCAATGAGTTACGTTGATAGCCAATTTAAGGCCTCGGCCTCCATTCAAAGCCACTCTCCCTTATATGCACCTAAACACCTCTAACCTAGGGTTCGATTCCAAAGAATGATAAACATTGATAGCATAGATAACTCATATGAATCATACATGAATCCGTGGTCTTAAAATTGAATCATAAGCATACACAAGCTTTCCTAACCTTGTCCAACAAGTTACATCATTGAATGCTCTTCCAAAAGAAATCAAAATTGAACCTCTTCTCAACCAAGCATAAAGGAACATATGAAAACATGAATCAACTCAAATCAGGCAATACAAGCCCCAAAACATATAAACAACAGAGCAAAAAATCATCCCAAGGCTCTAGAACCCACTGGGAAATCTTACGGACCCAAATCAAACGAAACAAGGGTAAAACATAACTCCTGTGCATTTGGGGGCTTAAGTTGTGCAATTGAGAGCTAAAGTTGTGCAGTTGAGGGCTAAAGTAGTGCAGTTGAGTTTGTCCCTATGTAGTTAAAAAGGAGTCACTTGGAGCTCAAAATTGGAGGTTAATTGGGCCCCAGAAGCAGAAACAAGTGAAGACCCATTTGAGGGGTGTCTATTTCACTTCCATAATTTCATTCAATTTGACTCTAAGACATTGGAATGAAATGCAAGACACAATACCCTAAAAGAGCCCCTTAAAACTTAGAGAAAAAGAGAGAATTTCAATGTAAAACTATACATAATCTAGAATTCAAAACACTTTCAGATTGTAATCAAAGACACTTAATGCAACACTTCTCATTTTCAAATCAAATAACATTTAAAAGGGTTTTCAAACCCTACCTCAGGTCTTGCGAAGACAAAGAGGAAGAAGGAATGGAGAAGAGAGCTTGGGAAGCATGAAATCAAACCACGAACAACAAGGAGTTTCCAACCAGCAAGTAAGCCAATAACAACAATAAAACCTCTAGCAAATCCTCTACCAATAAATCTCCCAAATGTTGTCCAAAATCCTCTCTCTACAAGCAAGCAAATCTATCCAAAAACCCTCTCCAAAACTCACCATTCATTCTCACAAAAAAATTTCTCCAAAAACTCCAGCAATCCCCCGGAAAAAACTCCCAAAAAATAATAATAAAAGCCATTCTCAAAACTTGTACAAGAATGCTCAACCACCTCTCCCCAAAACTATGCAAAAAAAACCCAAATAAAATAACTAATTAAACTCCCCTATGCAGCCAACTCTCACGATAATAATTTAATCCTACAAAAACATAGACTTCCTCCCCAAAACAATAACATAAATAAAAAGGGGGACAAATAACTTATTCCACACCATGAATAGAATATCACCCACCAAAAATGCTCATAAATACACAAAATAAGATCCATTACCATAATATTAATATAAGTCATTTATATCACAAAATACAACAACAACAACAAAAATAAAAATAACAACAATAACAATAATAATAATAATAATAATAATAATAATAATAATGACTAAAGGTTATACCACCAATAATATTATTTACAACAAAAATATTATTAATTTGACATAAAACATGAATGTACAAAACATAGCCAAGATCAAGCATCAACACCACACCACGAAAGTTGACTTATTTAGGGATATAGACATTGCCTCCATGGCAATATGAACAGGTAAACTCGAGACCGAGGTTATTTCCCTAATTCGGGACAATGACTAGGGCTAGGTTAACCAATAACAACAACAACAACAACAACAACAACAACAACAACAATAATAATAATAATAATAATAATAATAATAATAATAATAATAATGACTAAAGGTAATACCACCAATAATATTATTTACAACAAAAATATTATTAATTTGACATAAAACATGAATGTACAAAACATAGCCAAGATCAAGCATCAACACCACACCACGAAAGCTGACTTATTTAGGGATACAGACATTGCCTCCATGGCAATATGAACAGGTAAACTCAAGACCGAGATTATTTCCCTAATTCAGGACAATTACTAGGGCTAGGTTAACTAGGCCTTAAAGCTATTTCTATTGCCACCATCGAGGATTTTTTACGCACACGCAAACTTGTGAACCCAAGCGGAGTCAACACTTGGTACCTACATCGACAAAACACAAAAACACTTGCACAACATATACATGCATATATACATTTGACAAATAGCATTAATAATCATAATTCTATCCTCAAATAGAACCATTTAAAACATATATTAGCACTTCATATTCCATAATCATAATACTTCATCTCACATCTATTCATCAAGAAATCATAAGCATTAAACCCTAATATATCATCATTACACTAAGAAATCAGAATTGTAACCTTAAACCCTAATACCACCAATAAGTTCTTACAAATATAAATCGCCATATCATAGTCATGTCCTAAAACATAGATCCATTATACATAAGAAACCTTCATTGTATCAAATAAGTATGTCTACTTCTAAAAACAACATGCCACTAAAGCCAACATAAATACATAAGAAACATAATCAGGAAATAGACATAGAAGATGTTACCCTAGATTATAGCTCATTTTGCAAAAGAGATCACAAGGTTAACATGGTTAGAAAACCTAAATGTTAACTACACACTATAACATTTTCATAGTAACATTAAACGACCACTTCCAAATAAGCACAATCAAGGTATTTACACATTATACCTAGGCACCCTCATATAGATATAAGCAACCAAAATAATAAATTCATTGGAATGGGATTGTAACATCACATGCATTCTCATCTATTGGGATGATGTGATATCATTCCTTTCCATCCAACATCCATAGAACATAACCATGCTACTTTTAAAAATTAACCATATTAATGGAAAATCATCACAATGACCACTAGATCTAACAAACATCTCTACCCACACTAATCATTACTTCATTACATCATCAATATTTAGGCGTAGGTTTAATAACATGATACCTGCTTTATCGTGTGAGGGCTAGAGAGCTATTACACCTAACCATAACATTAACTTTAACCCAATCTTGACCCTTATCTCATTACTACCTAATTTTAAAGAAGGACTTGTGATCCCAAACAAAAATGGGTACTCATTATTTTCAAAATGGGTACCCTTTTGTCAGTGTTTTAATTCTAATCTGAAACTTCTCCTCAATCTAGACTCAGCTCCTTGCAAGCGCCCCTTAATAATACCATTAATCCTAATTATAACCTTACTTCTAACCCTAACCTTCATTGTAAGTCTAATCACATTGGTAACCCTAATTCTATTCTAATCCTATTCTTAACCCTAACACTAGTAGAAATATGGCAAATAAATGACTAGGTGACTAAAAAATTTAGTCAAGACAACTAAAAATGACTAAATTCTAGTCATCTTTTGCAACACAACTATAAATGACTAATTTGGTCATCGGGTAAGAAACACAACTAAATAATTAGTCACACAAAGAAAAATGACTATTGCTCCTCTATACTATTAGTCACACAAGTGTTTCCAAAGTGCTACCAAGTTAAGAGAGCATTAATGTGTTGAATACATCTATTAATTAATGTTAAAGATTAATATATAATACCCATCATTTTTCATGTGTGAATTTTTTTTTTCAAAAGGTTTCTCCATGTAAATCTTGTATTCATATTGTTTGTTGATTTTATTCTTATTATCTATTTTATGCAATCACATAATCATAATATGGTAATCATTTGATAAGAAAAAACTCAATTTTAGATTTGCATACATTTGTAACAAATGTTATCATAGTAGTTTCACCTTGTTTCCCAATGGACGTGTTATCAAATGAGGGATACCTCTACAGTTATCTCCTTTTATATATAATTACACGATGTGAACACAAAACAAAAAAACATGAGATTTGATTAAGGTAGAAGGAGAAACTTATAATAAGTGCACTTTCATACCCTATAAGCACAACATGTTCATTAAAGTTGATCATCAATACCATCTTGATAAAATTTTAGGACATAAGACTCAAATTTGAGGTGAAAGATTGGCATAAATAAACTGTAGAAATAGGACATGATAATTTTTAAAGACAACCAAAATCCCAATTTTGTTAAATAGATTTAGAGAGTTCAAATATAACGCATCAATCAAATATAAGATTTGAACTACAAAGTACAACTATTGACAAATCACAACCATTTCATACATTCACCTCTTATACGAACTAAGCATCTTAATCTTCTCATTTCAATAATACTTTACTTGTCATATATATTGTTTATATTAGATTTAGTTAATTATTTATTTATCTAAATTAATCAAATTTAAAAAAAGAATACTTACTTAAATTGTAACATTTAAATTTGAAAAGTGTAATTTTTTACCCTTGCGCGCATAATGGATCCCACAATGTGCATTGTTACTCTGAGTGGAAGACAAATCAATAGTTATAAGCAGTACTGTCACATGCAGAGAAAAAAAAATTGTCAAAATTTGATATACCATTTAAAATTTGTGGGTGCATGAAGTTAGCTATAATGCCTACTAGTACGCATCCCCTAGTCACGACAACTTATACAAATGACTAATTAGATAAAAATTAAAATTATTATTTTAATAATCTTAAATTAAAAATTAAAATTATTTTAACTGTCTTAAATTAAAAATTAAGACATAAAAGACATGCATGTTGGCAAGGGTTAGAGGAATATTGGCGCGCGTGCAGGAAGTGAATTACCAAGTTAGTCTTATAGCAGTCTGGTGCGATGAGGGGGATTACAGCAGTATCTGGTGGGTGGAGTTCTAACATAAATGGCTTTGAAAGATAGTTGTGCACTTTGAAACCTCTGATGCCCTTGGATTATAGGGCACTTTCACAGTATCCATTGTTGCAAAAGCCTCCATCATCATTGAGTCGTTTCATGTGTTGTTGTCATTGCCCACCAAAAAGGTCAACATACAGATCCAAATCCAAGCTTTGATTTTGCTAATTAAATATCTTCTATTTTAGCCAAATTTGTAAACTTGGAGTATAAGGGTTTTGTGATTATTAGGAGGTGTGTGATCGCTCATTGTGATGTTGCACACTTTTACAGGTTATGATGTACTTCTATTCTTAATGTGGAACATTTTCACTTGTGCTTTTGCTACCACTACAGATTAAACCCTAGAGTGCCAAGCCCATGGGTGAAATTGATTTTTCAATTTTAGGTCATGTCTTGAAATATGTGGCACCCATGAGACCATATTTCTTAGAGGCATTATGTCAAACAGTTCACGTGCTCTATCAATGCTCCCTCGTTTTTAAAATAATAGGCATTACGTCAAAATTTAGTTGGAGAGAGCTCCATGTCCATGGGGCTCTAGTAGCTCTGGGTGTGGGTAGATAGTTCAGGGTAGTGCTTGATGCAAGTAAGCACAAAGGCAAGTAGATCATTTCTAGAAATAATATCTGACAACTTTCTTCCTTGGATCATGCTTTGATGGGTACCCATACCTGATGTAAAGCTCCCATGTTGTGGAATAGGCTGGGAGCATGTTGTCCAATGGGTTCGTTGCATCTGGTGAAATAGTTTAACTATACCCATGAGATCACATTTCTTTGATGCATTATGTCAAACAGTTTGGTTGTGCCCATGAGATCACATTTCTTTGAGGCATTCTATCAAATAGTTTGACTGCATCCATGAGATGGCATTTCTTTGAGCATTATGTCAAACAGTTTGATTGTGCCCACGAGATCACATTTCTTTGAGGCATTACGTCAAATAGTTTGACTGTGCCATGAGGAGGCTGACAAAGGTTATGATTTTTTGCTTTACATTCTCCATTTGCATCTGCTTAAACATTACTAGAGCCTTTGTAACATTTTTTTTTTCAAACCCTATGAGATTCCTTTAATGGTGCTTTGATTTCCCACTGCATTGTAATGCTTCAGAGTCCTCGAAAAAAATTGCCCATTGCAACTTAGAGCTAAAGTCTAGTTTGCAGGGCTCAAGATCCACAATAGAACTGAACAAAATCGAATTTTGTATTTTGCAGTTTTCAATTACAAGGAAAATAACATGACAAAAAGAAAAGCAAAAAATTTTAAAGGGCAAAGGATTTAAACTTTTAATAAGGTTCATATTCTAAGTAATGACTTGTGACATTGATAATTCAACCATTCTTTAGATAAACCAAAATGTCTGGAACTCTTTTAAAATTCAAACATGACTAGGAGTCTTTCAAGAACTTAATGGCTCAATTTGAACCAACTGACAAGAAAGATTGCAACATAACATTGAATAAGACATGTTATTAACAAATGTGGCCAATCTTAAAAATGTTGTGTTTAAATAAACAAGTGTATGAACACTAAGATGATTGGACTAGGTCACTTGCAAATCCTATTCAATAACCTCAATTGCCAACAACAACTAGAGATGATATTGACTCAAGATCAAACAATATGACAAAATCACAATTCAATCCTATGCCAATATCATGTTATATGGATTTATTTATGCAATACCCACTAGGGAGTTGACTAAGGTAGCTTCCCTTTTGAACTAACCCTCCTTCAAGGTGTTATTTACATTGAAATCTAACTTGTTGTAGATTATGAAAGATTTTGTGTATGTATCTTAGATGAGTGTGAAATTTACAAGTGATCAAGAGGAAAATATGAATAATGCATGAAACTTTTAGGATATTTTAATCACCTTCACTTGTATCACTTGGTATAATGAAGATGTGTTCCATACAGGTTTTCTATCCTTTATGCATGGAACCTATTCTTGACATCCTTGATTTTATATAGCTGCCTTCTTTGTATTGATCTAGGGCTGCTCATTAATGTAGCTATGGACTGCCCTTGTTCACTGTATTGTCACATTTGCAAATATGGTACTGTAATCTTCTGCATTTTGATGTCATTAACTATTGTAAACACTTCAAAAATCTTATCTCTTTGGGCTTGAACTAATGAAATAATTCAAAACTCCATCATTAGCTTCTTGGACTCGTGCATTTTCTTCACAAACTCAGTCTTTGAGTTTGACTGAATTCTCTAGTAAAGAATATTAAATTATTAATATTACATACTCATCTTTTTTCCAACTTCTATCCCTTAAATGATATTTCAATGCATGACTGTTATTTGCATATTTTGTGGGCTAAAATCCTATGTTGATGGCTTTTTGTGCCTTCAAACCTGATCATCAACACTATATTACTGTATTTTCACTGTTATGCCTATCAGAGTTGACTGTTTCTTTTTCTTGGGTGATCAGATTGTCCTTTTCTCTTGATTTGCCCAAATGTCAGTGGCCTGGGAATTGGCCTTCTTGTCAAATGTATTACTATCTTGGCTACTACAAAGTGTCATGACTATCTTCGACCCTCATAATCAAATCAAATTCTCATAGAACTGTATTATCATCTTTCACTTTTATATTATCAGACCTTAGGTTTTTTTTGTTATTACTACAAATATCTCTGAAGATGACTGCTAGTGGTGAACATGTATACCATCATTGATTAGGCCCCTTTATATGAATAGTATCTTATACAATGCTCTCAAAAGGTTATGAGCCTTTCTTTATGACTGTATTCTCTCCTTTTTTTACTGTATTCTTTGTGAGCCATTTTTGACCTAATAGGGATTAATTGGTAAAAATGATATAATGACATAATGCTAACATGAGACACTCATAAAAAATCAATGAGGAACATAGAAGTAGTGATTATTGCCATCAAGAATGCTTGACATAAGCATGGATGGCTTACCAAAGGGTTGCAAAAGTTGTTTTGGTTCTTTTCATTAAAGTCTTTCAAGGGGCCTCCCAAGGGCTAAGATCTTCTAATATATGGTGATTATCATTGCATCCATAGTAAAAGAAAAACAGTCCATTGAAGATCATTGTTTTAAGAGCAATGACAGTCTTCAAACGCAATCAAGAAAATAAGACTAAGATCATAAAAGTCTGATAAAGTAACAATCATTTCATGATTTTAGGTGCAAAGATTTGATGAGAATACAATCTTCATTTGGTAGCATTAACAAAGCTTTTTAGACCATGGCAAGCTTCAGTTCGCAACAGAGAAAGCCTTCATGTATTAAGGGTCAGCCAATAGAACAGTGACATGAGACTCAGACTTTAAGTTTGCAGCTTTATCAAACAAAGGCACGATGCAATCACTCAAAGAGAACAGTCTCAACCAAATGACAGAGTCCCAAAAGAAGCCATAACAATGATCTTGCAACAATCCAAAACAAAGAAAGAAAAGACCAAAATATAGACAAAATGGAACAACAAATGAAGGAAAAAGACAGATTCACAAAGGTTTGGTATAGTCATAGAGGTTAATAGTGAACATGACCTTTAAAAGACAACAGTGATTCTTATGTACAATCAACAAAGGATTGAAATTTTAATGATATCCATTATCCAATAAGGTCTTTGAGAGCATGTATAAGAGTATTCCTTAGCTATTTGACTATATTTTTTTGTTTTTCTTTATTGTTGTACTTACATTAACTATTTTGCATCTATCCTTTGAAAATATATCCTCTTTGTAGACTATATAGAACCTTGTTGCTAGCTGCCTTTCTCTTCTTTTTGTCTTTGGCTTAGAATCAAGGATGGCTGCTCTTTGATGACTGATTACAGAAAACCTCTTGGTATAGTTTGACTCCAAATCTTGAAGAGCTGCCACTATGTCTTGTTCATGGTATCCTTTGTGAATAGTTGTGCATGGACTGCTAAAATGGCTTCTGACTGTTGTTTTGTGATCAATCACTGTCTTATATTGACTGTGTATGATTATATAGGCTCTGTTACTTGTGCTTTTATGACAGTGATTACCTCTTGAAGGCTACTCTGACTATTATTATCTCTGTGTGACTATCTTTTTCTTCCTTGTGACCATGTTCATTGTTTCTGTCAAAACTTTTCTTTGACTATCCTAATACTTATCATAATTTTTATCCTTCATTCATGGCTATTACAAACTTGTCCTGTGGATAACACTGTCAAAACTCTCCCTCTCTGTGTCTAGGTTTGTCTTAGAAGTTTTGATGGCATATGTGTCAATCACTGTTACTTTTTCTCCAACATTTCTCTAGAATTTGTATTGGGATGGAAGGTAGCTGACTATTCATGCTCACATAGTCTATATTGATTCTCAATTCATAGCCTTTGTTAAGGGATCTTGCTTTCTATTCATACATTTATTGTGGCTTCATGGTTACTACTGTGGTCATCGTGTTAAGCATGTGTGCCTTTGGATGATCTATAAACATGATTGTTATTCTAACAAAAAAATTGTATTCTTGAGATAACTCCATTCTTGTGTTAATTATTATGAGCATATGACTGAGTCTTTATAGGGCTAAGACCTTCAACTCTCTGCAACTCATGCCATGTTTACAAGGCCTGATTTGATTTGACTGTATTCTTCATTACTCTTTGGGACTATCAATGGTCCATGTAAGGCCTTCATTCACTATTTTGTTCCTATGTTCTGAAACTGAACCTATGTGATTTTAAGTTCCTATGGCCTTGTATCTGCAAGATCTCTGTTGTTAGGGTTTCTTTATGTCATCACTGAGTCATTTTTCTATATATATACTGGTTATTCATCATATGCACCCTTGTCATTGTCATAGTCTCTTCGATCTTGTCTTCATATAACTCCAATTTGAATCACTGTTGATAGACATTTGATTGCTTCTTTGTGCTTTGACTATAATTCTGAGATGGGACTATATATTTATTGACCAAACCCACTTTGATCATGCAAAGTACATGGTTGGGATTGTAGTTTATGACAACTAACTTCTAAATATCAAGTCCAATAACTTTCTCATGCCTTCCTTTGAATATTATCTCTACTATTGAATCTTGATTTATTGTCTTCATTATTTTGATAATGACTCCATCTATTTGCTCACTGTTTTCAAACCTTCCCCTAAAACAGACCTCTGTCATTATTGTTGGTGCTTTGAATCTTTTTAAATGTCCTATGAAAAAAGCTATATTCCTTTCCTTATTGCTGCACTCATTTTAGCCATGAAATGTGCTGCCCTGGGTCCTCTAAGCCTACAAAAAAATCTTGACACTGCTCTGGAGGTCTTTTAAAACTATAAGGTTGTTCTTTGTTGTCTTTCTAGCAGTCCTCTGTCACAAGGCTGCCTTCATTTCCTTACTTGACTATATTTTGCTTTGCTCTTTTTGGTTGTTGTTCAAAACCCTAGGTCTGTGTTTTAAGCTTTGGATCACTATCTCTTTGTAGGTTTGATAGGACTGAGACTACCCCTTATAGTTGTGTCGGTCACAAAACCTTTGTACCTTTTTAGCTACAACAATATTAGTAAACTCTTGGTTTGACAATGGCTTCATCATTTATATATCTAGGCATAGGGTTTTGACTGTACTTAGGAATCAATGTTATACCAGAATAGTAGATTTTAGCCTTAACAAAACATTCATACACCAACCAGTATACTGGTATAAACAGAATTGAAAGAAGTAAAGCAACCAATAAGACAAACACATAAATAAGAACCATAACACACATATTTATACGTGGAAAACTGTCATGTCCCCTCCTTGATCATTATATATAGCGTAAATGAAACAATTATTATTATTAATTATTATAATTACCAAACAAATAATTATTTGAAATTTATTTATTTATTAAATATTATTATTCAATATTTATTAAAAATATTATTTTGAAATATTCAAATGGAAATAAATTAATATTATATTATAAATGTAATTTATATATATATATATTATAAATTATAAACATGATTTACATATTCTTAATTTATATATTTAAAATAAAGAGGCACGAGTTGTGGTGATAATAAGCTAAGAAACGTAACATTAATACCATTAATCATTGCTAAGGTCTATTCATTTTAGTGACTAGACAAATGACTAATTAGATAATAATTCCAATATAAGAGTTGTCGGATGGTTATGAAGAAGTGCCTCTATAATAAGAAGAGAGGACTTTTCAAAGAAGTGTGACTCTTGAGAGTTGGAAGTATAAAAGAAGTCTCCAACATTGCAACGGGGAATGAAGGGTGAAGAAGATGGTTCGGATCAGGGGAACATCGAACAAACCATTAATCAAGCCATAACGGAATTGTTATTGAGTTACAGGCAGTAATACCCTGTAATCTTGGTGGTATGCATGGGATATGCTTAATATGTATCTTAATACATATGAAGCCCGATAACATTCTTATGTAGAATTTATAGTGATATAAATTTAGTTAATAATAATAATAATAAAATTACAATTATTACAATATTTTATATAAACAGATGGGCAGTAAAATGTATACAATAATACTGTTCAAAGTAAATAATAATATAATTATAGGGAATAATATAATGGCTGCAATTATTTATAAGAGCTTCTCTCTCTCTCTCTCTCTCTCTCTCTCTCTCTCTATATATATATATATATATATATACTAACTGAAAATAAATAATTAATACATACATATATATATAGAAATTAGTAATTTGAATGAATGAGTAAATAAAATATTATAAATCAGATTGAGTTCAATATCAAATAGAAGGTTATGTTTCTCTGTTGGACTGTCAATATCTTAGGAAATGCGATGTTTAAGATAGTTTGGTCTCCTAATCAATTTTGTTTAAGTCATAAGTATGTTGATATGGATGAATTAGGGTCAAAACAGGACTAAACTTAGTAGGGGACATTACAAATGGTATCAGAGCTATGATCCTGCCATCTTGCAGGTAGTTAGTTAATGCTTAGAAAAGGAAACGAAATGAGTAAACAGTTGGGCAATGAATTGCCATGCAAGGCTATTTGAGGTACGCTTCAGCAGCAAGTCCAACTGCAATAAATAGTATTTTATGAATAAATAACGAGATAAATAAATAATTGATAACCAAAATATCTTTAAATTGTCCTAAAACTATAATCAGTTCCGTATTTCTCCACATCCCCAAGGGAGATGGAGGCTACTAGGGAGGGGCAGAGTAATTCCATCCGATAGGATGCCCCAAGGGTGAAAGACTCCTCCTGAAATCTGGGCTGTATGCCCCAAGGGTGAATGGACCGAGTTCAGTAATCTGGGCTAATTTGAGAGTTGGTTTCAAGTGCCCTAGACAGCCAAATGATCTTCTAGGAAAAGGGACGGATTGGTTTAAATTTAGGCATAGTTTTAATGGCATCACAAGTTATATTATGATATTTGCATATGAAATGTGTTGATTTATGATTATGTGTTTACTATATGCCTGAAGTGTCTTCAACCCAATTGCTCCATTGTATACGTATGTATGGTATAAATGCTTATGGGATTGCTTAATGTTGTCTTGCTTTTGACATAATCACATTATACGCTTTCCTAATTTTCATGTGAATTCTTCTTGCTTTAAGTATACTCACACCGTCACACATTTTCTCTATGTGTATGCTTTATGTTTTATGTGTGTACTTATTGCCTTAAGTGTATACTTCATGCCTTAAGGTGTATTCATGTGCCTTGTTTATATCTCTCTCAAGTGTATATTCATGGCTTGCATATATCTGTGTGTTTGCTATATGCCTAATTGCTCCATTATATAGATGTATGTCTTGTATGAATGATTGTGAGAGTATCATGTTTTCGGCATGATTATATCTTGCCCCTTCCTAATGTATGCTTTGTGTACTCTTTGCTTATATACTACATGAATTTGAGTGATTGTCTCATGTCTAATATGTTTTTTCAGCATGTATGCCTTGTGTCTTTGTGTTGCTTCATGACTGATGTATCTTCAGCATGTCCACTCCGTGATTGCCTTTCTTACATGTGCTTTGTATTTGTGTATTGCTTCAAGCCTGACATGTCTTATGTGCATACTCTGTGCCTCAGTGTATTGGTATATTACTTTGTTTTTATGTGAATGCTCCATGCCTTATTTATATTACTTCATGTTTACATGTGTGCTATTTCATACTTTGTGTATATACTTATGGATTTGTGCTACATGTCTGATTTGTATTTAAGTGAATTGCTTCATGCTTTAAGGGTATTAACGTACCTGATGTAAGTTTCTCTTAAATGTATATACACTTCATAATTTGTGGATATTTATGTGTCTGATGTGTCTTCAGCATGACTATATCACACACACCTTCCTAACGTATGATTTATGTCTTGATTATGCTTCGCATTATGATTGATATGTTTTCAATGTGTATTCCATGTGCATTTTATATGCCTTTCTTGGATGCTTCCAGATTGATGTGTTTTAAGAATGCTGACCCCATGTGCATTCTCTAAGTGTATGTATCATGTATGTTTTACATCCAATCTAGTGTATGCTTGTTCTACATAAGTGCCTTTCTCATAACCACATACACTCACATGTATGCTTCATGACTTAAGAGAATTTATGTGCATGCAAGTAGACTCATGTTTATGCACTATATGATCCATGTGTTACATGTATTTCACTTGTATGTTGCCTGCCTTATTTATATTCACTTATATTACACATATGCATCACACCTTGTGTATATTCATGTGTATACTCCATGTTTTGTGTAGATGCTTCTTGCCTTATATGCTTTGGATTTACACCCTCATGTCTTATGTATTCATGTGTATGCTCGATGTATTGGGTTTGTACATAGAGTGTTTACTCTATATATGTTTCATATACTTGCTTACACTTCAGATCTTACGTGTATTTGTGAAATATTGCTACATGCATTACTTATGTCTAGCTTCAAGACTTCTATGTATACTTCAAGCCTTGCATGTATTTACATGACTTCATGTATATTACTTCAAACCCTACATAGATGCTTCATGGCTTACATACTATTATGCTTCATTCCTTGCATGTATTCATGTGTATTACAAGTGGTATTACAAATATTCAAGTTTCCTACTGCACTACCTTATATGAATTGTGTGTATACTTCATGTATGCCTCATGTCTTTATATATATATACATATGTACAGCTTGAGTTTGAATTAGGGGATGGCTCAGTTGAGAAAATTGTCAACTTGCTTGAGGACAAGCAATCTCGGGAAGGGCGGACTGTCATGTCCCCTCCTTGATCGTTATATATAGCGTAAATGAAACAATTATTATTATTAATTAATATAATTACCTAACAAATAATTATTTGAAATTTACATATTTATTAAATATTATTATTCAATATTTATTAATAATAATATTTTGAAATATTCAAATGAAAATAAATTAATATTATATTATAAACGTAATTTATATATATTATAAATTATAAACATGATTTAAATATTCTTAATTTATATATTTAAAATAAAGAGGCACGAGTTGTGGTGATAATAAGCTAAGAAACGTAACATTAATACCATTAATCATTGCTAAGGTCTATTCATTTTAGTGACTAGACAAATGACTAATTAGATAACAATTCCAATAGAAGAGTTATCGAGTGGTTATGAAGAAGTGCCTCTATAATAAGAAGAGAGGACTTTTCAAAGAAGTGTGACTCTTGAGAGTTGGAAGTATAAAAGAAGTCTCCAACATTGCAACGGGGGGATGAAGGGTGAAGAAGATGGTTCAGATCAGGGGAACATCGAACAGACCATTAATCAGGCCATAACGGAACTGTTATTGAGTTATGGGCAGTAATACCTGTAATCTTGGTGGTATGCATGGGATGTGCTTAATATGTATCTTAATACATATGAAGCTCGATAACATTCTTATGTAGAATTTATAGTGATATAAATTTAGTTAACAATAATAATAAAAAAAAAATTACAATTATTACAATATTTTATATGAACAGATCTGTAGTAAAATGTATACAATAATACTGTTCAAAATAAATAATAATATAATTATAGGGAATATTATAATGGCTGCAATTATTTCTAAGAGTTGCTCTCTAGTTATATATATATATATATAGAAATTAGTAATTTGAATGAATGAGTAAATAAAATATTATAAATCAGATTGAGTTCAATATCAAATACTTTGTTGGGCTGTCAATATCTTAGGAAATGCGATGTTTAAGATAGTTTGGTCTCCTAATCAATTTTGTTTAAGTCATAAGTATGTTGATATGGATGAACTAGGGTCAAAACATGACCAAACTTAGTAGGGGACATTACAAAAACCTCAATGAGGAAAAACCACGGTGGCATTTGTGACCCACTGTAGCGTCGTAAATTGTACGCACTTGCTAGGGTGGTACAATTTCACACCTAGTTTAGCACCCGCCTTGACGCATTTTGCATTTTGCATTGCATTTCCCCTTTAGCACTTAATTAATTAAATTAATTAGGTCTAAGGTTCTATTTCATCATCATCTACATCATAAAGTTGGGCCCTCTCATTAAAGTGTGCCCTTTTCATTTTATTCCTCCAATACATCATTTAATCAAAAACCCTAATTAGGTCCTATTTTGAACTTGGGGGCTTGATTTCAGGGGTCAAAACATCTCAAAATCACCTGTAACTTCGGGATTCTCTCTAAAATCATCATATCCGACGGCCCTGAAAATTTGGTGAAAAATTGTCGGGACCATGGCGCCCGGAGAGGACCATGGCGCCCGAAGTGCACATGGTCCCAGACATTTTTCCCGAAATTTTAGGAGCGCGATCCAATCATAAAATAAAGCTTAACCCCAAGAAATTGGCGGGAGATTCAATCTCTAGGTCAGCCAAAAGTTGAAATTAAGACCTAGGGTTTCATACATAAGAGCTCTCTTTCTTCATTTGAAAGGATCCGAAATTTTGGCTTTCAAGGACCTTCTATGCAGCGAAAGAGCAGATCTTTGAAGACTTCAACAACATTCAACATCCATCCATCAAGCATTCATCAATTTCATTCATTCATTTAGGGCTTTGAAGACATTGAAGAGCAATAGGGGATCACCGACTGAAGATTGGCTTGTACCCCTCCCTTGGGGTTGGGTATGATTTCATGTTGTTTTCATGTCTTTGCATAAGCCTCATTATATCATTTGTATTCATGCTTTAGATCACTTTGCATCTTGATTTGGAGCATTTACATTATCATTTACAAGCAATTAGGGTTTACTTTCTAGGTTGCTCTAGTTTGCTTACTTGCATCTTAGGATCTTGCACACACACAAGGTCTGCACACACATTACTTTTACAATACAACTTGGCTATTCGTGGAGGTGGAAATCACCGAAGTGGGGGTTTGACTAAGGCAAAACCCTATATAGCCGCCCACCATACCTTTTCAGATATAAGTGCAGGTTTCGGAATTCGGACGACACCGCAAGTTGCAGATCTGGGAAAAGCAGGCCGAGACAGCACTCCACACCAAATCTCAGAACAAAAGACCTGGACAGGGGCGTTGGGCGCCCTGGTCCTGCCAGGACAGGGGCGCTGGCTGCCCTGGTCCCTGGGACAGAGGCGCTGGGCGCCCTGGTCCTCCGGACAGACAGCATTTTTCGACATTTCCGACAGTTTTCCAGAGTGCAAAACAGCAGTTTCAGGTGCAGTTTTCGGGACAGAATCAGGACAGTGGCGCCCGCGCCCCCGTCCCAAACATTTTCAATCAGATTTTGACTCCAGGTACGCATCTGCATTCTTATTTCATCCTTGTATTTACAGCTGTTCATTGTCTAATCTCAATTCTGCAATCTTGTTATTCGTTTGTACATGCATTTTTGGATTAGGGTTTGAACTTGCGTCATTTGATCTTCCAATTTCAACAAAGGAATAGAAATCCTAATAGGTAGCCCGTGGCTCTCTCTTTCACAAGAAGAAGTAGCCAATTGTGTGATACCTCTAGGCTCTTTCGTATTCCACAAGTGTGTGGTTGAAAGTGAGATTAGGGCATGTTTGCTTTGTGTCACTTTTTCTCCTACACATTTTTGGTGAACCCGACGTGAATTCCAATCTTCTCTAATTCTGATTTATGTTTTCAAATTTGAGTGTTGATGCTATTTACAAGTTTTAATTTCTTGCAAGATTCAAAAATTTAGAGGAAATTTTTGCTAAAACCCTAATTTTTCAATTCAAAGTTGAACTTGTGGATAGCTTAATTGGGATCAATAATTTCAAATCTGATTTAGGAACTCATTTGAATCATAAATTTCATTTTCTAAATCTACATTCTAAGTGCTTGCACTGGTTAAAATTAAACATTTCCTTCTATTTTGCATGTGTTATCATTTGAAAGAGGAAAATTGTTGTCATGATGCATTCATTTCATAGATGTGATAATGGGTTAGCTTCCCTTGTTTCAATTTTTCCTTCTCCTAAAGAACCTCCCCCCATCTATAACAACATTTTAGTGCCTAAAAGAGTTGCTACCAATCCCTTTGAGACTCTTCCTTGCTTTAAGGATGAAGACTTTAAGAGTGATCTTGACAATTCTCCTAAAATGTGCCCTTCCTATTTAGCTATCCTAGAGGAAGAGAATGATATCATAAACACCTTTCTTAATGTTACTTCACTTTCCCTACGTGATGCCTCTCTAAGTGAAAAGGTATTGATGGACATTGAATTATTTTCTCCTAAAGTTGGTCCTTCCAATGGGGGCATGTTAGTGCAACAAGAGGTTATGAACACTTCTGTCAAAGATCTCCTTCCTAAGCATGAATCTTTGGAGAAATACGTTCATGTTCCTCCTAAAAAACACTCCCTTCATGAGGATCCTTTTGTGCAAGAAGATGACATTATCCCTACATTTCCTAGTGATGGCATTTCCTTTTCCAACAAAATTCCCACTAGAGATGATGAATTAATGATAAATGCTTACCCTTCTCCTAAAGTTTGTCTCACCCATAAGCATCCCTTAGAGAAAGAAGATGAAATAATAAGCAATTTCCTTAATTCTCTCTCCCCTAAAGATCATATTGAACATATTTTGAGGAAAGAGGATGAGTTTAACACATCTATTGATGCTCTCCCTCCTAAGGATGAGGAATTAATAAACAATGTTATCTCCTCTCCCGAAATTGACAATACTTCAAACATTCCTTTCAACAACTTCACTATTTGGGATGAACCATTAGAAGAAGGTGTAGATTATTCTCTATCCCATGAGAGAAACCTAGCCAAGGGGGATGAAATCAAGATTGAAAATTCCCTTGATATTTTCTCACCTTCCTTAAATCTCAATTATTCTCCCTCTAAAAATAAAGCATCTCCCCCTCCTCAACTTGGTTCTACTCATAAGGATACCCTAGTTCAAAGCAAGATGGTTAACATCTCTTTCAAAGATCTCCCTCTCAAAAGTGAGACTTTAGAGAGTAATGTTGATCCTTCTCCTAGAGAGTTTATTCCCCATGTAGGTCCTTTGATGATAGAGGATGATATGACCTTTCCTAGTATTACTCTTCCTACTAGAACATCAATGCATATCCCTTGTCTCTCTCCTAAAATTGATTTAATCCGTGATAAGATTTTAGTGCAAGAGAAGACTATCAATAATTCTTCCAACACTTTTGTTCATTCCTCTAAACCATCTTCAATCAATTTGATACATGTGAATGAAACACCTAACAAACCTCTCTTCACTGTCCAAGGTGCTTGTCCTTCTCAAAATTCTCAACCTTTAAATAAGCCTATCTTAGTGGTTCAAGGTGGTTATACTAATGATTCTTTTTGCACTCCTAACAAACCTATTATTACTGTGCAAGGAGGTTATTCTACTAAGAGCCCTTATGAGTATGCTAAGCAATTGACTAGAGAGAGTTATCATGCGGTTGCTCATACCTATAACACAAGAAACAATAGGCAACCTAACCCTCCTCCAGTTAGCCCAACTTCACTTCCTCCTTCTCAACCTATTCTTCCTCAAGCTCCTCATATTTCACAAATGCTTAATAAGGACTATGATCTTATAGAACAACTTAAAACTACTCCTGCTAAGATATCCCTTTGGGATTTGATCCAAACTTCTTCCGCTCATCATGGAATGTTACAAGATGCCTTGAAAGATTTGAATGTTCCTCCACCTAATACATCTAGTAATATAGTGTCTTTGGTTAACTGTGTGATGAATCCTAAAGCTCAAATTGTGTTTACTCAAGATGAATTGCCTACTAGTGAAATTCAACATCAATATGATCCCTTGATGATTGTGGTTATCATAAATGACACTGCTATAAGACGAACACTGGTAGATAATGGCTCTGGCCTTAATGTGTGTAGCATTAATCTATTGCATAAGATGAATGTGGATACATCCCTTATTGAGCCTGACTCTCATCCCATTTGAGGCTTTGATAATGTGGCTAAGTCTTCATTAGGTATTATCACTTTACCCATCACAGTGGGGCCTGTTACTTTGCCTACTCCTATCCATGTTATGTCGGGAAATCTAACATACAACTTGTTATTAGGGAGACCTTGGATTCACAGTATGCAAGCTGTCCCCTCTACATTGCATAGACAAGTTAAATTTATTTATAACAATAAGACATATACCTTGATAGGTGATACTAGTCTTCAGGCTTGTTTGCAAACATCTACTTCCAAAGGGAGTTCTTCTAAATCTTCCTCTTCTAATGATGACTCTTTAAACAAGATACCTATGAACAAATCATCATCCTCTGATAGTCAAAATTCTTTGGATGAATCTGAAGTTCTTGAAGAAGATTCTTCTCAACTGGAATCTACACATGAAAAGGCTTTTGATCTTGAGAAGGTTCTCACAGAAGACGATTGGGGATCTCTTGATTTTAATCCCACCTTTGTAGGTGAGTATAGGGTTCCTCCTAGAGAGCTTAAAGTTACAAAGAAGGAAGAAACTCGAGATCAATCAGTCTTACCTGAACCTATGAGCAATAATTTTGTGGCCGCTTCTCAAACTTCTTCTCCTCACATCTCTAATTCTGAAGAATTTGATTCTTTGTCTTATAAAAAAAATCCTTCTCTTTCTGAAATGGCTAATCGTTATGGTCGTGGTTTTCATATTTTGGCTAAGAGTGGCTATAGTGGAAATGGTTGTGGCACACATGAACAAGGAATTAGAGTTCCTTTAGAACATAACATGCATGAATATTCATTTGGACTTGGATATAATCTTTCTAAGCCCGCCAAAGCATCTAAAAGACCATCTCTCAATGTGAATGCTATATTTAGTAGTGATGATGATCTGACTTCAACTAAATCATCTTCTACTTCTATCAACTCTCATTCCCCTCATAAGGAAATCTTGGCGATGAACAAATCTCTTTATGACTCCCCTCAAATTTCTAAATCCACTTATGAATCTTTATCTCCTATTCATCATAAAGTCCTTTCCCCCAGGGATAAGGCTCTAATAAATTACACTCATCCCTCTTCTAAGATTTCTTGTGACTTTTCTTCTTCAATTTTTATCACTTTATACATGTTTTTGATCTCACTTATAGTTGAGCATTTAGCATGTCATATTCAAATACCTCATTCAATCTATCATGTCTTTAAATAACATTAATGGCTATTATGTTGCTCATCATTATGTGACATTGGTAGCTCATTTACTGGGGGCTCATTGTCATTCATGATGGTACAATTTCAAGTGCAATCATATTTTTAAAGCAACATAATAGCCTAATTTTTCTATGTTATCTCTTGTTCCTATGGGGTAATAGTGTGGAAATATTGATCATCTTTTCTTTATAATCTTCTTTTCCTAGATATGGGAGAAGATGTGTATTCTCTTTCTTATCCTACCCACTTCTTGTGAGGAGCATTTTACATACACTAATGTCTTGCTTGCATGAACTCATGTGAGTATGTAGTACATTTTGCTTATGTCTAAATCTCTCCCTAGAAGATTGTGTAAGTCCTTCTCATTGTCCTTATCCTTGGGAGGCAATGATCTTTTCTTATTTTTATCTAAGGATCCACTTTTTCCTATTTCGTGGATGGTGTGAACTTCATTACTTGATGTTATTCCTTGTATGCATTTGTTGTTGTTTGTTCAAGGATTCTCTCTTACAAGAGGTGTAAGTCCTTGACTATAACCTCTTTTGCACTTGGTAAAATACATCCATAATGAATTCACTCTCCCAATTGGGTTAAAAAGAGCGTCATCCTTCATTAAGAATCACTTTCACCTCGCAAAAGAAGGAAGTATTGCATTCTTATTCTCTTCTTTGTCTTCTTCTAGAAGATGTTATATTTGTCTAAGAAAATTCCTCTCGGGGATAGATGTCTTTTGTACAAAGATCTCTTCTCCTCTAAAGATCTCCTTTACACATACTACAAGATATCCCTTTTCAACTATCTTATCCTTGCTTAAAGAGTGCAAAACTCTCTTGCTTGGATCTATGAAATTGTTGCATTTTTGGGGTATCTTCTTTTGTGATGAAGGTAGGTATCCTATTCTACTTTTCTTATGACATAAACATTACACTTTTTGAGCAATGGGTCATTCTCGGAACCAGAGCACAGACTCTTAGAGCGAGATGTCTCCATTTTTCTTTTATGCAAGGTGATTATTCTCGGAACCAGAGCACAGACTCTTAGAGCGAGATGTCACGCTTTTGTACTATACATATACAGGTTGTAGCATACTCGAGCATAGACTCCTATGAGGTGCTTCTAACCTCACTTACACACACATGCACGAGGTTGAGTGGAACTAGCGGCATAAGGCTAGACTTTCTCACTCTCCTCCCTTACATGGATCACCTAGACAGACTCTAGGGGCTAGTTTTCCATGTCCTTTTTCCCATGGATCACCTAGACAAGATCTAGGGGCGAGAAGTCCATGTTTTCTCTCTCACTATTCTTCTCATGGATCACCAATGTGTGTATTCATGCTTTTTTCCTTTTCTTTTCTTCTCTTTGCATTTTGTTTCCATTTACATCCTTCATCTTGTGTTAGAGAACTCCCAAATCCTCACACTCTTTGTTGTGTTGGAATTGAGATTTAGTCTGAGTAAATCTTTCTAGTGCTTGCCAGTTAGAGATTTGTTGTAAGGATTGAAAGTCTTTTGATATGTGCTCAGTGATTACCTTAAGCTTTCCGGAAGGGCTCTCTTCATTTTCAATCTTACACTCCGAGACCAATCTGTGTAGAACAGTGATTGATTGATCTATAATCCCCTTGTCTATGGTTCCCTCCTTCATCAGTTTCAGAGAAGCCATCATCATTAGTTTAGTGGGACTCATCTTTGTGATGGTTTTCTTTTCTACTAGAGAAGTGTCAATTGACAATAATGATGGGCTAACAACTGGTTCCCTGTCGGATTCCCCTATTTTGTCCTCTGATGTTTTATCCTTATTATCTCCTCACTTGCATCGGTGGCTTTGCCTTTTGGTGCAGTCTGTTTAACTATCAGTTCCTCTGTAGGAACAGTATCCTCAACCTGTACATTTGTATCCGGAGGACAATTGTCCTCAATGTTAGTATCATGTGCAATGTTCTTTGTATTAACCGGTATCTTTATATTTTTGTGTACATCTGTATTTACTGGTGGCTCAATTTCCACTATCTTGGTATTTTTGAAAACTAAGGGTGAAGTTCCCATAATCCCCTTTCCTTTCCCTTCAACCGGGGTATCTACAGTGTCTGTTTTGGTCTCCGTTGAAGTAAAGAATCCCCTGTGCTCTCCCAAAAATTTAATCCATGCCTTCTAAGTTTCCTTTATTATTTCATTCACTCTCCCTAGCATCAGACTAGTTATCCTATGTTTGTTATTGAAGACTTTTTTGTCTGCCGCCTCAATTGTCTTATCCATTTCATCTGGATTTATAGTAACACAGATAGCTAATAGTTCTTGCATTTTAATGTGTTTATCCTCTTTCATAGCAGATAATCTTCTAGCATCTAACATGTTATATAACTCAGGTGGCATTTGATTTTCTATCTCTATCAAGGCTTTCTTATATATATCCAAGTATAATAGGATTGATTCCTCTACCTCTCTCTATTCATCATCCTCTAAGTTTTCATAATAAAATTTAACATTCTTCAACATGCCATCTTTAGTTATTTTATCTACAATTTCTGCACAAGTTTTGGGTGGTATGATAGTAACATTACTAGTTTCAAGTGCTAAGTCAATGTCACTCTTCTTCTTCCTTTTGGCAGTATTGAATGCAGTTGTGGGTGTAGCTTTAGGTGCTTGCTTTTGTGCCGATAGATTGATTGTGACCTTCCTCACCGGTTGCTTCTTTGCTTCCACCTTTGTTTCCTTCAGTTTCTTCCTAACAACCCTCTTGAATGTTAACAGTGTGTTATCCTCTGACTCAGATTCTACAGTAACAGGTTCAATATGAACTTTCGGATCCTTCCTCTTTCTACCTTTCTCTGGGACAACATCAATTAGTGCCTTTATGTCCTTTGAAACCTTTTGTACAAATTTACTTGCTTTTCCTTCTTGTTTCTCCCTTTTCTCCCAGTTGAACTCGATTTCAACCTCTACAGTCTTCTGTTGTGCAGTACCACAGAGCTTCCATGTCTCATCTATAGGTGCATCAATTAACATTTTTGCGTAGGCATCAAGAATATGTACATCTACCTCATAGTCCATTGCTTCAACCCAAATATTTTGGGGCTTAACTGCTTCCATGACAGTCTCATCCTTCTTTACCACAAAGCAAATGTCGATAGAGTATTTCTCTACAATATGCTCAGGTACCCTTACCCTAGACCTCATAGATTTTTTAAATGCCTTAAAATGCCCCCATATCTTATCATCTCTCTAGCTTCCTAATGCAGCAATTGACTATTTCAATTATCTTCCTACCGGAATGTCAAAAGCCCATTGCCTCTTGCCAGAACCGAGTGAATCATTCATAAAATATAGAATTAAGCAGACACAAATTCCCATGCCAGAAAGTGCCCTTTTTCTCACCCTTAATCTTCCCTAAGTTTATCAACAGCTCATCAAGCATCCAACCGCATAGATCTAACTTCACATTATCTCTCATCATTTTATATGCAACCAAAATGCATGAACTGGAAATAGAATTCAATCGGTTTGACTAAGTTACCTTATATCCGATAATCATGCTACCAAATTTGATGTCGGTGTCGGTGATAGTGCTCACTCTTATGGATCTCTTGTCAAATGTAGCGCCAGTGATCTTCCTCACGAAATTGTTTGAAACTTTCTTATCTAGATGTTGCCCTACCAATGACAAACCAGTAATTGCCTGGATGGCTTCCTTAGTGATTTTGTAAGGTTTGTCCAGCCATATGAATTCCCCATGTACTTTGCTTAGTATATATCTGATTATCTCATCCTCAAATTCTAGAATATCCAGAATGTTTGTAAACCCTAGATCTTCAATATGTTTATATGCCAGTTTGATCTTTCCAGATTCTCTCATTAGCTCACTCATATACATTCCCTTGATTTCTGAAGTTCCCAATGTTGAATTTTTCCACTTTCAGATAATAGTAAGTTCAAAATTCAAAAATTAATATCTACTTTTAGATTGTTTGCAGTTAGTTAAGTAGTTACCGATTAGTAATAAACAATAAGTAGGCAAAATGAACAACCACAAGACAAAACACCATTACCTTGGGAAAACCTCCTAGGAGGAAAAACCCAGCTAGAATAGATCCTCGGATCTGATTATGAATTATTCACAAATAGGCAGATTACACACTTATCTGTTAGACTGATAAGGATGAACAACAACAAGATCCAGATTACACACTTATCTGTTAGATTAATAAGGATGAACAACAACAAGATCCAGATGTCTAGGTTAGTACACAAATAGCCCTAGATCTTCCTTTCATACTTGCATCTGCACTGCACCGTCTGTGTACTTGACCAGCCCGCACCAAGGTGTGCACCAATCTGCCCTACATACTTGCATCTGCACTCTTTGTATACTAATTTGCACACCATCCTTTGTACTAAGGTCTGCACTTCTTCACACTTGGGAAGCTCCAAGTGCACACACAGTTCGCACCTTTAGAAGGATAATCTCGCACCCTCTTATGAGCAGAGATATCGCATTATACTTGTATAGTAAACTTGCCCTAGTGACTGAAGTTAATTCACTCAGCAGCAAGTATACTTCACCTACTAGCAGCAGATGTATTTCACCTTCAATCAGATTTCGCACCAAAATTGCAGAGGTAGTTCACATATGTGTTGATATAAAAATGAATAATGAAAGCATACAAATAAATCCTTATTTATATGTGGAAGGGGAGCTAATATTGGGTCGGCCCAATATTAGTTTTGGCGCCAACCTCTTTCTTTTTATTATTTTCTTTTCCCACGCTTCATGTTGTTGATATAGGGTCAGCCCTATAGGAGTGTGCACACGTTAAGTTTATGTGTTTGGTGTGTTGATGGAGAGAAGGGCCCAACCATATTTAGACTTTGAATGCACATGTTTCCTTATGATTGCCTAACGTGTTGAAGGTATGGACCCAGCCCCATTCGGATTCTAATTAGAATCCAATTACAATATTATTTTACTCCCTAAGTTAAAAATAAACAACACTCCCTCTTAACTAGGGAGAAAAATAATCTTACAACCAGGTTACATGATTAGGGCCCGACCCTAAATAATACATTCATTGAGTAATCTATAATCCGAGCTTCAGTCAACAATTACAACACTCCCTCTTAGAGAGGATTACAACAAGTAGCCATTAATAACAAATAATAGGTAGTAACCAAATCACATAATGATAGCTCATTATGGATCCCTTTTATAATGTTCATCTTGCCTTGCCTGCAGAGAATGAATCCAACTTTTAACATGCACACCTATAATCCATGAATGCATACACAAGTATGTTCATATATCATGGACTCTTTCCATGATATCCATCATGCATACCCACCATTCATTGTCTGTTAAGGATGAAGGAGAACTTCCATTTCAATCTTCTCTCAGAGTAGAATGTAATATCAGAATATCATAATCTTTCATCTTGCACACAAGCATAGAATGAAGTTACATAAACCATAGTCTTTCATCTTGCACACAAGCAAAGAATGGATCTAGAACCTCTTTCAGCCAATAGACAAGAGTAGGATGAGATTCCATCTAGCACACAAGCATAGAGTGGATCTAGAACCTCTTTCATCCAGCACACAAGCATAGGATGAGATTCCATCTAGCACACAAACCCAATCACAGCTTCCAAAGGACTCGAACTTCCTTCGAGTGTACGCCAATCCCAATAATTTCCCTTGAAGAATTAGTATGCCCTTTTTCAGAAGCACTCCAAGCCACTGAAAGATCCAATCAATTTCCTGTACTCAAGGATAGGAAATCATACACTAAGCATCAAGTCAGTTCAATCATAATGAAATTAAAAAATGCTTGACCCAAGAAAAATTACATGCTAATACTCATAATCAAAAGGTAATCAACCAACATAAGTTAGAGTATACCAAACTCAGAAGGAGGTGCTCCCTCTTAACTTCTGCACAATCAATCTTTTATGTCAATCTCAAAGATCCTGTCCATTTATCTTTCAATCAACAAGGTGGACCCATAGCACAATTACTGAGATAAGATGAGGATAACTTCCATCAAGAGATTACACAACAAGATTGCCAATCAAATGTCATCAATAGAAAATGAAAATCCTAAGAGATCAATTGCGAAATCTTTCAAAGAGGAACCACAAATAGAATCACGGATTTGTAGATAATAGTTTCAGCCAATGAATAGCAACATTATGCAATGTTAGTAAGACAAGATATAAATTCAATCTCTTGGAACAGACAACGGAGTAAGCACAATAAAGAATACTCAAACCTCACAAATCATCCAACCATGCCCCATCAACCTCTTACAAGAGAAGTGATGAATCTACAATTATCAGAACTCAAGATTCCATTAATGTCCATAGTTGATCATTATCTTTGGTATTACAAAACCAAACAAAAAAGAGGTTTGCACTAAAACATCAAGAGCAAAAGGGATCTTTAATACACTTCTAAAACAACAAGGAGCCACACATAACTTCTTCATAAAACATTTGTAGTAGATCTCATTCTTCACATCAATGGTCAGATTTGAAGGTTGAGAACATCTCAAAGCTATGTTTTGAAACACATGATTACTAGAACAACTTATAACATTGGTGTAATAATAAACGAAAGTAGTAGTTCACTCAAATCAGAAGAAAGAACATAGAAAAGACCAAAGACTGAATGCAACCATAATATCCATTAGTTTATCTATTTGCAATTCAGTCTAGAGGAAAGTAATTAGAAGTAAATCAAAACAAATGAGCACTGATAAAATTGATCTAACAACATCATTTTGCAAAATGATATTAATAAAATACTCATTAGTTATACTCTTTGTTAACCACCAAGCACAATTTATGCTTGATCAAAACAAAACAAATCTCAAGGTAGTTTATGATAGTAGAAGAATCCCATACGTCAAAAAGCACATGAAGGAGATCTAGATTATACGAACTACAAAGCTATGTAATAGATATGAGAAATAAGTTTCTTCGACTAGCATTAACCCTTGCATACTACGAACATGATTGCAGATCATATTTCAACTAAACTTATCTATCAGGAACACCTATTTACACATAGGCCAAAATATTAAGTCAAAGTGATCTCGATCTGTTCATTAGGAGTTCATCTCCATATTTAATAGAACATAAAATTCCTACACCTCAGTCAGTATACTTATATCAATGATGCCAAGGCAAACAATCATTAGCTCCTCATGACTGTACACATCCTCATAAGTTGTTCATGTCAAGTAGAATTCAAGTCAACAAAAAAATGTCATGAATGAAGATCTTAGAAAAACATAACTCAACCAAGCATAGCTACTCACTTAGAATGCATATAAGTATTCATCACAAGAATACTTAGAACTTTTAGATCAAAAGTCAATAATAGAACCAGTCCATATTATTTAACATAATAACAATATCTAAATTACATATGCAGAGAACATAACAAGTATTTAGATCATAGTCATATAGATGACAACTGTGGTTGATGAGTCCAAGACATTCTTGATTCCAATCCAAACATTAACGAAGAATCGATCTATAATACCTTGCAACACTCAAATAGAAATTTAGAATACCTTCTAAGTTCTAACAAAAAGAGTATGCAAATCAAAGATCATGATGATATCTAAATAATGTTCTATATTAGATAAGTCTACCAACTAAGGCAATTAGAATCATAAAATCAATACGACCTAGAACTAGGTCAGTCAAACGATAATACTTCAATCTTTTGGATAAGCTGAGTATAATATATCTTGCAATCAAGAATGCAATGACTCAAAAAATACTTAGTTTGAATGACGCAGAAGAGTCAGATCTTCAAGCATATAGGACCAAGATGTGAATATGCTAAACCTTTGATCACAAACCTTTTCAATCTCTCCTCAATCTTGGAACCTGTCATCAATTTTATGATAGCAAGAAAGAGAAAGATCTAGGCTACATGATGGTAGATCTAATTACGGTTAGTACAACCTGGCTCTGATACCATGTTGAATTTTTCCACTTTCAGATAACAGTAAGTTCAGAATTCAGAAATTAATATCTACTTCCAGATTGTTTGCAGTTAGTTAAGTAGTTACAGATTAGTAATAAACAATAAGTAGGCAAAATGAACAACCATAAGACAAAACACTATTACCCTGGGAAAACCTCCTAGGAGGAAAAACCCAGCTAGAATAGATCCTCGGATCTGATTATGAATTATTCACAAATAGGCAAACTACACACTTATCTGTTAGGCTAATAAGGATGAACAATAGCAAGATCCATATGTCTAGGTCAATACACAAACAGTCATAGATCTTCCTTTCATACTTGCATCTTGTAATGTTCCTAGTTGGGGATTGGATTATTTGGCATTCAAGTCCTGCAAACAAACGTTAGTATTCAAACAATATGAAAGATAATTAAACATATATATTTATTTGTGCAATTATACAAGAAAGAATGCCATACGTTATTCTACATATTTAACAAATAATATTAACTGATTTATTGTTATCTATAAAAAAGGATACAATACTCAGTTGGACCTTACTTGGATTGACCCAGCCCTTTATTGAGAAATATTTCTCAGTTAGGAGCAACCCAGGATGTCGTCCTCCTAAGGTCTCTATTTGGGATCTCTATTAATGAGTGAAATCATTAATGTTCTCAAAGCTTGGCAGAGATCCCACCCCTGCTCAAGCTTCTCTATTTCTAACATATGCATATGGTTAACCTCTACAATATATATATATATATATATATATATATATTGTCTCTAAGAGATTCCCTATGAATCTCTCTTTGGATTCCTCTTGGAATCTTGGCATTCAATTTTGCCCTCTGGTCTCTATGGCTCCTTTAAAGGGAGCAATCATCGTAGACATTATCAGGGACTTAAATATAATTCTGCTCTGAAATGCCTCAGTGATCCCTAGCTCTGTAAATTGCCTCTGAAGCAATCTCTATTTCCTCTGTTTTAATTCTGAGTGTATCTCTACAATCTTATGGTAATTGTTATTTAACATCACTAATATATCACTATTATATTATAATCTTGAGTGTATCTCTATCTCTAGAAGTGTCATTATAATTTTGAGTGCATCTCTATTATGCTAATTCTGAATGTATCTTTGCAACATTGATTCTAAATGCATCTCTGATATATTAATTTAGAATGTATCTATGTTATTTACCGGCTATTCTGCTTCAATTTATCTTGCGGTATGATTCGAATTCCACGACATTATTCATGAAGTATTTCCTACGATTTAGGGCAAACCACTTACTGTTCACTTGCTAGTGGTGTATCCTGGATATGCTGGGTACGCTCTACTCCTTCCGTGGTTTTTGCTTCCAACGTGGCTATCATTGTTAACACTATCCCCATGCATACCACCAAGAACACAAATGTTACTCCCTGTAACTTGATAACAATTCTAATCTGATCTGATCAATGGTGATGTCACTAGATGCTTTTGATTCCTTCCCTTTATATCTCTCAATTTGAGGGAGAGGTCACACCTCTTCATCATGTATGCCCTTTGGCAAGAGACACACCCTTTCACCATTAGCACCCTTTGAAAGAGTGCAACTCTTCATTATTTCTACCCTTTGAAAGGGACACAACCTTCCATAATCAGATGTGCACTTATTATTTAAATCAGATCTGCACTTCTCATTTCCAAATTATCCCCCCTCTCAAATGAGGTTCTCTTCTCCCTTTTATATCTCATTGTTGAGGGAGTCGCAACTTTTTCTTTCATGTCTTTTGACTTTTCATTAACTTTATTAATTTTTAATTAATCATATTTAATTATATTATTTATATTTTAATTTAGTTTTTAATGTTTTAATTTTATTATTATCATTTATTATTAAATTCTATTTCAAAGTGGGGACATTACACATCTGCACTGCACCGTCTGTGTACTGACCAGCCCGCACCAAGGTGCGCACCAATCTGCCCTACATACTTGCATCTACACTCTCTGTATACTAATTGGCACACCATCCTCAGTACTAAGGTCTGCACTTCTTCACAGTTGGGAAACTCCAAGTGCACATACAGTTCGCACCTTTAGAAGGATAATCTCGCACCCTCTTATGAGCAGAGATATTTCGCATTATACTTGTATGGTAAACTTGCCCTAGTGACTGAAGTTAATTCACTCAGCAACAAGTATACTTCACCTACTAGTAGTAGATGTATTTCACCTTCAATCAGATTTCGCACCAAATTTGTAGAGGTAGTTCACATATGTGTTGATATAAAAATGAATAATGAAAGCATACAAATGAATCCTTATTTATATGTGGAAGGGGAACTAATATTGGGTCGGCCCAATATTAGTTTTGGTGCCAACCTCTTTCTTTTTATTGTTTTCTTTTCCCACGCTTCATGTTGCTGATATAGGGTCGGCCCTATAGGAGTGTGCACATGTTAAGTTTATGTGTTTGGCGTGTTGATGGAGAGAAGGGACCAGCCCTATTTAGACTTTGAATGCACACGTTTCCTTATGATTGCCTAACGTGTTGAAGGTATGGACCCAGCCCCATTCGGATTCTAATTAGAATCCGATTACTATATTATTTTACTCCCTAAGTTAAAAATAAACAACACCCAAGTCCTCTATATGACAGTGAATGTATGCCCTAACATCCTCTACATACACAACTCCTTCCGGAATGCAAGGAAATGCTCCAACCAAATCTTCCTGGGTAGCCACATGTGGATACTGCTTGAAAATTGGCCTGGGGCAGTCCTTGACCTCCACTACAGTTGGGTTTGCAACAAAAATAGGAATAGAAGATGATACTTCTTCCATGTTTCAAGATAAATACCTTTTGATCGCTCTCAGTGAAAACCTTCAACAAATCAGACGCCGGTGATATCGCTCAAGAAGAAATTTGATTGCCTCTGAATAGCCTTTGATCACACTTAGTCGCTTTGAATAGCTTTGAAATCACTCTGAATGCAGGGTGATTAACAATGAAGTGTATTCGACCTATTATCCTTCGACAATAACCCTAATCTTCCATTGACATAAATGACTACTGGTGAAAGATATTGGATCTCGCTCAGAACATATACATGCCGGATAATCCTCTCCGATACCTGGAACATCTTCCAGAACCTCTTACCGGGGCATATGCAACATCTTCATGAGTTTTGCCTACCCCTAAGGCATCTGCCTTAGTTACCGGATAAGCTCACTTTCAGTGCAGGAGTAGCCTCTTCTACCAGATAAGTAACCGGGACATTCCCATCTAATGATTGTTCTTTAGTCTTCCTAACCCATCTCTGAGTATGATCATGCCAGATTTCACTAATCTTCTCTTTTCCTTTTTCATTTGATCCTCCATTATTAACCGGTGGATTTCTGCTTCTACAGAACTTAGCAATATGTCCAATTTCATTACATGCATAACATGTGACATTGTTCTTCTGAATTGATTTGCAAAAACCAGTGAAATTGCTTGACCTGCACTGATTAGCCATATGTCCAAATTTTCCACAAGCATAGCATTTTACATTCATTCTGCAATCTTTTGTCTTATGACCAAACTTATTGCATTTAGAACATTTACTGGGAGCAGAATCAGGGTTTTTATTTGTTATGTTTCTACATTGCTTAGCCATGTGAACAAATCTATTGCAAACAAAACATCTACCATTGAATTTATAAGCATTGAATTGTCTTACCGGTGCCTTATGGTTTTGATCTTCATTAGCAGTACCAGAACTCTGTCCTTGCTCAAATCCAAGTCCACTAGAATCTCCAATCTGCTTGTCTCTTCAGTAACTCATAAAGTTGTGCTGAGATGATCTTGAATTTTTCTTTGTACTCACTTGCAGTAGTTAAATCTTCTCTTAGTATTATCATTTGTCTCTCAAGCTCTTGCTCATTGCTCTGCGATTGTACCAAATCAGTTCTCAACATATCATTTTCATGAACCAGCCTACCACACTCTTCAAACTTGTTCTTCATGGATACAACAAGATTTTCTTCCTTTTTGTTTATGTCCTCAATCTCCTTAGACATCCTCAGAGTTATAACTTGCATTTCATTCTTCATAACCATGTTCTCTTGACTCAATTTCTGACATTGTTCCTTAAGTGCATTTTTCTATTTATCATCCTGGTTTTGCAAAAGTTCCTTCCTTCTAGGTTGAACAGATGATAGCCTCTCTTGTAGGACAAGAATGAATTCTTTTGCAGAATTCAATTCATCTTGTAGCTTTAAGTTCTTCAATCTTTCAACATCATAATCTTCAAGTGCCATCTCAAGTTGTTTCTCCAAAGCCATATTCAATGATTTTGGTTTCAGGATCTTCCTCAAGCTTTTAAATTTCCTCCGAGGCACAAGGCTCTGGTACCAATTGTTGGGAACCAATAACATTGCGAGGCGGGGGGGGGGGGTGAATTAGTGTTATACCGGACTCCTAGATTTTAGCCTTAACAAAACATTCATACACCAACCAGTATACCGGTATAAACATAATTGAAAGACGTAAAGAAACCAATAAGCCAAACACATAACTAAGAACCATAACACACAGATTTATACGTGGAAAACCTCAATGAGGAAAAACCACGGTGGGATTTGTGACCTACATTATCAATCCACTGGCCATATGAAGAGATATTACAATATATGATGGGCCTGCACTTGCAGGAAGGCTTACAGCTTAGACACTGCTCAATCACAATAGGAGCCTCACTGACTACATAAAATTCCAGACAACAATCCAGAGAAGTGTGAACTACTAAGATAGCATCTTCTATGCTAGAATACAGTTCCGGTTTAAGCTCTGTCTGTTCCGGTTGAAACCCTAAACCCCTTTACTAGAATAATACTTACAATAAATTCCTCACATACATAATCTCTCTGAATAATTACATTTGCATATCCATCACCATATATATTACCTTATATCAAAATGATCTAATCAAACTGACCTATATACCCTATACAACTTTATGCCTTATGTCGGCTTACAAAGATATATACAATATCAGATTACATGTCGGCCATATAAAATAAATGTATTTAAAACAAGTTATCGATGCCGGATCCAAGATAAGTCGGCCTCCAATATTGATAACCTTTACTATACCATGTCAGCCTGCATTGTCGGTGACCAAAGAAATCCTTTTGTCTTGCCGGTGCTGGTGCTGGTGTAGAATCTGTAAAGTACCTGTTGGTACACCATATGAAGTCGGAACACAAAATCATGTTGCCATCAATGACAACATAGTGAAACCAACCAATAGAGTGTCAATTGCCAACATACGTCTACTTTGAAACCATGAAATTAAATGGAAGAAACAATATGGAGTAGACAAGACCCCTGATCTTTAAATCTTACAGCCCCCTATACAAATTCTGGAAACTTTTGCTCATCATGGATGAAAATCTTGCATTTGACTATCAAACTCTTTCTTGACAATAGAAGTGATGCAAAAATTACCCTTTTGAAAGTGGTATGCTCAGATCCAAAATATTACCTTCTTACATGAATCTTTGCATGATAAAGTGTGGGCACTCCTCTTGAGCTGCCAATGGAGTCTTCCAAGCTGTATGAGAATGACTCCTCTTTTGAAGACCTTCAACTGATTGTGAGTAAAATCCCACCTTTCCAGGCTTCAAAACTGATCTTTAGACTTATTGTACAGTGACTTGCATTATTTGGTTGATCTTCTTAGGTACATTATGGAAGAGCCTTAAATTGGAACTCAAGGTTCACTTGTACTTTGGGAGGTGTACGATAAGTCTTCTTTACTGCATATTCATTTGTCCCTTTCTTATATTTGCATTTCATGTGTGCAATCAACTCATTGTTCATGAGAGTCTTATTAGATTTGACTGCTACAAGTTCTTGTCCTAGCTAATTCGATAGCTCTCCTACTATTGACATACTCTGTTAGTATCTTATACACTTCTCTCAAAAGGTTATGTGCCTTTCTTTATGACTGGTTACCCAACTCACTGTATGGTATCTCTTGATGTTTCTATAAGGCAGATTTGTATTGGTTGTGTGGCTTCCATACATGTAGGTCATGATCCTCATCCTTAATGGCTATGGACCCACATTTCTATTATCCTCATTAGGTTGTTGGCATCTTTGATTGTTGTTCCTTTTCTGACTTGTTTACTCTATGATCACTTATGACTATTCTAAACTGATCTCTTCTCGTGGTCTGCAATTATCCTATGTTGCTGCTCTGTTCCAAAGACTTGAGGTTGCATTATTTTCTTTTGAAGGTCCTTGTTCTTTACAATCTGCACTTTTATCATGGCATAGGCTACTTTAATCTTTGTTTCTAAGCACCGTCATTTTAGGCTTTATCAACATTCTTTTATTCACATTGTCATACGGTCCTTTCTATACCTAGGTGACTGCCTTTGGCTTTATGACTGTAATAACAACCTTCAAAAGGGCAGATTGTCCTTTGACATGCTTAGGACTATGATTATGAAGATGATTTTATCTTCTTCATTCATTGTTTAGAGATTGTTACAAACCATGTACCTCTTCATAAGATTGTCTTCTCTCATGATTGTGACTGCCAAAATTGCTTTTATAAGGATTTTGGACCTGTATCATGCTACTAAAACTCCATTCACTGCTCTTTGATGACTCAGTCATATTTTATTGCTAGTACCCTTATGAAATCTTTCCCTATGTTCTTTGACAATGAATACTTATTGTAAGTTCACTGTCTCTTTATTGTCTCTTCAATAATATTTAGGGCAGGGTTTGTTGCTATTCTTATTTGTCATTGGGACTGTATTTGACTGAGAATATTGTTCTTGTCTTATTCTTTGGGACTGCAAATCTTTCATGTCTCTATTTTTCTGATGAATTGTTGTTCAAACTGTGGTTTGTACTGATCTTTTCTTTATCTTAGTCATTGTGACCTTTGAAGCATCCATGATATGAAGATGTCTTTTGATATATAGGTTGCCCTTATTAGTGCTCTGATTTCTCACTATATTCAATGCCATGATCATACTTATGACTGTATTAGGGATTGTGACTAGCTTTTCAGATGCAAAATACTATCATTTTGAATTATCATTTTACTCTTTTGAACCATGGTTGGGAATTGTACTTGTTACACCTTCCAAGATTGATGAATGAGATAGAGACATGGGAGACATCTTTGAAGCCCCTTTGGATTGTGTCTATTGCTTTCAAATATATGACAATCAAAGGGTTGATGTTGAGATTATGATCAGGGAATCTCTCTAGTGTTCATGACCTACTCATAGTACCCATGCACTATCTACTTTGTATTTTGCAATATCTTTGGCATCTGTGGCTTCCACTCTGTCTTTTGAAAGTCAAAAGAATTGTTGTCAAATAGGAAAAGACTGCTTTTATCTCAGACTTGATCATTGTTCCTATTTGGTATGTAAACTCTTTATTACTGCTACCATTAGACACGTAGGGTTGTTGAACAATGTAAAACTTAAAGAAATAGTCTAGAACACATACCTTGTGCATCATGTCTATCAAAACATTTGTAATTGCCAAATCTAGTTAATCTTCAACACTTGATAATTGCAAAGTGCAATTAGATATTAATGAAGTCTTGAACATGGGAGGCAAAATTTTGATCTCTTGAACTTGATGCCATTTGGATTTTAACTCTAATGAACTTTAGTTCCTTTTGTGCATTACATGGAAATGTCTCGAAGCTTTGTCTTCTTGATAGTAAATTCATTAATGTGTTCTTGAAACCTCTTATTGCTCTGTTGGTGAAACACTATACTGCTCTTTTAGGTTTGTATATCAACCTGTCCTACAGTCACTACCTTTAACTATGCATTTTACCATATTAATTCTTGACCTAGGTGTTTTCCATTTGCTGTATATAGGTAGTGACTTACATTTCCGTAAACCAGGGTTTCTAAGTCTTTTGTTACTGTCATAAGGCACAATAATATGATTTGTGCTATGGACTGTATCATCCTTGACCGAGACTGCTATCTTTGATCCACGTGAACATACTCACTGTGATTTGTTCTATCAAAAAGACCTTGTATGGGTTGTAGCTTTGTAAATGCTATTGTGGACTGCCCATTTGTAGCATTTTGATAGAAATGTCTATCTATTACTTCTTTGCTTATGAACTCTTCCATTTCTCACTGAACCTGTGACCAAAACTTGGTATTTACTGTCTCCTAACTCCTAAGGTTGCTATGACTCATGTATTTCCAAGGCTAATTGTTACTCTTCAAAGAGGACTATGAATCTAATGGTGATGGTTCATGCATTGGCCTCTTCACGTGGTCTTCCAGAATGCTATTAGTTTTATCTTATAGGAGACTTGAAATGAAAGCATAGGGCGATCCATAATGTTAACTAAAACCCCAAAAGAGGATATGATCTAATATTTTCCATGTCATTGCTTCACAATACATGCAGATCCAATTTCTAAAAATACATGCAACCTAAAAGAATGTATTAATGATTGTGTTCCTTGGTTATGACTGTCATAGGGTTTGTACTTCACTATTTTTTCTACGCTAAGCCTGCAACTTGGCCATCTCTTTGATTATGAGATTGTTTCTATTTAGTGTCTATGGTTGTTGTCTTTCTTCATGACTGCTCATGTGTTGTAAGACCTTTATTGCTTCTTAGATCTATATCTGGATTGTTCTCTTTGCACGGACTGTAATTGTGCTTATGCTTGCTATTTGTGATTGATTTAGGGAAGCTTGATTGCTAATCAACATTGTTTAAAAACCTTCTAGTTTTTTTGACTTCTATATTGTGTTCTTTATTATAATTATTGTTACTTGCCATGACTGTTATTATATTACTGCGTCATTGTTTGGACAGTGAAAACACTTGGAGGGACTATTTTCTTCATTATGGATTGTCAAACCATTAAATCTTAACCCTATTCAATTCACTTTGACACTATGTATAGAGACTACATATTTCCTTCAACCCGAGTTGTATTTCATCACATCTCACTGTCATTTCACTGCTCTATCTTTCCTTTATGACTATGGTTGTCAATAATTGTGAAAATTAGAGAGAATGTATTTTCTTGCATTTAAGACTTATGTCTATTCTTTTATGTTGCTATGTGACTGCATCATATTGGTGAAATGTATAATTACCTATGTAATATAACATTTTCTTTTCTTTTTGCAGAAATGTATTGAGAAAATCAAAGAAGGGGATAAAGTTAGGGTGTTGGATCCATTTAATGGTGTTGTTGTGGGCATTGGACGGATTCACTCCCTATCTATTGTACATGGAGTCAGCTTGAAAGGAACAGGAGATGCAAATGTAAACATTTTAAAGGTCACAAGTAACATATGTTTAGTCCTAAATGTATGGTTGGTGAATAATCACATAACACAGTATTTCCCGCACATACCAAGTATTCATGGAACAGAACAATTGTACATCATAACATAAATAACAATGATAATATTAGACTAGAAAAGTTATATCTTTATTCTAGTGTCCAGAATTGTCCATACATAATCCCCTTGCCGAGGTTCCAACCAAACAATATAAAAACCCGACGGTTGGTCAAGTTGCCAACCATCACCAACTCCCAACTACCCGATGGGAACCTCTCGGCGACAAACATAAACATAACACACTTATAAATATTATTCTTACTAACATACGTTATTTACCCCTAACATTAGCCCCCCCAAAAACGTACTCGTCTTCCAGACGACTCAGACAAGAGAAATTGAATTATATAAAACATAGCTAAGGCTGAGAAAAGGGAGGAGGCGTCTCTGTAGTGGCCGTAGGAGGAGATTGTTGTCTAGCCTGAAGTTTCAAGTTTTTTTCCGCCAGCAACTAGCGTTCCCGTGCTTTCTTTACCATGTGAGCAACTTCCAATAGCTTTTTATCTTTCTGTTCCAGTTGTAAGGTGAGCTCTGCCACTTGGGTGGCTAATGCCTCCAAGTCACCCGTACCAGTTTCTGCTGGTACCGTATCGATTTTTGCCTCCAAGTCACCCGTACCAGTTTCTGTTGGTACTATATCGATTTCTGCTAGCACTATACTAGTTTCTGTTGGTACCATACCGATTCCTATTGGTACTGTACCAGTTCTTGCTGGCACCGTACCAATTCCTGTTGTACCAGTACATGTTGGCACTATACAAGTTCTTGTTGGCACCATACCAGTTTTTGTCGTACCAGTACCTGTTGGCACTGTACCAGTTCTTGTTGGCACCATACCAATTCCTGCTAGCACAGTACCAGTTCTAATGGCATCGTACCAATACATGTCGGTATCGTACCAATTCTTGTTGTACCCATACTAGTACCTACTGACACTGTACCAGTACCTATTGATGTTGTACAAGTACCTACGGGTATCGTACCAATGTCTTTCGTACTAGAACCTGGATATGTCATACCAATTCCTTACTTTGAAGGTAATTTGGAAGGTGTGAACTTTACCCTCGTACTCTTCCATTGAGCCCGCAATCCTCCTTGTTGCTCCTCCTCTTCCTCTTCTTCCTATTGCCACGACTTTGTTTCCTCTTCCTCCTTCACAGCTGTGCGTCCTGATAGATGGAACCCCTCATCACCGCTTTCCTGCTCTTCTGTCTCTTCCACCTCCGAATATTCTGCGCTGCTAACCTCTTCAATCTCCATGGATGTCCATTTTCCTTCTTTTTCTTGTCAGTTGTGCTGTGTAGTGTACCTGCCAAATCAAATGGGGGTTTGGGGCAATGCCCCCAACAGGTTCAAAGGGCAGCGCCCCTTGTGAGGGTCTGGGGGCAGCGCCCCCAATGAGGTCAAGGGGCAGAACCCCTTGCGGGGTCAAGGGGCAGCACCCCTCGTAAGGGCAGCCGCCAACACCAAATTACAACCTTCAAACCCACACGGAACTCCATGGTGTGCATCAATTTTTTGCTTTTTTAAGACGTCAAGGACAAGGCCAAAGAAGTCAAAATTCTGATCAAGGTGCATTCTCCCATACAAGAATTGTGTTTTCTTACTTGTTCTTTCGTATAGACTTTTGCTTCTCTCTTGGTTGTCCGATGCATAGGTGTGTGGCTTGAGACTCCCTTCATCCAACTTAAAGCTGATGCCTTCGAGTTTTTGATATATTGCTTCCTTGACCGTATAGTATTTCTCCTGTGGTCCGTACAAATTTCTCTTGGTTGTCGTACCTGTAGCGTGGTCGAACGACCTCTCCCTGATTGCATCCCTATATACCGTACAATGTGTCATGTACGATGTCTGAACAACTTTCATGCATGTCGTACGATATCTACTGTGCCATATCCGTCGTATGGTTTCATCGTACATCGTACCCTTTTCTCTATGTAGTTTATGTCATACGATGTATGGATCAAATGAACAAACTACACCATACGAAATGGTTGGATGAGGTATGCCATATGGGTTGATGCTCTGTTGTGTGCCGTACGGAATGGTGCTCTGTCGTACGCCATATAGACTCCTCGTCTTGTCATATGGAATGGTGCTCCACGCTTGTGTTTCGATCGTACTTGTTGACTGTACAATGCACGGTATCTCTGCTTCTAACATTTTATTGATCTCCTTATTTACTTTGGCTACATAATTTTTGTTCATCCTGTACGATCTCATTCGTACCGGTTGGGCTCCTGGTACAAGTGTTATGCGATGCACGTGTAGCTCCGGCGGTACCCCATTCAAGTCCTTGTAGGTCCAGGAAAAGATGTCTTTATATTCCAAAAATATCTTGAAGGTTGTTGCGTTTAGCACGGGTTTCCAATCATCTCCTACAAGTATCACCTGTGGTTCTGCCTCATTGCCCAGATTAATCTTCTCCACACCTCGTTCCTCGTACTTGATGGGTTTATCTCATTCAAACTGGTGGGCTGGTGTGTCATCCATTCTTGCCATTCCCTCTAGTATCTACCGTACTCTGGGGGAAAGAATTGTTCTTCCATCCCGCCGCTTGATTCTCCTATCCCACATATTTGGAGCATGTGACACTCCAGGTGGAAGACCTCATAGTCTTCCATTTTCCAATGAAAAAGTGCCGCCAGTGAACTGGTTCCATCCTTGGAACACCTGTCCAATTCCAACACTCCTTCCTCGTCAGGCTCTTTCCCTCCTCTGTCTCCTTCAGAACCTCACTCCCATCAGTTTGAATCTTCTGAGTCTAAGTCCGATGACGCAAGCTCTTCGCTAATGGACTGGTTCCTTGATCAATTACATACTTATGGTCGTCATTCTCGATTGAGAGCATATTCCTTTTCCAGTTGTGGTTAGCTTTGGCCATGATCAACCACCCCCTTCCTAGAAGAGCGTCGTATGCTTTCCTTTCCAGTGGATTGACTACAAAATCCATAAGGAATTGCTGCATCCCAATTACCACCTTTTGTGCCATGAGGGTACCAAGGGGTTTGATGCTGTGTTGATCCACACCGACCAAGTGGAAGGTTGGTGGCTAGAGTGTCGGCTTGCCAAGGCTTCGCCAAGTTTCCTCCGGCAGTATGTTGACTCCGGACCCACCATCAACAATGGTGTTTGTAAGCTTTTGTCCCAATATATCCATTTCTACCACTGCGGGTTTCCGTCTGACATCCACCACGAGTAGCATAGGGTTCATGGCATCCGTACCAGATCCCTTCACTGGGTCCGTACTAGATTTTGCCATCATTTGGTGTTCCTGATTGAGGGTAGTGTCCCCGGTTACATTTGTCAAAGCCATCCTTAACTATGGCATGTTTTGTAGAAGGTCAGACACCCGTATGGGTATTGTGGTTTGTAACATCTGCTTGATGATAGTTTTCTCTGGTTTCGACCGAACTGGTGTATCGGCAGCTAGGTGTGAGGCCCTCCGCTCTCCAGCCATCACCTGCTCGATATCTGCCCTTGCCTCCTGGAGCCTTTCTTTTTCTATGTGAGGGTCCAGGTACATGGCTTTCTTGTTTTGCAACCTTCTAATTGCCAATACGTCTTCTCTTGATCCCTCCACATCGAGCATGTTCACCCCTTTTTGCTTTGGACAATCCATGTCCTCGTGATTTCCTAGACCGCACCATTTGCACAGCAAACTTCCTACATCACCTTCGTTTTGGCATTCTCGAGCAAAGTGACCCCATTCGTTGCACTTCCTGCACTGAATCATGGGTCGCCCCTTCCCGTCATATTGAATTCTGTTGTTACCCCGCCGATTGTTTCTGTACCCTCCAAGTGAGGCATCAGAGTTTGTTGTTGGCTTCGACGGTGTGGCTTGGTTGGGTTGGGCGTAGAGCACTTGTGTACTCCGTGTTTTCAAGTTGTATGGGCATTTCTAAGTGGAATGTCCCATTACTTGACAGATGTCACAAAAAACTTTACGGGGACAACTTCCTTTAGTGTGTCCTTCAATCTTGCAGTCAGTACACCATAGTTCTTTTCCTTCCCTGCCACTTTCTTTGTCACCTTTTAACTCCTTCATCATCCTCATCATATCCTTTCGGAGTGCTTGCACGGTTTTGGATCCCCTGTCGCTACCTTCGTCCGTGCTGTCACCATCGCTGGTTCGTCGCTTCCTCCGGGATGTCTTGTTTTCACTTTCAATATCCATGGTGCGGTTGTATGCTTCATCGTACGATGCTAGAGGGACCACTTTCATCGTCCTTCTCAAGGATGGTACCAATCCTTCCGCGAACCACCGCTTCTTGAGGCCATCTGTCGGCTGGTTCTCCATTTTGTTAAGTAGTTCCCTCAGCCTTCTGTTATATGCACGCACACTTTCATTTTTTCCTTGTTTGGTGTTGTAAATTTCTGCTACAATTTCGTTGTCATCCCGTAGGAGTTTGAATTCTTCCTCGAAGGCCGCCTTCATATTGCTCCAAGACGTTTTATGTTGAGCATCGAGGTCTATGTACCAGTCAATAGTTATTCCTCGCAAAGTGGCCAGAAATTCCTTCACCCAGTAGTCCCGGTCGTCCTGGCCATTTGCTTCCCAAATGGTGACGCATGTCTTGCAGTGTCGTACGGGGTCCTCTGACCCGTCGCCCATGAATTTTGGGAGTTTCTGCTTCTCCGGGGTGTGTGCCATCATTCTTTTCTGTGCGGTTTTATGCAGTGCCTGGAAATGGCTATATGTCGGGAAGGTACTGTGTCTGGGGGGTACCGTACGCTCCTGGTCTGGTCGGGCCCCTGTCAACCGGGCTTTAGTCACCTTCGCTTCTATAGTCCTTCCTTGGATTTTCGGATCTGACCTTCCTATTTTGATGCCCTCTGACAAGGACAAATTTTTAATGTCAGACAACGTTGCTTCAAAAATAGTGGTGATTTCCTCGTGCAGGTCTTGTACCGCCTCCTCTCCTTGTTCGGAAAATTCCGATTGGGTGCTTTGTGATTCGGCTCTAGAGTCCTATTCACTTGACGTCGAGTGTGGGGCCTGGTCGATGAGATCTTCCTCCGCTACGTCTGGAAGTGGCAGGTTCCTGGCGACCTCGGCCAACTCCTTCCACGTACACAGTTTTTGCCTCTCCCAACTACGACTCCGACTCACACTCTAACTTCTCTTGTGTTTCTCTGGACTCCTCGAGTCGGCAACTTTTGTTAGTCGTCATCTCTCGTCGGCCTATTCTTTTATGCATAGAGATCTCTGTACAGTTCCCTCGTTTACTCCTTCGGTAGTAGTGGTACGTCTGTCTTTGTTCGGTCGTAGGGGCATCAAGTGCTAGAGGTATGGCGCCGACTAGCTTTCCTCTCCTCTTCCTCCATACGACTTCGTTCCTCGTACTATTGGGGAACTTGTTGCTGTCGAAGTTCCTTTGCCATTTCCTCCCTTTGGTCTTGGAGTGCAATCAAATTCCTGGCAAGTAGCCTTGGAATACTCCTGAGTAGGTCAAAGATGGGGGTGCTAACGATGAGTTCACTATGTTCCGTGCCTTTCGAGACAGCTCTCTCCTGAGCCTCTCGCCACACGTACTGCGTGACCGACATATGCCACAACTCCACCAAGTCTGTCATCATCTGATCCTCTCATTCCTCTTCCGCGGTACCCTCTTCGTGCATGTCGTTGTCCAGGACAATTAATTTCTGGTTAAACGGTCGGCCCATTAATTGCTTCCGCCTGCCGCCATAGTTATCTCCAGGTTCGTTTAGGCAACGGCGCCAACATGTTTAGTCCTAAATGTATGGTTGGTGAATAATCAGATAACACAGTATTTCCCGCACATACCAAGTATTCATGGAACAGAAAAATTGTACATCATAACATAAATAACAATGATAATATTAGACCAGAAAAGTTATATCTTTATTCTAGTGTCCAAAATTGTCCATACATAATCCCCCTGTCAAGGTTCCAACCAAACAATATAAAGACCCGACCGTTGGTCAAGTTGCCAACCATCACCAACTCCCAACTACCCGACGGGAACCTCTCAGCAACAAACATAAACATAAATATAACACACTTATAAATATTATTCTTACTAACATACGTTATTTACCCCTAACAACATACCCCTTGTTTATGAAGACAAAATAGATGGAGTTGTCCATCTGAAAGAGAAAGAGGGAACCTTCACACAGTGGTCATTAATATATTTGCAAAAAATGATATAGTTGATCATGTTTATCATGTACTAGTTGTTAGACATCTTGGCTCGTTGCTTTATGCAGCATTTTGAATGTGTTGTTCAGGGGTTTTAATTATCATGGTGTATTTGAAAAAGTTGGAAACTCTTAAACTACTATGACATTTTTTATTATATTTACATATATACTTTTAGACAACTTTGACATCTTATAACTTGATATATATATGCATCATTGTTTTTATTGCATATTACCTTTATTTATCATGGTGGTGAATTAATCTTTTAATTCTAGCATGTTATAGCTTATTCATATATGTAATATTTAAATTTGCTTTTATGTTTTAGTTGAAGTTTAATATTATGTTATTTTTGCACTATAAAATTTATGGTATTTAATAAATTATGCATATCATGACTATATTTACTACCAATCAATGGAAACTAGTAAATAAAAGTGACTAAATATACTACCAATGGACAAAAATCAATGAATGAAAATGAATAAATATACTACCAATTGTGATGCGAAGGCACATGGATGATCTCAGTTACTGAGGAGGATTTACAACATTTACAATACCTTTGGGCTTACAAACCCCTCACAAAACCTCATACCCAGGTTCCTAGGATGCATGATAAATGAACTTATAAGGACAACAAAGGGTTAACACATGAATTACAAGAGTCCAATTACATAGGCATGTTTAAGATAGTAACATAAACCCCAAACAACTTATTCCAACCATGGCAAGGCTTGTAAGCCAATTACAAAGTGTCTTCTTCCACATGGTGCACCTAGGCCTAGTAGCCCTCTAAATGAAGTTTGCATCGAAACAAAAGGTTTTAACCACCTAAGGGAATACCATAGAAAATAATATGGGTTGATTTCAATAAGAGGAGCCACCCAAATAATCTTTGCAAAGGTTTTCAGAGAATACTCATGACTGTCCTAAAACTGTCACTATTTTAGGTGTGCAAATTAGACCCTCAACACAAGGATCCACACCAATGGTTGCTTAAACACCCAACCCAGGGCACTAGCACTTATTCTCAAGCTCTACCAAGTCCTCTTCCTCAAATTTGGGTGCCCAAGGGGTCACTTTTTCCTTCTGCACCACTTTTTGTAGCTTTATGTCTCTTTCCTTGGCCTGCCACATAGGGATGTTAGGCCTAGGGCGTCAAATATCTCCTTTCAAAATCATCCTCCTACCCAGCAACCATGGAAATATTGAAAAAAATACAAAAGAAAAAAAATTCCACCAAGATTTATATTTTTCCCATGGTGGACATGGGAGTTATGATGAATTTTGTGTCAACCCTAGGTGAGGAGGGTTTCCAGACAGTTTTCAGCAAAACACTCACCAAATGCACAAAACTCAACTAAATTGCACAAAATTGGTCTTGAATGAAAGGTAGGTCATAGGGATTTCCAAAAATTCATACCTCACAATCTGATCTATCCATACAACAAAGTTATGATTGCTGCAATAGGACTGTTATAGAAAAATCTGATAAGTTGCAGTCAATAAAATAACCACAACTCTCAAAATACTCAATGAAAATTAATGAGAATAACGCAAAATGAAATTTATTTCAGCCCTATATGATAATATGTGACTCTTATACCATAAAATTACAGTACGGATTCACACCATGCATGGGAACATAGAAGTTGTAGAAAAATTACAAGAAAATTGAGTTTTCGAATTGCTTATCTCTCCAAAAATCATCAACAACTTGGCCTCGACCCATATGAGGCCTTATAAATAATGTTTAGGGTCTTTCCAACTGTCCCCAATTGAATTTCAAAGGTCGGTGGCCATTGGGACCCTTTTACAACAATTTTTAGCCAACACAACAAAATGACTCAAAATGTGTTTCTAACCACTAATCCATCTAAAAATGGATCCAAATAGACAAAAAAAATATAAAATACAAACATTTGTGGCCCCCTTGGAATGGTTTGGCCAAGGTTGACCCAATCAGGACCTAGTAGGACTACAAGGCCTAAATTGAGTGAAAGACCTTACAATTGAAATGAACTAATTACAAATGATTAGAAATGACATGAAATGGTCCATAGGAACCTATTACAACAAAAACAAAGCCAAAGCCTTCACTAGGTGACTTTGGGCAACTTTAAGACCCTAGGTGCTCTTGCACCAAATTGATGACAATTAATGATTACAATGACTTAATAATGATCGCTTAACAACAATCAATGACTAAATTAATGAGTAAACATATGAATAAAGTAATGAATAAATATATGACTAAATAAAATGACTACCATTACTAAATAAATGACTAGGTAACAACAATTAATGACTAGATATATTACTAAAATAAAGACTAAATATATGACTAAATAAATCACTACCATGACTAAATAAATGACCGGTTAACAACAATCAATGACTAAAGCAATGACTAAGTCAATGACCAAATCAATGACTAAATCAATGACCAAATTGATCAATCAAACAACCAATAAATGACTAAAATAGTTTAGTCATAAATTTGGTCGCGTTATCAATGATCGACAATAAACTACTAATGCTCAAGTGACCAAGTTTAGTGATTTATATGCAGTTTTTAGTAGTTTTTTTAGTCATATATTGTTGTTTTTGTACTAGTGTAATTTCAATCCTAACTCTAATTTGAACTTTAAGCCTAACAACCCTAGGCCCAATCTAATCTTATCCCTAATTTTAATTTTATAGTCAATTATAATCTTATTTGTAACCTTGATTTTAACTCTAAAGATATTCCTAATTTAACTATATATTTTATCCTAGTTATATACCTAGCTGCAAGCCTATGTTGGCATTGCATGAATATTGCATTGAAGAAAGATAGTAGGAAGTGTTGTAATTGATGTCAATTGCAACTGGTAATGAAGCGGTACAACAACAGGTATTGAAGCACTAAAGCAACCGGTAATGTTGCAGTGAAGATCAATCGGTAACCCTATCCAGTTGAGAAGAACCCTAACCGATGAAGCTTGGAGATCGGTTGTGATCATCTATGACTAAATGATGATCGGTGATGAAGATGCCATGTAAGCATGATGCACATGATGAGTTTCAAAATGGTTTTGGTGCGTGAAGATAATCATTTATCTTGGGAATGATCAAATGCATAGTATGAAGTGAAAAATGCGTGATGAGTTATAGGATTCGAAGTGTGATGATCCAAGAGCGGTTGTAGATGTCTAGAAGAATGTAAAGTCAATTGCATGTAATCTAATGGTCAAGAATGAGCTGATGTGTTTGTAATTTCTATGAGAATTTTTAGGGTTTGGTTGTGTTACCGACCTAATGTATTTGTTTATAAGGTCGATGATTTGATTCAATGAGTTGTTAACGAACCCGACTAAGTGTGAGAGAGAGTGTTGCCGAACCAGGAGGTGTGTCTACAAAATGATGTGAAGGCAGATAGGAGTGGTAAAGGATCTAATTCAACAAGGAAGTTCTCTTTCAAATCAGTCAAGAACCCGTCGTTCTCTAACCATTAAAGTAGTTTGAAATCCCCTAACAAGGTAAGCTTTAACAGGCTTGTTGTTGAAATCCTCTAACTAGGTGATCCATTAGCTTGGATTTGAAATCCTCCACCAAGGTTACCTTTAACAGGGTATTACCTTTAACAGGGTATTTGTAGTCAATCCCTTAACCAAATGGTCCTTAATCAGATTTGTTCCTAACAATACACAATTGTATAAGCTTCTAACAAGGCTTGGCTCCTAAAAGGGCAAACTTCAGAAAAGTTCAAAATACTTGTGGGTATTCATCCCCAGCGTAGTTTTTCCCATTTGGGTTTCCACGTGAAAAATCATTATGTCAAGTGGTGAATGATTTTGTGGATGTGTTATTGATATGGTCGATATGAATGATTGGTAAACCTGCATAGATATATTTGAATGACTGAAAATGATCTAAAATATGTTATTATTGGTATTAGTGAAGTGGTTTAAGGTTTTGGTCAAAGAATATTTAAGTTCCAGATCTGTTGCGTTATATCGTTGAAGTATTAGGTCACTGGTAAGGTTTGACAGTGCTACTATAGTTTTTTTAAAGTGACTAAACCGGTAGACTTTGTGAGTTGTTTTTGAGTTGGGAAGAAGTTTAGTGAGAAGTTAGTTTACTTTTCAACTACTAATTCACCTCCCCTCTAACTAGTTTATCGGATCTTTATAGTTTCATCATATTATCAATTGGTATCAAAGCATTCCAAGTCCTCTTGAGTATAAGCCTAATAGCTTGAGGAAAAGATCTAGGAGAAAATGATGAAGAGAGAGGGTCTGAAGTTCAATAGAGATAACTACATAATCTGGAGTGATAGGATGAAGATTTACATCAAGAGCTTAGGAAGTCAGTATTGGGATCAGGTTGTTACTAAGTATAACTTGCATAGTGGAATTCTAACATATGATCAGAAGGAGCAACAAGAGAACGACCAAGCATTGGAATAAATCATCAGTACCTTGTCTGATTCAGAATATGTTGATGTTCATGGATTGGAGACTACATATGAAGTTTGGAAGAAACTGGAAGAAATCTATGGCGGTGATGAGCATGTAAAGATAGCCAAGGAAGAGAGTCTCATAGGTAAATTTGATGATATGAGAATGGCAGAAGGTGAAAACATTCAACAGTAGGGTCAGAGAATCAAGGAGATAGTTGGAGAAATCAAAAGTGTTGGAGGTACAGTGGAGGATGCCACTATGGTTAGCAAGGTGTTGAGAACCTTTCTACCAGTCTATGCTATCAGAGTTGTAGCCATTCGAGAACTCAAATCTATTGACAAGACAAAGATAACTCTTGACTCTATAATTGGTAAATTGACTGCATTTGAATTAAATGGTTTTGATGGAAGTGTTTAGAGGTCAGAATCTGCATTCAAAGACTCAGTCTCAACTCCAATAGTAAGGAAAAGAAGAGAAGTAAGTTACAACCATGAATCTAGATCCAGCAAAGAGGTAGATGATGATGATAACCTGATAGAACTCGAAGCATTGTTGGCCAAGCAGTTACCTAGAGGTACTGGTAAGTATAGAGGTAAATTACCACTGAAATATTTTGCATGTAACCAAATAGGACATATTGTTGCTAACTGTCCTAATGGAGATAACGAGGAGAAACGAGAGAAATATAGGAAGTTTAAAGGTAAGGGAAAAAAAATGTCTCATTGCAGTGGATAAAGGTATTATAGATGAAGAATCTGAGGAAGATACAAATGGGGACATTGTCTTTGTTGCTATCAAAGAAGACATATCAGATCAGAAGGCATTGGTCTCTCACTTGGATAATTCAGATGACTGGATTATTGACAGTGGTTGTTCACACCACCTGACTGGTGACCGGAGTAAGTTCCTAACATTGAACGAATTTGATGGAGGTGTTGTCATATTTGGGAACAACTCTCGTTGCATGGTGAAAGGAAAAGGATCCATTTCCCTGAATGGTAAGAGTAGTGCAAATGATGTCTACTGGGTTGAAGGTTTGAAACATAATCTTTTGAGTGTTGCTCAACTCAATGACAAAGGTTACCCGTTAGAATTCAAGAATGGAGTATGCAAGATCTTTGGAAGCAAAGGTGAACTGATTGCATCCAACAAACAAACCAAAGGTAACCTATTTCACTTAAACTCTAAAGTCAGTAGTTGTTTGATTGCAAAAGTAGAAGATAGTTGGCTTTGGCATGGGAGGTTTTGTCATGTGAATTTTGATAACATTGTAAGAGTCAGCAAGTCAAAATCAGTAAGAGGATTGCCACAGTTGGACAAACTGGTGAATGTTTTGTGCAAGGAATGTTAGTTAGGGAAAATGACAACCTCAACCTTCAAGAGAAAATCTTTCTCAGCTGAACATTTGCTAGATTTGGTTCATACTAACATATGTGGACTAATGAGGACTAGGAGTATTCAAGGTGATTGGTACTTCATGATATTTACCGATGACTGCTCAAGGATGATGTGGGTCACATTCTTGAAAGACAAGACATAAGCATTCAACAAATTTAAGGCATTCAGTGCATTCAAGGTGGTGAATTTACTTAAGAGGAATTCACTAGATACTATGAAAACAATGGGATCAAGAGGCAGCTATCTACACCAAGGACACCACAATAGAACGGTATTGCAGAAAGAAACAACTGGTCAATGGTTGAAGCTGCTAGGACTATGTTAATTCAAGGAGGTGTAGCTAAGACATTTTGGAGAGAAGATATCAGCACAGTTTTTTATACAATGAACCGGATACTGGTCAAAAGAGGTAAAGACAAAACACCCTATGAATACTGGTATGGTAGATCATCGAATGTCAGTTACTTCAAAGCTTTTGCTAGCAGATGTTTTATTAAAAGAAGTGATTATAGTGGAAAGTTTGATGAAGGCATATTTATTGGTTACTCCTAAAATCTTACAAGTGCTACAACAACTAGACTAAGAAGATCATTGAAAGTGTCAATGTCCGAGTAGATGAATTTCCTGAAAAATCTGAAGAAACCAGCAAGGAGAAGGAAGAAGAAGAACCAAACACATTATTTTTGGAACCGAAACCGGTAAAGCCAGAAGTTGGAGAACTGAACATAGAAGCCCCAGTTCAACCGGAACAGGAAGGTCCAACAGAAAATGAAGAAACTGAAGAAGAAGAAGAACTTGAAAACCAAGATCGAGTTATCCCCAAGGTATGTCAGACTTAATCACATCCCCAATTAGATTATTGGAGACAAGGATGCAGGTGTGTTAACTAGAAGAAGGCTAAGAGAAAACTCTTGTATGATCTCCACCATTGAGCCTAGAATAGAAAAAGAAGCCTTTGTAGATGAAGACTAGATCAAGGCAATGGAAGAAGAACTTGATCAAAAAGAGAAGAATAATGCATGGTCATTGGTATCCAAACCGGAAAACAAGAATGTAATAGGCACAAAGTGGGTATTCAGAAACAAATTGAATGAAGATGGATAAATGGTCAGGAATAAAGCCAGACTGGTATGTAAAGGATATGCACAAGAAGAAGGTGAAGATTATGGTGAGACATTTTCACTAGGAGCAAGATTGGAAGGAGTAAGGACTCTACTTGCATTTGCAGCATATAAAAGATTTAAGGTATATTAGATGGATGCGAAATCAACATTCCTAAATGGAATATTGGAAGAAGAAGTCTACATAGAACAACTAGATGGTTATACATTAATTGAAGAAAAGGATATGGTGTGCAAAATACATAAGGCACTATATGTATTGAAACAAGAACCAAGAGCATGGTATGAAAGATTGCACTCACACTTAGTAAAGATATGTTTTCAAAGAACCATTATAAGACAGTAACATATATATCAAGACAAAAGGAGATAAAATACTGGTAAGTGAGGTATTCGATGATGATATCATTTTTGGAGGTAATGATGATATGTGTCATGATTTTGCTAATGAAATGAAGAATGAATTTGAGATGTCACTGGTAGGTGAGATAAAAAAAAATTAGGTTTGCAAATCCAACAGATGAAGGAATGAATATTTATCACTCAATCCAAGTATGTGAAGGAAGTGTTGAAAACTTTTGGAATGAGAGATTGCAAACCAGTTGGAACACCAATGGTTACAGGCTATAAATTATCAAAGGAAGATGATTATGCACCAGTTGATGAAAAGGAATACAGATCCATGATAGGTAAGATACATTATGTTGTCCACAGGAGACCAGACATAACTCATGCAATAGGATTGGTTGCCAGATTTCAGAAAAATTTGAAGGAGTCACACATGATTGCAACCAAGAGTATTTTCATATACTTGAAAGGGACAATAGATTATGGATTATGGTATCCATATGCAGCAAACTTTGACTTAAAGGTCTATACCGATGCAGATTGGGCAGGAAATGTTGATGACAGGAAAAGTACGACCAGAGGAGAATTCTTTCTTGGAGGTAGATTAGTGTCTTGGAGCAACAAGGAACAAAGTTTTATCTCTCAATCAAAAGAAGAAGCTGAGTATGTTTTAGCTTACATGAATTGTACACAAGCAATTTGGATGAAACACATTTTGGAAGGTTTCAAGCTCAAGATATCAGAACCGGTAAGAATTTTATGTGATAATATAAGTGCTATAAATATTTTTAAGAACCCGATATTGCATGCTAGGACTAAAAATATAGAGATGAAGTATCATTTCCTGAGAGAGAAATTTCAAAGCAAAGATGTATCATTGGAGCATGTTTCCACTAAAGAACAACTAGCAGATATTTTTACTAAACCTCTACCTAAGGCTACATTTGAATATCTTAAAGGTGAGTTAGGGGTTGTACCCCTACATGGATTCAATTAAGTAGATATGGAAAACATCAATCCTAGAGCCTATTGAAAATATTGAAGAAGGATTGGTGAAGAATGGAGTTACTCCACAGGGGGAGCAACTAATTGCAGATCGATGAAGAATGGATAAGAATCAGAATGGTTTCACTTTGGCATTGTTGTCAAAGGGGGAGAAGTAGTATATGATTGAGGGACAAAAAGGACAGGAGAAGAAAAGTATATGATTGTTAAGCTTATATGTTGAGGAGAGAAGACAAATTACAGACCAGTTACTAGATGAAGATATGAGCAGGCCAGTTACTAGTTAGAGATATGAAGACGTAGTTGAAGATATGAAAATGTAAACCAGGATTCCTATATAAAATGTAAACCATGATTCCTATACCTGAATCATTTGAAGGATAGTATATGCTTTACTCTCAACCATGACAATCAATTGGTATTGATATTTGTATTGCCATCAATGCCAAAGGGGGAGAATGTTGGCATTGCATGAAGACTGCATTGAAGAAAGATATTAGGAAGTGTTGTCACTGATGTCAATTGCAACTGGTAATGAAGTTGTAAAGCAACCGGTATTGAAGCAGTAAAGCAACCGGTAATGTTGTAGTGAAGATCAACTGGTAACCCTATCCAGTTGAGAAGCAGAACCCTAACCGATAAAGCTTGGAGATCGGTTGTGATGATCTATGACCAAATGATGATTGGTGATGAAGATGCCATGTAAGCATGATGCACATGATGAGTTTCAAAATGGTTTTGGCCAGTGAAGATAACCATTTATCTTGGGAATGATCAAATCCATCGTATGAAAAGAAAAATGTGTGATGAGTTACATGATTCAAAGTGTGATGATCCAGTAGTGGTTGTAGATGTCTAGAAGAATGTAAAGTCATTTGAATGTAATCTAATGGTCAAGATTGAGCCGATGTGTTTGTAATCTTTATGAGAATTTTTAGAGTTTGTGTTGTGTTACCGACCTAATGTATTTTTTTATAAGGTCGATGATTTGATTTAATGAGTTGTTGGAAAACCTAAATAAGTGTGAGAGAGAATGTTGCCAAACTAGGAGGTGTGTCTGCAAAATGATGTGAAGGTAGATAGGAGTGATAAAGGATCTGATTCAACAAGGAAGTGTTATTTCCAGATCGGTCAAGAACTTGTTGTTCTCTAACGATTACAACATTTTGAAATCCCCTAACAGGGTAAGCTTTAACATGTTTGTTGTTGAAATCCTCTAACTAGGTGATCCATTAGATTAGATTTGAAATCTTCCACTGAGGTTACCTTTAACAGGGTATTACCTTTAACAAGGTATTTGTAGTCAATCCCTTAACCGGGTGGTCCTTAACTGGATCTATTCCTAACAGAACATTATTGTATAAGCTTCTAACAAGGCTTGGCTCCTAAAAGGGCAAACTTCAGAAGAGTTCAAAATACTTGTGGGTATTCATCCCCACCATGGTTTTTCCCATTTGGGTTTCCACGTGAAAAATCATTGTATCAAGTGGTGAATGATTTTGTGGATGTGTTATTGATATGGTTGATATGAATGATTGGTAAACCTGCATAGATATATTTGAATGATTGGAAATGATCTGAAATATGTTATTATTAGTATTAGTGAAGTGGTTTAAGGTTTTGGTCAAAGGATATTTAAGTTCTAGATAGGTTGCATTATATCACTGAAGTATTAGGTCAACCGGTAAGGTTTGACAATGTTGTTGCAGTTTTGTTAAATTGACTAAACCGGTAAACTTTGTGAGTTGTTTTTGAGTTGGGAAGAATTTTGTTGAGAAGTTAGTTTACTCTTCAACTACTGATTCACCCCCCCTCTAAGTAGTTGACTGAATCTTTATAGTTTCATCATATTATCAGCCTAATCCTAACATTTATAGTAAACCTAAAACTAAATATAATTCAAAGCCTAACCTTAAACCTAGCCCTAATTCTAACCTTACCATTAAGATAGCTTTTGGAGTCTAATTAAGAAAAACATTGTTTCCATTTTTCTAATCATAATTGATAGGGATTAGCTCAAGCAACACCCAATAACACAATAGAGAGATCTTACACATCCAGATATTTATTTCTTTAGTGAAATTTTCATGAATTACATTGTTACAAATGTGTATTTTGTTGCTGTTGATGTCAAATGGTATGGTCTGAATATGTTTTTGGTCTAAATGTCTGCTATATTGGATACTGTATTGGATTAGTTGTTGGAGCATGTGCAATTATTCTTTTGGTTTGGAAGTTTGATATGATTGTCTTTGCACGGTTTGGATGAAGACAGGTTGGGTTGGCAATTGAATATTTTGTTATCAACTTGTTCTTGATTATGAATATTGTTCAAAGCATGTTCTAGATGGCTTGGTGTTGCTTGTTTTAGTCCAAACTCTTTCATTTATGCGATAATATGATTGGTGCAAGCATTAGGCTATAATATTGAAGTTGGATGTAATATATATATGGTTTGGTGATTCCATGGGAAGTATTATTTTGGCTTGATGTTGCAAGTTGGATGTTATTTTAGGTTTAGTTTATGTCTCATGTTTTATATTTTGGTTTGGTTGTATATCTTGAGTTTGAAATGTATGTACATGTTACAAACTATCTTTTGGCTGACTTGGTGAGAATATTTTATTTTGGCTTGGTATATATATGATGATTTGTTGAAAAGAATATACATTGAGAAAAGGTGTGAGCTAGATGCGATCAAGTTTGATAATATGTGTAGAATTTGGGAGTGAGTATATGCAAATTGATTTGATTTGTTCTAATAGTTGGTATTGCGATGCTAAAATGACAGTGGGTGTAAATGCAGTAATCTAGAAGATCTGGTGGTTTGGATATTTCCGTAAGCTTAGAGATTGTGCTTTAATAGTATCTGTAATCAACATGTGGAGATGCTTCTATCTATATGGTTCTTTTTCTAAAAAATGTAATTTTGCATCTTGTCTTATTGTAATTAGCTCCAAGTCTACAAGTCCTCTTTTGTATCTTGCCCCATGAGAAGTTAGCCTTGGTGTGCAAGTTTGGAGTACTAAGCTCTTTTTTAATCATTTCTATATAGTGGATTATCTTGCGAGTTAACTCTCACGTTAGTTTTTACCATTTCTAGTTTTCTATGTATAAAATATTGGTGTCCTTGTGTGGATGATTTATGATGTTCTTGTTTAAGTTCTTTGATGTGAAAATTTGAAATTATCTGGGTAATATTAGTTTGTAGTCTAGAATTTTAATCTATGTTGATTCATCCCCCCTCCTCTCTCTGCATCTAGTGTGTGTTCAATATACATAGCATAAATATGACATGCAACAAGCTACAACACGTTACATCTTTGTTCCCCTTATTTTTTAAGCCTTTTGCCACTTTGTAGCTTCCAAAAATGAAGTGCTTTTGCTCTTTCCCCCTTTTCAATGATTTGACATTTTTCCGTACCTTGGAAAATTCCAAAAATGTTATGTAAATAGGTTTTGTTGCCTCCGTGTGTATTTCGATTTTTTTATTTCCCTCATAAAAACAATACCACTTCCAAACCTACCATAACTTTTGATTTGATGTCTTAATCGAGCACTTTTTTCAATTTCAAATTGAAGTGCTTGACAAGCTCTACAATGGCACATTTTAACCAACTTTTGAGGCCTCAAAATGTTGTTTAAAGCCTCAAAACTCAATTTGAAGGAAACTCATATAACTTCTAGAAGCTTAAATCTTTAATATATTCACTTATAGCTAGTTGGATCTCTACTTGAAAAAGTTCTTGTAATATATAATTTTCAATTTTGTAACTCTAAGTAAAGATTTCAAGTCCACACATGCATAAGTGCAAGATTTATGGACATAATTTTTTTGTAAATTCAATCCATTTAATATATTTTAGAGAAAGAATCTTCACAAGTATTAGTTAAAACTATAAAAAATTTAAGTAAAACATTTTGTTTGGGTAATACAAGATTGCTCTTACACCTCTAGATGCTCATGTGTCACTAACCATAACCCTTATTATAATTCTACCATTAATGTACATTTATAAACCTAATCCTAATTCTAACTCTAATTTTAGCCCATATCACAATTATACTAATTTTAAAATTCTAATACTTAATAAAAATCATATTAGAATATAATATAATTAATTAAAAAAAAATTAAGGTCATCATTATTTATTTTTATTATAACTCTCACCCAAGTTAAAAATAATTTGATTATAACATTAAGAAATAACTATTAATAAGTGTTAGGCCAATAATATAATTTATTACAATCCTAATTCTAATCTTAGTTATAACCTTAATTTTAATTTGCATCCTAACTCTAACTCTAATTTTAACCCTAACACTAACTATAAGCATAATTTTAACACTAATTTTAATTCCAACTCTAATTGTAACCTTAACCCTAGTGGTAACCCCGATTCTATTCTAACCCTAATTTTAACCTTAACCATAATTCTAACTTTAATCTTGTCCTAACACTAAACTAGTCCCAATTCTAATCCTAATGCTATCCTTAACCACAATTGTGACCTTACTTCTAATTCTAATCTTAATTGTGAGACAAATTCTAACCTTAACCATAATCTTAATGTTAATCATAATTTTAACCCTAATTGGAATCCTCGCCCTAAATATAATCTTAAAGTTAACTATAACATTAAGATATTTTGTTTTAGTTTGATTAAGGAGAGTATTGTTTACATTTTCTAACCTAATCTAATTATAGCTATAATTTGACATCTAATCCTAGATTAACTCTATTTTTATCCTAAATCCTAATCTTAATTCTAACCCTGATCTCAATTATAATAATTTATAATTATAGTAACTAATAAGAATTAAATATAGAAATATGAGAATCAATCACTATAAAATTAAGATTATAAAATTATTTCAATTACAACTTCAAAGTATTGATTATAACCCTCAACCTTATTAATAGCCATTTACCTAAAACATTGAAAATAGTTATAATTTCTAAATTTATTATTAATTAAGATTACGTTATAGTATAATTTGATTAAAATAATTATAATAATAATTAATAAGTTAGAATTATGTTTCAAATATGTCCTTCCACTTATATATAATTAAAATTATTTATTTAATATTAATTTTAATTCTAATATTAATTTGAAATTATATATCTTATTTAAACTTAATTTTAACTCTAATTTAAAAAAATTAAATCTTACTTAAATCAGTTAATGAAATTTATATGTAATGGATTGATTGCTGCAAAGAGAAGAAAAACATTACAAAATATCTAAATGACAAGACCGAACCCTAAAAATAAATTACATTTAACAAATTTTATAGTGCATTTGAACCATAATACACAATCTTTTTTGCTTTGCCTTTCTTTTGCCTTTCTGAAGTTGCAAGGATTTTGAAAGAATTTTCGAAGGTCAATATTGGTTCTGGCAATATTTGTTTCCATGTTTTTGTTTCTTCAGTTGGTTCCTTCACATCTTGGAAACAAATATTGCAAGCACCAATCATGACAAGGCTAGGTCACCTAATCCTTGTTGGGAGCACATTTTAATATTTTGAATAAAAATGAATCACCTAGTTTGGGTAGCATGATTCAAGGCTTGGTCACCAATCTATTCAACAATTCCTTGACAAGAAGCATTGGAAAATGACATGCAACTCATGACCAATTCATTCTTCTAGCCAGGTTGGCTTTCTCTTTGTCTAACTAATTTATTAATAAACTGTGTGGAGATTAATAAAATTGTGCACAGATCAGCAAAAATGAAAAGGGCATTATTGTAGAGGACTTTAACACCCTTTTGAACGCTCGAGAGAAGATGGGTGGCTTGTAGAGAGTCACAATGGTGCAAAGAGATTTTCAAGGTTTTGTGGATAACAATTAGCAAATGGATATGATTCCAAGGAATGGTTTGTTCACATGGACTAATAGAAGAAATGGTTTCATACGCATAGCCAAGAGACTAGACAAATTTTTGTTGTATGGAGACTGGAACCATCAGGGCATTCTCCAAGAAGCGATTGTTCTACCATTATCACTATCTTGTTCAACTAAATTAACCCCAGACTGTTTAGTGGTGAGTAAACCTTTCAAATTTGAAATCATGTGGACTAGGGATGCTAATCTAGCAGGGCTAATTTCTAATTGGTGGAGTGAGATCAACTTAGGTAATAAATCTCATTTGTATAAGATGTGCAATAAACTAAAATACATCAAGACCGAACTCAAGGAGTGGAATAAAGAATACTTTAAGAACATCTTTGTAGAAAAGAAAAGAGTGGAAGCAAAGCTTGTGGCTTTAAATGAAAAGATTGTCCATGGACGCATGAGTAGTGTGGATTTCTAGAAATAGAAAGCTTTGAAGGAAGAACTCAACAAGATTCTAAAAAGAGAATCACTGGAGACAAAAATCCAGAGAATTATAACAAAAGGAAAGAGATAGAAACACAAAAAACATTCACATAACAACAATAGAAAATAGATCTAAGATCAAGATCACGTAGATTAGAAAAATGGATGAGAGAATGACCCAGAATATAAAAGAAGTCAATACAGTGGGAGTGGAATTTTTGGAATCCATTTTAAATAGAGAAACATAGATAAACATGCATATAAGAGATAATATCTTGGGATCTATCCCATCAAATATCAATGATGTACAAAATAAGATCCTATTTCAGAAAATAGACATGGAGGAAGTCAAGAAAGTTACTTTCCAACTCAACCCGAACAAATCTCTAGGCCTAGATGGTTTTCCTATTGCCTTTTTCCAAACATATGGGATACTATTGGGCGAGACTTAGTTTTCGCAATTGAAGAATCAAGGAGAAAGATAACAATGTTGGGGGCCTTAAACCACACTTTTTTGGCTCTCATTCCAAAAAAGAGTTGTCCACTAGAGATGAGAGATTTCAAGTTTATTGCTTTATGCAACACGATCTACAAGATTGTGACCAAATTCATAGCAAATAGACTCAAGTTGGTTCTCAACAACCTCATTTTAGATTAACATAGCGACTTTGCTCTTGGAAGGTCTATTGTGGAAGGGATCATCACAACTCATGAAACATTACACTCAACAAGAAAATCCAAAGATCCTTGCATGAACCTAGAATTAGACATCCTAAAGGCCTATGATCTAGTCGATAAACAATTCCTAGCGGATGTCGTCCAAAAATTTGGCTTTTATGACAAATGGATTAATTGGGTCAAGAGTTGTCAGGTGACACAATTCTCAATTCTAATCGATGGTGTTCCTCATGGTTTGTTTCTCTCTACTAGAGGCATTCAACAAGGAGACCCCCTATCTCCCTTTATTTTAATCATTATGGTGGAAGCCTTGGGCAGGACAATTGGAAAAGTGCATCAGGAAGGCACTTGGCATGGGGTGAATGTGGAAAATGGAGTCGAACATACCACTCATCTTCAAGTTATAGATGACACTATTCTCTTCGGTGAGTCTAGTAGGAGAGAAGTCGAAGAAATCAAAACATGTCTTGATGAATACTATTTGGCATCGGGTCAAAGTATAAATTGGCAAAAATCTGAAGTCCTCTTCATTAACACTCAGCTTAGATTGTAAAGAGAACTATCAAGGATCCTAAATCTAAGAGTTGCCAACTTTCCAGGTAGATTTTTGGGAACACCTCTCTTTGTGGGTTCTAATAAAATAAATTATTGGGAGAAAATGGTTAGCAAATGCAAAAATAAATTAGAGAACTGGAAAGGTAAGTGGTTGTCTTCTGTAGGGAGACTCACAATGTTCAATCTATCCTTTCATCTATGCCTGTTTTCTCCATGGCTTGCCTCAAACTCCCAAAGGCAATGGAGGATGATTTAATCCAAATAATGAGGAAATTCCTCTGGAATGGCCTGGTAGAATAAAATAAGTTGCCTTTAATTTCCTGGAATAAAATCTATCTACCTAAGGATGCGGGAGGAGTCTAAATTAGGCAGCTATCTACCATGAATCTTTCTATCGGGGCTAAGTTGGTATGGGCATTATGCAACAATGTTGAACAAAAATGGTTTAGGATCCTTAGAAGTAAATCCTTGGACTCTGTTGAGCCTACAAGGATACTTACAATACTAAATCCCCCAAGGGGCTCGACAATTTGGAATTATTTGGTGGAGTGTAGAGGCATCATTAGCAAACATAGTTCATGGGAGATAGGAAATGGCCAAAATGCTTCCTTCTAGAATGACTCTTGGGGGGTTGGGGATATTATCAACCACAAACATAATCAAGATGAAGCCAAGGAGGAATTAGAAATACAATGGGAAGTCAAAGTTTGTGACTGGGACTATATCAATAACCACAATGGAGTGAAAACTTGGATTTGGTGGTCTATGGACAATCTTAATATTAGGTAGGAGCAGAAGGATATCCTAAAGAATATTTTAAGGGACCAAATTATCATTCCATCAGGGAATGAGGACATCATTAGATCTTGTAGTGGATCTAAAGATGGAAAATAAAAAGTAAGTCTGGGATATAAACTAAAGGAAGCAGATATTGCATCCCAGAACTAGTTGACCAAACTATTCTAGAATAGGCATTACTTGCCAAAGGCTAGATTTTTTGCCTAGATGGTGATGCAAAAGAAGATTCTCACGTGTGACAAATTGATGAAATTTGGAATTTAAAGGCCAGGTATATGTGTTCTTTGTTTGAATGACTTTGAATCAATTGCTTATTTACTCTTAAGATGTGAATATTCCTCCAAATGTTGGTGGCATTTCACGAACAAGTTAAACTAGAGCTATCTGATGCCACTAGGAATTCATGATTGGTTCAAAATGTGGCATGGGAAACCATCAAAGTGTTGGAATCAAGGACACTGAGAGGGGGGGTGAATTAGTGTTCTGTAATTTATAACATTGTTAATCTGATTCTTTATCCACTTAAAGCAATTGAATGAAAGAAAGATGCAAACACATAAAGCAAATAACACTAACACCATAACATCAATTTTTTTACGTGGAAACCTGGTTAAGAGAAAAACCACGGTGGGATTCAAACCCACAATATTAATATACTCTGCTAGAAGTATAAAAATATTACATAAGGGGAATGCACATGCATTCAAGACACTACCTATAGCTCACTGCTCAATTACAATAAGGGCTACAACCCCAGAAGGATCACTACCTTACAAAATGATTACATAAAATAACTGAAATTTTTGAAGTAATAAACAACATCTACATACGCCAAAAAAAGTTCTGGTTAGGCACAAAACATTATATCTTACTCAACTCTATTACATTGCTTTGTTATGATATTTTGCACTATACCGGAGCACAAATCTTTGCCTTGTGCACATGAAACTGCACACAATCAATCATACACATTTCACACACACTTATCAATCTCCAAAATGATCAAATAAACCTATCATATATATTCGCATTACCAATTTAGGATTTCATCAAGTCGGCTTCAAGAACAATATCCAAATGATGAAACGTGTAGACAAGTCAGCTCAAATCAAGGCCAAAACAACCATGCAGACAAAAAGGAATCATCCACATGCTTCTCACATGCCATCTCATCATCCTTGAAAACACAACCACTTGGAAAAATTGATCTACAAGATCCGCATAATGAATTTCCACATGTTACTGTTGATAACTACTATTCTAGCCAAAAAACTGTCAACCAGATCTTCCAACTTACACAAAACTCAACATTAGAGGCCACAAACCTGGAATAAGGCATATTACACGTCCACAATGGATCTTCCAGATCCACAAATAAAAATAGTCAACCAAAATAATCTACTAGCTGAAATACTATACACTCTATCAGATACAATGTTCTTCTCATCAGACCTCACCAAACCTCATTCAATTTTCCGATATGAATGAATGACCTATGGATAGAATATATGACACTGGTTGTCATCAATGACAATATCTAAACATACATGCATTGAATCTTGCCAACACAAAGGTTGGGTTTGGTGATCTATGGAATATATTGGCCTTGTTGGTGTAAATAATTATTCATCATGGATATTATTACACTTACTTAAGTTTACTTAGGATAATGCATTTCATAGTAGTTTGGATATGAAACACTTGGGTGTTTGTGCCACATTGGGATAGTGTGTGTAGGAGAAATTCCACCTTTTATGGTGTTGATCTTGTTATTACACTATCATATCCACTTATTGTGGAGTGATAATGCCACCTTCGGTGGGTGATCCACCTCATGTGGAATATTATATTATTTCTCCTACCTACCCACACCTGTTTCCTACCTACCCTTGTTTCTCATTGAGCCGCATGTCATATTTGTGTGCTCATATATCCATATGGCCTTGCCTATATAAGCAGGCCTCTATTCATTGTATGCAACGATTGAATCATTATTATTGATCATTTTCTATTGATGAGAATACAGTTTATTCTTGTCCTATATTGTGTCTTTATTTTGTACATTTCATTGAGCTCTTGATCTTGGCAAAATCTAACATGGTATCAGAGCCATTGGGGCTTCATTGATTCGTCTTGAAGAGGCATTATTGCGATGTCAAGAGGTAGATCTGAGGAGCAGCATCTTTTGGAGGCATCCTAGACCAGATCCGACCTCGCCATTGCGTCTAGAAGGCCGTTTCCATGAATTTTGGTTATAAAGTTGGCCTATTTTGGTGAGAAATTTTTTTTCTCCAGTTTTGCTTGTATCGTGCGGATTTTCGAAATTTTTATTATATTTTTCAAAATTTTTTTTTTTTCATTTTTCTGAAAATTGTTTGAAAAATCAAAAATAAAAAAAAAATTGAAAAGAAAAATTAAAAAAAAAACAAAGTTTTTGGGGGGTCCGCGACCCCCCCCATGCCGAACGTACTTGTGCGTTGCAGGTTTGTGCCGCTCGTACCACACAGTACCTGCTACAGTGAGCTCCGAACCCCGCGCCTGCCGCCGCCGTTCGAGCCCACAGCCGCGTCCTCCCTGCCGTCCACGCCGCCGCCGCAGTGCACAGCTCCCCCGACGCTCCGCTCACCACGTTCCGCCACCGAAGACCGCCGCCCGTGCTGCCGCAGCTCCTCGAGTGCCTCTCCTCCCGGCACCACCACCAGCGCTGGCTCCCGCAGATTGAGACCCGTTGGCAACAGCTCCTGGCCGCTTCCTTCCGTCGACAGTCAACGAGATCGGTGGACCTGCGCCCAGCACATGACAGGCGACCACTGGCCTGTAGGTACAAACCTCGCACGAATTATCCGTATGGACGCCACATCAACAACCACATCAGCCTACACAGTCAGCAATTTCGTATAGTACGGATTACACAGTCATCCTGCACAGTCATCTCGTCCGTACAGTACGAACGCCCAGTTAGCAGAGGGCGAAGTTTTTGCGACGGTCATACGACTGTCAAATTTAATTGCGTGAATTGTTGACGTCAGTGCCACATCAGCAGGGTTTGAAAATTTTTGGACCCCCTCTCATTTGCATTTTTGATTTTGCAGTTCAACTTCAAATGGCCATAACTTGCTCATTTTTGCTCCTTTTTGGGTGCAATTTTTTTTGAAATGGGCTAGAATTTCGTGCTCTCCGTAGTGGTGAAGAAATTTTTTGATTTTGATGCACGGATTTTTCAGAAAATGCAGTTTTTGCAACTTCAGAGGCTTCGTTTGGGGTCATCCGACCTCCTTTTTAGGTGCCATTTTTTTTGAAAGTGCGTATTTTTTTTATCTACTTTCACATGATGCTATCAGATTGATGTCATTGTAAGTAGAAATTGTACTTTCTGATCTTGGCCATTTTTGGCTCTCTTAAAATGGTACTTGTATATTTGCTTGAATCTCAGTTAGATTCATTGCACTATTGATTGAAGTCTCTTGTATCTCATTTGAGAAGTTGTAAAATTTGCATCATAAGTCCACCTTGCCTTGTTTTGCAAGTGGCTCATTGTAATCGCACTAAGTATAAAGTGCCAAAATCATCACTTTTGGGGGGTACTTTGATTGATTGAATTTGGGGGGTGTCTCTTGTGCTTTTGTGCTCTTGTGTTCCTTCCTTTTTGTTGCTATGGGTTCTTCTAAGTTTCCTCTCTTAACTCCACATAATTATGCTACTTGGAAAATTGATGCATGGAGTAAACTTATGGAAAAAGGACTCACTCATTACATTGATGGAACTATTGTTGCTCCCACTGATCCTAAGGTTGATCCAGTTGGTCACTTAGATTGGCTCACTAAAAATATCATGGCAATTGGTACCTTAAGAAAGTATGTATCAAAGGATCTCATTTTTCATATTGAGAAATGTACTCTAATCAAGGATGCTTGGCAAAAGTTTCAAGACTTGTATGGTCAAGTTGATGAGATTAGGGGATATCAAATTGATAGTGATCTCACCATGTTGGATCCCAAGAACTTTGATACTATACAAGATTATGTGACTAAGGCAAATGAGTTGAGGGCACAACTCAAAGATTGTGGCATTGATAAAAAGGATACTCAATTGATATTCAACTTGATAGGCAAACTTCCACAAGAATATGCAGCATTTGTTTCTAGTTTCCAAACCCATAGGATGACAATGGGTTCAAGCTACAAAATGCCTACATTTGATGCTTTCAATGAAATGTTGATGATGGAACAAACTAAGTTGATAAGCATGGGCATTCTTAAGGCTTCTTCTAAGTCTCAAGCATTAGTGGCAAATCAAGGGAACAAAGGAAATCAAGGAAAGGACAACTCAAACAAGAAGAAATGGCAATCAAAGCCTAAGGAAAAAGCACCATCTTCTCCACAACAAGGAGATTCATTCTCTTCCAAGAGAGATAATTCACCAAAGAGAGAGAAACCTACTTGTGCTTATTGTAAAAAGATTGGTCATGAGGAGCATCGTTGCTATTCTAAAAAGATTGATGAGCTCACACATATCATCAAAAAGCATAACATTGATTTGCCTAAAGTCTACAAGAAGGATGATTCATCAACTTCCACTTCCTCACATTCAAAAGGAAAAGGGCAAGCATTCATGGCTTCTACAAGTGGAAAGACTCACTCTTTTGGAACAAGAAAAGGAAAAGCTCTATGTGCTACTATCAGTCATGATTCAGAGAGATGGCTTCTAGATTCAGGGGCTTCTCATCATATGGCATCTTTGTAGTCTATGTTCTCTACATTTGAGCCTTGCACCATGCCACAGATTTTGATGGGCAATCATACATACATGGATGTGATTGGGAAAGGATCTATTGACATTGGGGATAACTCCTTCAATGATGTGTTGTGTGTACCCCACTTGACAAACAATCTCCTTTCTATCTATCAAATCACACATGGCGCAACTAAGAGAGTTGTGGAATTCACACCTGACTCAGTTTTCATTAGAGACATGGAGACTAGAGCTATCATTGCAACTGGGGTGGTTGATCATGCATCTCGGTTATACTCCTTTTTAGATTTTGTTGATGATGATGATTTCACATTTGATGATTCTACACATGATGATCACACTTATTGTGATGGTTCAGATTTTGAGGAGAACTTTGGACACTTGAACTTGGGGATTCTCACATGTGACCCCATTCTTAAGTCTTGTATTTCATCTCCTCATATTGATATCACATCACCTATTGCACCTGATGATGCAGATAGTGCGATAGTTTTGCCTTCATGTGATTCAGTGCAACAGGATATTCATTGTCTTCCAGCTTCAGATTCATGGCATGATTACTTGACAGACATTGCAGGTTTGTTTGTGGAATCCTACATTGCAGATTTGGGAGACATCATTGATGACATTCATCTTCTCTTTGATGAAGAAGATCCTTCTTCGATTATTGCGAGGGCACACTCTGACCCTCTTGTTCATTCTCTACATGATCATTCTTTCGAGGTTGACATGATTGTGGATACTTATGTACAGTAGTTGGAGGAGGTCTCTTTATGTTTTGAGGAGACATGTGAGTCTTTGGGACATGTTCTACATCCATGTCCACTATATCTTGGAGTGCCTTTTTCAGCAGTGTGGCACAGTTTACCACCTTTCATCATGAGTTTTCTTCATACATCTTCCCTTCATGATTGGGGAGACTTCATGGATACACCTTTGGTTTTGTTTCTTCCTAAGGGGAGGAATGTTGTTCGACGTTTGTGGAGCAGTTTCTTCATACATCGAGCTTCTTCCATTGGTGCAGATTCTCCATTGAGGGGGGGTCACAGTTTGACTTCTCTTCTTCTCTCATATGGGGGGGACTTTTTCCTCACATGGGGTTTTGTTCCTCACATTCTTCTTTGAGAGTTTTTGTATAGCTTTCATCTCTCTTTTGGGGGAGGGTTTTTTCCCATTGGGTTTTTCTCTCTTTCCCCACTTTGTGAGAGATTTCATTGCGTTGGTTTTCATGCATTTGCATTTGTTCATGGGTACCTAACATGGCCTCGTAGCCGGGACCCATCTTGCATTGCTTAGTTGCATTGTAGACTTAAGTGCATTCCCCTAAGTTGCACTTAAGGGGGGGTGTTGGTGTAAATAATTATTCATCATGGATATTATTACACTTACTTAAGTTTACTTAGGATAATGCATTTCATAGTAGTTTGGATATGAGACACTTGGGTGTTTGTGCCACATTGGGATAGTGTGTGTAGGAGAAATTCCACCTTTTATGGTGTTGATCTTGTTATTACACTATCATATCCACTTATTGTGGAGTGATAATTCCACCTTCGGTGGGTGATCCACCTCATGTGGAATATTATATTATTTCTCCTACCTACCCACACCTATTTCCTACCTACCCTTGTTTCTCATTGAGCCGCATGTCATATTTGTGTGCTCATACATCCATATGGCCTTGCCTATATAAGCAGGCCTCTATTCATTGTATGCAACGATTGAATCATTATTATTGATCATTTTCTATTGATGAGAATACAGTTTATTCTTGTCCTATATTGTGTCTCTATTTTGTACATTTCATTGAGCTCTTGATCTTGGCAAAATCTAACAGGCCTCACTAATAGTTTGGGAGATTTGGAAAGAATGCAACCGCATAATCTATCAAGACAAAAAAATGAAATCGGAGAGCTTATTCCAAAACATTGAAGCACAAATTGTTGAACTGATCAACGAAGTATCCAAATAAAAAACACTCAATAAAAACATTTATACTAGTTGGGATAGTAATATTAAACTAACATTTACTAGCCTCTCGGCCCCTCTATTATTTGGTTAGGTAGAAAAAGGTCATTGATCGTAGATCCTATACAAATTGATGTGCTCTAGAACTAGGGTGGGTGAAAATAAATTTTGACGGGGCCTCCTTGGGGAATCCGAGCCCGAGTGGCATTGAATGTATAATTAGGGATGACAATGGAATTCCCCTGAAGGAGGTGACAAAGCATGTGGGAAATTCAACTAACAACGTGTAAGAATTCTACATGTCCATGAGAGGACTGCAAATTGGTATAGAAATGGGTGCAAAACGGGTCCATCTAGAAGGGGAGTCATTAATTTTTGTCAATGCAATCTGAAAAAATGAAACCCCATAATAGATTCTTAACCAAATGCTTCACCCAATTAAAAGCATGTTGGATACCCTGGAAGAATTTAAGTCGAGTTACATTTACAAAGAGGGTAATGAGTAGGGAGACAATTTGGCCAAAGAGGCTGTGATGAAAGGACAATCGTAGGACTAAATGATGTTAGGAGAATTTTTTTGTTTACATCTTGGCCAGATTCGGATAAAATCCTCCGTAATGGATATATTTGATATATTTTTGTTGCATGATTTCAACTATATACTTACTATGAATATCAAGTTGTCTTTGTATCGAGATGGTTTAATGTTTGAAGGAAAAAGACACTAGAAATGAAAATACTTCAAATTATTTTTTGATAAGTGCATCACACATATGGGGACATGTGTGAAAGAACAGTGCATTTAATGCAAGAGATATGGGGAGCAATTCACGCATTGGTGGTAATCATTTTACACAATGGCAAGTGGTAACATAAAGGGAAACCTTACTAAATCTTGACGCATTAGCACTATTATCTAGATTTGGCTTGGTGAGCTGGAGAGAGGGAGAGGTTGAAGCAATCAGACATGGACACACCCATTTTGTTGGAAGCGATGAAATGTGAGATGTCCTTTTTGGGGGGAGTTACAGACAAAAGGTTGCTTTCTATTCTAGCAACGAAACACCCACTTATTCGACATGCCACCAAGAGGGTGCTAGGGGAGAAATTTCTAAAGGCTTACTATTGCTATTGGGTAAAGTTTGATATCCTGGAGATGTTTTTAGCCATGATATATATGGGTGTGATAAAACCTAGAGACAAGAAGGTTTGCTAAATGTTTTTTAGGCACTCTTTTCTAGGAGAAATCGATGTTGTCTTGGATAATATAGATGATAATCGACACCTCCCCATCCCATAGATTTACTATATGTCTACTGGTAGAGGAATTGAGGTGAAGAAGTATGTTGTAGTGCAGACCCTAGAACAACAGAGATTGGTAGGTGAGTGGAATGTGAAGGATCGCAACAATGTTTTTTTCTTTTGGGTCACTGACATTTTGTCTAATTTTGGTAGCACTTGGAAAAAGAGCTATGTTGAAGCTAAGGGTTTGAGTGGTCATCAATACCTTAGCCTTCTAGAGAATGGAGAAGAGACCCCTGATAATGATTGGGGCTTGGATCATGAAGAAGAGTGGACTCTGAACAACTACCAGAATGTAGAAGAAATGATGGATTATGAAGCTCATGTGGGTTGCAGGATGGATTTTCCTATGGTGGCAAGATTTGTGCAGGCGCATAAGATGAAGGAACTGGAAGAAGATTTGGATGAGGAGAACGCAACCCAAGATGCAAAGGCAAAGGCAAGAGGCATATAATCCCCAAATTTTCTATTTTAAATGGTTTGAGGCCATTTTGAATTTTGGCCTTGGTATAACTATTATAGTGTATATGGTTGATAGGTAGCAGGTTTATTGCCCCTTTTCTCATATGGGCAAAAAGTTATAGCTATAAATTGTGATTGGCAGATTTTGCATGTAGCTACCTTATGCATTGTATAATCCCTTTCTAGCATGCCCAAATTTGCAAGATATAGGATTAGTAGAAAATTAGTTTTAGGTAGTGGCATGAAAGGATGTAGAAATAACAGTTGGTGGACTCTGGTAGTAGCTTTCTATGTAGCTAAAACTTTTTTCTTTAATATAAAGGGTGTTGCCCCTAGCAACTATTAACTATATAAAAAAAAAGTTGTCCAAATATTTATATATAATTAAAGGCTACAATTTATTGATGATAAACATGATTTCGGAGAAGGTTTTTAAACACAATTTTTTTATGTAAATAATTTTGGAGACGTAATGGTCCATGGGACACAAATTGTTACAATAGTTAATGCTAAGAAGGGACTAAAAATTAGCACTATGTTTCTTTACCAAGTTTTATTATTTTTCAATCAAATTGGATTAAAAAATTTATACATTTTTAAAGATTTCCCATGTATAATCTACTCTCAAGGTATAGGTATCAACAAGGATCATGAGAACATCCAACAAGCAATATGATCCTAATAAGAAATTTCATTCATGCAAATCATTATTGGCATATCATGAAGCGAGAATCTACATCAACAATATCAAATGGACTAGAATAGTTAATGATAATTTAAATATCAATTCCATACAATAGTAATAAAAAAAATAATGAGAAAAATAAAGAAACAATTTGTCTAATAATAAAAGCCATTCTTATGGTGCTTTGAACAAGTATCTTGATGAAAACCTAAAAACATAGACATTATTTGTAAAATAAAATATGTATGTGTACTCTTACATTTGGGGGAAAGTTATATCATCTATCACACCCTTATCATGGCATTGCCATCCATTCATCTCCTACCATTTACATCCATATCCCCTAACCAACTTGAGCTTGACAAGAACTAAAGGCACAAACTCAAACATGCTTTGGCCCCACAACATCTAATGTCACAACATCGCCTACATATCATTATACAACCCTTTTTCATGGACAAAATATATTCCTATGATATAGTCCTCATATATGACATCCTAAATCCTCCATATAAAAATTCTCATGTCTCTAATCCTCCATCCAAAAATACACATATATCTTATCTCCCACTTAATCATCCTCTTACACTCTATCTAATCAATCTCTTATCTTTCATCCTTATCATTAGACTGTTGGCAACAATAATGAAGGAAAACTGAGAGGGGGCGAGGGATGAATCAGTTTTCATTGGATCTCATGAATTAAGCACAACTTCAAATCTAATCAACAACAACAAAAAAGATAAACACAATGACACCAAAACATATAACACCAAGATTTTGACGTGGAAAAATCGGTTAAGGGAGAAACTACGATGGTAACCTACCCACAATAAGATGATACTCTGCAATAATATGTGAAAATATTATAATAGGGAATGCACATGCATTTAGGCACACTTCCTAGAGATCACTACTCAAAACAAAAAGAAGGGCTACAACCCAGGAAAGGCTCACTGCCTTACAAAAATAAGATAACAATCCAGAATTACATGAACTAAAAGAATAGAATCTCCTAATGCTTGATAACAGTTCCAGTTAAGCTCATTTGTCTGCTCTACAACTCTCTCTGCTTAATCACTTCACACAAAAAGATGAATTTACTTGTTTCCACATACATTACTCTCTGATAATCCAGACACTTCACTAATCTCCAAATTACATGAATATAACACCTATATATACAAATCATCAACCTTGGCAACAAGGTCAGCTCAACACATAAGACCTAATTACAAAATGATATCACACGATACAATAATCAACCACCAGACTAATATAATGTCACCAAGGACATAGCATGATCCCAAACCAAATCCTCAAACATGCAACACCACCAAAAATCTCGCGAAGATAATCCACAACATGCTACACCACTGAAAATGTCACATAACACAAAGAACACCACTCGAATAATGAAATATTTAATATCATGCACAATTATCAATGCATACCACCAAAACAAATAGGATATAATTAGGAAACACCAATAAGCACATTAGAACCATTCACAATAGCTGCACCAACACCACTTATTCAAATCTTCATCGATCAACACACTAACACTCAAGAACACTCAACAGTAGCAACTACAACATAGAAAGATAACTTGCAGAGCACCAAATCATGAACCATCTGAAATTTAGATAGACATGAACATACCAAACACTTTCCCAAATCCACAACTTAATATCTGATCACACCGGAGCATGAGGGATCAAATATGAGAACACTACAACACTCAACACTGAAACACCAATCCTCATACCAGATCAAATGATATGATCAAATAAACTTCCAGAACACTAAAACTAATAAAGAATGAAGTATCTCTGATTGATATGCCAAATCAACTAAATCAATCGAATCAATCTCTCTACAACACTGGAATACTAGAACACGGGAATATGTTGACATCAATGACAACAACATATCCTAACAGCAACAATATCCAACAACCTCCCCCTTTGGCATTGATAGCAACATATGAATGTAAAAAACAATTAGTGCAAAGAAATAAATCAACACCAACAATCTCCCCCTAAGATCATACACACAAGACTTCCAAGATAAGACATTTTTTCACATGCATCTCTCCCCCTTTGACATCAATGCAAAAGGATCTCAAAATAGAAAATCTCTCCCAAAGAATATGCAAATTATGATTCTCTCCCCTTAAAACACACAACCATACATTGACTACTCCTGCTAAGAAGCAACACCTGATCATCAATCTGGATAAGAATATAAGACTATAAAGTTCATTAGATTGATGAAACTCAATGCACATAGTTCTCATCAGGAGGGGCAGAAACCCCTAACTTGTCTCTCAAGTACGCAAATGTATCTGCAGGAAAAGGTTTAGTAAAAATATCTACAATTTGAATCTTTGTAGATACATACTCCAATTTGACTTCTTCCTCACTAACTTTCTCCCTCAAGATGTGATATTTGATTGATATGTGCTTTGTTTTTTAATGTAGTACCAGATTCTTGGAAATATTAATAGCACTTGAATTATCATAATATATAATCGTAGGCTAATCATAAACAACTCTGATATCCTTCAACATCTACTTCATCCAAACTACTCGAGTACAATCTGTTTGAATCAATAAACACTGAGAGGGGGGAGGGGTGAATCAGTGTTTTGTAACTTACAAACCACACAACCATAACACTAGAATTTTAACATGGAAACATAGAAAGGGAAAAACCATAGTGGGATTTGAACCCAAAATATTATTATACTAAGGCCAAAAGTATGATAATATTCCATAAAGTGGAATGCACTTGCATTCAGACACACTGCCTGGAACTTCATTGCTCAATTATAATAAAGCACAACAACCCTGAAGGATTCACTATCCTACAATTGAAATACAAAAGTGATTGCAGTGTCTAAACTGGAATATAGCATCTACAAATTCCAAAAATCAATTCCGATCAAGCACAATATGACTGTCTGATAATGCTTTGTCTTTCTGCCCTGTTCTGTTGCACAGTCATCTACCGGAGCACGAAATATGCATTTTGATGCTCTTTCACACTTTACACATCAATATTCACACATTAAAAATACATATACATCTCTCAAATGACCATTTGGATTGCCATTATATATTTGTACCAACTAAATGGATCTCAAACAAGTTGGCTTCTCAAAACTGCAAAATATGAGATGTGTAGTAACATGTCAGCTCAATCCGTTCACAAATGCATATGCGAGCTCAAAAAAATGATGAAAATATTCACACACAACAACACAATTACCTTGAACTCAACACAAATCACCAAAATAAAATCAAGTAATCTGGATCACATGATACCCAACTGATCAACACATTAGCTCTTTTCTTCCGGAATCACTGGATATCAGACCTTGAATCTTGCACTAGAATCGACACTTGAGGCTAGAATTGAAAAGTAAGTTGCCTCAATCATCCAATCATCTATCTCTAATACCACAACCAAAACTCAACCGGAAATGAGTTATACTCAATGAATTTGCACATTGTGCTCATGTTCTGCGGGTTACTGTATTCCACCTTCCAAACTCATGCCTTAAGTCAATATGACTTCTGGTAGACCAAATATTCATGTACTAGATAGGATTACTAGACTAAGTCACCATCAATGACAACCCCTAAGAAATATCCATACATCAACATTATCGAAACAGTGTCTCTGGCGAACAATCTCCCCCTTTGGCATTGATGGCAACACTATAAAAAATGACAAGTGACCAATACACCAATACCTCAAACACTCTACAACATCTATACAAGTGTAAAATTTCATGAAAATTTCCAAGACTCTACAAGCTCCCCATGAGGATATACACCATTTTCAATGCACTCTCTCCCCCTTTGACATCAATGCCAAAGATAGGAATCTACCAAAACTTATGTACAAAAGAATATATACAATGATTTACATGAATTTGAAAATGTCAGCATAGGTTATCTTCAAGGACTTCAGATACTCATTCCACCCTTTCAAAAAATAATCAAAAACATTAATCAAAGAACTAAACATGTAGGCATGCATTTCTATACCTTTAAGATCTGAGGGTACCAATTTACCCAGAGCACTTATTGCATCCTACTGGTTGGCAAGAAAAATGTCCAACCAGGGAGTGATAAGACTTCTCAATTCACCCACTCTACTTACTATCTGCTCCTTTTCTTTATTCAAGCTCATGATTTTATCAGTTAAATCCATAATCTAAGTTTCAAGAGTACTAGGAAAAACTGAATGAGGGGAAAAATATTGTGAAATGCCAGCCAACTACCCTTCATAATCCTTAATAATTTTGTCAATATCTAAGGTAAACTTTGGCAAAATAAGACATCACTTGTAAATCTAACTGCATTCATCTAAAGCATCCTCAATACTCTTCACCACATACTTCAAACTGATTCTATCACCCTCAACTGCTTTCAAAATTGATTTCATTAAATCTTTTCAAAACTACTTCATCTGTGACTTTCTCTAAGGACTCAAAATGAGACTCAACTACATGTAACATACCCTTTAGCTTACCAGAGGGTGTGTCACTGGAATCCTGCTTATAGGTAGGAAAAATTTTCTCCAAAATATTAGTTGCAAGAGATATAAACTCCTTGTCTTCTAATTGGGATTTTAGTATATCCTTAGTTGCTTTAATTTGAGCAAGGGTAGCTAACTTCAGTGCTTGGATGGGAGATAAAGAAATCAAGTCAATTGGACCATGAGAGAAGTCATCTTCATCTGAGGTAATCTACTTCCCTTTATCTATCATAGTGGCTCTTTCCATGGTTATCAGAACCTCATCAACCTTCTCTTCTCCTTTCTCCTTCTCTACACTATCATCTCCAATCTCAAGCTCCTTAGCTACATGCTCAGAATGAACTTCTAATACCAGAGGATCTTGTACAACTTCACTGGAATCTCCAACTACCTAGTTAATAGTAGTATCATCTACAACTGTTTGCTCCACCGAATCAATCTGCACAGATGATTTATCCCTCTGCCCACTGGAAACTTCTTGTTAGGATACCAGGTGAACAACTGAGAGGGGGGGGGGGTTTGAATCAGTTGTTGATAGATTATATCAATTAATCCACTTCATAACCTTTAATCAAATCACATAAACATTAAGTACCGGAATAACAAAAACAGATACTGGTAAGCAATAAAACTTAACAATGAAACAGATAATCAATACAATGCAACCATACCACATAACACCATGATTTGCATGTGGAAAACTCAGAAAGGGAAAAAAAATGGTGGGAAGCCTACCCATAGTTGGATAATACTTCTACAGAAAGTATGTGATACAATGAGTGGCCTACACATGCAGGAAGGCACACTACCTAGAGCGTACTGCTAATTACAAAAGAGTCTCACTGACTACAGAGAGGTTATAACCACCTCAAGATAAATGGACACCAATCTAGAATAATGAACTGCCAAAGATAGCATCTACCATGCCTGATTACAGTTCTAGATAAGCTCAATACCAAAGGCCTTTCACCTCTTCCTTAATCCCAATTAGATCACCAATGATCGACCAAATCTCCTTCGCATATGATATTACATTCCAAGACCATGACACATATTCCCCATGATCTACAATGAGATCTTACATCATTTTATACCAACCCTAAGGCCTAAACCAATTACATTGGCTACCTAAAAGATATTAAAATAAGATTATTACATACATCCATTTTACAATGATATGCCATGTTGGCTTAAGACCAAAACAACAATAATCAATCTATAAATCATCTCGGTAATGTGTAGAGTACACATTAACATGATACCAGTCCATAACCTAGATAGGCACCAAACCTAATCCGGGTCCACCATGCCAAAGCAATGTCTTCACTCAGTTGAGGCACGATCAAAGAACATCTTTAGCATCTTCAAATCCATCTAGAAGCCGCACCAACACCACTTATGCATCTTGTCAAGATTTCTCAGTGGAAGCTCTGTCGGTTAAACCTTAAACCAATGCCGGAAAGGGTTTACAAGAGTGTATGATAGCATCCGATTACCAAGTCAAATACCAACTGACCAAAACATGCTCCAAAAACATATAACATATAAAATCAAACATACTCCATTGATCCAAACATGCCGAAAGTGTCCAACAGATAGTCTCTTCTACCAGTAACACTAGATCTTCTACCGGTAACCAAAACCTATTTGTTGATAACCAACCATAACAACTAGTGTTGACATCAATGACAAAATATCAATGCAACACATAATCAGTTTATCAATAATGCCAACAATCTCCCCCTTTGGTATTGATGGAAACACTAGATGTGAAAAACATCTAAGTACCAAGAAATGTCAAACAAGTCTCCCCTTGTGGAAGACGACCAACAATCTCCTGAATATCAATAACTCTCCCCCTGTGAATGATACCTTTGAATTTATTTTCCACATCACTATCTCTCCCCCTTTAACATCAATGCCATAAATATGACAAAAATATCAAAGAAAGAATATAAACCTCTGAATCTCAAAGTTGACTACTCCTCCTGAGTAGTAGCACCACTCATCAATGTCAGAATGAATAATATCTTTGATAATGCAAGTCAGACTGATGACAAACTACATCAATCAAGTCTCTGCCAGAGGGGCAAAAACCCCTAACCTGTCTCTCAAATACTCAAATGATTCCTTAGACAATGGTTTAGTGAATATATCTGCAATCTGTTCTTTAATGTTCACATAAACCAATTTGACTTCCTTTCCTTCTACCTTGTCCTTCAGAAAGTTATACTTTATTGATATATGTTTAGTCTTAGAGTGAAATACCGGACTCTTAGACATGTCAATAGCTGTAAAGTTATCATTGTAGATAACTACCAGTTCACTACAATTTACCTTGATATCCTTCAACATTTTCTTCATCCACAAGACTTGAGTGCAATTACTTGTTGTTGGAACATACTCAGCTTTTGCAATAGATAAAGAAATGCATGATTGTTTTTTCTGATCCATGAAACCAGTTTCTTTCCAAGAAAGAAAGCTCCACTAGAAGTGCTCTTCTGATCATCAGTATCTCCTGCCCAATCTAAATCAGTATATGCACATAAAGTGAAATCATCATTTCTAGAATACCATAAGTCATATTCTATTGTTCCTTGCAAATAATAGAATATCCTCTTCACTACACATTCATGATTTTATTTAGGATTACTTTGATATCTTGAAACAATACTTACTGCATTCATAATATCCGGTCTAGTTTGAGTTAGATATAACAAACCACCAATCATAGACTTATACCTTGTCAGATTTTTTGGTGTAGAAGTATCCTTGATAGATAATTGTTGGTGTAAATAATTATTCATCATGGATATTATTACACTATACTTAAGTTTACTTAGGAAATGTATTTCATAGTAGTTTGGGTATGAGACACTTGGGTGTTTGTGCCACATTGGGATAGTGTGTGTAGGAGAAATTCCACCTTTTATGGTGTGATCTTGTTGTTACACTCCACATTTAGTGGGTAATCCACCTCATGTGGAATATTATATTGTTTCTCTGACCTACCCACACCTATTTCCTACCTACCCTTGTTTCTTATTGAGCCACATGTCATGTTTGTGTGCTCACATATCCATATAGCCTTGCCTATATAAGCAGGCTCATATTCATTGTATGTAACAATGCTTAATGATCTAGTTGATCATATTTTTCATCTTGATAGAATACAGTTTATTTCTATCATTTATTTTGTTCTCTCTTATTTGTGCTTTCCATTGCCTCTTAATCTTGGCAAAATCTCACATGGTATCAGAGCTGGTCCATGTCTCACATGGTATCAGAGCCATTAGAGTGTCATTGGTTTGCCAATTGAGAGAAATTTGATGCTATTTGGGGTTTGCATTTTGGATTTTTCTATTGTAGGTTTTTATTGAAGCTTGATGGGTCAAATCTGAGGTTATCATTGAATTAAGGAGGTCCAAGAAAGTCAGTTATGCCTTTTGTTTCATCCAAATCGGACTTCAGAGGCCAAATCTAGAGGCATTTGAAGTTTGACGTTGCGGCGGAAATTTTCCAGAAATTATAATTTTGCAGGCAATTTTCAAATAGCGATATCTCACTCATCCGGACTCGTTTTTTTGAGCAAATTTTTTTTTGGGGGTAGAATTTTGTGATCTATACAGTGGTGCGGGATTTTTTTGATTTTTGGATATAGGTTTTTTGGAAAGCGTGAAATCCTAATTTTTACAACTTTGGAGGCTTCGTTTGGGTTCATATGGACTCCTTTTCAGGTGCCATTTTTTTTGAAAGTGCATACTTTTTCATCTACTTTCATAATCTACCATATGTTCGCAGTGATTTTAAGTAGAAATTGTACTTTCAATATTTAGCCATTTTTGGCATATTTGATACTTGTATTTTGCTTGGATCTCAGTTTAGATCACTAGCAGTATTTGTTGAAGTCTCTTAGATCTCATTTTGAGAAGTTGTAAATTGAAATCAGAAGTCCACTTTGCCTTGTTTTGCAAGTGGCCCATTGTATATGCACTAAATATAAAGTGCCAAAATCACTATTTTGGGGGGGTGTCTTGTGTGATTGTGCCTCTCTCTATCTTGTATTTTTTCATTTTGGTGCTATGGGTTCTCCTAAATTTCCACTTTTAACTCCTCATAATTATGCATCATGGAAGATTAAGGCATGGAGTAAACTAATGGAAAAAGGACTCATTCATTATGTAAATGAAACTATTACAACACCACCTGATCCTAAGGCCGATCCTAATGCTCAAATTGAATGGCTTACTAAGAATGCTATGGCACTTGGAACACTTAGAAAGTATGTATCAGATGATTTCATTTTTCACATTGATAAGTGTACAACAATTAAAGAGGCCTGGGATATTTTTAAGAAATTGTATGGTCAAGTTGATGAGATTAAGGGCTACAAGCTTGATAGTGAAATCACAACTCTGGATCCCAAGGATTTTGATACAATCCAAGATTATATCACAAAAGCAACTGAACTAAGACCAAGCTAAAGGATTGTGGAATTGACAAAATGGATGCTCAATTGGTTTATAACTTGTTGGACAAGCTTCCTTTAGAGTATGAAACCTTTGTATCTAGCTTTCACACCCATAGGTTAGCTCAAGGTTCTTCATACACTTCTCCCTCATTTGATTCATTCACGAAGATGTTGATACTTGAGCAATCTAAGTTGACCACGATGGGGATTTTCAAATTGTCAAAGTCACAAGCTTTGGTGGCTAACAAAGGGAATCAAAGTAATCAAGGAAAAGACGAGAATCAAAAGCAACCTAAGTCTAAACCACAACAAGATGGAGCACAATCTTCCTCTCCACAACAAGGTGATTCACCATTTTCACCTAAGAGGAAATCATATAAGGACAATCTTTTTTGTGGATATTGCAAGAAGTCAGGACATGATGAACATCATTGTTATAAGAAGGATATTGATGAGTTGAAGAATCTTCTTGAGAAGAATAAAATCAACCTACCTTCTAGAATGTCTACATTGACTTCTTCTTCCAAGGATAAAGGAAAGGATCACTCTTTTGGGACAGATAAAGGAAAGGGACAAGCTCTTTGTGCTACTACAAGTCATGATTAAGGGAGATGGCTTCTAGATTCGGGGGCTTCTCATCATATGGCATCTTTGCAGTCAATGTTTTCTACATTTGAGCCTTGCCACATGCCACAGATTTTGATGGGCAATCATACATTCATGGATGTGATTGGGAAAGGATCTATTGCCATTGGGGATAACTCCTTCCATGATGTGTCTGTACCCCACTTGACAAATAATCTTCTTTCCATCTATCAAATCACACATGGGGCAACTAGGAAAATTGTGGAGTTCACACCCGATTCAGTTATCATTAGAGACTTGGAGAGTGGAGCTATCATTGCGACTTGGGTGGTTGATCATGCATCTCAGTTATACTCCTTTTCACATTTTGTTGATGATGATGATTTCACATTTGATGATTCTACACATGATGATCACACTTCTTGTGATGGTTCAGTTTTTGAGGAGAACTTTGGGCATTTGAACTTGGGGATTCTCACATGTGACCCCATTCTTGAGCCTTGCATTTCATCTCCTCCTCTTGATATCACACCACCTATTGCACCTGATGATGTAGCTAGTGCAATAGTTTTGCCTTCTTATGATTCAGTGCAGCAGGATGTTTCATGTCTTCTAGCTTCAGTTGATTGGGATGCCTACTTGATAGACATTGCAAGTTTGTTTGTGGACTCCTACATTGCAGATTTGGGAGACACCATTGATGACATTCATCTTCTCTTTGATGAAGATGATCCTTCTTTGATTGTTGCGAGGGATCACTCTAACCCTCTTGTGGATTCTCTTCATGATCAATCTTTAGAGGTTGACATGATTGTGGATACTTTTGTACAACACTTGGAGGAGGTCTCTTTATCTTTTGAGGAGACATATGAGTCTTTGGATATTGTTCTACATTCATCTCCACGAGCTCTTGGAGTGCCTTTTTCAGCAGTGTGGCGTAGTTTACCACCTTTGGAGGGGGTACCTTTCAGCATTGACATGGGGACACTTGAGCAGTTTTCAGAGATTTCTTTCATCATGAGTATTTTTGCTTCATCTTCCCTTCATGGTTGGGGAGACTTCATGGATACACCTTTGGTTTTGTTTCTTCCTAAGGGGAGGAATGTTGTTCACCATTCGTGGAGCAATTTCTTCATTCATATTCGAGCTTCTATCATTGGTGCAGGTTCTAGATTGAGGGGGGGATTCCTAGTCTCTCTTCTTCTTCTCTCATATGGGGGGGACTTTTTCCTCACACGGCGTTTTTTCCTTCACATACTTCTATGAGAGTTCTTTATATCTAGTTTGCATCTCTCTTTTGAGGGAGGGTTTTTTCCCATTGGGTTTTTCTCTTTTTCCCCGCTTTGTGAGAGATTTCCTTTCATTGGTTTTCATGCATTTGCATTTGTACATGGGTACCTAACATGGCCTCGTAGCCGGGACCCATCTTGCATTGCTTAGTTGCATTGTAGACTTAAGTGCATTCCCCTAAGTTGCACTTAAGGGGGGGTGTTGGTGTAAATAATTATTCATCATGGATATTATTACACTATACTTAAGTTTACTTAGGAAATGTATTTCATAGTAGTTTGGGTATGAGACACTTGGGTGTTTGTGCCACATTGGGATAGTGTGTGTAGGAGAAATTCCACCTTTTATGGTGTGATCTTGTTGTTACACTCCACATTCAGTGGGTAATCCACCTCATGTGGAATATTATATTGTTTCTCCTACCTACACACACCTATTTCCTACCTACCCTTGTTTCTTATTGAGCCACATGTCATGTTTGTGTGCTCATATATCCATATAGCCTTGCCTATATAAGAAGGCTCATATTCATTGTATGTAACAATGCTTAATGATCTAGTTGATCATATTTTTCATCTTGATAGAATACAGTTTATTTATATCATCTATTTTGTTCTCTCTTATTTGTGCTTTCCATTGCCTCTTGATCTTGGCAAAATCTCACAATAATTTCTCACTTGTCACCATAGGAGTACTTACCAGTTTGGAATTATCCATACCAAACTTCTTCAACAATTCCCTCATATACTTAGTTTGATAGATAAAAATGCCTTTGTCAGTTTGAGTAATCTACAAACCTAAGAAAAATCTCATTTCACCAATCATGGACATTTCAAATTCATTCTTCATATTATTAGAGAATTCCATGCACAATTTTTCTTCTCCTCCAAAAATGATATCATCAAAAAATACTTCAATAATCAGAATATCATCATTAGTGATTTTGTAATATAAATTACTATCAACACTTCCTTTATTAAAACCAAGCTTCAAAAGATATTTATCAAACCTTGCATACCAAGCTCTAGGAGCTTGTTTCAACCCATATAAAGCTTTCTTCAATTTGCAAACCATATCTTTATCATCTGTCAGTGAAAATCCATTAGGTTGCTCAATGTATACTTCTTCCTCAAGTTCATGACCATTCAAAAATGCACATTTAACATCCATTTGATAAACCTTATAGTTCTTATAAGCTGCATAGGCAATAAATAGTCTAACAGCTTCAATTCTAGCTACAGGTGCAAATGTCTCACCATAATCAATTCCCATCATTTGAGAATATCCTTTACAAACCAATTTAGCCTTTTTTCTTACAACTTGACCATCCTCATTCAGTTTATTCCTATAAACCCATTTAGTTCCAATAAAATTCTTATTTTTAGGTTGGGGAACTAAAGTCCAAGTTTCATTTTTCTCTATCTAATCTAATTCATCTTCCATAGCCTTTAACTAATGTTTATCTTTACAAGCTTCAGTAATAGATGTTGGTTCAATTTGAGAAATAAGACATACTTCTTCATTTGCTAGTCTTCTTCTTGTCATAACTCCCTTGTTCCCATCTCCAATTATTTGATATTCAGAATGATTTAATCTTACATACCTTGGTGTCTTCTGAACTTCAGGTTCACTGCTTTAATCATCAGTCACAGTTGAAGTTTTTTTATTGTGTTGGTGTAACTGTCTCAGTTTCCTATACTGGTTGAGGCATTGTCAGTTTAGTTATGATCATTTCCACCGGTTCCCTGTCATATGATATAGATTGATTTATGTATTGCTCGTCCACTTTCACATTAGCACTCTCCACAATTTTCTACAATCTTTTGTTATAACATCTATATGCGTTGCTTTGAATTGAATAACCAAGAAATATCCCTTCATCACTTCTAGGATCAAAATTTCCAATTGAATCATCTCTTTTGATATATCATTTACTTCCAAAAATTCAGAAATATATAACCATAGGTGTATGTCCAAACCATAATTCATAAGGGGTCTTACCGGTTTCACCTTTGATGTGAACTTTGTTGAATGTGTAGACTGTTGTACTCACTGCTTCTCTCCAGTAGATGTGAGACAATTTGGCTTCCATTATCCTAGATCTTGCTTCATCCAAAATGGTCTTGTTCTTTCTTTCCACTACTCCATTCTGCTGAGGAGTCTGAGGTGCAGATAAATGTCTCCTAATTCCATTTGTCTCACAATAATTGTTAATTTCATGAGAAGTGAACTCACCGCCTTGATCTGATCTTAGACATTTAATTTTCAATCTAGTTTTTATTTCAACCTTTGCTTTAAAGATCTTGAATTTCTCAAAGGCTTCAGACTTCTCCCTTAGAAAAGTCACCCACATCATTCTATGATAGTCATCAATAATCAACATTAAATACCTATCACCTTGAAACCTTCTAGTCCTTGCTGGACCACACAAGTCAGTGTGAATCAAATTAAGTACATCATTAGATTTATCATGTATTCTCTTAAAAGGAGTTCTAACTTGCTTTCCCAATTGGCATTCCTTGCATACCGGATTATGAGGTTTCATAATCTTAGGTATATCTCTAACTGCCTTAGTTGAACTGATCTTAACAATACAATCAAAATTAACATGACAAACCTCTTATGCCATAACCAACTCTCATTAATATGAGAAATCAATCATGTCTTATTACCAATGTTCAAGTGAAAGATATTACCTCCAGTCTAAGTACCGGTTGCAATCTCCAAACCAGTTTTGTTAATGATTTTGCATTTTCTATCTTTGAACTGAAGTTGGAAACCCTTGTCCACCAATTGACCAACACCCAAAAGATTATGCTTTAAACCTTCTACATAATAGACATTATCAGTATTATGTTTACCATTCAAAGAAATAACACCTCTACCTTTGATCATACATGCATTTTCATCTCCAAATCTGACTTGACCTCCATTGTATTCTTGTAGGGACAAAAGTTTTATTTTATCTCCAATCATATGATGTGAGCATCCACTATCAATTACCCATTCATCCTTATCTTCAACTTTTGCTGCCAAGGCCTTTTCTTGATTCATGATAGCTGATTCCAGTTCATCTTCCTTAAGAGCATAGAACACCCATTCCTTTCCATTGCTGGATCCACTAGCAGAGTCTTCTGTCGATTCATCCCCAGAGTCATCACTTACTCCTTCCTCATCCACTATGTAGCATTGTTTACTTTTATTAAATCTATATCTATTCTAATTAGGCTTAAATGATTTCTTAACTTCTCTTCAAATCTTGCATTCCTTTCAGGACATCTAGATGAAAAATGACCAATCTAATAACATGAAAAACATTTAAAAGGTGCTTTTCCTTCATAGTTACTTCCTGTCGGTCCTTTAGGTACTCTTCTAGCAAATAAGGCTTCAAGTTGCTCAAATTATTTATCTTCTTTCTTCATATCTTCCAATTATTTTGCATATAGGGCTTTCCAATCATGTTTGTTGGTAGATGATGATGATGCATGAAAAGCAGGTTTAGACTTTACAGCTCTAGAATATCCAAATTCTTCAAGCTCAAAAGCGGATAATTTCTCAATTAGAATGTCTTTGTTAACTAAAGAGTTAGCCATTGTTCTCAACTCATTAATTGCAGTTACCTTCATCTTTTAAGCCAGTGGATTTGAAGTGTTAGATGCCATAGGATCTACCTCAAGCAATTAAGCTTCTGCAAAAGAGGACCAAAAATCTGATACCAATTGTTAGGATAACCGGTGAACAACTGAGAGGGGGGGGGTGAATTAGATGTTGACAGATTATATCAATTAATCCACTTCATAACCTTTAATCGGATCACATAAACATTAAGTATCAGAATAACAAAAATAGATACCGGTAAGCAATAAAACTTAACAATGAAACAGATAATCAACACAATGCAACCATACCACATAACACCATGATTTGTATGTGGAAAACCCAAAAAGGGAAAAACCACGGTGGGAAGCCTACCCACAATCAGATGATACTTCTATAGAAAGTATGTAATACTATGAGGGGCCTGCACATGCAGGAAGGCACACTGCCTAGAGCGTACTTCTCATTACAAAAGAGTCTCACTAACTATGGAGAGGTTATAACCACCTCAAGATAAATGGACACCAATCCAAAGTAATGAACTTCCAGAGATAGCATCTACCATGCCTGATTACAGTCCCGGTTAAGCTCAATATCAGAGGCCTTTGACCTCTTCTTTAATCCTAATTTGATCACCTATGATTGACCAAATCTCCTTCACATATGATATTGCATTCCAAGGCCATGACACATATTCCCCATGATCTACAATGAGATCTTACATCATTTTATACCAACCCTTAGGTCTAAACTAGTTAGGTCGGCCACCTAAAAAGATATTACAATAAGATCATTACATACATCCATTTTACAATGATATGCCATGTCAGCTTAAGACCAAAACAACAATAACCAATCCATAAATCATCCCGGTAACATGTAGAGTACATGTTAACATGATACCGATCCATAACCTAGATAAGCGTCAGACCTAATCTAGGTCCACCATGCCAAAGCAATGTCTTCACTCAGTTGAGGCACAATCAAAGAACATCATCAACATCCTGAAATCCATCTAGAAGCTGCACCAACACCACTTATGCATCCTATCAAGATTTCTCAGTGAAAGCTTTGTCGGTTAAACCTTAAACCAATGCTGGTAAGGGTTTCCAAGAGTGTATGATAGCATCTGATTACCAAGTCAATACCAACTGACCAAAACATGCTCTAGAAGCATATAACACATCAAATAAAACATAGTCCATTAATCCAAACATGCCGAAAGTGTCCAATAGATACTCTTCTGCTAGTAACACTAGATCTTCTACCGGTAACCAAAACTTGTCTGTCGGTAACCAACCATAATAGCTAGTGTTGACATCAACGACAAAACATCAATGCAACACATAATCAATTCATCCATAATTCCAACAGTTTTTCTAGTACTTCCAAAATGGAAGTGTCTACATGTGTTTTCTCATTCGGTTGGGTGGCATCCTTAGCCTAATTCTAAAATGTGAAAGTTGTCAATGATGTAAAGTGTTGTCAAGCAACAAAACATGTTCTAAAATTTGTAACTACCATATGGATGTGTGGAGGTTATAAAATCCATCATTTGGTCGAATCCAATGGGGGTGTGTATGATTGGAGGAAGGAAATGAATAACATTTGAAGTTTTTACACACTCCACATTATTTTTTGGGTATTGTAGTCTAATCATTCATGTTTTTCTTTATGAAAAATCATTTCTCTCCATTGGAAATATATTGGATATGATAATGGCATGAGTTAAATTTGTTTTCCCTTTGGTTTCATTTAGTTTCAATCACTTTGAAGCAAGTTATGCAAGTTTTGGTGAAAACTATCAAAAAACCCTCCAAATTGGGGTTTGTGGAGACTTTCACTAAAATATTTTGATTGCACCATTGGAAATTGTTGTAACTTTGGTTTTTGTTATAGGGTTGAATTATATTTCAAATTAATTAAGTTTCAATGTGATTGGTTAAGTATTTTATGAGATATTTGATGCCCTAAGCGGACTGGGAATGCAAATTTCTTGTTTTTTGTAATAGTCAAAATGGTCTCGATGCAGAGACTATAACTCTTAACTCCACCATTGGAGTGTTCTCAATTTTGGATATGGTTTTAGAAACCTAGTTTTCTATAGCCTCACCAAAGAGATCGTCAAAATATTGTCGCATTAGAAAGGTATTTATAATAGAGTACGGGTCTATTAGACTGTCATTAACTGGGACAACAAAATGCATTGTTTGGGTCTTGAATAATGTTTAAAGGGTTATAAATGATATGAAAGATTTTATATTGGTTTGTTTGGTTGATTCCTCAAACATATTAAGGTTGTATATTTATGATTATTTTTTGTAATTGAGAACCCTAGGATTGAGACTCCATGGTTGATTTGGGGTTCTTGGTTGGTTTTTCATGATGCTTTGCATCAAATTGGTATCAGAGCCCAGCAAAAGATTTGGGCTAGGAAAGTTGTTTATGTTGTGTTTGGTTGTAAGTGTTGGATCCACCTAACTACAAAGGAACAGGTTAAGGAGAGAACCTGGTTGTGGTTGCCAAAAGACTAGGGAGAGAGGAAAAAGATACTCCTAGGTGGGGCAAAGGAAGTATGAGTTTGTGTGCATGCAGTAGGAGAGGTGGATGCCTGAGGAATGCCTTGAGTTACAGCCATTGGATACTCCATGGATGCTAGTAGTTGAGAGGATGGTTACCTTTTTGAAGTTAGTAGAAGTATCATGAGGATATTGAGATAATGATGAAAGGAAGAGGTAGAGATAAAGATGAAGACAAAGACAAAATTTCAGTCCAAGATACAAAATTTTATTGCAGGTTGTTTCCAAGGGACTTGGAAAGCTTTCAAGGTCTGTAGTATGGTGCATGGGCACCTAACCCAAATGTACACCAGGAGGTTAAAGATCATGCCATGAATCAATTCACTCATATTTGAGTTTATATGGTCATTTTAATGTATTTTGAGTCATTATGAGATCATATGTAAGGCTAAAAGAGCCAATTGTAATGAGTTGTCTAAGTTGTCCTAATAAGGTATTGATTGGGTTTAGGAGGTCAATCTTGTGTAAAAGAGCCATGAAAGGGTAAAAATGATGTAAAAGGTTATTTTGAGTCCATTATAAGGTGTTAAATAAGTGAAGTTTAGAGGTCAATTTTTCTAAAATGTGAAAGTTGTCAATGATGTAAAGTGTTGTCAAGCAACAAACCATGTTCTAAAAGTCACAAACTAAGGATGTTATTGGTCTTAGGCATTTGTAACTACCATATGGATGTTTGGAGGTTATAAAATCCATCATTTGGTCGAATCCAATGGGGGTGTGTATGATTGGAGGAAGGAAATGAATAACATTTGAATTTTTGCCACACTCCACATTATTTTCTGGGTATTGCAGTTTGATCATTCACATTTTTCTTTATGAAAAATAATTTGTATCCATTGGAAATATACTATAAATTATAATGGCATGAGTTAAATTTGTTTTCCCTTTGGTTTCATTTATTCAATCACTTTGAAGCAAGTTATGCAAGTTTTGGTGAAAACTATCAAAAAACCCTCCAAATTGGGGTTTGTGGAGAGTTTCACTAAAATATTTTGATTGCACCATTGGAAATTGTTGCAACTTTGGTTTTTTTTATAGGGTTGAATTAAATTTCAAATTAATTAAGTTTAAATGTGATTGGTTAAGTATTTAATGAGATATTTGATTGCCTAAGTGGACTGGGAATGCAGATTTCTTGTTTTTTTTTTGTAATAGTCAAAACGGTCTCGGTGCAGAGACCTTTACTATTAACTCCACTGTTGGATTGTTCTCAATTTTTGATATGGTTTTATAAACCTAGTTTTATATAGCCTCACCAAAGAGATCATCAAAACATTATCAGATTTGAAAGTTATTAATCATGGAGTACGGGTCTATCAGACTGTCATTAACTGGGACAACATAATGCATTGTTTGGGTCTTGATTAAAGTTTAAAGGGTTATAAATGATATGAAAGATTTGATATTGGATTGGTTGTTTGATATTAATATTTTTGGATGCCTCAAACATATTGAGGTTGTATATTGATGATTATTCTAGGTCATTGAGCACCCTAGGATTGGGACTTCATGGTTGATTTGGGGTTCTTGGTTGGTTTTTCATGATGCTCTGCATCAACATGCTTCTTGTCCTGCTGGATCTTCTTTATGCTGCTCATCAACTCATTAAGAATTACTTCACATAAATCACACTTCTTTTCATCTTTAAGTATTTGATAAGCTGCATAAATAGCAGTATCGAATACTAAATTCTGTCTGATAGACTGATAAACTTTGTATCAAATGACCATTGAGGCAAATCTTACATCAAACTCAAAAATATCACTAATGGTCATCGATCGACTTTCATGCTTGGAACCGGTTACCTCCATCACAGTAGTATTCTTTACATATCAAAGTTTAGGGACCTCACCAATTGCATTCAAGTAGGTTACTGCTTGAATGGATTACTTCATGATCTTGTGGGGTTTGTCTAGCCATATAAATTCATCATGGATTTGGCTTAGAACATACCTCACCCATTCATTCTCATCAAACACTAGGAAGTGTACAAATTGAATTAAACCCTTATCTTCCAATGTCTTGAAATTTGATTTCAAATTTCCAAAGTCATCAACCATGTGCTTAGCATACAGAGATAACATGTCTAAATTACCCAATTCCTCAAGTTGCAATGTATGTATGCCCTAATGTCTTCATTATGCAATACCCCATATGGTATAGAAGACAACACACCATTCAGATCATCTTCAACTGACTTAAATGGATGTTTCTTGAACATGGGTCTTGCTCTTTCAGTGATTTCAACAATGAAAGGATTTGCAATTCTAGATGATGATGTCATTATGAAAATTAGGGTATGAATAGATGACTTTGAACATGGGTAAATACCTGTAGACATCTAAAAATGGTCAACGCTTGTGGAGTCATACTTTAACATTTGCACATTGCCTTATTTTAGGGTTCTTGTGTTGCATTAACATTTCTTCTATGTTGCGCACTTGGTCTTTATCATTTGCGAGCATCGAGTCCTTCTTCTGAATTCCTCATTTTTCTCGCTTTCGAATTAGGTCTTGTCGATAGAAATCTTCAGTCATGATTTTGGTCGATCTTATCCTGTCGCATCATGGTGTGTGCTCATTTATCATAATTTTGGACATCGTCAATCCTAATCGATGATGGAATTAGGGTTTTGTCCTCTTGTCAATCTTGTCATCTTGCGATCGATTCGTCATTAATCCTTGTCCTTGTCAAATATCGTCATTTTGTGATTGATTTGTCATCGATCCTTGTCCTTGTCAATTTTGTCATTTTGTGATTGATTCATCATCGATCCTTGTCCTTGTCAAATATTGTCATTTTGTGATCAATTTGTCATCGATCCTTGTCAATCCTTGTCCTTGCCAATTTTGTCATTTTGCGATCGATTCATCATCGATCCTTGTCCTCTTTAATCATGTCAATTGGCACTTTTCAATTTGATCTCCTTGTCAATCTTGGTCAATTTGTCATTGATTTTTGTGAACCAATTTTAATCATTTATCAACACTGGTCCTTTGTCAGTCAAAATCATGATCAAATTGACCCTACATCAATTATCTTTTGTCAAGATCTAATTGTCGTCCTTGCATTTCTAATTCATCTTCTAGGGTTTTATGATTTATTCATTTAATCTTGTTTGTCATTTTCCCTCTAGGTTAAATAATTTATTTATTTATCCTAAGTCTTCTTGTCACAATTCAATATTTATTTAATTGGCTAATTAATTCCCCCTCTTTTTGTGAATTAATTAATGAATGAAAAATTATTAATTAATTCACCTAATTTTCTAATTTCATCAATTTCTAATTTCCTAATTTCCAATTCATCATTTCTAACCTTATTTCTAATTTTCCTAATTCCTAATTTCCACCTCATTTTCTAATTTGCTAAATTCAATTTCCACCTAATCAATTCCTCTCTAGTCTCTACCTATTTTTGTGCTTCGGTGGAAGCATGAATTTCTCATGCATCATACCGTTGGCATAGCAAGATGTCATAGGCTTTTATTCCTCTAACCTTTGCATTGGTAATATGTCATAATTCATGACATAGAAGGTGTCATAACCTTCTTTCTTCAACTCAATTTTTCCATTTTTGAAATCAATTGCCTCTAATATCAATTCCATGCTAATCTTGTCCTCTCTCCAATTTGTCTATAAATTGGATGAGTTTCTTCAATCAAAGGATCAAATCAATCAACCACGCTTCTAGTATCCTTGCGCTATCAAAATCAATCTTGCTTCATGTTTTTGCACTTGTAGGTGAGATCCACACAAATTCGCTATTTGGAGGAGAAAGAAGGACAATAGAGGTCAATCGAAAGAGACATCGGTGATGATTTTTCATTTATTTTGAATGTCTTATTTTCAATTCTTCTATTGATTGTAATTAGGATTTATTTCATTGCAATTTGTCTTTGTGGTTAGCTAATATCTATTTGCTTTGATGTTTTCCCAAATTCCTAATCTACAATACCTTTTCAATCTTAAGCAGATGCAAGGAATCTCTGTCGAATCGCTACAAACTCATATTTTGCTACTAGATCTCTTTTGCTCTGCTTCTATGCTCTCTCTCTTCATTTGCAATGTGAAAAATGAATGGTAGAATGCCTTTTTATCCTTCTAAAACCTAACTTTTATTTGCAATAAATGCATAACCCTAAAATATTTCCATATACCTGTTGGCATATGGACACTCCAATGAGACATTGTGTGTGATTGAAGGTTTTGTCATTAATGGAAACCTTCCAATCCTATGCCACCAACAAGACATTATATCGGCAAAGCATTACTCAAACAAAACAGTGCACCAACATCAGCAAGATCAATCTACACCGGCACCGGCATAGAAGATATACACTAGCACAAAGGCCGACAGGATTTTTGATATGTAATATTTTGTTTATTATTGTAAGCCGACTTGGCAAATTGTAAAATGACTCTTGTATATAAAAGAGATCATTGTAGACATTTGTAATATATGGATAGAAAGCATAAAATAAATTATAAGGAAGACCTAATGTGCGAATTGTAAGTCAAGGGTATATGTAAAGAATAGAGCAAGAACCGGTACTAAATCTGGCATTAAAGATGCTATTGTAAAGCAGTACAGATTATTGGATTTGCATAATCCTTATTGTAAGTCAGTGTGACTTCTTATTGAGCAGTGAGCTCTAGGCAGTTGGCCTTCCTGCATGTGCAGGCCCCTATTGTAAGTAATATTCTCTTATTGGCCAGTAAGTGAATATTGTGGGTCACAAATCCCACTGAGGTTTTTCCCACACCAGGTTTCCTTATTAAACATCTTGTGTTATGGTGTTCTTTTCATGTGGATGTTTTTGATTCTATTGTTTGCATTAATTCTTGCATACCAGTATACTATTACTTTATGTTCTGCATATTCAGTTTTAAGAAAATTTCATTACCAGTCAGATACTGATTCACCCCCCCCTCTCAGTATCTGTGGGAACCCTAACAATTGGTATCAGAGCCTGGTCCTCTATTTTCAGAAGCCTAACAGCTTGAGGAAGATCTTGACACTGGTAAAGATGGAAAATCTGATGAAGCAACTTGAAGGAGCTCTTACTAACTATGATGCAAAGAAGTGGAAAAATATCAAATTAGAAGATGATTTAAAAGTAGCTTAGGACATTATTCAGGCACTTCAAGAAAATATTTCTGCTACAAGAAACAAGAGAAGAGAACTTTGTGAAAAATTGCAAAATGAGAATGATGAAAAGGAATCACTAAATGATATGATAAGCAAATTGAAAAAAGAGATCATGACAACAAAAAATGAAATGTAGGATATGACTATGATATTTTGCAAAGAGATTGAGGACAGAAAGAAGAATGAAGAAGAATTGACCAGAAGACTAAGTGATGCAGCAAATGAGAACACAAGACTTAGCTATGAAAATGACATGTTGAAGACAGATCTAATGCACACTTAGAATGACTCAAATGAACTAATGAGACAAAAAGAGATATTGGAAAGGGAATTGGAAACTGCAAATCAACACAAAGAAAAATTCAAGAAAAGCTCAGAAGAACTTGGTACCTTATTGAAGAATCAAAAACCCAAAGGTGACACTTCTAGAATTGGATTTGAAGTTGGAGAAAGCTCCGGTACTACAAATACCCAGGATCACAGCAAACCGGTAAGACCTTCTAATACTTACAAATTCAATGGAAAATGCTTTAACTGTAATAAATATGGTCATAGGGAAAATGAATGTAGATCTAGGAATTATCAGAACATCAATCCTCCCACCGGTCAATGCACCAAATGCAACAAAATTGGTCATAACTCTGAAAATTGCAGAATGAATGTAAGATGTTATGTTTGTGGAAGATTTGGTCATTTATCAAATAAATGCAGAACACAAACCGGCATAGGTTATGGGAAAGCTATTCAGAAAAATAATGTAACCTATTATGCATGTAACAAGATTGGTCATATTGCTAAATTTTGTAGAAGTAAAGGTACACCGGTAGATAACAAAAGTACTAGCTTGAAAGGTAAGGAAAAGGTTGAAGAGGTTAAGCAAGAATTTTCAAAACAATGGATTAGAAAAAGTGATCTAAATATTGGGGTTACTCCTCCACCGGTAGAACCAACAAATGCTTCACTGGTAGGACAATATGATGCTCCACCGATAGGACAGAGCAATGCTCCACTGACAGGATGTTCTTCATCAAATTGAAGAAAATTATCTTGAGGGTTTGGCAATCAAATGACACATGTGCTATTATTCCCTCGGTTAGAGAAAAGAAGTTGAAAATCATTCATTACCGGCAAATAAAGTTAAGTTATTACATTATCGGCAAGTAATTAATGTGGTAGGTAGCAGAAAAGACTCTATAAAATAAGGTTTTTGGCTCCATTTCATTTCACCGTGAATTCAAACTTTCAGAGAGCGCGAAGATTTCCGAGCAAAGAGGCAAAGCACTTCAGCAATCAATTCATCCAAAGGCAGAAAAAGGTATTTATCATCATGGCATCCTCCTCTGCACCTGAATTCATAGCAAACCCTACAGTAGTCGAAGTTATAAAAAGACGTAGGCCCGTGTTTCAACTAGTTCCCGAGGTAGCTAAGAAAGATGACAACACAGGTGCTTTTTCAAAAATTCCAAAAGGTGTTGTTTATGCAGAAGACCCTAGAATGTATATTCATTGCAACATAGAGGAATTAGGTGATGAAGAAATTAAAAACATGTATAAATCTGTTATATGTGACAATGCCAGAAATGTGAAACCTGAACATAAAATTGTTGAAACCCTAGGATTCATTGAAATCCTCTGCATTCCTAAATTTCCCAAGGAAGTGGTTAGGATAGTTCTAAGCAGGGTACATGGCTCATTCTTTTGGCTTGACTCAGTGCATAAAATTACAAAGGTAGCTGTGAAAGCAGTGATAGGGTTACCCTCCACCAGTAGAAGACCCAACAAAACCAAGAAGGTCTCCAATGACCTAGTAATGAAATTAACTGGTGCAACATCCGACAAAAGATCATTGAGGGTTAATGATGTGACTGATACAAATGTGAGATTCATTAGCATGATTCTAGGTTACAAAGCAACTCATGCAAATAGGCTTAACTCAGTTTCCAGTTTATGCATAAAGAGTGCTTATGACATGGTTAAAGACAATGTAAAAATTGATATCTGTGAATGGTTAAAGGATGAGTTAATTGACAATTTAGGAAAAATCAAGAAAGATAAGAAAGGAACCTTTAGATTTGAAAATTTACTTGTATGCTTAATGCTACATATAACCAAACAGGCTCCTGGTGTAGGCTACAAGGATTTTGGATTCGATATATCGGTAGGAAAACAATTGTTTGACTTATTCAACAACATGGGTGAAAACAGAGAAAAGAATATCAATGAGTATTTTCAAGCACTAAAGGTCAGAATGAATAAAAGAATCAAACTATCACAAGAAATTGTCAACAAATACAAGGATGATATATGCTTTGTGATAAAAAAGGATGAGATCTGGATGGAAGCAGTCATCCCAAGAACAATCTAGGTTAAAGAGATGGGGTATGAAACGGATGACCACATAGTGGAAACTTATGCCAAAGCACTTCTGGAAGCCCCCAATGAACCAAAGGAAGAAGTATTTGGTAGTGCTGAGACTATCGAAAGCCAAATTCAATCTAAAAAGAGAGTAAAGAAAGTTGAGGCACTTGTGAGGAAAGGAACCAGACAAGCAAAAGCCATAAAGGAAGATGTACTAAAGAAAACCGGCATAACAGAAGATGAGTTGGCAACCCAACAACCTGAAACTCATCTATCACTGGTAGATACTTCCTCAGAAGGAGATATGCCAGCAACTTTCAAAAGAGTTGTTAGGAAGAGAGACCCCTCACCGGTGTCCACTCCTTCACCTAGAAGGACAAGACAGAAGCAACAAGTTGTGAGGTCTCTAATCAAGAAAGCCACACCTAAGAAAAAGCTGACCCCCAAAAGGAAGAAGAAGACAAACACTGACTTTGCCCCTCTTGACATACTACTGAATGAGATCACAGAGGAAGGTAAATTGAAAAACATAGGGAAAATCTATGACACCCTATTAGATGATGAGAAAGGACAAGTCGAGGAAAGTGTTATATTACACATGGACATGTATAAAAAGTTTTTGATGCAAGTCCTAAATGAAATTCCTGATGAACTATATAAAAGACTTGAGGCCAGAAGGCAAGGAATAATTGAGTTGGATAAGAAAATAAAAATAGAGAAATTACTTGCAGTATACTCGGTCAACTCACCTAAGGAAATTGATGATTTGATAGCTCAGGCCAACCAGACAATTTTTTCCACTACACCGGCAAATATCACTAATGGCAGGTAGAGTTACTGAAGTTTCAGAGGAAACAGAAGATGGTTGGGATACATTCTTGGTTGAAAAAGAAAAACAAGAAGAATATAGGAATCCCAAGCCCATTCTGGTATATCAAAAGGACAAAAGGAAAGGTAAAGTTGGTGGACCACCAAGTATCAAAATTAGAGACAACTTACCCCCACCTCCTTTAAATACTCCACCGGTAAAAACAACAAATGTAGAAGATCAACCGACAACTGAGAGCATGGACATAGAGGCTAATAATCTTAATCCTGAAGTCCTATATACTGTGAATATTGATACTCAGAAAATCAACATAGTGGTAGATAAGGATACCACAGATAAATATGATAACAAAGAGCAACTGACAACAGGAAACAAAGAGCAACTGGTAGCAGATTCAGAGAAAAAGATGGAATCTGGAACACAATCAGAGAAATCAATAGAGCTAAAGGCTCCAGATCAGATGCCACTGGTAAGAAATGATGCAGGAAAAACTGTGCTTAAAGAGATGGAGACACAAACAGACCTACCAGAGGTCAATACCAGCATGGTCACTTCCATCGGCACTCAGTTTATTGGGTCACCATCAAATGTAACAGAGGTATTGCTCGAATATATCAAGAAAATAACTGATTATAGCTCACAAGCCTATAAAGCGATAGATGATTCAATTCTAGTTTTGAAATCAATAGCTCCCAATTGTAATATAGCCAACAAAGATTCTTTAGGCCAGTTGGATACACTTTGTAAATATGTTTCTAGAAATTTTAAGCAAACAAAGGTAGAAACTGTAACGAAAAGTGTAGAAAAAGAGAAACAAAAATTCTTTGAGGAAGGAATAAAGAAGTGTAACAAAGAATTTGACACACTTCTACCAAGACTGTGCAATTTATTGAAAGAGTACAAAACTCTGTACAAAGAAACCTATAAGATAAACTTTTTGACCATGGATGTAGACAAAAAGATGAGCAAGGTATAGGAAGAGATCAATAAACTTGCTGATAATTTTGTTAACTCACCTGATACATTATCAGTTTTTGAAGAAAAGATAACAAATTTTGAGGAAGAATTGCTCAAATTAGAAAGAGAGAAAGAGAAAATACTAAACAAGGCAAAATTCTTGAGATCTAAACTAAGTCCAAGATTGGACTATTTAGCATCTCTGCAGAAGGAAATCTCAGAGGCACTAACACAGGGTAGCAAAACACCGGCAGAGTACTTGCAACATCTCACCGGTACAGTATACAGAACTGAGATAGCAATAAAGGAGAGCAAGAAGTTTATGGATGGCATAAACTTAATTTTGGGAGATATTCTTCAGATAATAACTACCCAACTACAAGGTTGAGGTTATGAATTGGTACAACTACAAAATCTACTAACCTTTGTCATTGATGCCAAAGGGGGAGTAGTAGATGAGAAAATTCAAAGCACAGGGATCACATGCTCAGGGGGAGCTCTCACATTTTTGGTAACATTTTTGGTCTACACATCTTTGGATATCTTTTTGAAATTTCTCATGAGTGTTTCCATCAATGCCAACAGGGGAGATTGTTGGCATATGGACACTCCAATGAGACATTGTGTGTGATTGAAGGTTTTGTTATTGATGGCAACCTTCCAATCCTATGGCACTAGCAAGACATTATACCGGCAAAGCATTACTCAAACAAAACAGTGCACCGGCATCAACAAGATCAATCTACACCGGCACCAGCATAGAAGATATACACCGGCACAGAAGGAAATATGTATACCGACACTGAGGCCGACAGGATTTTTGATATGTAATATTTTGTTTATTGTTGTAAGCTGACTTGGCAAATTGTAAAATGACTCTTGTATATAAAAGAGATCGTTGTAGACATTTGTAATATATGGATAGAAAGCATAAAATAAATTATAAGGCAGACCTAATGTGCGAATTGTAAGTCAAGGGTATATGTAAAGAACAGAGCAAGAACCGATACTGAATCTAGCATTAAAGATGCTATTGTAAAGCAGTACAGATTATTGGATTTGCATAATCCTTATTGTAAGTCAGTGTGACTTCTTATTGAGCAGTGAGCTCTAGGCAGTTGGCCTTCCTGCATGTGCAGGCCCCTATTGTAAGTAATATTCTCTTATTGGCCAGTAAGTGAATATTGTGGGTCACAAATCCCACTGAGGTTTTTCCCACACCAGGTTTCCTTATTAAACATCTTGTGTTATGGTGTTCTTTTCATGTGGATGTTTTTGATTCTATTGTTTGCATTAATTCTTGCATACTAGTATACTATTACTTTATGTTCTGCATATTCAGTTTTAAGAAAATTTCATTACCAGTCAGATATTGATTCACCCCCCCCTCTCAGTATCTGTGGGAACCCTAACAATACCTTTCTTTTCATCAAATCTTCCACTAGAATATCAAATCCCCAAGAATTCTTTCGGATATCATTTGCATACCTAATATTGATCCTCTGCAACCAAGAAGGGGGTTTTGAAGATTTTGCATGTAAAACTCCCCCTAAGGCCAAAATGCCTTAGTTATCGGATGAGGTTCCAACACTGAAATCATGTGTGGAGCCATTCCGCACAATAGATTCTTCCTTGACCCACATCTTCTTATGTTGATCTTTGATCTCTTCCACCTCTTCCACCTTTGCTTTTCCCTTTTCATCTGAATTTTTCTTGTTAACCGGACCATTGTTGCTCATATTCTTGCTTTTGCAATACTTTTCAATATGACCAGGTTTGTTGCATGCATGGCAAACAATATTTCTTTCCATAGGCCTAAAATTCATCTTATTTGGTCTCATCCTACATTGGTTAGAGATATGTCCAAATATTCCACATGCATAACATCTCTTATTCTAAAAATTGTTCATCATTTTGCACATATTTGAGTTATGACCAAAGTTGTTGTATTTGAAACATTGACCCGTAAAGGTAGGACCAATATTCATCATCCTATTTCTACATTGACTTTCCATATGACCAAATTTATTGCAAAAAAAAAATTTACCATGGAATTTATAAGCATTAGGTTGTCTTATCGAAGATCTCTTGTTCTTTTGTTGATGATTGCTTTGTATAGAACCAAAGGATTCTCCCTTTTCAAATTTAAGTCCTTGCATGTCTTTCCCATGTCTCTGACTCTCAAGCATCTCATCTAGCTTTAAACTTCTCCTTGTACTCATTAGCAATAGAAAGTTCATCTCTCAGTATTATGACTTTCCTTTCAAGTTATTGTCCATCATTTTTTGTTTGCACCAATTCAAGCTTCAACTGATCATTCTCATAGTTTAATCAACAACATTCATCAAATCTATCCTTCAGCGATTGAGTTAGTTTTTCTTCATTCTTCTTCCAGTCTTCAATTTCTTTTGTCAACTTCATTACAATGGATTGCATCTCATTCTTCAAAACAACATTGTCTCTGGCCAAATTCTCACATTCATCTATCTTGTCTTGATTCTTTATGCTTTTCTCTTCTTTCTCCTTGAGTTTGTCCATCAACTCCTTTCTTTTTTCTCTAGAAGTGCTCACTTGTTCTTTCAATGTCTCAATGAAATCTTTAGCTACACTCAGGTTTCTTTTTAGGAAACTTACTTTTTTTCTTGTTGCACCAAGATCTTCAAGTGCCACACTAAGTTGTCTCTACAAACTGAAGTCCATTCATTCAATCTTCTAAATCTTCCTCAAGCTATTAGGCTTGCTCGAAGGAAATAGGCTCTGATACCAATTGTTAGAATCAATGAACACTGAGAGGGGGGGGTGAATCAATGTTCTGTAACTTACAAACTTATTAAACGGTTTCTTAAACCACTAGATGCATAAGAAAGAAAGTAAAATCTAGAAACTCAAACGAAAAAACCACACAACCATAACACCGGTATTTTTAAGTGGAAACCTAAAAAAGGGAAAAACCACAGTGTGATTTGAACCCACAATATTATTATACTATGGCCATAAGTATGATAATATTACATAAAGTGGAATGCACTTGCATTCAAGCACACTGCCTAGAGCTTCATTGCTCAATTACAATAAAGGGAAACAACCCCGGAGGATCCACTATCCTACAATTGAAATACAAAAGTGATTACAATGTTTGAACTAGAATATAACATCTACAAATGCCAAAAAATAGTTTTGGTTAAGCACAATATGACTGTCTGATAACGCTCTATCTTTCTGCCTTGTTTTGCTGCACAGTCATCTACCGGAGCACCAAATATTTTTGATGCTCTTTCACACTTCACACATCAATATTCTCACATTACACACACATATACATCTCTCAAATGACCATTTGGATTGGCATTATATATCCGCACCAACAAAATGAATCTCAAACAGGTTGACTTCTCAAAACTGTAAAATATGATACATGTAGTAACATGTTGGCTCAATCCATCCACAAATGTATATGTGGGCTCAAAAAAAATGATGAGAAGATTCACATGCAATGAAAAAATTACGTCAAACTCAACACAAATCACTGAAATCAACTCAAGCAATTCGGATCACACGATACCCAACTGATCAACACATTATCTCTTTCTTTCGGAATCACTAGATATCAGACCTTGAATCTTGTACTAGAATTGACACTAGAGGCTAAAATTTCAAAGTAAATTTCCTCAATCATCCAATCATTTATCTCTAATATCGTAACCAAAACTATACAACTGAAAGTGAGTTATTCTCAATGAATCTGCACATTGTGCTCATGTTCTATCGGTTACTTTATTCCACCTTCCAGACTCATGCCTTAAGTCAATATGACTTCTGGTAGACCACATCTTTTGTACTGGATAGGATTACTAAACTGATTTTCCATCAATGACAACCCCTAAGTAATCTCCATGAATCAAACATCACTAGAACAATGTCTCTTGCCAACACAATTGCTAGCAACAACAATGTATTAATCTTTTGTAGTACATAGAGAAATAGAATCTTGCTTCTTACTTGCCCATGAAATCAACTTCTTTCCCAAAAAGAATTCACTACCGGAGGTACTCTTCTAGTCATCAACATCACCTACCCAATCAATACCAGTATAAGCACATAACATAAAATTATCATTTTTCAGATACCACAAACCATAATTAATTGTTCCCTTCAAGTATCTAAAAATCCTTTTCACAACAGTAACATGACTTTCTTTAGGTTCAAATTGAAATATTGCACAAATAAAAACAATATGCATAATATCAGGTCTAGTCTAAGTCATGTATAGCAGTACACCAACCATAGATCTATACAAGGTATGATTAACCTTCAAAGATTCATCATACTTAGACATCTTACAACCAGTCACCATAGGAGTTGCATCCGGTTTGGAGTCATCTAACCAAAACTTCTTCAACAATTCCTTCACATACTTAGATTGAGATATAAAAATACCTTTGTCAATCTGTACAATCTGCAATCCTAAGAATAATTTCATCTCACCTATCATAGACATCTCAAATTCTTTCTTCATATCATCAAAAAAATTCACACTTAAGTCATCATCACCTCCAAAAATAATGTCATCAACAAAACTTCAACAATAAAATTTTTTATCATTATCAACTTTGAAGTATAAGTTACTATCAACCATACCTTTACAAAATCCTAATTTTATCAAATACTTATCCAATCTTGCATACCAATCTCTAGGGTCTTTTTTAAGACCATACAATGCTTTCTTCAATTTGCATACCATGTCTCTTTCACCTAATAAAGAAAATCCATTTGATTTCTCAATGTAGACTTCCACTTCTAGATCACCATTCAAAAAGGCTAACTTGACATCCATCTTATATACCTTGAAATCCTTATAGGCAGTATATGCAATAAGTAATCTAACAGCTTCAAGTCTAGCTACTAGAGAAAAAGTCTCCTCATAATCAATTCCTTCCTTCTATGAACATCCCTTGCATACCAGTCTATCTTTATTTCTAACAACTTCACCAACTTCATTCAATTTATTCCTAAATACCAATTTAGTACCTATCACATTCTTGTCTTTAGGTCTCAAAATAAGTTCCCATGTATTTTTCTTCTCAATCGAATTCAACTCTTCTTCCATAGCCTTTATCTAGTTTTCATCTTTACATGCTTCAACAACATCTTTAGGTTCAACTTGAGAAATCAAACATGCCTCTTCAATAGCAATCCTTCTTCTAGTCATTACACCTTTCTTCTTATCACCAATAATTTAATTTTTTGAATGATTCAATCTGACATACCTCGAAGTCTTCTAATTATTCTGATTTTTAGGTTCTTGTAATTCATCATCGACAGTAGCAATATCTGGATTAACTGTCTCTACCAGATCATTCTGCTTCAAGCTCTCATTCTGATTTTGCTTTGAAATAACATCTTGATAATCAAATTCATATTCGCATGCTTTGATCTCCTTTCCATGACATTCATCAACCTTCACATTTTCACTTTCTACTATCTTTCTTAGTTTCTTATTGTAACACCAGTAGGCTTTTCTCTTTGTAGAATATCCTAAGAAGATTTCTTCATCACATCTTGCATCAAACTTTCATATATCCTCATCCCTTCTGATATAACATTTGCTTCCAAAAATTCTAAAATATTTAACTGCAGGAACGAGACCAAACCATAACTCATAAGGAGTCTTATAAGAATCACCTTTTATATGCACTTGCTTGAATGACTATACAATAGTATTAACAACTTCTCTCTAGTAAATGTTCAAAACATTCCCTTCAATTAGCATAGTCCTAGCAGCATCCAAAATAGTTTTGTTCTTCCTTTCAACAACTCCATTCTATTGAGGGGTTTTAGGAGTAGATATTTGTCTTCCAATTCCATGCTTCCCACAAAATGAATCAAACTCATTAGATGCAAATTCTCCTCCTCTGCCAGATCTCAAACACTTCAGCTTCAATCTTGTCTCTATCTCCACTTTAGCTTTGAATATCTTGAATTTCTCCAAAGCTTCTGATTTCTCTCATATAAAAGTAACCTACATCATCCTAGAATAATCATCAATCAATAACATGAAATATCTATCACCCTACACACTTCTCACTCTTGTAGGACCACACAAGTCAATATGCACAAGATCTAACAATCCATTAGATGTATATAGCTTACTCTTGAATGAAATTCTTATTTTCTTTCTCATTTGACATTCCTTACATACTGGATTAGTAGGCTTCACAATCTTAGACAAATCTATAACAAGTTGAGTAGAACTTGCTTGATCATGCAATCAAAATTAACATGACACATTCTTCTATTCCACAACTAACTCTCATAAATCTAAACAATCAAACAACTTTTTTCACCAGCATTCAAGTGAAAGATATTACCTTTTGTCTTAGTTCTTGATGCAATTTCTATACTAGAGGCATTTAGGATCTTGCATTTACCATTCTTGAATTGCAAATCATATCCCTTATCAACCATTCATCCAACACTCTAAATATTATGCTTCAAACCTTCAACATACAAGACATCATCAGTATTATGCTTAACATCAAAAGAAATAGAACCTCTACCATTGATTACACAAGCTTTGTCATCTCCAAATCTCACTATGCCACCATCATACTTCTCTATATTCACACATTTTCTTTCTTCACTTGTCATATGATGTGAACAACCATTGTCAATCACCCATTCATCTTTCTCTTCAATCTTAGTAGTCAAAGTTTTCTCCTCAACAATGCAGCTTGTAGAATCAATAGGTACCAGTTTATCTTCTTTGATAGCAATGAATACAAATTCATCTTCTGAATTCCCATTCTTTGACTCTTCATTTGTCACACCTTCATCAAAAGCATAATAACGTTTCTTCTGATATTTATACTTCTAGTTAGGCTTGTAGGGCTTGTCACACTTATCATTCTTATCAAATCTATCATGCTTGTCATACTTTGACCTTCTCTCACGATGACTAGAAGCAAAATGTCCTATCTTGTTACAAGAGAAACATTTCAAAAGGTAACTTTTCATCATACTTACCAGCTCCCTTAGGTAATATTCTAGCAATTAGGGCTTCAAGCTCCTCCAATTATCTTCTTGCTCTTCCATCTCTCCCATTTCTCTTTCATATATGGTAATCCTAGATGACCTTTCTCTCAGATCATACTTATGCTTCCTAGATACAAAGGCTTTGAATGCATTCTTAAATTTTCCATGTGATTCTCCAAATTTGCACAACTCAGAAGCAACAAGCTTACCGACTAGCATGTCTCTTGTCACATTGGTCATAGTCTAGATTTCATCAATAGTAGCTACTTTGTGTTTGTAAGTAGGAGGAAATGATCTCAACACTTTAGCAACAATCTCATCTTCCTCCAGCACATCTAATGCTCGGGACAAGTTCATTCACCTTATCCATAAAAGGATGAAATGTTCCCATCTTCTCTCATCTTCAACGTCTCATACTTTCCTTTCAAGCTCTACAATTTAGCAACTTTGACATGTTTATCTTCTTTATACAAGGTCTCTAACTTCTCCCAGATCTCATGTGCAGTCTGAAAACCCATCACATTAGTCATCTTTGAATCACTCAAGGCACTCAGCAATGCTTCTTTAGCTCTAATGTTATGTTCAACATCCTTGATCTCTTTCACAGTAATAGGTCCACTCTAAGGAACATTGTAGGTATTCTTTGTAATCTTCCAATAATCTTCTCAAAGACATTTCAAATGAACTTCCATCTAGTACTTCCATATAGTTAGTTACTTCCATAAAATCTCAGACTCTCCTTCTTGAACACATAGGTTTCTATCTTGGATCTCCTCAAGCGATCAAGATTCTTCTTGAGGATCTCGCTCTGATACCAATAGTTGGCAACAACAATGAATGAAAACTGAGAGGGGGGTGAATTAGTTTTCACTGGATCTCATGAATTAAGCACAAATTCAAATTTGATCAATTGCAACAATAACAAAGATAAACACAATAACACCAAGATTTTGATGTGGAAAACCTAGTTAAGGGAAAAAAATATGGTGGGAACCTACCCACAATAAGATGATACTCTGCAGTAGTATGTGAAAATATTACAATGGGGAATGCACATGCATTCAGGCACACTTCCTAGATCTCACTTCTCAAAACAACAAAAGGGCTACAACCTAGGGAAGGCTCATTGCCTTACAAAGATTGGACAACAATCTGGAATTACATGAACTGAAAGAATAACATCTCCTAATGCTTGATAATAGTTCTGGTTAAGATCATTTGTTTTCTCTACAACTCTCTCTGTTCAATCACTTCACACCAAAAGATGAATTCTCTTGTTCGCACATACATCACTCTCTGATACTGCAAACACTTCACCGATCTCCAAATTACATGAATATAACACCTATATATACAAATCATCAACCTTGGCAACAAGGTCGGCTCAACACATAAGACCTAATTACAAAATTACATCACATGATACAATAATCAACCACCAGACCAATATAATGTCACCAAGAACATAGCATGGTCCCAAACCAAATCCTCGAACACGCAACACCACCAAAAATCTTGCCAAGATCATCTGCAACACGCTACACCACCGAAAATGTCACATAACATGAAGAACACCACTAGAATAATGAAATCTTCAATACAATGCACAATGATCAATGTGGACCACCAAAACAAATAGGACACAATTAGGAAACACCAATAAGAATATTTGAACCATCCACAATAGGTGCACCAGCACCACTTATTCAAATCTTCATCGATCAACTCACTAACACTCAACGACAGCAACTGCAACATATAAAGATAACCTGGGGAGCACCAAATCATGAACCATCTAAAATGTAGACACACATGAACATCCCAAACACTTTCCCAAATCTGCAACTCAAGATCTGATCACACCGGAGCACAACGGATCAAATACCAGAACACTGCAACACTGAAACACCAATCCTCATACTGGATCAAATGATATGATCAAATAAACTTCTAGAACAGTGAAACCAATAAAGAATGAAGTATCTCTGATTGATATGTTGAATCAACTAAATCAACCAAATCAATCTCTCTACAACACCGAAATACCATAACACGGGAATATGTTGACACCAATGACAACAACATATCCTAGCAGCAACAATATCCAACATAGACTTGGTTGTCCCTTATCATTGATTCCAAGATAAAGATTATAAGAAATCAAAATATTCCTTATAACACTCCAATCAATTCCACCTATCTTATATGCCCCCACAATCCAACCAAACTCAAATATAATCCATTTAGCTGCAACAATCCTAATCCATACAATGTTGCTATGCAATTTAGCACAACATGCAAAACATACCTTGGTTTTGTTTCAAACCTTGTTGCAAGCCTTGATTTCTTTTATTCAAACTATCATCATTGAGATAAAGCATCACCAATCCTCGTATTGTTGCCATCATTAACAACATAATCCTCACATTATTCTTGTCATCAACAATGCTATCATTATTGTCATTAATCAATTAATTGTTTGTTAGCTTGAATGGGAGCAATATCATATTTGTCTTTGTATTTTTGTGCATGCTTACTGTAAAGCGGAAAATCGCAATCGAACCCTAGTTGCTCTCCCCTCTTCCAACTCCGAGGAGAGAGAAGGGAGGTTCGTAGGGTTGATAGTTTTCACTTAAGGGAGATACTTTACATTCAAAAGAGGGGTTGAAACCCACAAGATCCAATCCCACACAATGCAAGATTGGATGCTAAATGAGTTTCAAGGGTTAAGACAGCAAGGCTACCCTCTTTTGTAAAGAATGTTGATAAGAGAATTAAGCTAGGAATGCATAGAAAGTGACAAAGATTCGCTTATAAACTAAGATAGGGATATAGGATGAAGCTGCGGACCTGGAATTAGCAGTAAAATGTCGATACGGCGCTGTCCTGCAAATTTGAGCAAAAGTTGTCGGGACGATGGCGCCCGGTGCCACGGTCCTTCGAAAAATCCGTGAAACAAAGGGGGGTCTGTTCGTCTCTGTACAAGGATTCCAGATCTTCAATTTCAGCCACGTACCTGCAACCTACACACAGAAAAATGAAGACGATTGGGGGGTTAGGGATTAGGGGTTTGCCTTTAGGTCAAACCCCGGTTTTGGAATTAACCAAGAAATGAGAAATTGCTGTAACTGTAAATGTATGAAATGTAAAACAAGTACTAATACCTTGTTGTAAGGATGTTTGTATCCTTATGTGCGAAGGTATAGATGTTGTTGTTTGTTGTATGTAGTAGCATGTAGTAAGTGATCTCCTCTTCAATGGTTGAATCCTTGTCTTGAATGCAACACTTAGCCTTGAATGGAGACTTAGAAGGAATGCTTGAATGAGTGAATGCTTGAATGCTTGAATGTTTGAATCTTGCTTTCGCCTTTTTTTCCATCTACCCCAAATGAGAGAGGAAAATTTCATTTATATACTTGTCAATTAGGGTTAATAGACTGATTTTCCCGACCTTAGGCCGACCAGGAAAGTTAATTTTTCAATTTGCAAACATAAAGACCCGAAGTCCAAAAGAGACTGGGCCCAAAATAGGACCCAGGGACCAGGGTGCTGGGCGCTTTGGTCCCACCTCCCGAGACAGCAGGGTGCAAAGGAGGTTCAGGCCAGGGTGCAAGAAAATGCAGTTTTCAGTGTTATAATCAGGTTTCGGGGTCTCCATTCAGGTTGCGTGTTGCGTCGCCATCGTGAAGACCAAAATGCAGTCGAAATTGCAAGTGTCGCAATTTTAGGACGCTACATTTAGCCCCCACTTTAGCGGGAGTATGTATGCTCATACTTCCGGTAAAGTACAAGGAAACCACATTGAAAGACTTTCACCACGTCAAGGAGGCAAGACACACCAAGCCCCCAGTGGACTAAGGATCTTACGACTTCGATTGACAAAGTAAAAGGGAAGATCACGAGGGAGAACCATGACTGTCAGTAGTAAGGTTCCCTCACTATGAGTCATGCAAAAGAAATACCAAAAATTTTCAAGGCAAAGCTAAGTTCACCAAGAAATTTTCAAGTATCTTGAAAGGATAGACAGGGTGTATGCCCCCCTACGTTAAAGTGATCGCACATGCCTCAACGAGGGTGATTGTTTTAACGTAGTGATACACATAAGAAATGAGAAGGGAAGGAGCACGTTATCGCAAAGATTTAGCCCCCAAGTGTGAGATAAACCCAAGGATAATAGACACAAAACACAAAGCATGAGGTGACTTCACTTTCCTCGGGGTCAGTATGTTGTATGATAAGTCATGTATATATATCATATGTATGTATGCATAATTGTTCTTCATTCCCCAATCAAGGAAGGTCACCTAGGAGAAGGGAACACATGTGTCTTTTGAGTCAACATGAGAGAGACCAAAAGAGATCTCAATGCTTTGCATCGTCCTCAAGTAGACAACACTAAGCACAACAAATAGAAGAATGAGAATAACACATAGAAGAAGTAACACAAGAGAGGAGGAGAGAATCTGCTATGCTAATGTAACTAGTCTAGCACGTCATCTACCCCTCGATCTTGCTGATCAATGTTTCGGGAAGGCAGGGAACACGCTAGAGGAGGAACATCCAACACAGCAGATGGAGCTATCACAAGATCCAAACAAGGGCTATGTTCATGTTCCAAGCCACGTTGTTCTTCTCTAGGAGCTAGGATAAGTGCTTTAGAAAATTCATTAGATAAATGGTTATCAACATCAACAAGTTCATATTCACTATCAGAAGAAAGAGGAGTAACATGTTCATCATGAATAACATTTTCATCTATATCATCATCAAGATTTATAAAAATAGGATCTTTAACTCGCACAGGATCAAGACCATCATGCATCTTATGTTTAGGAGATTTTGGAGAAAATGGAATAATGCTTGTTGAAGGTGTTTTTGGAGATTGCAAAGTTTGAGAAGCAGCTGCTTGAGCCCTAAGACGACGCTTTCGTCGGCGTTCACGTGCAGAACAATTTCATCTAGTCTTAGTAGGAAGTGGAGAAGATTGAGGAGGAGGAATGTTCTCATCCTTATCACTTGGGTGTTTAGGTTGTGGTCTCTTAGGCTGGATAATAGGAAAAGAAGAAGGTCTCTTCTCTCTATGAAAGGACAGAGGAGAAACTGCTCCATATAAAGGAGGAATTTTTGGTTTAGGAAGAAGACCAAGTCCATCATGACGAGGAGGTATAGGTCTACTTTTAGAAGGTTTATTAGGCATAGACATAATCAAATCCATAGGAACGGGTTGGGAATCTTCTTGAGGAAAGACATTAGTTTTATCTTTCAAAGGAAGAACTTCCTTCTCAAGAACGATAGGAATGTCAAGTTTAGGTGTTCTAGGTTCACTTAGAGATAAGATCATATCTGTTTTCCACTTTTGATAAGATTTGAAAAGATGATCACTTCGCGGAGGAAGAGATTGGAATTGTTTAGGCCAAAAGTAATCTATAGGAACACTAGAGGTTCTTTCAGCTGGTTTAAAAAGACTATGATTGACAGTAACAAATTCACCATTATGGGGAAATTTGAAACATTTATGAATAGGAGAAGCAATAGATTTCATGGAAGATAGCCAAGGATAGCCAAGCTTCACACGAAATTTTTCAGACGAAGGAATAATAGAAAAGCTCACATCAAGGGATTTGTTATGAACTTCAATAGGCAATGTAATAGAACCAATTGCAGGAGAAGAAAATGCATCAAATAATTTCACAATCACATCTGTTTTGTCATAGATCACTTGATTCAATTGCAAAGTAAAAAGAAATTCTTCAATAATAACATTAACCATGCATGAAGGATCAATAAGCACTCCACGGAAAGGTGTATTCTTGACTTTTGCAACTATGTATAAAGGACTGTCAGGTGCCCTAATAGTTTCACTAGAATCAAATGTGATGGAAGGTTCTTTAGGGTTTTCTTGCTGCTCTACAAAGTTAATCACATTCGGAGTCATAGACACAAGACCATCAGATGAGAGAGAGGAATCATTAGCCTCAATCGCGTTAGAGGTATGAGAAGGTAATGGATCAGTAAAAATCTGAAGATTTTGGTTAGGAGGAGCTACAGATGTGTTGCCTTTATCATTCACTCCAGAAACAGAAATAGTATTATTATCAATCAAATCTTGAATTTTACCCTTTAAAGAAAAACATTTTTCAGTATCATGCCCAGGCTGACGATGAAAGTGACAAAAAGCTTTGTTATCAAAATAAGGTGAAGTAATCTTTGCAGGATCAATTTACCTTATAGGAGGAAGAGTAAGCACATTTTGTTCCAATAACTTATTCATAATACTATGCAATGATTCATTCAAAGGAGTATACTTTCTTTCTTTCTTGAAAAACTTAGAAATAGGAGGCACACCTGATGCTGCATTCACATTGTTGTTGATGATGTTTTCATTGAATTTGATGGAATCTCTGTACGGTTTAAACTTTCCAAATGGTTGTTGACTGCTATCAACCTTATCACTCGGAGCCATAGGATGTGATTGTTCCATTTGACTCACAGTCAGTTGATAATTGTGAAGAGTTGCACACAACTGTTGGAAAGAAGTAAACTCAGAAAACAGAAGTTTGTCTCGAATATCTTTTTGTAAATTAGAAATAAAGATTCTTTGAATATCATTGTCAGGCACTGGAAAAGAAATTTGAGCATACAAATGCTTATATCTACCAATGAAATCAGTCACTTTTTCTTTAACACCTTGTTTACAATGCATCAAATCAATCAAAGTAACTTTAGGACTTATATTGTTTTGAAATTGTTGAATGAAAGCATTTGCAAGTTGTTCGAAAGAAGTAATAGAATAAGAAGGCAATGAGCAGTACCATTGTAGGGCTTTGTCTCTTAATGTTCTAGTAAACAGTTTTGCAAGCAACCTTTGGTCATAAGCAAAATCAGTACATATTGTTTGAAAAGTCTTAATATGTGTTAGAGGATCACCTTTACCATTATAAAGCTCCAAATGCGGGATTTCAACATGTTTAGGGGGAATAGCTCGAACAATGTCAAGAGAAAGTGGGCTCGCAACATCAAATGTGGGCACACTAAACTTAGATTGATTCATAGAGGCAATTTGTTGCTGTAAAGAAGAGATAGTTTGTGCAAGATTGTTAATGGTCGCTTCAGTCGAAGAATTCATATTAGATGTGTTAGATTGAGATGTAGGTGTTGTGTTATTGAAAGAAGGCAAAGAGTAAGGTGGTGGGACTCTATGATAATTAATCATAGGAGATGATTGGACAGGAGGAACACTACAAGGAGGAATGGAATGGTTAAATGAATTGCCCCCTTGCGTCATGTTCATTTGTGAAGATATAATAGGAACACTCATTGAAGGAATGAATGAAGAAGTCGGATTAAATGAAGGAAGAGGGTTAATTGAAGAAGAAGGATTGCCCCCATGACTGGTAATCACAGGAGGAATGTCTTGTATAGAAGTGGTCATTATGTTTGATGTAAAGGTAGGTATGCTAGCAATAGGAGTTGTCAAAGGAATAGAATGATTAACTTGAGTGGGAGGTTGTGTATAACCTAAAGTTTCAGCGCAACTCTTCATAGGCATCACATTCGAATCCACAATGTGTGCAATACCACGCAAAATATCAATTCCATTCTTATCACTTTGAAGCATGCGTTTTAGACCCTCAATTAAAGGAAGAGCTTGACTATCAGGATACTCATGAGACATCCATTGGTGAAAATCATCAAATTGATTATCCAATTTCGAAAGTTGTTCTACAGAAACCTCATGGAGAGCTTCTTCATCATTAGGAGGATTAGAGGAATTACCCATGTCCTCGTTAAAAAGACTATTCAAATTAGGTTCCATCTCCTCGGTAATTAAACCTCGGAAAGACTTAATTCTACGGCTTCGTCTAACGAGAATAGTGTAAGTAGGGCTTATTGTTGTAAAACTCATGCACTAGAGAGGGAGAGAAGATTTTGAATTTAGAGGTAGCAATTTTCAGTAAAATCAGCCAATCTTCTAGATTTAAGCTGTTAAATGCAATCACGACAGTCTCCCGAAATTTCAGAAAAAATGTCCGGGACCGTGGCGCTCAGAGTGCACACGGTCCCTGCAACTTTTTTTGAAATTTGCAGGGATGAAAGGTATGATGATTTCAGAGCTAATCTGAAAAAATTGAGTGATTTTACGATCTGTAGATAGGCCAAATTAAAGTTGCAATCTCAAAATTGAACCCTACCAAGATTGTCGAAAAATGCAAAATTTGAATTTTGAAAAAGAGAGGGAAATTGAAATTTTGAATTTTATGATTTTAGAGGGAATGTCAAAAGCAATGCAAGTTTTGAAATTTAAAAATTGACTCAATTTCACGCAAAATTCAATTTTGAAAGCGGAAATTAAAGTTGTTGTAATTAAGCACTTAATTTCAAAAGTCACAAATTGCAAGAATTTGAATAAAGCACTGAAATTTCGAATGAATGCAAACACACTTTTCAGATTTAGGACAGTAAGAACACAATTTTGACACAAAATTTCAATTTCGATGATTTTTGAATGATTAGAAGCCTTAAACCAGGCAATCACAAGACCAACTTTGATTGTAATTTTGAAAGTGTTATAATTGATAAAATCAGCCAAAATTCTGGATTTTAGTAGGAAAATACAGTAAGATCTTGCTCCCGAAATTTTGAAAAAAATGTCGGGGACGATGGCGCTCGGAGTGCACATGGTCCTCGCAACTTTTTTCCAAATTTTCAGGGATGAAAGATATTGTGATTTTATTGCGGAATCCAAAGTTACAGCCGATTTGGAGATGTTTTGATCAGTGAAATTGCGGACAAAGGTTGAATCAAGAGGGTTTCAAAAATTAGGGTTTTGACACTTAACCACTTAATTTTCAAAATTAAAGCACAAATATGAATTGATAATTTGTAATAGAAGGGCAGATCTAAAACAAGCATTAACAATTAAATATTTCACAAGTTCAATTACTAAAAAGAAAATTTTAGGGTTTTTATGCAATTAACCTCTAAAATTTGCAAAAGATCAAACATGGAAATGTAATTAAGGAAGCCAATTTTTAGATCTAACCATGAATAATCAGAAAGGATGTTCATGTCGGGTTCACCAAAATGTAAAGCGAAAAATCGCGATCGAACCCTAGTTGCTCTCCCCTCTTCCAACTCCGAGGAGAGAGAAGGGAGGTTCGTAGGGTTGATGGTTTTCACTTAAGGGAGATACTTTACATTCAAAAGAGGGGTTGAAACCCACAAGATCCAATCCCACACAATGCAAGATTGGATGCTAAATGAGTTTCAAGGGTTAAGACAGCAAGGCTACCCTCTTTTGTAAAGAATGTTGATAAGAGAATTAAGCTAGGAATGCATAGAAAGTGACAAAGATTCGCTTATAAACTGAGATAGGGATATAGGATGAAGCTGCGGACCTGGAATTAGCAGTAAAATGTCGATATGGCGCTATCCTGCAAATTTGAGCAAAAGTTGTCGGGATGATGGCGCCCGGTGCCACGGTCCTCCGAAAAATCCACGAAACGAAGGGGGGTCTTTTCGTCTCTGCACAAGGATTCTAGATCTTAAATTTCAGCCGCATACCTGCAACCTACACACAGAAAAGCGAAGATGATTGGGGGGTTAGGGATTAGGGGTTTGCCTTTAGGTCAAACCCCGGTTTTGGAATTAACCAAGAAATGAGAAATTGCTGTAAATGTAAATGTATGAAATGTAAAACAAGTACTAATACCTTGTTGTAAGGATGTTTGTATCCTTATGTGCGAAGGTATAGATGTTGTTGTTTGTTGTATGTAGTAGCATGTAGTAAGTGATCTCCTCTTCAATGGTTGAATCCTTGTCTTGAATGCAACACTTAGCCTTGAATGGAGACTTAGAAGGAATGCTTGAATGGTTAATAGACTGATTTTCCCGACCTTAGGCTGACCAGGAAAGTTAATTTTCCAATTTGCAAACATAAAGACCCGAAGTCCAAAAGAGACCGGGCCCAAAATAGGACCCAGGGACCAGGGCGCTGGGCGCTCTGGTCCCACCTCCTGGGACAGCAGGGTGCAAAGGAGGTTTAGGCCAGGGTGCAAGAAAATGCAGTTTTCAGTGTTATAATCAGGTTTCGGGGTCTCCATTCAGGTTGCGTGTTGCGTCGCCATCGTGAAGACCAAAATGCAGTCGAAATTGCAAGTGTCGCAATTTTAGGACGCTACACTTACTAGCTTTCTTATGCGTATTTTCATATATTTTTCACAATCCTTGCAATATATAGCCACAACATCATGGTCTTTCATTTCATCGTGTCCTATAGTATATACTTTGCACATGACCTTAATTAGTCCATTCACTAGATATATAAATTTGTCACCTCGGTCTTATATATCAAGTGCATTGCATCCATAATTATATTAATAAAGGTTGATTCTCTAACATAGCATAACCTTAGACGAACTTCCTACAATTTTTTAAATAAAATATAAAAAATTTAATATTTATGTTGTAATGATATTTATGTAAAACTAGAAGATTTACCACTAGTTTAAAATAAATTATAAGTCTAAATGGCTACATTGTCAAGATATTAGATTGTCGATTTTATTTTCATCATTACATTTATTTAAATCTATATAACTTACCATTAGAAAAATACTATCCTAATCACCATATGCTCTTATCTTACCCACATCAAAATCCATTAGAAACATTACATGTATTGTACGTAGTTTTAAAGACCTTGTAGGACTCATATAAAAAGATATCCAAAAGGAATAAAACTTATAATAAACCCCCCAAAAAAGGAGGAATCAACTATGTGGAGAGGTTAGCCTTATCAAAATATACATATTGTGATAGAGTCCTTAATTTTCTTTATGATCCATTTTGACTTTTTGTGTTTACTTTAATTTTTGGATTCATTAGCTTTTAAAATTTAATTTGGATTTTTTTAAAAAATAATTTTATTTTAGTTGGTCTCAATTGATTGGTTTGAGTATTTTTGAATGATGGTATATTGTATGCATAAGACTAGTGCTAGTAGATCCTTCTAGTAAGGATTATATGTGGCCCCTATTTTGAGGTTTGCGATGAATGATGTTTCCCTCAATATCATTGAGCCCCCCCACTAACATCATTAGATTTCTTAATTGGTGAATGGTTGAGATCTTGATATCTAAGATTTGTAGAAAAGTGCATTGGTTCTAAAATTTATTGTTCGTGAAATTATAATCCTTTTACTTGATGCTACATACTTTAATAAATTTAATTTGAGAGGAGATATTTCTATTTTGGAAACAAGATGCTTGAGCATATTTTTGAGGTTGGTAATTGTCAATGAATGTTATTGTATCTTTTGTGAGAATGCCTGCTTTGAAAAAAGAGAATGCTCATAGCTGATAGGATATTGAGGGTTCTCTTTGTTCATGCGTGTTGTCACTTAATCATTTTGATGTCAATGTGATCTATAGTTTGTTGTTTATCAACATGTTTGATATGATTCATGTCATTTATTTGATCATCTATATTTCTAAGGGAGGCAAATGTCTCATCTTGGGATAAAAATGGGTGAGTGTATTATGTTGTATTTCTTGATCATGGGTAGGATCTTGATCAAAGATTGAGTTATTTGGATGTCATGATGATCATTAATATCTTGATCAAAGATAAATATTAGCTTATGTGGACTCAAGATTTTGACACGACAATATTGGGTTTTCGGTAGGAATCCCTTGAGTGATCTTGATAGGTAATGGAGTGCACAATGGTGTTTTATTCAATAATTTTTTTTTATTTTAGATAAGATCTTGATATATAACATGGCACATTTCAGTATGCTTTGAAAAAAATATCTTAACACATGCATATTTCTTGGATGAAGTGAGGGGATGTTGTAAATTTTTGTTGTTAGTGATTAGTCTGTGAATGTGATCTTTAAATTTTACACATGGATGGGATAAAAAATTATTATGTTTGTGGATATTTATGTGTGTGAGGGATTTGGGATTTAGGACTACAAAGTCAACATGATGTTTGGATGGTGGAGGATCAGTGATGTGTTAGGATGACATAACTTTATTTGTACATTGGATCTTAAGATCCTTTACTATTATTAAATGGATAAAGTCCCTAAGGGTTACTTCATTGGATGAGTGTTTTGATTGAAATAGATTGAATTATAAATGAATTACAATTTTTTGGAGGATTAAATATTATGATAGGAGGGGAGAAAATAATACTTTCTTGGATTAGTGATGAGGATGAAGATTTGGGATATGGATGGAAGATAGGGCTTTTGGAGATATAGTAGATTTAAGGAATGCTTATAGTAAAGGATAGTTTTCACTCGTCAATGGTAGGGGAAGGATGACCAATAGATAATTTCTTGAGTTGAGAAGCTTAGTTATAGTTCTTATGAGGTACTAAGTCATTACATCTTCTCTTGAATTTAAATATGGCTTAGGATTAATTTTAAGGGAAGGATCAATAAATAAGAATTTAGGATTAATGAGGGAGATAGTATTAGCGGGTGTTGAACACACCCCAAGACTGGGAGGCTGGGGGGTGAATCGGTCTTGAACAACTATTAAGACTTATAGCACAATCTCAATTCCACAAAACCTTAATCTGGTCAGCAACAATGAAAGATAAATAATTAACACACATGCACAAGAGAACACTAGATTTGCATGGAAAACCTAAGAAGGGAAAAACCACAATAAGAGATAGCTCGCATTATATGAACAATATACAATTTGTTTTAGGGTTCACTACCCAAGGAAGCTTACTGCTCTTGGGGAGACTTACACACTGAGGTTCACTACCCTAGAGAAAGATACAAAGCACTTGTAGGCTAAGACTGACTACCTTAGAGCAAGATACAATGAACTTCCAATTTGAGGATCACTACCTTAGAGAAAGATACATAAACATTTAAAATTACAATGAATAGGCCTTCAACATCATTGTGTCTAACAATCTCTCTTATAATGTAGCTTCTTTCTAAAGCAACAATTTGGCAATTTGGCTCCATAATGCTCACCACACACATCTACTACCTCAATTTTGCATCTTCCACAATTAACTTTGATCCTCACCACTTTCAATTGAAATGATCTTCTAGTTTATCATCTGCAAGACCTAGAAACATCAATTAAGTCATCTAAAATAAGGGACAATGAGTGATCTCACAAAGTCGGCCACAAAACATAATTCTAGTGAAAGAGATCATATATAGGAGTCAAATAGGACCTAAAAATGTTATCACAAGATCTAATGTAGTCCCAAACATCACACATGTTGGCAAACATCCTCCTAAATTAGAAACAACAAAACGTGTAGGTGAAATTTGTACCACATAACTAGCTGGCCCAAATAATACATCTTCCAAACAAAATCACTAAATTAAAATCCCTACAAGCCATTATAGGACCCAAAAACAACTCAACACAAACTCTAATGCTATCATAAATCCCCAAAGACATATAAATCAATATAACAATCCCTATCAACTAGATAACTACAAAACACCTTGAAAACCAACTCTAGACATAATGTGGCACCAAATAGATCATAAACATTATGTGGACCACATAAAGATAGTCCTAGAACATCCATCAATGCTTCCAAACACTTCTTTCATACTAACAAACCAAAACATGTTTGTACAACCAAAACAGATATAAAATTCTACATATCTAGAAGGCCAAGAAACATAGTCATGAAATAGAACATCACAAACATAGTTATGGAATAATTTCACCTGAAATATGAACTAAGACACTGCAAAAAATTATGAAAATTTCTTCCAAGCTTCAATTCTAGAAACAACAATGTGGAGCAATGTGGAGCATTCTTTGGACTAGTTCTAACCAGTCATCAAACTACCCATATGTCACCTTAACCAAAACCATTAGCTAGAACACCAGGGACCTAAAATGATTGGAGTGCAATGTCCATAGAGTATAGACATTATATAAAAATTCATAAGACCACATCTACAAAAGTGGAGGAATGCAAAGCATTCTTCTAAATTGTCTTTAGTGAACTTTCCTACCTTCACACACTTCATCAACTTTCAAAGACCAAAACACCTTGTAGCCACAATTTATCACTCTTAAGCATTAAGAAAGACATCATAATATCTTGTAACAAGTACAAGACCATCTTAAAAACATTAGTTCATTATCATGCTTCTAATTCTCATCTTAACACTTCTAATTCACATCTCAATGCTTTTAATCCTTATCTTAATACTTCTAATCCTTGTCTAAATATGATATCATTATGATACCATCTCTGCTACCACTTTAAAAATATGAATAGAATCATCACAACATACTGAATGTAGACATCAACACCAACAAGGTGGACATCCACAACAATGAACAAACTACACTATATGTAACAATGGCCACAAACTACAACACTTGTCATCAGAAAAAACATAATACATAAACGACATATACTTCCATCAGCAAAGGGTTGAAACCAATCACCATCACCATAATTATACTAACAAAACTCTCTAGTATACTCTATAATATTGAGGTTTGACATCAATGACAACAACTACTAATAATCTCCCCCTTTGTCATTGATGGAAATACTCACACAACACAACACTATCTCTATCTCTTTTTCTTTATTCATCTTCACTTCTCTCTCCTCTATGCTATTCTCTCCCCCTTTGGTATCAAATACAAGGGAAAAAGAGCAACACTCTCCCTCTTTATCTGTACAATAATATTATTTTCTCATCAATAATATCTTCCTTTATCTATACACTCTCCCTCTTTGACAAAACAACCAACTATCCTTACTATCAACAACAACCAACAATTGCCTACTGCCCTTGAGAATAACAACCACATCAATCCAAGAGTGAAAGAGATTGAGGTGGGCCTCCTGCTATTCATCTATCCCATAGAAATGTAGGAGCTCTCCTATCAAGCCCCCTTCAAATAGTAGGGTCATAAAATTGTAGGGTTCCTCCATTAATTTACTTTCTAGAGTAAGACATTTGAGTATAGTACCATAGAATTGTAGGGCAAACTACCCCCATAGAATTAATTATAGGGGTAGGGAATCAAATTGCAATTAGCGTTGCTACAATAAGCTTGAATAAGCAGATTATAGTTTCCCGCTACTAATCTATGGACTACCTATAAAATGGTAGGGGCTTAATTAATCGATGAATTAATAAGCATGTTAGAGTAAGTAGATGACCCTAATACCTTGAATTTCCCCCCGGCTAGATGAACCACCTTATTCATCTAGTTAGGAGGGGAAATAACCCCTAGCTTATTTTTGAGATATCTAAAAGTATCCTTTGAGAGGTGCCTTTGTGAGAAAAAATTAAATCTAATCCTTTGTAGGGACATACTCCAATCTAACTTCTTTCTCTACAACTTTCACTCTTAGGAAATGATATTGAATATAAATGTGTTTAATCCTTGAGTGCATCACCAAATTCTTTGAAATGTTTATAACATTTATATTATGACACATGATAGGAATAGGCTCATCAAACACTAGCTTGATATCCTTCAATGTTTTCTTCATACATATTACTTGAGTATAAAAAAGATGTCGCCACAATATTCTTAGCTTCTATTGTTAATAGAGACATTTAATCCTACTTCTTATTGAACAAAGAGACTAACTGACTCCCAAGAAAAATGCACTACCACTAGTACTTCTTCTATCATCGACACAACCAACCCAATTAGCATCATTAAAAGCCTTCAAAGATAATTCATGATCCCTCCTGTACCACAATCCATAATCCAAAGTCCCTTTCAAATATTTGAATATTCTTTTAATAGCCTTCTCATGAGATTGCTTAGGTTTAGCTTAATATCTAGCAACCAGACATACTACATCCATAATGTTAGGTCTAGAAGTAGTCAAATACAATAGTATTTCACTCATAGACCTATAAAGAGTCAAATAAACTCCTAGATATTTTACATCCTTGCTCAAATGGCAACCAATAGCATTGGGGTACTCATTTGTTTAGAATCCTCCATACCAAACTTCTTCAATGTTTCTTTAACATAATTATCTTGTGAAATAAAGATAGCATCCTCTAGCTAAACAACTTGAAGTCCAAGGAAGAAAGACAACCCACCAATCATAGACATGTCAAAATATTTCTACACCTCTTTCGTGAATCTCTTCCATACACCATCATCTTCACCAAAGATAATGTCATCAACATACACAACAATTATCAAAAGGTTGCCTTCCTGAACCTTAAATAAAGATTGTAATCAATGATACATTTTTGGAAGCCTTGTTGAAGTAAGTACTTATTCAACAAGTTTCATACCAAGACTTTGCGGCTTGCTTGAGGCCATACAATACCTTTTTGAGTTTGCACACCATATTTGGATCTTCTGACAACTGAAACCCATCAAGCTTCTCTATGTAGACTTCTTCCTTTAAATCAGCATTCAAGAAAGCTGACTTGACACCCATCTGATAAACCTTAATGGTCTTATGAGATGTAAAGGAAAGAAACATTCTAATTTCCCTCATCCTAGCCACCAGAGAAAATGTATCCTCAAAATCAATCCCTCCTACTTGTGAATAACCTTTACAAACCAATCTTGCTTTATTCCTTTTCATTTCTCCATGATCATTTATCTTATTCTAAAATATCCACTCTGTTCCTAGGACATTTTTATTTGGAATTATAGGGACTAATTTCCATGTCTAATTTTTCTCAAACTGATTCAACTCTTCTTCGATTACTTTCAATCATCCTTCATCTTTGCTAGCATCAACAAAGGTCTTGGGTTCTACCTTTGAAAGGACACAAAGGTTCACTTTCTCACTTTCTTTTGCAAGTCTTCTCCTAGTTTGCACACCTTCATTCTTATTAGTAATAATATGATCTTTAGAATGATTCTTTAGAACATACTTTGTTGGAGTTTTAGGAGCCTTCTTTGGCATTTTTTCCTTTTCTTCTTTCTTATCTTCTTCTTCTTCAAAGTGGGGAGATTCTTTAGATTTTTAATCCTCTGGTTCTTGTGTAGTATGATTCCAATCTTCATCTACTTTGATATTTGTTCTTTCAACCATCTTTTTGAGTCTCTTTTTGTAACATTTATAAGCCTTGCTTCTTGTTGAGTAGCCAAGGAATATCCCTCCATCATAGCTTGAATCAAACTTTCCAAGGTCTTCTTCATCTCTTCTGATGTAACATTTACTACCGAAAATTTAGAGATATTTCATTGTTGTAGATCTCCCATACCATGGTTCATAATGGGTCTTGGAATTGTTAACCCTCAATTGTAGCCTATTAATAATATAGACAAAAGTATGTACTGCCTCTTTCTAATACACGTTAGGTAGGTTAGATCTTTTAACATTGTCCTTTCCATTTCTTGAACTTTTCTATTAATTCTTTCTACTATCCCTTTTCACTAAGGGGTCCTATGTAGTGTCCACCCTTGACTTGACTTATTTTGACTTGAATTGACTTTTATTTCATACTTGATAGACTTATGTAGAATATATAGATGATTTGGATGATGATTACTCATGTGTTCAGTTACTCATTATTGATGCTAGACATTATTGGACATATACTATTTGGATGATTTATATGATGATGACCCTATGATTATTGGTCATGCGACTCGATGGACATATATATATATATATATATATGCTTACTATGTGATGGATTATCGATAGATTAGACTTATCATGGTTTTGATGTTTGATTATGACTTTAGTAACCCTATTTCATGATTACATTTGATGAGATGTGTTTGACTATTGTTTGACTGTCTTTGTGACAAAGATGATTCCACATCACTCATTGTGAGTGGGATGTGTCATTGCAATTCTCTATCGCTTGCTTGTTCTACATATATATGTATATATTGTATTGTTGTTTTGTGGTTGCAGGATCTTGTAGGTACCAGACATCGGCTCCACTTGGCTTCACAAGTCTGAGTGTGTCTTAGATTCCAATGGCTTATGTGGTTTGAAGATGACATGAGTTCCCTTCCCATACTCTAGGTCTAAGTTGTTCACTGTGAGTCGTCGACATCTTGGCGTAATTCACCATGTCTATTAGCCTGTTGTGGTTTTGTGAGTATACATGTGTTTGTTGATTTATTTAATTAATGTGGTTAAATATGTTTAGAGTAATTATTTGATCTTGAGGTGTGATTTTATAGTTAATAATGCTTATTTTAATATACTTAATTTATTGGCTTTGAGTATTTAATTATTTGATAATTTATGTTTATTTATTGAAGATGGCTTTAAATATTTATTTGATATTGATTGTTTAATCCTTATTGTCGTTTAATATTTATTTAATATTTGTTTGATTAATATTCGTTTGATGATTATTTATTTATTTATTTGTGTTTGACTATAGTTTAATTATTTGTTCAGTGTTTAATATTTTATTTGGGCATTTAATTATTTTATGAGCTTATATTTATTTGATTATTAATTCCTCTTTTCTGTTATTTAAATTTAATGATTATGGCCTATGGTATTAATTATTTATATAGCTTGCTTATAATAATTTGGGGTCTATAAAATACTTTAGCTTATAAGATAATATGCCCCCCCCAACTCATATAATTATAATATGTTTATATTTCTCTTACCTACCTTTTGATCCCATTGGTGGAATTTGAATGGGAAATAATATTTTAAAACTATGTTGGGTAGGTCACATAAGCTCCAAAAGGAAATATTTTGATTTGTTGAGAATGTGGCTAGGGTTTTGGTTTTCATGGCTTTTTATTTTCAAGCCTGTGATGGTTCACAAGGTACTTCTCTTGGCTTTTTCCATAATTTTGGGCTTCTTGGCTCTTAGATTTGGGATTTTGGTTTTGTTGGAGTGTGTAGGCTCTTCCTTAGCTTCCTTCCATCACACAGGGTGCAAGTTGTAGTCTTTTTGCCTTTGTTTTAGTTTTCAGACTTCTAGGATTGTATTATCTATGTTTGCATTATTTGGGGAGCTGGGAATGTTGTTTACTTCTCTCTTTCATTTGGGTTTGAAATAGTTTAAGAGAAATCTTTGGGTGAATGGTTTTATTGCTTGGTTTTGGATTTGGTGAAAAATGTTGTTCTCTGAGCATTGTCGTGAATGCATGGACTAAGTATTGTATTTGCTTCCCTTGGTTTATTTATCTACACGTTAATAGATTTATTTCTTAGTGCCTTGGAGATTGGACCTCTTTGTTGTGAGTTTTCATTATGGATTTGAGGTTTCGGGTGAGGTTGGAGCTTCCTGTGAGCCTCCTAGCCTGATATTGTCATCAAGGAGACTCAGAGAACCTCATTCCTTTCTTCATGAATTCTTTATAAGGTGTTTTGGAATGTTATTTTGTGTGTTGAATTGAGCCTTATGTTTGTAAAGGAGATTCTAGACTTTTGTGAAAGTTTTATGCAAGATTTTTTTAGTATTGTTAGTCTTTTGGTGTATTTTGGAAAGTGTGTTGTTACTAAGACAGTGATATGTTTTTGGAAATATCTAGAGCCTCGATTTTTTTTGTTAGAATATGTCTTCATATTCTTGAAGGTCTTTTCAATGCATTTATAGTGATATTTGTTTCATCATTTTACCCTATTTGTGCATTTAGCATTTTGGATTTCATACTTGGCATTTTTTTGCAAATTTTGGTCTTTGTGACAAATGCGCCATAGAATTGGACAAATGTGCCACAAGAAAAGATATATGTGCTACAAGATAATGTAAATGTGCCACTTTAGTGTACGAATTTTCCACTTCAGTGGACAAACGCACCAATCTACATTATTTTAGGGTTTGGTCAGGTTTTGCAGTTTGTTTGATATTTGCTTAGCTTGGTCTTGTACCATAGGCATTTTGAGGGCTTGATTGATGTTTTCTAGTGTTGGTTGATTTTTTTTTATGTCCTCTTATGGATTTATTTGTGTGTTGTAATCATTTTACAATTGTTGTTTTGGATTGTCTCTCTCTCATGTTGAAGCACCATGTTTGAAAGTATTGGGATTGAGATTCTTGAGCCAGGAAGTGAAAGGCCTTGCTGTGATTTTATCTATTGTTAATGATAGATTTTATGGCCCTTGATGTATTATTTTTCCAAGAGGCTCTCTTTTGGTTTGGTTTCGTTATAGCCATTTTTATGTTCTTGCATGAGTAAAAAGATTATTGGCTGCATGATGACTGTTAGATTTATGATTTGCGTATGCTTTTGGAGCCTCTTGTGGATTATTATTGTTGGGTCCATGTTAGGGGGATTGGGCTTCCTTGTGATGATCAAGGTCATGAGAGATAGGCTTGCATGAGGTTCCTTGTAAGGATGCATGAATTCTAGACTGCTAGGGCACATTGGGAGTTTACCATGATGTAAACAAGTGATAACATTTTAATAAATTAAATGGGATGGGAAATAATTTACTAATCAAGATAATGAATAGTTGAGCCCCATGACTTGATCCTAGGGAGGATGTTTTAGGATAAGCTTGGGAAGACCACTGCGGTGATAAGTCAAATCTCCCTTGATTCTCTCATGGGTAGAGATGGATCCACATGTCTATTGGGGTTATCTTATGCCTTGAAGAGTTGTGTTGGTAGTATTATGGGGAGGATAGCATGTGATGACACTCCAATCCTACATGTGTCCTTTCTTGAGATGTATGGATGCCTTGTTTATTTGCACACATCTGGGAGTTTCTACTTGTGTTTGCTTGTGATTGGTTCTTGCTTGAGAGTCCTTGTATTGTTAGTCTCTTTGGGTTTAAGTGTCAACCTATATTTAGAGTGTATGTTGGGACCTTGTGTCATCTCCTAGCATGGGGGTTGGTTTCGTTGTTCCCACATGGTCGAGTGGTTGGTTTTTTTTAGCCATTGGGACGCTCTCTTGGATTCTTCTTACGTGATTGTGGATTCTGCTTCTTGATAGATTATGGATGTAGCTTGTAGAAAATTCATGTAATAGATTTTTTGGATCTATGGAATGTATTATCTTGTATGTAAAAGATGGAATCAATATTGGAAGGAACTATGCTCATGATGTGTTATTATGTAATTGTAGTTGTAAGTAGGTTTTATATGGTAGATAGGATATGACATGAATTTGTAAATGTGACAATGAGATGTACAGTTATGTTCTTGTTAAATTAATGGAAGGATTTCATGAATCTAAATTTGTAATGAGATTATAAATGAAATATATGTGATATATAGTATGGTCTATTTGTTTTGGTTGAAAATAAATTCTATGGCTACCCTTTAAGATGTGTTTTTATATGTATAAGTACCTTGAGAAATAGATTAACCTTAAATGTAAGAATTGAGGATGTTAGATAAAAGAGATAAGGTTTAGATAATGATGTCTTATGGGTATGTATTGGAAATTAGAAAAGTATGTAGAACATGTGAAAGGATTATTAAAAGAAAACATTAGGATTATTGAATCATGCATTTGGGTTAAGGTCGAAGGAAATGATCATGTTAGGAAAGTGGATGCATGTGTAATTGGGTAATTGATAGGATGGTTAATCAACCTTAAAGAAATAGTTTAACTTGTATTAGTTGTTGTAAGAAAAGTTTTTGACTCTAGTAAGTGAATAATCATGGATGTATCTTATTGTGTCATATAATTGGACTAGAAAATAAATCAATTGTTATTGGATGCAAGGATTTGCTTATGGTACTATGTGTATGCTAGGATGTTAAGAAAATATTATGAATGTGAATGCATCATGTTGTTAATAGGAAATATATATGTCTATGTGAAAATTTGCATGTAAAAGTATTTAGGAATAATAGGTGATGGTTCTCTAGAATGAAGCTAATAGGAAATGGATTTATATTGTTAGATGTTTGTAAATTAATAAATGAATCTATGATTGTAGGAATTATTGGGATGTTGTGCATGTTCATGCTTAAGTAAAGAAATAAGGACATATGTTTCTTACGTTGGTTAGGAAATGAATTGTAGTTTATACATTATGAATAATTAATCATGGAGGATGGAATGAAATCATATTAGTTTGGGACACATTTGGAATGGGTTGGTAAATGGACCAAGCATTGGATTGGGTGCATCGAAAGGACTGCATATTATATTGGCATAAAAGATAGTGAGATACATATTATGGAAATTAGTTAAAAGTTCCTTTTGATTTAGTAATGGAAATCTTAAGTGTGTAATGATTACGAGAAGTTGTGTTGCTTGTGTTGGCAGTAAGTAATGGTGTTAAGATACCCTAGGGAGTTAGTTGTAATGATTTATAATATTTCGCTTGCGTAAATGATTAATAGATTCGGTGAAATACTCTATGTTCATAATGTTTAGATGTTATGTGTTGTAATGTTAGATAATAACAAAAAAAATTAGTGTGTAGTTAGCTATTTTTTCTCTAGGGTATTTTGGCAGGCATTACATCCTATGAGCAAACAAATATTCCCTAATACCATGATCTTAACAAAACTTTTCAAACTCATTTGAATTAAATACACCACCTCTATTAGAACTCAGCCATTTTCTCTTAGCATCCATCTCATTCTCCACCTTAGATTTAAAAGCTTTAAACTTATCTAGAGCTTCTAATTTCTCTCTTGAAAATGTAATCCATGTCATTCTAGAATAATCATCAATAAGTAACATAAAATACCTTTCACCATTGAGTTATTTTGTCCTACTTGATATGCATAAATCAATATGTATCAACTCCAAATTTTTAGTATTAGAGTACTCCTTGTTCTTAAACTTTTTCCTTGTTTACTTTTTGATTTGGCCTTCCTTGCATAGGGTGTTTGTAGGTTTGATGATATTTGGCATATCTCTCACTGCATGTGTAGAGTTTATATTCACCATTCTGTCAAAGTTGACGTTACCCATTCTCTTATACCATAATTGATATTCACTAGTTTGTGCCATCAGACAACTTCTTCCATTGGCCTCCTTTAGATGATAAACATTTCCATTAGTCCTTGTTCCTTCTGCAACTAGTATTCTTGAATTCTCTTTCTAATTTCATAACCTCTGTCATGATATGTAAGGATGTATCCTTTGTTACATATTTGACTCATGCTAAGAAGATTATCTTTCAATCCTTCTACATAAAGAAAATCATGTCTTGTTCTTTCCATCTATTGTTATGGTAGCCTTTCCACAAATTTTTATAGAGCTTTTACCAATAAAATTAATTGATCCTCCATTCCACTCATTAATATTGATGAACTTTCCTTTTCCACCATTCATGTGATGAGAACAACCACTATCAAATACCGAAGCATTTTCTTCTTTTGCACAGAAAGTAGTCCACATAATCATTAAATTTTCACTATTAGTGTTTTTTTCATCAACTTTCAAGGCCATAAAAAGAGTTTCATCATTTGAATCATTCTTATCCTTATCCTCTAATGAATAGATACTTTATTTGGAATAAATACTCTGCTTGAATACTCTCTTTTATTATTATCTACCGATCCTCATGAAATGACCAATTTTTCCACAATTAAAACATTTGAGAGGTAAGTTACCTTTATATATGTCAGTGTCTTTCTTCAATATTCTTAAAAAAATTTCTTCTACTTCATCAAATTCATCAAGCTAATCAATAACTTCATCTTCTTCTTTTTTACTATCTTTGAGTGTAACTTCTCTTTTAAGCGAATCTTTACCAAACTCTCTAATCTCATAAGCAGTTAGAAAACCATATAGTTGACCCATTGAATACTTATCCAAGTCATGAATTTCCTCAATAGTAGATACCTTAGGACTTGTTATCAAATTTTCACTTCATGTATTGCATATAGTTTTAGAGCTTGTCAAACATGAGTGCTATACCTTTGATAGCAAAGATTGATAGCCTTAAGCCTTAGTCTTTAAGAGTTGGTCAGGTTTTATTTGCATTTCAAAAGGTCAACTTAGTCAAAGTAACACATGAGAAACCCATGTTGAAATTGAAGCTTTTATCATAGCCTTACACTATGGTTGGGTTGGAAAAGAAAGATTTCCCTTTGTGAAAGTGTTTAACCTGAGTTGTGTCACATCTTATTGTCAAAACTTTTTGCTAGAGGAAGCCCTAGTTTTCCTCCTTCTCCTTATGCAGTTAAAGGAAGGCTATGGTAGTGGTTAAAGACAAGGGAAGGAGGTCACAACACTAATGGCATCATGAAAGAATTTTGAAGCAGTCTCTGAGACATTCTCTTGTAGTGATTATGTCAAGTCTATTGTTTGCCTCTAAATTCTCTTTTCACTGTTAGAAATGCCTTGATGGATGGATGGTGTGTCATGATCTTGAAGTCATTCTTGTATTTTTGTGACCTAATGTGCTAAATTTCTAAGTAAAGTGGGTATTAGTAAAGTGTATAATTTGAGCCTAGAGTTTGAAGTGGTTAGATAGAAAAGTTTGAATCATTAGATGTAGTTATGTTGAAAGAGGGATCAAATATACTAATTATTATAAATTAAGATTCAATTTCATGAGTCATTTATATTTTTCATTTATGATCTATAATGGTAGCCATGAGTCTATTGTTAATCGATGAAATAGAGAAACTATTTCAAGAGAAAAATGTTGGGATAGTGAATGAAGATAGCGACAATGATTTAGGAAGGATGAAAGAGTTATCAGACGAACAAATTTGTATAGTGACGGTGTAGGAAGTACAACTACTATGTGGTTGGAAATATCATTGTACCAAGAGCCAATACTCCAAGATTGTGATAGGTTTTGTATGATATGAAGGCCAATGGAGACCTTTGTGTGATGCATTTGTGCAAACTCTAGTGAAATATTTGTTAAAGTTCATTGCCACTATCAAATGTCTTAAAGGATAAAAGGAAAATCATTAAGCATAAAATATCAATCCATAATGAGATGTAATAGGTTTCAAGAGGAAACAATCTTAGACATTGTATGATTCAAGTCATATAAATAGAGCATGTGGAGAGACATCAATGATAGTCATGAGAGGCACACAAGACAATGCATGAAGTAACAAAGAGTTCATATTTGACTGTAAAAAAAAAGTTCTAGTTATAGAAATATTCAAAGAAAATTAAGATCAAACTCAAAAATTATAGTGTACGGGATGGTCAATAGCTTTGAAATAGTTATTTCATGGTATGAAAACATAATCTTTTATGAGAAAATAACCATGAGGGTTATGAACACAAATAAATATCTTCATGTAGTAGAAAGAGCATTATATTTGAGAAAAAATGATTGTGAGCAGTCCCAATGAGCAACTCAAGAGAATAGACATTTGTCTGATAAAGGAGAGTGTTAATGAAAAGACAATCAATGGGTAGAATGCAATAAGAAATATAGGCCATTCTTGATGGTCTATTATGGATACCATAAGCTTTATGAATATAATGATCATAGCACTCATAGGGTTCTTGAGCAATGTATGAAGATATTATTGGGCTAAATGAGCAAAGACAAGGTGAAGCCAATAAGAGCTTTAAACTCAATCAATAAAGGTAGCAACAAAAGGCTAGAAATAAACAATTGCATCATGAGAATACAACAATGGTAATCAACAATAAAAAAGACAATCCCTTTATCAATATCAATATCATTGTCAAAGAAAGATGTAGGTATCATAATCCGACATTAAAAGTTTGCAAATTTGAGGAAGCATAGCAGTGACAGGGCTTCTAGAAATCCTATAACAAATATCATAAAGTCTTCTTGAAATCCTTGCAAACTGAGAGCAACAATGTATATGAACAATCCACAATGCACTATGACAGCCAGTCATAAGCATTACTCAAAATAATAGTCTTAGCATGCATGAGAACACAGTGATCATGTATGCCAAAAGTGCTTAAAAACACCATCATAACAGTCAATAGAAAGATATTCTCAATCAATGATGAAATATCTTCATTAAGATAGAAAGGTATACAACACATTAGTTTGACAAAAAAATTATAGTGATAAGAATATTAGGTCTAACACCAAATTCATTCCAAGGAGGAGCACAAAACATAGAGGTAAAATCAAGATAGAGCATTAGGTTCTTGATAATAATGCTATAATATTCATAGAAAAGCATGTTGTGATGGTTTGAAGTACATTCAAAAGGACCATATGCACTCATCACATTCAAGCATTAGAGGAAATGTCAAAACAATAGTAAGATGATTTTTAATTAAAGAATATAGTGGTGGCCTTGGTCAACTAATAGTCCTTGTCAAATTTCATCAGAAATACTATGAAGTGTATGTGAATATAGTCAAAGAGGGTTAAACTCATGAATCAAAGATATCTCAGTTCACACATGTCAAAATGACACTCCATAAAGCAGTTGTAGACCCCTAAAATTGTCTTGTTTAATTAAATAATATTTTATTTATTTAATTACTTTATCATAAGTTCTATTAATTAAATAAATTCTTATTTATTTAATTAATTCATTTATCCTCTTCTAAGCCTTCCCTCATTTAAATAAATATTTTTATTTATTTAAATTGTCCTTTTCTCTAAATTAAATAAGTATTTTATTTCTTTAATTGGTCCCACTTCCTCTATTAATTAAATAAATCTTTATTTATTTAATTAATTCATTAGTTTTTTTCCTTCAATGACACGTGTCATTTATCTCTTAATTTTCCTCCACCTACCCTCTTATTATTTTATTATTTCTTCTACCTACCCTTTAATCCTAACTGACCATTTATCTTTTCACCTTTTATTCTTATCCCTCAATTTTCTAAAGTGTCTTCTATATAAGAGAATACTCTCCTTCATTATCAAAAAAACTTAATCAACATTCTAACTAATGCATCAATTAGACCTTCTTGTGATCAAGCAACCACAGTCCATTCTTTGTTAAGCTCTTGTGCACAATACAAAATCTGAGAGCAAATATACTAAGCAAGATCAATGGAGATAGGAGACAATGGAGATTAAAATCCTACTTGACATGTGAATGGTAATATTGTTTTTAATTTGTTGATTTACATGATCTTAGGCATCTCTATTGGTGTATGGTGAATGTTTCATTGTAGGACTTAGATTGTTTGTGGTTGAATCTTTAAGGTTTTATAATAGTTTTATCATCATTTTTCACCTCACCGTATACAGTAGAAAATAGTTACCAAAGAGCAGTGCATTCAAAGTGAACAATTGATTCAAGTTCAAATGCAGTCCAAATCATAGTCATCATTGATGGTAGCCATAACAATCTTCTCATGTCAATGAAATGGTATTTTCACATGGGAACATAGCCATCATGAACAGATGAATGTATGAAAAATATAAAGCTTGTTTTAAACCTTATTATGCTCATTTTGATCGATTCTAAGTTGCCTCATGGATAGGGTCATAATTGAGGAAGAGTTTGAAACCACTATGACTTAGCCTCTGGTAGTTGATAGAGTCTTTATGACCCCAAATCAGTTGAATCTAACCCAAAAAAATTTGGGAGTGGTTGCAACCTTTCAGGGAGTTGTTGAAGTACTTCGTCAAGCTACAACAGAGATATAGGACACATGGAGCAGCTTCCCAAGTATCTAGCGGTAGATTGTTGAGTTGGATAACAGTTGAGCAAATATAAAATTTGTGGACCTTTCCAAGAAATTAGGGGCAAAAATTTAATGCCTTATCCATAGACCAGTCAAAGAAGGAGTTTATTCTTCATCCATATGACATTTTCAAGCACTTTCAAGGGGTTTAAATGACCATCTTTAGTTACACCTGACCTAGGAAAGAAGACTTCTTCAACCATCAAAGGTAGGGACACTTGTCATATCCTTCAACATCACATGTTGTAAGTCTTCAAGGCAAGTAAAACTTATAAGTATTAAGCTATTAAGTTCTTGAAGTTAGTTCATTATTTTTCAGCATTTTTGCTATCTTTTGCACTTTGTAAGCATTGAAACAAGTTGTAACTCAAAAAAATTAGTTCCCTTCAAGATTGGTTTGACATTGTAATCATTCATTTTCAATCAATGAGAAGCAAATATTTCATGTTGAATATCTTGTTGTTATCTCTTTGAAGCAATTTGTGCCATTTGATACCTTTTTATGTGACAGTCTTATATGTTACAATTAGTTATGTTCAATCGTATTGATTTCACATATGAAAAAACCTTTGAAACATGTTTAGAAAAGCAACATTTGAGCAGTTGGCTTCTTACTTGCATAGGTCATCAGTTGTGTTGAAATCTTGTATAGTTGTAGTTGTGAAAACCTCTGAGTTGTCCTTCAAAATATCATTACCAAAATAACCTTCTTGTGAGTTATTGATGTGTAGGTAGTTGGAAGTCATAAAATGTGTAAGTAAAAGACCTTTTGAGTCATTACAAGGTTAAAGCAACAAGGTATTGAGCTTAAAAAGCATCTCTGGTGAATCACCTAGTTAATTATAGGTCATTTTTCAGCATTGTTAGTTCATTTCAAATAGGTCTCTTCCCTTTTCTCAACAAAAGTCATTAGTTTAGATACGTAGTTAAAGGAACCAACCTACTGTGGAGGTTCTCCTTCACTATAGGTTACCCACAACTTGAAGGAGATCCAATGTATAAAAAAGTGGCTAAGTTAATAGCTTAACCAAGGTGAAACTTTGATTGATAGCAAGATTGTAGTATTTAGGAAGAGATATGAGTGCCTTTTTTACAGCTTCATCTTGTTTCAATTAAAATCCAATACCTCTAATGTTGGTTACTACATCAACAACCCTGAGCATATAGCTAGTGATGTTTTCATCCTCTGACAACTTCAAGTTCTCAAACTGCCACTTGAGATTTTGCAACTTTATCTACTTCACTTTAACATATACTTTGTGAATTATATTGAGTTTCTCTCACATCTCTTTGGTAGTACTATAGTACATCACCTTCACTAGTTTTGAATATAGCAAACCACTCATGATTGTATTCCTTGATTTTTTAATATTTTTATACAATTTAATATTAGTTGCATTTTTAGGAGTAGGAGAAATTTTATAGCCATATTTGATTAAGTTCCATACACCAAACGCTAAAGATGATGTAAACATCCTTCCATTCTAGCTTTCCAATAGGTGAAATTTGTTCCATCGGAGATTTGTGCCTTTGTAAGATCCATCTTATGCTATCCTAGACCTTTCCTTGAGAAGTTAAGCTTCCCCAAAGGAACTTGACTCAAATGCCATTTTTTTAACACACCCCAAGATTGAGAGGGCATTGAATTAGTCTTGAACAAATATTAGCACTTTATAGCACAACTTGAATTCCACAAAACCTTAATCTAATGAACAACAATGAAAGATAAATAATGAGCACACATGCATAAGAGAACACCAGATTTAAATTGAAAATAATAAGGTAAAAAAAACGATGAGAGTTAACTCACACTATATGAACATTTTTACAATTTGTTTTAGGGCTCACTACCTAAGGAAGTTCACTACTCTTAGAAGGACTTGGAGGCTGAGGTTCACTACCCCAAGGCAAGATAGAAAGGACTTGAAGGCTGAGACTCACTACTTCAGGGCAAGATACAAAGGAATCGTAGGCTAAGGTTCACTACCTTAGAGCAAGATATATGAGAATTTGAATTACAATAAATAGGCCTTCAACATCACTACATCCAACAATCTCCCTTAGAATGTAGCTACTTTCTCAAGCAACCATTTGGAAATTTGGCTCTAAAACTTTCACCATGTGCATATACTACCTCAATTTCACATCTTCAACAACCAACTTTGATTCTCACCACTTTAAATTTAAATTATCTTCTATTTATATCATCTATAAGACTTGGAAACATCAGTTAGATCGACAAAAATAGAGGATAAGAAGTTATCCCACAAAGTCAACGACAAAATATAATTGTAGTGAAAGTATTTCTATCTAGGAGATAGAGAGGGTGTAAAATATATTATTAGAATATCTAATGTATTTCCAAACATTACACATGTTGGCACACATCCTCTAATTCAACAAAAGGGTAACATGTAGCACATAACCAATCGACCCCAAAAATACATCTTTCAAATAGAATTACTCAGTGCAAATCCCTAGAAGCCATAGTAGGACTAAAAATAAACTCAATAAAAACTTCAATTCTAGGGAAAACCCTCAAAGACGTAGCACAAAAAAGAGAACAAGCCCTATTGGCCAAATAATTACAAATCACACTGAAAAACCAACTCTAGATATAATGTGACACCAAACAAATCATTAAAATTATGTAGACCACATAGAGACATTCATAGAACATCCATCAATGCTTCCAACCACTTCTTTCATGCCAACAAACCAAAAACTACTGGTGCAACCAAAACAGATACAAAATTCTTCATACCTAGAAGGCCAGGAAACACAATGATGAAATAGAACATCATGCAAACATACTTTCAGAACACTTCATCACCCGAAATATGAATTGAGACACTACAAAAATATTATTAACATGTCCTTCATGATGGAATATCATAAATAACAATGCGAAGAGATGTGAAGCATTCTCTAAATCAATCCTATCTAGTCATCAAACTGGCAAGATATTGCCTCCAGAACCATTAGCTACAATACTAGGGACCTAAAAAGATAATATTGCAATGTCCAAAGAGCATATACATTATATCTAGAACCACAATAATAGATATGCAAAAGTGGATGAATGTGGATCATTCTTCTAGACTATTTTTAACAAACTAAGTTTCTACATTCACACACTTCATCAACATTTAGAGACCAAAACATCTTGTAGCACCAATTTTTCAAGAGAAATAATAAAGATATCACAACTTTTAGCAAGTACGATACCATCTAGAAAACATAACTTCATCATCATGCTTCTAATTCTTATCTCAATACTTCTAATTTTCATCTCAATGCATCTAATCCCCATCTTAAACTTCTAATCCTCATCTAAACATGTTATCATCATGCCATCTCTACTACCACTTTCAACATGTTAACAACATAATCACAACATACTAAATGTAGACATAAACACCAAGAAGGTGGACATCCACAACAAGAAACAAAGTGCACTATACAAAAATGACCACAAACTACAAGACTCTCCATTAGACATGACACAATAGATCAACAAATGTATACTTCCATTAGTAGAGGGTTGACACCATTGGGAAATACCATAAATTCACTTACAACACTATCCAATGTCCTCCATAATATTAAGGGTTGACATCAATGACAATATTTAGTTATCAATAACAACAACTACCAACAATGGGTTCTCTGATAGGTGTTGGAGTTGAAGATTTGAGGATGAATTAGACATGTGAATTTGGGGTATCAAATCACACTAAGGAATAATTTTATGGACTATTGGTTTCCCTTGTCAAGGTTGAAATGAATATGACTAGTGAATGCATGTTGAGAATTAGTAGTTTAGCTTGCACCAGCTAGTTCTTGGTATTTAGGAAAAATTGCTCAAGGAAATTTCATCTATAGATTAAGGGTATTCATTTTGATCCACAAGAATCCAATTAACACCATAGAGGTTATATTCTAAGTGATTGGCAAGGCTAGAATTATCATAATCACACTTGGGTTGAATTACTAGGTCTTCTTGCTCATAGATAGTATTTTGAAGTATTTGGTATTTTTTGATAGGTTCATCATAGTCACAATTTCTTATCATTTAATTCTATCAATCTAATATAGTGTCTAGAGTATTTATGTATGGATTTTGGGGATTTCAAGATGGAGGTTAGCTTTCAAAATGGTGATCTGATTCTTGAGCATTAACAATGACAAAGAGAATTATCCTAAGGTGCCATTTCCTATTGTCTTGCTTGCAACATAAAAGCTCACACAAAATTTAGCTATCCTATCTACCATCCATTTCACATATATTCAATAATAATTTTTGTATTTGAAATAAAAGCAAAGGTGAACTTATATGAGAAAGACACGTATAAATTAAATGCACATGCTAAAACTAAAAAAAGACATGATAAGAAATACCGAAAGATAAAATTCAAGGATATTAATGCTTGATACTAGGAAATTCTAAAAGATAGATACTTTAGTTTAATTTTAGAAATTTTATGATTTTAGAATACTCGCAGGTTGATAGAAATGGACAATGAATAAGATTAATTTAAGTACAACACACCAAAAAAACATTTACTAAAAATTAGCAATTGAAAACAACATCCAAGAATCACTTACTTCTAGTAGAGTGGGATTGACTCTCCTTTTGGAGGGATATCCTAAACATAAAGTACAGTCACACAAATATCCTTTTTATCTGTGTGATTATTGGACCACAAGTGGGTTGAATTATAAAGAGAAGGAAATTAAAATATATACAGACCAAAAAAATAAGAATATTTCAATAGAGATCTAATGACTTACATATCTTTAAGCCTTATTCTCTAGTTTAGAAACTAAAACTAAAGTGAGCATTTGATTGATGAATAACTCAATTGATCCAATTTTCTTTTCCATATTTTTTTTTAGACTCATTGATTACTATTCAATGCAAAATACAATTAACCTAATTAGGAGTTATCCTTTATTGAAAGCACAGGGAAATACATACATTCCACAATTAAGAAAAAAATCATTTGAGAGAAACTCTAGTTATTTTCATGACTTGATTTTGATCAAAAGAGAATAAAAATTAAGGTAGTTGGAAATTCATATTCTTGCACAACATTTATCATCGATATGGATACTTCATCATTGAGAATGTTGTGTTGGAACATTGAGGCTCATTCTGGAGTTATGTAGCCTTCTCCAGAGCTTTGTGACCTTCTTTAGGGCTAGTTATTTTTCCCTCACAACTAACTCTAGAAACATATAGAAGGCTTAATTCGTGGATCTTGCAGTTAATTTTTCATACAAGCATAGATATGCATGCATGGAAACAAGAAATCATACAACCATTCCAACTAATTTAACCATGAAAGAGTAAGAACCTAAATAATATAATCTATTTATTCCTATAATATTTATAGCTTTTTAATAATACTTTAAGTATACAAAATATTTGAAATAGAGAGAAATGTACCAACAAATTATATGAGAATAAGATATTGTCCCTAGAGTTTGGCATTCCCCTCAACTAGAAATAGTCATGTCCTCATTATAGAATTTGGATTTCATTTTCCTTCACTAGATTTTCCCTTTCAACCACCTAGCTATAATCAAAATCATCCTCCTTCTATGCAAAAAAAATTCACCCCATCTCATCCTAGATCCATTTGGTTGTTTCACCATAGCAAGCCACCTCTCCATTACCTCATAGGAATTGGGGTGGGAGAAGGGAAGCAAGGAGTAGGTTCTAGGAGAGAGCGGTTGTAATTGTATTACCATCCAATCTTGTAAGGCTCCAACATAAAAAATTTCAAGGAGATGGGTTCCCTCCATTCTAAACATGTGGGTAGGATTTCTCATCTACTAATGCATGGAGGGAGAGACCTAACGCTATCTTGGAGTATTGCAATACTAGACTAAATATTCCCTTACACATTATTTTCTCACCTGCAATTGGTGCACTTATGCTTTGTAGTCCTTAGAGACATGGCTAACTTTGGAGTACTCATGGGGCATGAGAAGGATAACAAAGGTCTAGGTAGTGCAATATTTAGTATCTCAACACTTTACTTCCACTCAATTTTTAAGGAGAAAGATGAATCCTATCAATTGAACCTCACCCACATACTAATTGAGCATTGATGTGTAATTCTTCCACATAAGATATCCATGTTCGAAGAACTCGTAGAGCATTTTACACTACTCTAGGGCTCTACCATAATAGATATCTAGGAACTCTCATTCATTCTCAAAATAAATAGGGAGGTTGTGAGAAATACATAGAAGTTTCCATCATTATAATTATTATCTTAGAAATAGAACATACATACTTGATGGTTTATGTAGGGTCAAGAGTGACTATCTAGATACACGAGATTGAACCACCTACTCTTTGGATGAGGATTTTTCATGTTAAAGGTTTTTTATATTCCTTTGGAGCCAATAATTATCTTACCTCAAATTAATTACCATGAGAAAGGAAAATTGAGGTGGCACAAAGGAAGCTTGAATATTTGCATGTTGCAAGATAGGAGGTGGAGGCCTCTATTTGGAGAGAATTGTGGTATGGACATTTTTGTTGGCAACAACAACTCTTTCTTGCACTAGATCTTGCTACAAGTGAGAAAATAATGTCATGCTTCACCTTGTACTACATAACTCTTTTTTAGATTTCCTCTAAATCATTGGTCATGGTGCCTAGTATTTTTTATATTTATTAAATTTGCTACTTGCATTTTTACAACTCATGCTTTTTCACGAAAAGATCTAGGGCATGTAAGGCTTGTTCATCTTCATCCCCTTCTCCAATTCACTTGGAAAAAGGTTGATTCTCCTCTCTCTATGGATATTCAAGAGGCTGTGTATTAATGTCTACATGGATTGAGGATATAGTGCCCAAAATATCGACAAAACCTACTACCTTTGTAGCTTCTTCTTCATCATCCTTCTATAGAACAAGTTTTGAGTGTTACTATTACCAGTTATTTTGCCCCAATATGGGTATCATTTTTTTTATTTTTTTTCCATATTTGTTAAAAATGTCTTAGAAGTATTAATCACTTGCTAAGGTAGTTTTTCTTTAATAGCTTAATTGATAAGTTTTGATCAAAACTTTGTATTTTGGTTAAACTCACACACTATCCATATCCCTCATCACGTGGTTCTAAAATAGAGACTTATTTTTTGTTGTTTGTTCAATGAAAGGAAATATTAATCTTCCTTTAACACCTACAACACGTAAAGATGAAAAGGAAATAAATATTTCATTGTATCTTGATATCCATGAACTGGGTTCACATAGTTTTTGTACAAAAAGGAGATAAAAATAAGATGAAAAAACCTAGTAAATTTCTCACCAACCCAATTCATATTTTTCAAAAAATCAACCATCATCACCTAGAACCATTTTGTCTTTATCTTGACATCCATGATGTGCGTACCTCCAATTTTTGTTGAGGAGAAGCAATGAAATAATAAAAATATGCTTTTGAAATTCTATAGAAACCTAGTTTTTAATTTATGAGAAAATGATTAATGAAGTTTGTTTCTACTCTTACAATATTTGTTGCAACTCTACCAAAAATTCTAAACTTCAGGCATGCTAAAGATGTGGTGAAAGAGATATAACATGATAACAACAAATCATATTAATATGATAGACTATATGATCCACAATCATATAGCTTAGTAATATTCTCATTATTGAAGACAAACCTACAAATCAAAAGGAAAGTTCAAAGTAGAAGAGTTGTTTTATGTCTCTTTGGGGTCATTTTGACAAGTGTAAAGGTCCTCTATGGATATGCATACATGTGAGTAGTAGTTTCAGACAATAAAGATTCAATTTGAAGTAGTTTAAAGGGTTCCTAATGGTCATTTTTAGTTCCATCTGACCCAAGATAATTATGCACATCATGCAAGATTTTAGGAGAGAGTTACAATAGTTAAGGAGCAGTGAAGTGAAGTTATTGAGCAATTGGATGACTTGGAGTGGAGTATATAGAAAGTTTTGAAGACTTTTCAAAGTGATTGAGAGGATTTAGGGCCATCTTTGACCAAACTGGAGCTAGTTGAGGGCATATAGGAGCTATTTGAGTAGACTTATCTATGAGGGGGTCAAAGTAGAAGATTTTTGTGCATTTTCCCACCACCTTCTATCACTTTTGAAGGATAAAAAAAGGGCCAACTTAGTTGGATGCCCAAGAGGTTTGATTAAGTAAAACCAATGTAACACTTTTCTTTTTCTCAATATACTTTTCGTTATTGTAGTTGGTTGTTGCATATTATAAAACTCAACCTTAGTCTTCATTTGTGAGAGAGTTCTTACTATTTTTGGCCAAGACTATAACCTAAAGTAAGGTTATTTGTTTTGCTCATGTAAGGAGACTCAATCTCATATATGTACAATTGTTGTATCTTTTGATTAATAAAACAAGCATTTACCTTCTCTAACCTAATTTTTGTGTGTAATCATGAATGTTTGATGTACTTCTTTGTGATTTTATGCAAATCCTTTTATGTGTCATTCCTTCAACACTTTATGTAGAGATACACATGTCTTATATGTTTCAAAAAGAATGTATTGGTTTGAAAACCATTTTGGTGCATCACCGTAATAGGAATATGTTCTTTTCAAGGTACCTCTTTCCTTTACCTTAGTAAATTTAGTAATTTATCTTAGTTTAGGTTATTGCAGTAGGGAACCAACCCTCTCTAGAGATTGAATTTAGGTTGTCAAAGACTATACTTTGAGAAGTCATACAATGTCTCACCAGCAAGATGAGTTTGCTCAGCTTAACAAGGTTGCATTTTTTGGTGATAATAGTTTTTGGCACACCCAATGGGATAGTCTGGACTATTTTAGTCCATAACTTTTCCATTTGTTGCTAGTATTTGGTGTGTATATGAGTATTTTTAACCTTCGGAGGAATTATTTTACACACCTAGTAGCTCTAAGTTCAAGATCACTGGTTAAGTGATCCAAGTGTTCAAAGATCATGAAGATATAATCTAGTATATCTATTTGTTTATTAAAAGAAATTCTATTTTTTTTAGATTTTCTAGATTTTTTATTGTTGTGAGCATGTCTTCATTTCATGGACATAAGTTCTATCACACCCCATTCCATGAAAATGTTGTTCATATGTCTTCTTACCTACCATACCCAACTCAAAAAGTTATTGCTCCAATCCAAAATAGCCATACTATAGCAAGCTATTAGCAATTTCCATATGTTTGCCACCCACCTACCCCTACTTAGTCATCTTGGCAGCCTACCCATGCATACAACCAACCTCAAAAAAGGCTATTTTGTTTCAAATCAATAGTATTTCCCTCCTAACCAGCTCCAAAATGATGGACAAATGGAGATTGCAAATATAAAAAGCATATTTCTAGATTGGACTAAGCAATTGGTTGATATAAAGATGTAGTAGGAGATTGACTTGCAGTAAGAAGAATTGTCTTACAAGGCCTACCATCATGAGCAAGAGTTGCATAATAGAAAAATATGTCAAGAATATTTGGAAAGGGAGGATGTTGCAAGGAGGAAGAGAAGAAGCTTTTGTTTGATCAAACTCAAAGGTTAGAAACTCAAGCAACTCTTAATTTTCCAAATCCATTTTTTGAAGCTAAGGATGAACCTATGAAGGAAGAAATTCCTGAGAATAAATTTCCAAGCTTCAAGCAAGGTAGGACACTTGGGTCCCCAAAAAGTCCCCTCAAATTCAAGATTCCAAGTTTTAAAAGGCCTCTTTCACAACATAACCCCGTGTTTCAACAAGTTCAACGATTGAATATTCAAGAGAAGCCTTTTGAAGGATCCACTTACATTCAAAAATCCCAACAAATTTCATATCACCCAACAAGTCAATCTGCTTGTCCACTTAAATTTCATCTTTATCTGGGTGGACCTATGGTTTACCATGAGAGTTGGTCTACTGATAAAATAAGTCTTTTGTTGATAATACACTTGTCCATGAGGTCCAAATTGAAAAATTAGACCTACAACATGAAAATGGTGAGAAAAATGGGTTGGGATGATAAGATGTAGAGCAAGTAATATTTGTTGAAAATAAGACACTAACCAATTTATTGGAAGAACTTCCTTGTTCTGTTGACAAGGAGGAAGAAGACATTCAAATATTGACAACAACACAAGTTTTTGAATAGAAAGAGGAAACAATTGAAACTTCGTGAAAAGGAGGGTGATATGTTTTGGTTTGATGGGATGCCTTTATTTGTTGAACAAAATGAAGATGATATGGTTGTGAAAACACAAGATTTAGGACAGTTGAAAGAGGTCAAACATTGTGATGAGTTGCTAGTTTATGAAAGTCAACATGAAGAACAAGATTTGGCTCATGAGGTAGTCTCATTTTGGGATGATCTAAAGTCTTTTTTGACTCATAAGGAAGCATCTTTTTGCTCGACCTTCATGATTGAACCAACACATTCTGAAGAAAAGTATCACAAACAAGATGAGAAAATATAGCTATGGTCATGCCAACAACAGGTCTAGAGCATCAAAAAGGTATTGAAGAGGATATATTTTGGGATGAGCTAGAACTTTTTGGTTCAAGATTAGATGCCAAACTAGTATCCATAAGTTAGAAGATCATGAAAAACTTGAGCAAGATGAGAAACTAGATCTTGTTTTCAGAATATGGGAATTGATATATTTTCAAACGTTCAAGAAAATAGTAATGAAGCTAAGGTAGGATGTTATGTGTGAGATTGTAAATGATAAAGATAATAAAGACATGTTTTCCAATATCATAGAAGACTTTTTTTCAAAACTTGATGACCTATTAGTATATTTCACATCAAAAATTTGTGAACAAGAGGTTGTCCTATAAGGTATCTAGCTAGAATGAAGGCTAACAAATCATCAGAGATCATACTTGCACCCAAGTATGAGTCTTCAACTAAAGAACAACAATATCATCCCACCCATCCACTTAAGAACAACAATATGAACAACCAATATAAGTGGGTAAGTGATGTAAAGGTTCTAGGGTGGATTGAATGACTCAAAACAATAACCAAACTCAGACTCCCAAATCACAAGCCAAGACTCACTCTTGTTTCAATAATCCATGCATTACTCAACCCAACTTTACCCGATTTACACCAAACTTTCCATAAACTCCAAAAATAATTGAGGAACTCAAGGGAGGGATTTTACAATGGCTAAATGAATCAATACTATTCCTCAAATGCGGGGGTTTGATTCCAAGATTCTCCCTTATAAGGTTTTCCTTGCAATGGCTCCTATACTCTACTAGCCCTACTCTGAGGGTATTTTGATAATAACTTCCAATCCATTGAGCATAGACACAAAAGCAAAACCTTTTCAAATAACCTTTTAGATCTTTGACAACATATATTAAAACTGTAAGAAAAGCTCAATGCGGAAATTGCTCTCCTAACGTCAATTCATAGGGGAATTAAGCAAATGTGTCTTAAAATTCAAACCATAAATCATAAAGATGTGCACTAATGGATTAATATAATAAACACACAATTATAATAGAGAAGAGACACCATATTAATGTAGGAAAATCCTTATGGGAGAAAACCCCACCACCAAAGAAAGATCACTTTATTCACAATAAACAAAGGATTACAATAAAGTTTCTGATTCTTTCTTCACAGGTATTCATTCTCAAAATTTCAGATCAACCTCAAAAAAAAAATAATACGATCATTCAACCAATGAAAACCAAAGAACCACACAGTCCTCCTGCATCGCAATGCACATCGAGTTCATATCGATCAACAAGTATTGTTCAACTTTTGGTTCAACTGTTTGGGAGCTCAACCATCGACCACTGTGTTTTCAACTATTAGGACTGTCAATTACATTATCCCACATTCATCTAGATCATGAGTCATTATTCATTAAAATATAAAATCTCAAATCCTTTCACTATCCACAAGGAAAACTTTTTGACCACTGACCCATTTGAACACCCATGGCCTCCAGACCTTCATCAGCACAACTCCCATGAAATTAGACCAAAAGGAAATCATTGGCTTGACCCCTTGCATCAACATAGCACATTCTAACCATTAAAGTCACACCAGCCTGATCTCCATTGACTTGACTCTTGGCATCGGCATATCACACTCTGACAGACCAAGTCACATCGACATGACTTCTATTAGCCTGACTCCTAGTATCGACATAGCACACTCTGATCAATCAAGTCATACCGATATGATCCTCATCGGCCTGACTCCTACCAACCAGCCAAGTCACATCAACATGATCATCATTAGCCTGACTTTGTGCATCGACCAAATACTCTTCGACCATCCAAGTCTTATCGACATGATCCTTGCATTGACATAACTCTCTCTGATCAGCCAAGTCGCACCAACATGATCATCATCGTCTTGAATCTCTCCAACTAGATCAAAGTGAAAAAGTCAAGTGAATTTAATGCACAAAATCCAACAAAAACCTCGGTAGGTTTCTTTGGAACATTGGGATCAAATTCAAACTGTAGAAGGGTTTCAAGTGCACAATTAGGACACTTTTACACACCAAGTGCCTAAAAAACAACTCACACACACACAAATCCACTTCTAACAATGAGGACATATCAAGAATAAATATATTTCACAGGTTTTTACAACTCCATTCTTTTTTTTGACCCCAAACTTCAAATCATTCGCCATACCCTTACTCCCACGACCTAACACATCAACATGTTGGGCATTCAATGCCTCAAACATGATCCAAAAGTTTTCCCTTGCAAAAATAGAAGAAAACCCATTGGAGTACCTCCCTATCTATCATTTTACCAATTTTTAGGAGTTTTCAATGGTGGAATGTGTAGATTTCATCAAAACCCTTGTTTAGCCCTTGAACCAAGGGTTTCATAATGGTTTTCGGAAAAACGCCCACCAAATGCACAAAACTCAACTAAATCTCACAAAATTAGTCTTGAATGAAAGGTAGTTCATATATCTTTCTAAAAACTCTATCCTTACATTTTAATATATCCGGACAAAGAAATTATGACCAAAATAGCAGCAAATTTTCACAAAACTTGTAGAGAAAACGTTCAAATTTTATTAATTTCTTCCTCCAATCACCACATACAATGCCAACCACCCAACCTTAACCTAAATGAGGTTATTTATACTTGTTTGGACCCAAACCAATGACCCCCAACTGATTTTTGAAAGGGGTAACCATTGGAAATGTTGGTAAAATGGTGTCTCAACCTTGCATTTACATGAGGTTACTATTTATAGTAAGTTTTCATTTCAGCACGAAATTGTGCGAAATTCTCCCATAAGCTTTTGGTTGGTTATATAAGAATTCCAGTAAATTTTCGTCACAAGATCACAACTAGTTTTGAAGATATTAAAGTGTTTGTTTTTTAGGGGTCCAATGAAAGGTTTAAACTTAATTTTGAGGACTTTAGAGGCCCTGAAATTCCTTAAAAAAGTGGGCGTAAATGGCATAGTGATTTATGAGGTGATAGAGCATTTCACGATCTTTCTGACACTTCAAATAGTTCGTCAATCGGACACACAGTTCTCACGTTATGGCCTCTAGAAGTTTGTACTCCTGAAATAGGAAATATAATTTGTATCAGACACATAAATGAGTTGTAAAAAGGGAGGGACACGTCATAGGGCATCTACAAGGGAGATAAGGTCGGCTACACCTTATTGGGTGGTTTTAGCCCATGGTTTTGTAATATTGTTTGATGGTTTCTTGTATTGTATCTCCTATTTATGAGGTGCGCGAAATAGAGGTTGTGTGTAAGAGACTTATGGCTATTGAGTTACCTCTGAATCTCTGATTAGTGGTACTCCTGCGAAAAGCTTTCTTTGTAAGTATATTGTAATTGGTTTTGATTGTTGAACAATATATTGGGGCTTTTGGAGTGTGGGGTTTTTCTATTGAAAGGGTTTTCCCCACGTAAATCACTATGTTATAGTTTGAATGTTATTATATCTATTTCTGATTTATGCAACTGTTGTGACGATCTGTAAAAAAAATTGCATTACCCTCCTCTCAAGGTTAGTGTAGGAATTTGTTCTGCTACTTAACTTCCTTACAAGTGGTATTAGAGCTTGATCACCTTTTGTTTCAGTTGTGAGTTGTTGGGCTTTTTGAACTAATACAGATTTGAGTGAGAGCTTGCATAGAAGACACTTTTTGATCTTGTTGCAAGAATTTTCAAATGGCAAGTTAATCAAGGAAAATAGAGGTGGAGAAATTTAATAGAACAAATTTTGAGATGTGGAAGCTGAAGATGAAAGATTTGCTAATAGATCAAGATCTATGGGATGTTGTTGATGCGAATGTCCAAAGGCCCTCAGATCCTACTGAGGTAGCTCAGTATAATGTTATGGACCGAAAAATCAAGGGTCTAATCAGACGGTGCCTGATAGACTCTATTATGATCAATGTCCATAAAAAAAACACTACAAAGAAGCTATGGACTAAGCTTGGTGAAATGTATCAAGCGAAACCTTTATTAAATCAAATTTTCTTGAGGAAGAAATTGTATTCCTTGAAGATGGAAGAGGGTGGACGAGTTGCAAACCACCTGGAAGCATTCAATATGTTGGCAGCTCAATTAGTATTTTTCATTGTTAAGATGAACAGAGAGGAGAAATGCTAGATCTTACTGATGTAGAGATCTTGTGCCTAGCTCTCCAATTCACCCTTACCCCAACTCCTCAACTCACCCTTCTACTCAAGCTCCTCCAAGGTAACTTGTCAGGGTACACTCCTTAGACCTCCAAGGCCTAAAATATATTGGCTTTCCTCCTAGGTATAGCCTCTTGAGGTTTCTTGTTGCTTTTGACCCCAAATCTCTAATTTTGAGATGGTCTCTTACTAGTTTCCCAGGACTCCAGGTAGGCTCTAGCTAGGCTCCAAAGACCTCCGCCAAGGATCTTCACTCTAACCATGTTTAAAGTTTGTGGTTATGTTTTTTAGGTATTTTTAAGGTCATTTTATTCATTATAACTTCCTGCACCTTCCTCCCAAGCTCTAGGCTTTCAACTTGCTTCTACCGGCTGCTATTAGGCCTAAATGACTAGCCCTTCTAGGACTATTTTTTTGGTCTTTTCCCCAAAACTTTCCTAACAACCCCTAGATATTTTTACATATTCAGATACCCATTTGGAAGTTAAACAAGATCACAAATTTTCCCATCTGGGTTTGTTGTACAACTAGGGTAACTCAAAATGAGCTATTTTTAATGGGTTTAGGGCTTCCAGGCAGTTTTGGAAGATGTGGTCCAAACTCTTCACCAGTCAAAATCTAAAACCAGAAAAATATTGGATACTTTTGGTACACCCATACACCTTTCCAAAACACTATGTGTTGCTAAGCTATCAGTTCTCCATGGCATTGAAAGTGAGCAATCTCTGCTGCCCCTACACACTAGCTACAAGCTTGTGTGTTATTCATCTCACCCATTCTCCTCCTTGTGGCCTGCAAAAACACAAAATGCCTACTCTAAAACTATCTATAGAGCCTACCCAAGCCATCCTATGTATTGCAACTTGTTCCATTCATGGATGCTCAGGTAAAATACATTTTTACAATCAAAACCCCAAATTTCAAGGGTTTGTGAGCAACTTTCACAAAAATAGTGATAACTTTTGATTCAAAGCACTTCAGACCTTCATATTATACTTGTTGGAAATGTAAAACAAATTGATAACTTCCTATGCTACTATGATAACTGTACTAGACCATACAAGTCATACAAAATCAGAAATTCAAAGCAAAAACAATCCAAATGTGAGAAAAAGCATAGGAAACCCCTGGCAAATGAATTGAATGCAAACCAAAAGTTGATTAACCTCGTATTGGAGATGTTAAGAAGGTTTTATACACAGTTTCAAGTTGGTTCCAACCAACTTCCTATGCCATTTCCTTCATGGACAACTTTTGCCTAAAAATGCAAAAGTTGTCATGACAATTTTGACAACTTTTACCTATGAGTGCAAAAACACACTCCAAGGCTCTCAAGGCCTTAAAAATCACTCAAATGGCATCCTACAATGGATTTAAACCATTTCCAAACATTCTAGCTGTTGGCATTTTTGATGTTTATGTTGTGATTGTCATTGATGGACACACACTTGTATTGAGATCCCCTTTATATGTATGAGCTCATGCTCAACCGGTATGTTGTATTCTAGTCTTTAGACTAGTGGTGATTTTGTAGAATGTGTTTCCCGGTCTGAAGCGGCATGTCGACCCCAAGCGGTTCGTAGATCACAAGCGGTATGAGGAAGCAAAGTGGCACAACACATTCTTACTAGTCTTCATTTTTGTCAAACCGGCTACCGGCATTTTGTATGAACCGGTAACACTCTGTGATGAGTTACCAACCGGCATTTTGTGATGAGTTACCAATCTACCGATTGTTTGACGGTGCCGACACATTGACAGTGATTCTTGTGTCATGTTACTAAGTATGTCTAGATTCACTAAACCTAGGAAATTATAATGTAATCCTCTATGACCGACATGAAATCAGATTCCTTTAAAAGGACATCATGTCTAGGTTTTTTAAGTTGTTGAAGAAGTTGCGAATAGGGTTTATGTTGAGCTAGGGTTTAAGGTGGAAGTAGAGAGCGATCTTATTAGAGAAGATCAAGTTGTAACTGAGAGAGATGGAGGAGACTGAAGTAATGCTGGAATGCATTAGTTGTGAGCAATACTGGATCTAACCAAGCAATTTGTGCTAGTAGATAGATCAAACACTTGTTGATTACTCACATCTTTGACAAGTTTGTAGCCATTAACCAGGTAGGCCTCAAAGCCTTTGTAAAATCCTCTAACAAGGTGGTTCACACATGTGAATCTAAAATCCTCTAACAAGGTAGTCTTTAATCGGACTTATCTCCTAACAGAGATTGAGATTCCTAACAGGATCTGTTCAGGTGAAGAACATTGTAAGACCTTAACCGGTGTGGTTTCTATTCTGTAGATAGTGACTTGTGAGTTCCATCTCACTGTGGTTTTTCCTAGTTGGGTTTCCATGTCAAATATCTTATGTTATGGTTGTATTGCTTTTGTGGGTGAATGTTTTATTCGCATTTTGGTTTGTATGTGTGATAACCGGTTTGATTGTCAGACTGCTTTACCGGTTTATCTTTAGACTGTGTAAGTGTTTTAGTGCAAAGATTTTTGGCATACTAATTCACCCCCCCCTCTTAGTATTCATCAATTGGTATCAGAGCCAACCTTTCTATAAGTTTAACCACTTGGAAAGAGATATGGGGGAATACACATTGAGGGAACTTACTCAATGACTCACTAAGTCTGAGCAAGCCTATGATGATCTTATGGTCAAATACAAGGCATCTCAAGAAAAAAGAAGAGAACATGCAGAGAGGCTAATGGAACTATCTGAAAGTAGTTCTAAAGATGAAGCTAACATGGAAGCTATGATTGCTGAAGTGAATAAGATGAATGATTCAAACTCCAATTTCAGAAAGGAGTTGGAAGGACTGACTATTCGGTTTAGCCAAGAGCTTGAGAACCGGAGAAAAGCTAAAGATCTAGTAAAAGACAGAGATCATGAGATCTCCAAGTTGAAACATGACATTAGTGCACTAATTGCTCACCTTCATGAGAGTAGAATGGAAAAAGAAGACATGCAAGGAGAACTGAACATTGCCATCTCTGAAAATGCAATTCTTATGGAGACAAACACTACTATTTCCAAAGAACTCTTTGAATCAAAGGAAATACTAGCTAAGTTTGGCAAAAGTACAGTCAGGCTAGAGCAAAAGCTTGAGTCATCTAGACCAGAAAAGAATACCAATGGTCTTGGTTTTTCTGGACATGAGGAAGGAGAATCCTCAGGAACAAATGCTGAAGCATCAAAGAAGAAATCGGCACTCAAAGGAAAAGGTAAGAAAAAATTCAAACCTATTTGCTTTAACTGTCTTAAAGAAGGACACACTATCAGTGTATGTAGGAGCAAAGCCTACAATAATTTTCCTTATTTTATCAACAATGTACCTAGATCCAATAAGTTCAATGGTCATTGTTATGCATGCAACAAGTTTGGGCATAGAGCATTTGAATGCAGGTCTGTAATGGATAACACTGGAAGATATCCTTAGAGGACCAAAGGAATTGGTCCTGAATCTTTTATGAACCAGAACCACAACCGGTTTAATGTCTTCAATCATCAGTCAAGAAGCGGTGGTCATCAAGCAGCAACCAGATGGAGAGAAAGTTGTATGATCTGTCATGGTCATGGTCACACTGCTGCAACATGCAGAAGGAAGACTGGAAACATGTACAATGGACCTTGGAAAGCACCTGGACTTGTTTGCTATCAATGCAACAAACCGGGTCACATTGCAAGATTCTACAGAAGCATAAAAAGTATATCTGATGATATACCGGTCACTCAGGAAGGAGAAATAGAGGTTGAAAAAGTTCAAGAAGACATGAAGAAAATATGGAAGAAGAAACCAGTATTATTGGAGGAGGAACCGGTTTCTGCACCCAGTGTGGAAATATCGGAACCGGCAAACTAAGCCTCAAAGGCTTAGGGGGAGCAAACAACAAAATGCTTTCGAGCCCCCAATTAACACCGGTAAAAGACCTTAACCGGTATGCTACACCTGTCGCTTGGCAGAAGACCGGAAACGGTAAAGAGGCAAATTAGGGTTTACGCCCTAATATAGGAGCATTAATGATGGTAGGTGAGAGACATGTATAAATGCAATTTTCAAATCATTTCTCACTATCTATTTTTCGAGCAAAGAAAAGTTTTCAAGTGCAGAGCGAAGAAAAGGTGATTTGAGCTTAGATTTTGAGAAATTGGAGATCTTTGAAAGAGATTCAAATATAGTTTGCAAGTGGTGGTGGAGAACTCAAAGCGGTGATTTGGCATCCGACGAAGAGTGAAGTAAAGCAGAATTAGGTAGCCCTAAATTCATGTTTTAAAGGTATTTTTTGTGTTCTTGAAATACTCTTCAATGGCTTCCGCATCTCATACCAGTTCAAGCACATCCATTGAGTCAGAAAATTTCATTCAGAGGAAGTCCAAGTATAATGCTTTGTCACAAGTTCCAGCTAGAGTCATAGTCGAAGAAGGAATTTCAGACTATATTGATTGCAAGATAGAAGACCTAGGGTCCTTAGCCATTCATACTCAATTAGGTCTATTTTGCGAAAAGGACAAAAGGATCAAACTGGAGTTCAGTATCTTATAGAAGAAGAAACTCCATAATGCGGTGTATTTTCTGGAAGATTTCACAGAGGATCACATCAGAATCATCTTGAGTAGAGTCCATGGTGACAAGATGTACCTGGAGAGAACGCATGATATCACGCCTGAGGCAATTCATGAGGTCACCAATTTCTGCAACACAGGGGAAGTGCCAGCCCTGAGAATAGTAAGCAAAATGGAAATGACCAAGCTCACCAGTTCAACAAGTGATTCACGAGGTATGATAGTTAATCCTATCAAGGATGAACTAGTAAAATATGCCTGCATGGTGATAGGCTACAGAACATTCTCAGCCAGCAGGATTAATTCTGTATCTGCTGCAGCAGTAAATGCCACTTACCGGATGATTATAGAGGATAAATCATTTGACTTATGCACCGGTATGCAAAGGCAACTCCTGTTAAATCTCAAGGCAATCAAAAAGGACAATTCACTAAGATTTAAATTTGGACAACTACTGGTAGGGTTGTTTTTCTATTTCCAAGGCTACTTTCCAGGTGTAGGAGATGTCCGGTGGTCCCCTGACCAACCGGTAACCAAGCAGATAAAGGAAAGTGTGCAAGCCATTAGAACCAGCTACCCTGAGATACTAAACAAATACTTTGATGAGTTCAGAAGAAAGATGAGTCAGAGGATGCGAATCTTAGGTGACATAGTGAAGAAGTATGAAGATTACATCTATTTCACTATTCAGGTGAACAAATGTCTAATGGAGGTTGTTGAGCCTAGAATGGAGGAAGTGGAGCCTATGGGCTATGAGGTCATGTTTGACATGCTGGAAGGGTATGCTTCAACCCTTATTGGCTCGCCTCTTGATCCAAAGGTGAAGTGAACTGGAACCTACTTGGAGAGGATCTCATCGGTTGAAGAACCATTGGTGAAAAAGGGAAAAGAACCAGCAGCCAAGAAAGCTAAGGTAGTGCCTGCAGCATCAGCACCAGCTACCACTGAGACTCCAAGAGTGACCAAGTGGTCACCGGAAAAGAAGAAACCGGAGGTAACACCGGCAAAAGTCTTCCAAAGAAAGAGGAAGACTAAGGCAAATGAACTGGACTCCAAAGAAACTGAGTCTGATGAACAGCCAAAGAAGGCTAGACAGACCAAGAAGGTGAAGAAGAATGAACCGGCAACATCCGCATTGGTAAATATAGATATCTCCTCTTACAAACCTTTGACACATTGTCAAAGAACAGTAAAGAATATTAGGAGAAAGTTACTTCATGATTTAATTGATTATTATGATGATTTCAATAGTGAAGAAAAAGATGAAGTACTGCAGGAAATCATTCTTTATTTATGCAAAAATGACCGGTCACCATCAAAGATTAAATCTCAGACACTGGATTCATTGTTTAAAGCATTGGATAACAAATGGCGCTTTTCCATTGAAAAGGAACAAGAGATTAGGGAGAAAGTTTTTGCACATTACTTCCCCGAACTCTCAAATTCAGAATTATTTGATGTATTAGATCAAAATAAAGGTCTCTTCTTCACAAGGAGAAGAAGACTCTGGTTTTTGGAAGGGAGAGTTGATGATGTAGAAAAGGATACACATCAACACATGGCCCATTCTATCAGCTCACACAAAGCTCAAATGGCCAACCTCCAAGCGGAAAAGGAATCGGTTATTTCCAAACCGGATGAAGTTTTTTATGAGGAAGGAAACCTGGTGGAGGAACCAATTGACACCATAGATGTCGATGCCCTGGATATAGAAGATGTCACTCAGGACATACCTTCTGAGGGAGCTGAACTGGTCGATTAGGGTGGTGAACAAGCTGTGGACACACAACAAGCAACAAAAGACAAGGAAGAAGAGAAAAAGAAGAAGGATGAAGATGAGAAACAGAGAAAGGAGGAAGAGAAAAAGAAAGAGGAAGAGGAGAAAAGAAAAGATGAAGAAAAGAAGAAGCAAGAAGAAGAAAGGAAAAAGAAAGAAGAAGAGGACATGGAAGAAACAAGAGCAAGGAAAGAAAAATAAAATCCAAGAAAGTTTATTGATGAAGTAAATGTTACCAAGAGAAATGCAAAAACCTTGGAGCAATCACCCAAATATGAAGAAGGAGGCACAAGAACTTTTGAAAGGGGAAAAGCAAAGAAAAACCCCTTGTGATATTATGAATGAGGCAATGCCTAAAATGAGAGAGAGAGAGAGAGAGAGCAAGAAGCTCTTTACAATATTGTCATTAAGAAGAAATGAGAGAGGAGGCATCTCTTAAATAGAGATGAGGAGAGGAGTTACAAAGTAACTCCCAAATCTATGAATGCCACCATTCATAAAATGTGTGTGCCATGTGTCCACATCCTCTTATGGAGGAAATCTAATATTCCTTAATAAAGGAAAATAAAATAAATGACTTGTCCTCACACATGTACTAGAGGACAAATTACATGTAGGAATTCCAAAGGAATATCCTAAACTAAATACAAATAAACCTAAGCTAAGTAAAGATTAAATATTCTAACACCCCCCCTTAAGCTTTACTTGGGGAGCTTACATCAAACCCTTCAATGGGTTGTAATCCAAGATTTTTACAATGAAATTGGAACTTTTCTTTACAAAGTGGCTTAGTCAAAATATCTGCAACTTGGTCTTCCCCCTTGCAATAGAGGAGTGAAACCTGTTTGTCTTCAATTTGTTCTCTAATAAAGTGGTATTGGAGAGAAATGTGTTTTTTCCTTGCATGGAAAACTGGATTTTTAGCCAAGGCAATGGCACTTTGGTTGTCACAGTACAATTGAGTTGGTTCGTGTTGAGGTAGACTGAAATCTTCAAGTAATCTTCTAAGCCACAAGACTTCTTTGGAAGCATTAGTGCATCCTTTGTACTCAGCTTCAGTGGATCCAAGAGAGGTAGATTGTTGCTTTTTACTATTCCAAGAAATTGCTCCTGAACCAACAAAAAAACAATAACCACAAGTAGATTTCCCATCATTGGGATCTCCACCTAGATCGGAATCAGTAAAACCTTTTAAAGTAAAATCGAAATTTGCATCATAAAACAAACCTACATTAATAGTTCCTTTAATATATCTTAAAATTCTTTTAGCAACTTTAAAGTGTGTTTGTTGAGGTTTAGACATGAATCTTGAAACCTAACCAACACTATAAGCAATATCTGGCCTAGTAAGAGTTAAATAGTTCAAACTTCCAACTAATTGTCTATACAAGGTAGGATCAACAAGAGGAGTTTGCATATCAAGCATTAACTTAGTGCCTAATTCAATAGGAATTGAAACATGGTGAGCATCATTCATGTTAAACTTTTCTATAAGATCTTGAGCATATTTATTTTGAGATAAGAAAATTCCTTTAGAGGTTTGCCAAATTTGCATTCCTAAGAAATAATGTAAAAGACCTAAATCAGTCATTTGAAATTTTTGGTTAAGTTGAAACTTAATATCAGAAATCAAAGTATTGGAACTTGAAGTAAGAATCAAATCATCTACATACAAGATAATAATTATAATATCATCTTCACTATGTTTAATATACAAGTTAGGATCATTTTTACTTCTAATAAAGCCTTGAGAGAGAAAGAATTCATTAATCTTTGAATACCACTCCCTAGGAGATTGCTTTAATCCATAAATTGATTTCTTTAATTTACAAACTAAGTGTGCATTACCATCTTTAATAAAACCAGGAGGTTGAGACATATAAATTTCCTCATGTAAATCACCATTAAGAAAAGCACTTTTAACATCCATTTGGTGAATAGGCCAATTCATTCTAGAAGCTAAAGCAAGCACAAGTTTAATTGTAGGCATTTTAGCAACAGGAGCAAAAGTTTCAGTATAATCTAAGCCTTCAATTTGAGAAAAACCTCTAGCAACTAATCTAGCTTTAAATTTATTAACTTGATTATTAGCATTCAATTTGGTTTTATAAAGCCACTTGCAAGAAACAAGATTTTTACCATGAGGCAAGGGAACTAAATCCCAAGTTTGGTTAGAAATTAGAGTATCATATTCTTCCTTCATTGCTTTTTGCCAATGTGGTTGATTTTTAGCTTGATCAAATGTTTTAGGATCATTAGAATTCATAATAGTAGTCATTAAAGCATAATGACAATAATTAACTCTTCTAGCTTGAAGTCTATCCATTCTAGCTAAGTATTCATCACTATCTTGAATTAAAGATTTAAACCATTTAGGTCTTCTTTTAGAAGTAATGGATTCATCACTAGAAGAAGAGTTATGAGGAGTAGAGTTATTATTATCATCATCACTATCACTAAAAGGAATAGAAAGAGATGCATTAGGAGTAGGGTTAAGAGAAGGAGGTTGGTCCTCCACAAGCACAACTTTGCTTTGAGCAAGTTCATCATCCTCTACTTTAGAACAATCATGAATGCCTTTTTCTGCAATACAAACATCTCTTGCAACTTTTACCTTGTTAGTAATAGGATTGTAAACTCTATAACCTTTAGTATTTTCATCATAACCAACAAAAATAAAAGGAGAAGATTTAGCATCTAATTTTTTTCTTTTCTCCTTAGGTTTGTGAACATAAGCTATGGAACCAAAAATTCTTAAATTTTGCAAATTAGGCTTTCTACCAGACCAAGCTTCTTCAGGAGTTTTATCCTTTAAGGCTTTGGTAGGTGTTCTATTAATTAAATAAGTTGCACAAGCCATAGCTTCATCCCAAAACTTGTAATCCATATTTTTTGCATGCAATAAACATCTAGCCATTTCAACAATTGTCCTATGCTTCCGTTCTGCCACACCATTTTGTTGTGGTGTATAAGGAACGGTAAGCTCATGTTTAATTCCAAACGATTTCAAATAAGCATTAAATGCATTATTGACATATTCTCTTCCATTGTCAGTACGAAGAATCTTAATTTTAGAGCCAGATTGCCTTTCTACAAACATATGAAATTCAGTAAACACATCAAGCACTTGATCCTTACTATGAAGGAAATATATCCATGTTCTCCTTGAAAAATCATCAACAAAGGTAAGTGCATACCTTGAACCTTGGATGGAGGGATTCTCCATGGGACCCAAGAGATCACTATGAACTAGATGCAATTTAGTATATGCCCTCCAAGATTGACCATGAGGAAAGGGTTCCCTATGCATCTTACCACTCATGCAACCATTGCAAACAATTTGAGAAGGAACAATACTAGGCAATCCATCAACCATATTTGCTTTTTGCATCAATGAAATATAATCAGAATTGAGATGGCCAAGTCTTTCATGCCATACAGTAAAATCAACAGTAGTAAGCAAAGAATACTTTGGAGGAGCAAATTCATAGAACTTGAATAAGTTATCACTATCCATTTTAGCAGTAGCAATAACATGATTAGTTTTTGGATCAATGATATAACATATGCCCCTATAAAAGTTAATTTTATAATCTTGACAAAGTTTAGGAACTGAAATCAAATTTGATTTTAATTCAGGAACATAAAGAACATCATGTAATTTCCCATTAGGAACATTCACATCACCAATAGCTTCAACTTTACAACTATGATTATTAGCTAATTGAACAGGAATATTAGAAGTATCGGGATGCAAAGATTCAAAACATTCTTTATGAGAAGTAACATGTTGAGATGCACCAGAATCAATAATCCACTCAAGTGGTTGAGAAACATTATAAGTACATGTAAATGCATGATGAGATGAATTACCATTATTATTACCTTTCTTATAATGAGGTTTATGTTGATTATTCTGATTATTTTGATTCATGGGCTTTCTACCATTTTGCTTCTTAAAACAATTATTAATAATATGTCCATCTTTCCCACAATATGTGCAATGGGGTCTTGTTTGAGAATTATTCCTTTGATTATTGTACGTATTATTATGATTATTATTATGAGAATTGTTATGATAGGATTTAGAATGAGATTGATAATTAGAAGATTTGTGATTATTATTATGATTATGATTATGATTATTATTATTGGATCTAAAATTATTATTATGATTTTGATTTTTAGACATAAAAGCATGTTCACTACTTTTAAGAGTACCAAATTGAATTAATTTAGCTTCCTCTTGATGCAATAAATTACGAAAAACATCATAAGTTAATTGAGTAGCTAAGCTAGGAATAGCAAGTTGAGCATGAATATTCGTAATAAATTGTTGAAATTGACGAGGAAGACATTTTTTAAGAATAAGATGAATTAAACGTAAATCGGCTAGAGTAACTCCTAAACCAATTAATTGACTATTAACAGAATCAAACTTTAATAAGAATTCATCCATAGTTTTAAAATCCATATACCTTAGATCTTCAAGTTGATCTTGAAGTTGAATTTTTCAGGATTCATTGGAGCTATCATAAGTTGTTTTTAAAATTTCCCAAGCTTCATGCGCTTTTGTACAATTTCCAATTAAAACATACAAATCAGGAACCATTGAAATACCAATTAAACCAAGTGCTTCCTCATTTTGAGCCTTCCATCTATCTTGGTCGGCTTGAGGAGCATTTGTAGTGGGCTCAAAGGTTTTATCAGTTGCAACATTCAAAAGATGCTTGAAATGAAAAATAAAAGAAATATGCGTTTTCCATAAATGATAATTGGAACTATTTAATTTAATTTCCGGAATTAATGTAGACATTATTGCAAAATAAAAGATTAAAAAAAGTTTGATTAAAAGACAAAAAATAACTTCCTTGGATAAAATTGAACTAAATTTCAAAAAGTAATTTTTAAAAAAAATAAAAATAACCAATTTTTTTCTTAAATTATCAAAAAAGTTATTTTAAAATCTTTTAATAATAAATTATTATTATTTTTTTTTTAAACAAACAATAATATTTAAACTATTTATATTTAAAAACTTAAAAAAATAAAAATAATAAAATAATAAAATAAACTTTATTTAAAAACTTTATATATATGAAAACACTTTATAAAACAAAACTATAAACTTTTTAAAGTTTTGATTTAAATATAAACTTTTTTTAAAAAAAACTTATAACTTTTCATATATATGAAAATTATAAACTTTTAAAAGTTGAAATATAAACGATAAACTTTTTAAAACTTTTAATAAGAGGAAACTTATTAATTTTAAACTTAAAAGTTTTATTAAAAAAAATAATGAAATGAAATGTAACGTGAAAGAAGAAAAAAAAACTGAATGAAATGAATGGAAAGAGTAATGTCAGAAGGAAAGTGCAGGTGCGCAGATAGAGAGAGGTAATAAAAGACAAGGATTGATGCAGAGGCTAAGAGAAATAAAATGATGTTAGAAATGTAAGAGGAATATTAAGGATGAATTATATAAAAAAACGGATGCGTAGTAATAATGGATGCAGAAATAATAATGATGCAGAAATAATAATGGATGTTAAAGAATAACAAATGGAAGAATAATAACGGATGCTGAAGAATGAGAGGTTTAACACGAGCAGAATGCAGCCGAAGCAAGTGTAACAGATCCGCAATCAAAATATTAGCAGAGAACAAATACTAGAAAATAAAATGTAAGCACACCCAACAGGAAAATGTATGATAAGATTTAAATCCAAATAACAGATATAGAGGTATTTCCTGCAAATAAACAAAGATAAAATTTCAAATCTATTGATATTTAATAATAGTTATACCAGGAAAGGAAATACAAAACAATATTAAACATTTGGTAACAACAATCTGCAATACAGAATACTGGAATAAAAAACCAGACAATACAAAAGATGTTAAACTCAGAATGATTTACACAGAGCAAGCAAAAATTATAGAATATTAAACTTCTGGAATAAAAAACTGGCAATACACAAACCTAGAGAAAATAATAGGAAAAACATAGATAGTTATAATACAGAGATCAATATGAATTTTTTAACAAAATCATGCAGACACAATAAATGTTAAAACCTACAAACAAATCAGAGATGCAATGTAATAATAAATTAGATTTGACGGCAAGCCGACCAAACAGATTAGAGAGGCTAAGTTTGGCGGTAAACCTTCCAAACTATTCACACTAAAAAAAAACCAGAAACTTTGGCGGCAAGCCTTCCAAAGACACAAATTTAAACCAGAAAGAAGAAACTTTGGCGGCAAGCCTTCCAAAGCCCTTTTTTAATTAAAAAAAACTAGAATAGAAGATTAAACCTGCAGGCAAACTTGTTAACAAGTTTGAAAAAAAATAAAATTAAAATCTGAAACCAAAACCTGCACAATAGAAAATATTAGAAAAATAACTTCTTCTCCTCTCAAGAATGCCTCCAACAAGGTGAACTCCACAGAATGGTAACCTTCATCAATGTCAACTTAAAATGAGGATTAGAAACCTGCTCTGATACCATGAAAGGAAATACAAGAGCAAGGAAAGAAAAATAAAATCCAAGAAAGTTTATTGATGAAGTAAATGTTACCAAGAGAAATGCAAAAACCTTGGAGCAATCACCCAAATATGAAGAAGGAGGCACAAGAACTTTTGAAAGGGGAAAAGCAAAGAAAAACCCCTTGTGATATTATGAATGAGGCAATGCCTAAAATGAGAGAGAGAGAGAGAGAGAGAGAGAGAGAGAGAGAGAGAGAGAGAGCAAGAAGCTCTTTACAATATTGTCATTAAGAAGAAATGAGAGAGGAGACATCTCTTAAATAGAGATGAGGAGAGGAGTTACAAAGTAACTCCCAAATCTATGAATGCCACCATTCATAAAATGTGTGTGCCATGTGTCCACATCCTCTTATGGAGGAAATCTAATATTCCTTAATAAAGGAAAATAAAATAAATGACTTGTCCTCACACATGTACTAGAGGACAAATTACATGTAGGAATTCCAAAGGAATATCCTAAACTAAATACAAATAAACCTAAGCTAAGTAAAGATTAAATATTCTAACAGTTCCAACCGGTATGTTGTATTCTAGTCTTTAGACTAGTGGTGATTTTGTAGAATGTGTTTCCCAGTCTGAAGCGGCATGTCGACCCCAAGCGGTTCGCAGATCACAAGTGGTATGAGGAAGCAAAGCGGCACAACACATTCTTACCAGTCTTCATTTTTGTCAAACCGGCAACTGGCATTTTGTATGAACCGGTAACACTCTGTGATGAGTTACCAATCCACCGATTGTTTGACGGTGCTGACACATTGACAGTGATTCTTGTGTCATGTTACTGAGTATGTCTAGATTCACTGAACCTAGGAAATTATAATGTAATCCTATTGGACCGACATGAAATCAGATTCCTTTAAAAGGACATCATGTCTAGGTTTTTTAAGTTGTTGAAGAAGTTGCGAATAGGGTTTATGTTGAGCTAGGGTTTAAGGTGGAAGCGGAGAGAGATCTTATTAGAGAAGATCGAGTTGTAACTGAGAGAGATAGAGGAGACTGAAGTAATGCTGGAATGCATTAGCTGTGAGCAATACTGGATCTAACCAAGCAATTTGTGCTAGTAGATAGATCAAACACTTGTTGATTACTCACATCTTTGACAAGTTTGTAGCCCTTAACCAGGTAGGCCTCAAAGCCTTTGTAAAATCCTCTAACAAGGTGGTTCACACATGTGAATCTAAAATCCTCTAACAAGGTAGTCTTTAATCGGACTTATCTCCTAACAAAGATTGGGATTCCTAACAGGATCTGTTCTGGTGAAGAACATTGTAAGACCTTAACCGGTCTTGTTTCTATTTTGCAGATAGTGACTTGTGAGTTCCATCTCACTGTGATTTTTCCCAGTTGGGTTTCCACGTCAAATATCTTGTGTTATGGTTGTATTGCTTTTGTGGGTGAATGTTTTATTCGCATTTTGGTTTGTATGTGTGATAACTGGTTTGATTGTCAGACCGCTTTACCAGTTTATCTTTAGACTGTGTAAGTGTTTTAGTGCAAATATTTTTGGCATACTAATTCACCCCCCCCTCTTAGTATTCATCACTAGCAAGTTTCTGGGCATCCACCTGGTACAAATTAAAAATTGACATTTTGACATCATTTCAGGATAATGACAATTTTGGATCCTGAGCACAACAAAAGTGTGGACAACCAAACTATGGCTTCAAAAATCATCATAGGACTTATTACACCTTATTATAACATAAAATAACTTGAAATCACACAAAAACTCTAAAATGCAAGAAAAGACAACTTTGAGCTAGGTGCTCTGCACCACTTACTTTGTTCTTTTCTTGATTCATGGGATTATCTTGTTATGGCTATCAGTAGTACTTTTGTTGTTTTGAAGTCTGAAGATGTGGTGGGTGCCCTAATTGGTGAAGGGGTGCGAAGGAAGGTATTCCATAGTTCAAAGGAAGCCCTATTTGTCCGTGAAAGACCTAAGGAGAAAGGCAAGAAGAATGAGAAGCGTGATAAGTCCAAATTGAGAAGAAGATCGAAATCTCCTGGAAAGTCCAAAGTCATTTGCTAGAATTGCGATAAACTTAGTCACATTCGTAAGGAGTGCAAAGAAGAAAATAATAAGAAAAAGAAAAAGGTCAATTCTAATTCTGAGTCCGAGAAGGAAGATGGTGATGCATTTATTGCAGCTTTGGTGACTCATGCAAGTAATGTTGCCTGGTTAATTGACTCTGGTGCATATTTTCATATGAATTCCAATAGAGATTGGTTTTCTAAATATGAATAATTTAATGGAGGTAAGGTGTACTTGGGTGATGATTCACATCTAAACATTTCTACTCGTGGTAAAGATAGAATCAAGTTTTCTGATGGTAGAATAAAAAGGATTAATGATGTGCTACATATCCATGGTTTAAAATAAAATATATTATCTATGAGAAAACTGATAGATGCGAGTGTGCAGGTAGTCTTTTCTGAAGCAGGATGTAAGATGATTAAGGGTGCTATGGTAATTGCTAGAGGTGTCAGGTTCGACACTTTGTATAAGCTAGACACATACACTATTGAGTGTAATAGCACTTCTGTAAAAAGTAAATCTATGGAAGATTTGAGGGTTTCACCTTCAGCAGATGGAAATGGTTTTTGGGTACCTAAGGGTGTTCTTTCTTTTGAAGCAAAGTTACCTGCAAAGAATATTATGTTATGGCTCCAGAGGCTTGGCCACATTGGAGAAAAGCGTCTAAGTACCTTGAAAAATAAAAACCTTGTTGAAGGTTTGAATGAATGTAATCTTGACTTTGATTTTTGTGAGCATTGCATTTATGGAAAACAAAACCACGTTTAGTTTTACTCGAGTTCTCATAAAACTTGTGGTGTTTTGGATCTTATTCATTCTGATGTGTTTGGTCCTGTAGATGTTCCTTCAATTGGAAAATCCACAAATTATGTTTCAGTTATTGATGATTTTAATAGGACATTGGTATATTTTCTAAAGAGTAAATCTAAAGTTTTCAATCGATTTAAAAAATTTAAAGCAATGGTCGAGTTGCAGATTGGAAAGAAAATTAAAAGTTTGAGGATTGATAATGGTGGTAAATTTTCCTCTAATGATTTTGATAGATTATGTAAAGACTGGGGCATTAAAAGATAGAAGACAACTTCATATTCTCCATAGCAAAATGGAGTTGCAGAAATAATGAACATTACACTGATGGAGAAGGATAGGAGTATGTTGAGTGGTGCTGGTCTAGAACAAACATTTTGGGCTTGCTACCTGATTAACAAGTCTCCTACATCAGCCCTTGTTGATAAAACACCTATGGAAGCATGGTCAGGTCACAAGCCTTCATTGAGACATCTTAGAGTTTTTGGTTGTGAGTCATTTGCACATGTGCCAAAGGAGAATTGGACAAAGTTTGAGAAAAAGGTTGTGAAATGTATCTTCATCGGGTATAGTTATGGTGTGAAAGGATACAACCTTTGGGACCCTATTGCACACAAGGTAATTCATAGTAGAAGTGTTATTTTTAGAGAAATTAAGTCTCCTTTTGTTACATTATAGCCAGAACAAACTAAAAAGGAAGATGTGATTCAATTTCCTTCTACACCTGAAAGAGTTTAATCGAGACCCCTAGATAGGCAAGAAGTTGAGGAGAGCTCATCTAGCTCTAAATCTTCAGAAGAGGAGGAAGAACCTCCAACTCATCTTGTTCAAAGGTCTACAAGAGATAGACAACCACCTAAAAGTTATTCACCTGATGATTGAAGATGTATTCAAATGTGGATGAACCAAAATCTATAGAAGAGGCATTAGGTATGAATGATGCAAAATCCTAGAAGATTGCTACGGAAGAAGAAACGACAGCTTTGAAAAAGAATGATACATGGGATCTTGTACCATTTCCTTAAGGATCAAGAAAAAGATTGGTTTAGATGGAAGAATTGAGAAGTACAAATCAAGGTTGGTTGCAAAAGGCTACTCACATGTTGAGGGTGTTGATTATAGTGAGATATTTTCTTCTGCTGCCAAAATGACACCCATTAGATTTTTGCTTTCTATTGTTGTTGCTTATGATTTAGAGGTTGAGCAAATGGATGTGAAAACTGCTTTCCTTCATGGTGATTTGGAGGAGGATATTTATATGACACATTCGGAGCACTATGTGGTGAAAGGTAAAATTAATTTGGTCTATAAATTAAAGAAATATTTGTATGGCCTTAAAAAGAGTCCTAGGACGTGGTACCAGAAATTTGATACATATGTGTTGAGTTTGGGATTTGAGCGTTCTAAATCAGATGACTATGTTTATTATAAAACTGATGGTGATCATTTTGTGTACATTGCATTGTATGTTGATGATATGTTATTCATTGGTAAAGGGAAAGGTATGATTTTAGAACTAAAGTCTCAGCTTGTTGCTAAATTGCAAATGAAAGATCTCGGTGCAGCGAAATACATTCTCGGGATGTAAATTAGAAGAGATAGAGGTTCAACATGTAGTATTGTAGACCATTGTGTGTTCCATTTATAGTTGGAATGAAATTATCTGATGCAGATTGTCCTACATACCCATCAGAGATGGAAGACATGAGCAGAATGCCTTACGAAAGTGCAGTTGGAAGTTTGATGTATGTTATGGTCTGTACTAGACCAGACATTGCCCAAGCGGTGAGAGTTTTGTCCAAATATATGTCTAATACCGGTAGAGTTCATTAGGATGCAGTCAAAAGAGTCTTCAAATATTTGAAGGGTACCTCATAGTATTCTTTGTGTTTTCATGGTAATTTAGTTGGAGACGTGATTTCCCTTTCCATTCATGGTTGTGTGGATTCAAACTGCATAGTTAATATTGATAGCAAAAGATCCACCACTGCTTATGTTTTCACTTTATTTGGCGGTACAATTAGTTGGATGAGTAAGTGACAAATTGTTGCTTTCTTTGTCCACTACTAAAGAAGAGTATATGGTAGCTACTTATTCTTGTAAAGAATCCATTTGTCTTAAGAGACTATGTTCAGACATTGGAATAAAACAAGGAGTCATGATAGTTTATTCTGGTAGTCAGAGTGTGATCTGCCTAGCTAAGAACCTGACATTTCATGCCCGGACCAAGCACATTGATGTTCATTATCATTTTTTTAGAGATATGGTTGAAGATGGCAGGGTGAAGTTGGTTAAGGTAGAAAATTTGATGAATGTTGCAGATTGTTTAACTAAGGCTATGAGCATAGAGAAGTTCAAATGGTGTTCGGAGTCTATGGGCCTTATGGCCCCTAGCAATTAATTTATTGTATTGATACTCCCTTTTCTCTTGCAAGGTGTTCAACAAGTGGGAGATTTGTTGGTAAAATGGTGTCTCAACCTTGAATTTACATGAGGTTACTATTTATAGTAAGTTTTCATTTCAACATGAAATCATGCAAAATTCTCCCAGAAACTTCTGGTTTATTAGATAAGCATTCCAACAAAGTTTCATCACAAGATCACTAGTTTTGAAGATATTACACTTTTTCATTTTGGAGGGGTCCAATGAAAGGTTTAAACTTAATTTTGTGGAATTTAGAGGCCCCAAAACACCTTGAAAAGTGGGCATAAATTGTGTAGCGGTTTATGAGGTGATAGAGCACTTCACAAGCTTTCTGGCGCTTCAAATGGTTCATTAATCGGACACACGATTCTCAAGTTATGGCCTCTGGAAGTTTGTACTCCTCAAATAGGAAATATTATTTGTATCAAACACATAAATGAGCTGTAAAAAGGGAGGACATGTCATAGGGAATCTAGAAGGGAGATAAGGTCAGCTACCCCTTATTGGGTGGTTTTAGCCCATGGTTTTATGATACCATTTGACGATTTCTTGTATTGTATCTCCTATATATGAGGTGCGTGAGATAGAGGTTGTGTGTAAGAGTCTTATGGCTATTGAGTTACCTCTGAATCTCTGATTATTGGTACTCCTACGATGAGCTTTCTCTGCAAGTATAATGTAATCTATTTTGATGTAGAATAATATATTGGGCGGCTTTTGGAGTGTGGGGTTTTTCTCCCAAAAGTGTTTTCCCCACGTAAATCATTGTGTTATGGTTTGAATGTTATTATATCTATTTCTATTTTCTGTAACTATTGTGACGATCTGTAAATTTTTTTGCATTACCCTCCTCTCAAAGTTAGTGTAGGAAGTTGTTCCGCTACTTAACATCCTTACAAGAAACAACTTTTCATTAAAAAGATGTAAAAGTTACTAAGCAACTTTTTCATCTTTTGACAATTTTTTGATCTACTCAACATATGGACTCAAAACTTCACAAATACCTTCAAAACACATCAAAATAGACCCTAGAACATTTATTACACCATTTCCACTCATGTGGATACATTTGATTGAGTTTGACCAACTTTTACCCTATCAAGACCCAAAAAAGCTATATGACTCTCATGGCACTAAGGCCTTACAATTTGATATGAGATTATTAAAAATGATATGAGATGACATAAAATGGTCCATAGGACCTTATTAAAACTTGAAATAACATAAAACTTGAAAACAACTCATGATGGCCAAAAAGAAGCATATGGCCACCTAGGTGCTCCTGCACCATACACACCCCCTAAAGGAAGACTCGTCCTATGAGTGCCATGCAACTCCATACTACCATGGGACTCCTTTAATACCTACACCACAAGGATATGAACCAACATACAAACACATATCAGACATAATGGGATTAGGAACCATTGCCAACTGTGGTTCACACCTATAGTTGTCATTGGGTACTTGCAATTGCATCCTCTCCATGTCATCTTCAGTCCCTCCACCTTGGCCCAGATTATCTATACTTGCAAACTCAATTTGTTTATTGATCTTATCTTCCACAAATGGACACATGATTATCCCAATTAGTATTCCATCATCCAACACTACTATCCTAGTGCACTCAAGCCTTGAAATGGTTGCAACTCCTTCACTCACCAAGGTTCTCTCTTTCCAAACATAACAATCTTGGTTTTACCTTTCCCTTTCTCTTTTCCTACAAAGAAGTGAGTCTAAAGGCCTTTCCTCTTGTTATAACATTTGAAAGCCTTACTCTTTGTAGAATAACCAAGAAATATACCTTCATTACACTTTACATCAAACTTTCCAATGAAATCATCTGTCTTAATAAAACATTTACTCCCAAATTATTTGAAATAACTTACATTAGGAGTCTTTCCATGCCATAATTCATAAGGTGTTTTTGTTATCACCTCTCTTGACAAGTACCCGGTTCAAAGTATAAACAACAGTACTAATTGCTTCTCTCCAAAACATCTTCGATACTTCACCTTGAATCAACATGGTTCTAGCAGCTTCAACAATTGTTCTATTCCTTCTTTTTGCTATCCCATTCAGTTGTGGAGTTCTAGGAGCTGACATTTGCCTCTTGATTCCCTTTTCATCACAAAACTCCACAAATTCATCAAAAATAAATTCTCCTCCCCTGTCATATCTCAAACATTTCAAATTCTTCTCGGTTTCTTTCTCAACTAAAGCTTTGAATGCTTTGAATTTATTGAATGCCTCAAACTTTTCTCTTAGAAAAGTTACCCACATCATCTTAGAAAAATCATCAATGAAAATCATGAAATATCTATCACCATAATAGCTCTTAGTCCTCATAGGTCCACAAAGATCAATATGAACCAAATCAAGGATATTCTCTGAAGAGAAAGACATACTCTTAAAAGATACAAAAGTCATCTTACCCATCTAACAATCCTTGCATAACATATTATCTGGTTTAATAAGTTGTGGCATACCTCTTAAAATACTTGATTTACTAACCTTTATCAAATTGTCAAAATTCACATGACAAAATATCTTGTGCCATAACCAGTTATCTTCAGTCTTTGCCACCAAACAACTATTCACATTAGTATTCAGATGAAGAAGGTTACCTCTTGTCTGCTTTCTAGTAGCAATCAATTCTTCATTACTTCCAAGAATCCTACACACTCCACTTTTAAATTCAAGAAGATATCCCTTATCATTTAATTGACCAACACTCAAAAGGTTATGTTTTAATCCATCAACCCAAAAGAAATCATCTGCATTTCTTTTTCCATTTGATGAAATAGATCCTTTACCTTTAACCATGCAGGGTGAGTTGTTACCAAATCTTACTACACCTCCATCAAATTCTTCAAGGGATATGAACTTACTTTTATCACTGGTCATGTGGTGTGAGCAACCACTGTCAATTATTCATTCATCACTGCTATCTATATGTGATACCAAATATTTTTCATCAATAAGATCTCCCTTCACAGCAACAAACACCATCTCCTCATTGTCATCTTCTTCTGATTCTTCATCGGTTACTCCTTCATCAATTGCAACATAGCATTGTTTCTTGTCTTTTCCTTTGAATTTATTAAACTTCTCTTTCTTATCAGTATTAGGACAATTAGCAGTTATGTGTCCAATTTTATTACAAGAGAAACACTTCAAAGGTAATTTACATTTATACTTACCGGTACCTCTATGAAATCATTTAGCCAATAATGCCTCAAGTTCCATTAGATGGTCTTCATCATCACCATCTCCTTTTCTACCGCCATGACTAGCCCGCAGTCATGATTATGACAAATATCATTTCCTTTCCTCACAAATGTACCAGTTATAGAAGCTTTAAAAGCATTTTCAGACAGTTTTGAAACACTGTTATCAAAGTTGTTTAACTCAAAAGCAGTCAATTTTCCAATAAGAGAATCAATAGTGACTTTATCTTTAGAAATAGATCTCAATTCTTGAATTGTAGAAACTCTAATAGCATATTGTGGTAGGAGAGTTCTAAGCATTTTACTAACAACAACATCATCATCAATCTTCCCTCTAGCACTCTTTTTTTTTCGTCGGTAATAATTGTTTTCTATTGCATTATAAAATAGAGAAATTACATCAAGAAATTTTGGGCTTCCAAACTGAAAAAATGCCCAATTATAGTCATTTTCCTTACATTCATAACCCATAATCACCATTACCCTTATATCAAAAGACATCTACACAACAAACCTTTCCCATTTTGTCCATCTTTCACTACTTCCCATAGGGTGAACTACAATCCCTGAACATCTATAGCCAAAAACCACGCAGACCCTACTACATCTTGCAGAAAATGGGGCATCTATAATCTGCCATATAAAAATAAGCACAATAAATAACTAATTGTTACTACCTTACTACACTAACCAAGACTTATTTGTATATATTAACCTTCCTCCCAGTTTAAATCGGAGTTTCTCCAACGTCATCGATGAAGTTTGCCTCAAAAGCTTTTCGTTTCCTAACCCCTGACCGGTTGCCTTGTCAGCTTGTTGTCTTCCTTCTCATGCCTCAGAATAATCCTCTTTAGGTTCTCCGAGGCTCCTGCCCTTTCCAAAATATAAGCCTCCTTATCTACTTTCCCAATCCACCAGACGAAAGAAACTATGCTGAATTCATCAACATCCTTAGCTTTTGCAAAACCCTCTGAGTAATCAAAGCCAACCCCAGGCACTGCCCACTCTAGAATGGAGTCCAAACCTTTGAGCATTGCATCTTCAAAAATGGATGTAACTGCCCATTTAACCATGTTTGTGTTATCACCAGTTTCCAAACCCCAAGCTATTACCATTGAAATAATATCTAAATTCACCTTCCACCTTGAGACATTCTCCATGAAAAAAGGCCCCACAACCTCCATCACCCTGTAGACCATCTCTGCACCCTTGAATTTTAATAGCCCCAGCATTCTATCTCTACTCACAGCTCCTTTACATCCCTTCTGCTGCTATTTAGTGGTTACTGTGAAGCTTGCTTCCATATTTTTGAATTGTGAGCTTCCTAACTTCTGTAAATTTGCCTCCTATCTTCCCTAAAGATTCCCATATTTCTTCGCTTCTCTCCTTACCCAAATCTACACAACAGCCATTGGCTTTATAGGCCTTTCGCAGGTCTTGGTTATTGATGTGACATGCCATCCTTCTAATCATGTTGACGCACCTCTAAAAACCTCGAGGATTCCTTACAACCGCCCTCTATCTTTAACTTGCTCACTTATCTTTATGAAAGATTTAAATTTTTTCCAAGAAGAAAAACAATCATTAAAAGTTGAGCATCCCATAAATGCTGCCACTTCCAACTTTTGTTGCCAAAACTTATCAGATCATCATTTCCTAACCTGTGCGAGATTTCAAATCAAATTTCCCAGAGAGGGAGCCACACTAATTTTTCTGCAAGATGACATCACCCTCCTGACATCATCCGTCCCACACCTGACATCCATTCATTGCACTGTCACATCTTTAGGCATTGGGGTCCCTTGGAAATCTTCCAGTTTAACTTCACCTTCTAAATCAAATGACAAAGCCCATTTGGAAAGTCTGTCAGCAATCTAATTGCCTTCTCTTCGAATATGACTAATTATGAAATTTTCAAAAAAAATTAACTCCTGTTTTATCAAAGTGATGAATCCTTGAAGATGCCACACTTTGATCTCCCCATTCATTATAGCCTAGATTATAATTAGGGAGTCTCCTTCAAGGTGGAGATTTCGAACACCTTGGCTTCTATCTAATCCAACTGCTAGAAGGGCTGCTTGCACTTCAGCCTCATTGTTCGTGCTTTTCCTTAAGTCTTTTGGCTCCACATTTAATTAAATCTCCATTATCATTCCACATTGCAAAACCTGCTCCTGCTAAACTTCTGGATGTTTGGGTTGCCCCATCAAAATTTACTTTAAACCAATCCTTCTTTGGAGGCTTCCACCGAGCTTCTAATGCTTTCTTATTCTACCCCTTGTTGTTTTCCATGGATCCATGCCTAATCTTAATTCCCGACCAAGCTTTCTACATATTCCTATCCATTAAGGTGAAGGGGGTAGTCACTGAGAACGCTTGTAATGCAACTGAGCCTACAACCTCTTCAATATCCCTATTAATTCTAAGAAATAGCCTCCTCACATCCTCATCCTTATCCTGAAAAATTCTACGATTATGTTCTTTCCATATCTCCCATATTACTACAGAGGGGCTTATTTTCCAAACACTTGAAAGGGTCGACTTACTTGGTTGCCTTGGCCAACTTTCAAATACCTCTTTGAGGAAGCATTGAAGAGAACCCTGCCAATTTAAATTCCCTTGAAGATCAGACCAACACCTCTGTGCTATCTCACAATTCAGAAGCAAATGATCTATAGACTCCTCTGATTTACTACACATCACACACTTGGTCGGGCCCACAAAACCAATCATCTTCCTTCTCTCCCCTATTAGGATTCTACCTTTGACAACTAACCATGCAAAAGCACCAGCTTTTAGGAGGCACTCTTTGCTCCGAAAAAGGTCCCATACTCTTGAGTGGTTCTCCTCCCTTCCTTCCAAAAATTGGTAGCCCAATTTAACTGAATAGTTCCTATCCCTTGCACCACACCAAATCGCACTATCTTCTATGCCTGTAAGAAAGATCTTCCTTTGATCCAAAACATCCTTGATCAGGCCTTTGCTACAACTGAGTCGATAGACCTGTTGTTGAAAGGTCCTTCCAAACCCATTCCTTTCCTATTTCACCCTCAATGCACCTCATGTAATCTTTTACTTTATCTCCCCAAAGCTGCACCAAGTGTTCCTTTGTCTCTAAGAAGTCTCCTAATTCTCTTATTGCTGAGAAACCTACCCATGAATCCTCCCAAAACTTAGCTTTTGTCCCTTTACCAATCTGCCATGTTAGATGATCCGTGACCACCCCATGACAATCCATTATGAAATTTCAAATAGCAGACCCTTTAGGGGGGTTGCGAATTATGAATACTCTATGATCATCTAGAGAATCCAAATATTTTGCTCTCAACACTTTAACCCACATCTTATTTGGTTTAGTGTAAATGTTCCACACCAGGTTAGCCCCTAAGGTAGTATTCATTTTATGCTAGTCTCTCAAACCAGCACCCCCTCTAATCTTTGACTAGCATATTTTATCCCATGCCAATTATGAAATTTTTTCTTGATCATTTGCCCCATTCAAAAATAATTTTTTCATCCTTTGTTTAATTGAATTAATAACCTTTTTTGGGATCTTTAAACACATCATAGAGTAAATAGGAATAGCTAACACTATAGTTCTCAACATTAAAATTCTACCAGCTGATGTAAGCCATCTACTTTTCCACCCATCCATTTTATTTATACAACTATCAATTAGATTCTTCCACAAATTAGATTTGTTTGTGCCTCCAAAGAAGGGGATTCCTAAATACTTATCTGGAAGAGACCCCACTTTCATGCCCAGAATTCTGCAAACTTCCCTTTGCTTACAAGGTTTATTGTTGCAAAAAAATATTTCAAATTTATTCCAATTTACTTTCTGACGTGAAGCTTTTTCATATATATCTAGGGTCTCTTTCATAACCTGGGCTTCCCTTGCTGTAGCATCTCCAACTAGAAAAGTGTCATTTGCAAATTGCAAATGTGTTATTGGATTCACTCCTGCTACAATTTGAACACCTCTCCAAACCCCTTCTTCCCATTTCTTGGAAATGAAATGCCCAAGAACTTCTGCCATAATAATGAACAAAAAGGGAGAGAGAGGATCTCCTTGCCAAATGCCTTTCTTAAACTCAAAAAATCCCTAAGGGCTTCCATTTATAATGATTGAAAATCTAGGGGAGCTGATACAACTTTTCACCCACGCAATCCACTCCTTATTGAAACCAAATCTCCAAAGGACATTCATGAGAAAATCCCTATTCACCTCATCATAAGCTTTCCTTATATCCACCTTAACCATCATCTTTTTGGTCTTTGTTGTCCGAATGGAATAAACAACTTCATGTGCAAGGATTATTCCTTCATAAATAGATCTACCTAGAGCAAATCCACTTTGCTCACTTGATATGACCAAATCCAAAACTAGTTTTAGTCTATTTGCCATAACTTTGGATATTATTTTATAGATGGTGTTGTATAGAGATATCAGACAAAAGTCATCAAAATAATTGATGTCAGCCTTCTTTGGTATCAAAGCTATGAATGTGTTGTTAAAGTCCTTTAAAACAAACCCTCCCATCCTTGATTCCTCCACAACTCCTTAAATGTCCTCTGCTAGGATGTCCCAAATTTTTTGAAAAAAGAGTGTTGGGAAACCATCCGGCCCTAGAGATTTGTCTGACCCTAAACCAAAAATAGCTAGCTTCACCTCCTCCATTGACATCAGCTCCATTAACCTTTTATTGTGTTCTTCCTTTACAATTGAAGGAATAACCCCCAAAATTTGATGCATGTCTTCTCCTTGGTTCCCCACACCATTGAAGATTTCTGAAAAATGTTTAACTACCTCCCAATTTATCTAATTTAAATCTGAAACAGTCCCCCCCTTCTTTGTTCTTTATAAAAAAAATCTTATTTTGGGATCTTCAAACTTCGACTAAAGTATGGAAGAATTTTTGTAATTTTATCTCCATCTTTTAACCAAGTTTCTCTAGACTTTTGTCTCCAAAAGATTTCCTCTCTTGCTAGCACCTCCGAGTATCCTTTGCTTAACAGTTTCTCTTTTATAAAGGAATCTTCATCCATTCCTTGGCTAATAATATGTTCAAGAATGGCTTTTAAGTCTTCTTCTAATTCTACCTTTTCTTTGGAAATATTCCTAAAAGTTTCTCTGTTCCATCTCTTAAATTGTTCCTTTAAAAACTGAAGTTTTTTGAAAAAAATAAAAGCTTTGTTACCTGGATTGTCCGGATTGAGCTTCCACCACTATTCAACTAGATTTCTGATGTTGTTGTCTCATAGCCACATTGCCTCAAATTTAAACGGGCTTCTCTCAGGAGCGCTATCTTCTTGAATTATAAGGCAAATGGGGTAATGATCTGAGCCCGTAATAGGTAGAATCTCTGCAACACTATTCCAATGACTCTCTGGCCAGCCTCTAGCTATTAAAAACCTGTCTAATCTCTTAGCAATATTTAGGAAACCACTCCTTCTATTAGTCCAGGTGAACTCCCCCGTTCTAAAGGGAATCTCAATCAGTCCCGAGCTCATGACAAAAGAACTGAAGTCTCTCTGACTCTGCCTATTCCAACCTACACCATCCATTTTATACGAAGGGCGAAGCAGAGCATTAAAATCTCCTCCCCGAATAAATAAATTCTCCCTGTCATTCCTCAATATCTCTAACAACTCATCCCACATCTACACTTTCATATTTGTGTTGTTGGGCCCATAGATGTTGATGAGGAAAAAACTTGTTTGAAGCTGCATTGATTTAATCCTCAAACACTACCACCACCGAGTGGTTCTAATAACTACCACATCCATTACCAAATCCTTCCAAAGAGCTACAAGGCCTCTAGAAGAACCTTGAGCTCCCACCATATTACATTTCCAGAATTAAAACTTCCTAGAAAAAGAACTAACATCTTCATCTTTGATCTTTGTTTCCTGCATTAGAAAAATATCTGGTCTCACTTGATCAGGGAATCTTTTGATCAAGTGAATCTTGTCAGGGGCATTGTAGCCCCTGATATTCCACGATAAGGTCCTCATTACCCCAGGGAAAAGGCATAGCATTTTCCCTATCTCAATTTTTTTTGGCCTACAGCATTTCCCACCATTTCCAACTTAGCCTTGTTGGATTTTGCGCCTCTTTTCTTTTTCTCTCCCACTCTGGCTTTTGATTGAAGAGAAAGGGTCATCTCCAAAGATCGCTTTTCATGTGTTCCAGCTAGGGCTGAAAGGCCCAATTCATCATCTCCATCTTGGGAGCATGATGACTCAAAATCATATTCTGATTCTAAAAGATCCCCTCCACTATCGTTTACACCTTCAAAAGAGCTTTCCAGGTTTCTTATTGGAGAGATTTGAATATCTTTGAAGACTGGATCCTCCATAAGAGGGTCTATGTTTCCAACCATCCTTTCTGAATTATTTGGAAAGCTTTCAAAGTTGGGGACTATAGAAGTCTCCTGGTTACTCTGGACAAGGGGATCATCCACGTGTTTCATTGGGTTTGTAGGGGATGTCATCATTCTGTCCACTTGGGATATTTCCTGAGCATTGTTCTTGTTGTTCTGGGATGTTGGGCTTTTATCTTCCTCTATAGAAGCCCCATCTTCCAAAGTATAGGCTTGTTTACTTCCACCCTGATGTCCTCCAAAATCCATTCCACTTCCAGAGCACATCTCCCTAGGTTGGCATCTGCACGCCCTGTTATAGTCAAAGGTTGATCTTCTCCTAAATTCCTATGCCCATTTTTTCTTTTATAAAGTTCAAAGGAATGTGTCTCAGAGACAAAAGACTCATCAATTGCATCCTTCTACGATTCATATTTGTCCATCTAGAGTGCTTCTACAAACTCTTTTCTACATTTTGTAAGAGATTGAATCTCCCAATCTTTTTCATTCCATAGATGTTCTCCATGACAACCTTTTGACATTCTGATTATTTCCTCCTCTAGATGGTGTTGCATCACGGCTTTGCCTTTGTTTTCTTTTTGACAAAAACCCATTGGATGGATTTTGATAGAGCAGTTTGAACATGACTCCATATCTTCTTCCAGCATCACTTTTTGTTTCCATATCCCCATCCCTATTTTAGACTCTAGGGTGTCAGGAAGGTTGTGGATCGGCTTCCAGTTGATGCATAGCCTAGAAACCAAGCTGAAATCAGAGGGGTCAACAAATTCTTTGGTCATTACAAATTCACCCAGATGATCGCCTATTTGTTTCAGAGTTTCTATATCCTTATACTCCCGAGGAAGGCCCGATAGTTTTACCCAGATGAGGACATTCTCAACTAGAGCTTCACATGGGTTGAAGTTAGGTTTCAAGACTAAGATATTTAAACCTTTTCCCTCTAGCACTCTTAATAGCACCTACAACTTCTTTTTCCTTTGACCATATTGTGCAATGTTCTCACCATCAACCATTTTCATATCATCAAATTTACCTCTTAAAATTTCTTCTTTTGCCCTTTGTACATGTTCGTCACCTCCATAAATCAATTCTAGTTTCTCACATACCTCATATGTTATCTCTAATCCATGAACATCTATATACTCAGAGTCGGATAAAGTACTTACAGTTGCTTCCAAGGCTTGAATGTTTTCTTGTTGTTCTTTAAGCTCATCCAGTGTCAAGGGGTTGGTAGTAGGAGAAACATACTTGTTTACCACATGTTTTAAATATTGTGAACCCAATCCTTTAATTTATGTCTTTATCCAATCTTTCCATATCCGGTAGTTGTCCTTAGTAAACTTGGGACTCTCCTTCTTCATCATCTTTCTTCAAGATCTTTCCCTCAAGTTGTTAAGCTTTTTGCACATAGAGGAGCAACGCTCTGATACCAATTATTAATCTTAGAGGATTCGGTTAATACTGAGAGGGGGGGTGAATCAGTATTAACAACAAATTAAAATTTGAAACTTAACTGATAAAAACTTCACCAAATAAATCATAAACCAGTATTAAACTTATTTACCAGTACCAATAACTTCTAATAATCATCTGCTAAACTGATTTATCAATACTGCTCATTAAGTGTTCATCAACATGCATAAACTGAGAATAAATCATAACATCACATAAAAACATTCACCATATGAACACCATGTTTTTCACGTGTAAACCCAAATAGGGAAAAACCACGGTGGGAGTTGGTACCCACAAGAATTTTGCACTCTTTCGGAATGCGCCATGTTAGGAGCTTAGCTTGGTTAGGAGCTTATAAAGATTCCCTATTAGGAGCAGACCCTGTTAGGAGTCACCCGGTTAAGGGATTTAGATGATGAGCCTTGTTAGGAGCTTTGACCTGTTGGAATCAACCTCACAAGAGGATTTATGACTTAGATGTTGAGCCACCCTGACAGGGGATTTACAATGTAAGGCCTGTTAGGACCTACCTAGTTAAGGGATTTTATGTAGTACCTCTTCTCGTTTGAACTTATTAGACTCATATTTTATTATTATTTACTTTCAGTGGATACATTACCATCATGTGTTATTTAGACTTATATGACATTATTTTATGCTTTATCTGGATATGAGATGCATAATTTATTTGCAGTATTTGCAGTATTTCTGATTTATGGTATTTTATGGATTATTGCTATGTACTGACACTTTACTTTATCTATGCAATGTGTAATTATATGTTGTGTGTCTGCGAGTGTATTGGATGCAAGGGGACGATTTTCCTTCACTCACTCCGGTGAGACAGGGAACGTCGTGATTCTCCTTCATCGGTGTGTATGTCATGTTTTCTATATTGTATATATGCATGTGTGGTTCAGTGATGCAGGATATTGCAAGTAAAAGTACCAGGTAGGTACGGGGTATCGTCTCCACCTGACTTCACAGGTCTGAGTGTGCCTTATCTTGTCCGATGGAAGTGGAGGAGGTAGTAGTTGACCCTATTTTACCCAATAACACTCTTGTGAGTGACGTCAGTTGGTCGTCCTGTCGGTTTGTTCGGCCTTCGTGTATTGTCGTTTGACTTTTTCTAAGTCTTTGCTTGGGGTTTGTTTAGTTGTGTGTTTAGTGGATTTAATTAATTAATTAAATTTATGGATTTATCTCATAGTTGATATTCTTGGGAATTATGTATTTTATGCTTTGAGATTATTAATTTTAATTAATTAAAAGAAATTATTAAATTAAGTTGCACGCTGCATGATATTAGAAATATATTTTATTTAAATTTTAGTGAAAAATAAATTAGATTAATTTCATTTATTGTTTCCTAGAATTTTAAATAAATCAAAGAATAAAAGAATTAATTAGAATTAAAGTATTGCTTTAATTTCTTTATTTGGAAAATTAATTAATTTGCATGAGAAAAGAAAAGAAAGAAAAATGATTTTTAATTATTGCATGTTAACTTATCCCTTTGTAGGAATTAGAAAAGAAAAATAAAATTGTTTTAAATTACAAAATAATTAAATATTAGGGTTTTGGGAAAAATATATGCAACCTAGAATTTTAGTTTAAAAAGGGGAATATATATTTTATTTTGGGAGAAGACAGGAAAAGAGTTAGGGATTTTGGTGAAGAAAAATTGTTTTGAGGCTTGTTGAAGGATTGATTCTCTCCTACAAATTTCTTCCAGGAAAGCTATACCAAGTTGGGTGGCTTCTTTTGATTGTTTGTTTTAAAGATAATATTTCTATTTCTTCCCTCTTTCTGAATGATGTGTGTGTTAAAATATTTGTCAAATCTAATATATTGTCTGATTATTTCTTGTTCTTGGCTAAAGTCCATTCCCGAAATTAGTTTCTAGTTTATGGAAAGAAGTTATTTCCTGGGTGTTTATAGATTAAAATTTTGAGAAGATTGGGAATAGTTAATATGGCAAATTTTGCCAAGATTTTTATGGTGCATGGAAATTGCAAGATTTGGGAGAAATGGTATTTACCAGAGAAAATATTCCCTCTTGTTTGATTTTTGGTTTCGATATTTGGCTATGGTTGTCCTGTCAATATTTGTGTAATCTCTGGGTAATTAATTAGTTGCTATAGTTAGAGATCTAATTTTAATTAAATTAATTTGGGTTTTAGAAGTTATGGAGAAAATATTTTATTTAATTATTCTGGAAAAAATTTGTATTAATTAAATTCTAGGAAATTGATTTTTATTGAAAAATGAAATCCATTGTATTGTTATGCTATATATATAGTTCAAGTCGGTAGCAACTATCGACAGTATTAAGGCTACCGTACGGTAGTAGTACTACCGAAGGTAGTATGCTACCAGCGGTAGCATCTGCTACCATACGGTAGCAAGGGATTTTATGTTAAAAGTCTTCCCTGGTAAAATTTATGTTCCCAGAAATTTGGGATTTTCGGATTTTGTGTGAGGTTATTTAATTTGGGTTTTTAACTAAGATTTGTTATGTAATATGTATATATATATGTGTGTGTGTGTGTGTGTGTGTGTGTATGTATGTATGTATGTATGTATGTATTCATATTTAAGTTTTTTAAAAATTCTAGGTATTATGTCAGATAAAAATTATTTAATACCGTGCTTTATTCCATGTTGTATATATATATATATATTATTTTATGATATGTATATAATTAAATCAGAAATTGGTTATTTCCAGAAAAGCTTATAATTTTAGATTCTATATTTATGCTTGGAAATACATTAGGAGATTAATTTTTATGTGATTGATTTAACCTTATTGAACAAATGACAACATTGATTTCCTTGTATTAATATAGTTGTATTTTCTTATTTTCTGGAAAATCTTTAATTTCAAGTATTTTATGCTTTTGGCTGTTTAAAGAAAAGATTGTCTGTATTAGGATCTTGTGTAAATGGTGTTTGCAGTCAAGCTTAATTTTGTTACAATTCGGGTTCAGTTGTCATTATGTCTTATGTTGTTATATCTCCTTCGTCAGGTGTTGTTGTATAACCCCATTGATGTGAGCCATTGTGTATTTTGTCCAAATGGTCAATCTTGGGTTAGTGATTGTGTATCCTTCACCTGTGGTTTGTTAGGATTAGGTACGACTGTCTATTTTACCATAGAGTTCTCATAGACAAACCTTTCCTGTTAGTGTCCTATGTGAGAGAGTGGCTTTTGAGTGGGGCCCATGCCCGAAGTGGATGGCAGGATAACCTGTCAAAATTCAGTTAAGATGTGATAACCTAATAATTGATTAGGGGGTGGGTAGATTAAACATTAATTAATATAATGTGCCTCGCACATGGTTGAGTGCTTGTATAGGCTCAGGATGTGGTGAAAAGGCCTGGAATGGAAAACTTACCACCTTGTCTTCATGAAAGGATTGGTAGGGTTTGCATGAGGCTTAGATGGAGTTGGAAGTTTGGGAGAGGTTACCAGGATAATCCAGGATGGGGGCCGGGACCTATGGAGGCCTACCAGGGTAACCACCGTAAGCCATGCGATGACACTCTCTCCTTAGAGTCACTAGTGTTTGTGAGTTGAGTCACATGGATGTTTGCAGAGTCATGTAGTTCTTTCGTACTTGTCTTATGTTGCTTGCTTGAGGGTTTTCTACTATCTCCTAGCATGGTGGGCTGGTTCCATTTTGGGATCACATGGTCGGATGGTAGTGCCACTTCCCATTGTTGGCAAATGCACACTTCAATGAGATATTGTAGGTGATTGAAGGTTTTTTCATTGATGGAAACCTTACTATCTTATGACACCAGCAAGACAATTTACCAGCACCAGCAAAGACAGACTCTACACTGGCACAGAGACCACCGACAGTAAAAGGAAGCATACCGGCATAGAAGCCGACATGAATTTTGTTTGTAATATATTTTGTTAATTATTGTAAAATCATTGTAAGCTGACTTGGCAAGTTGTAAAATGACTCATATATATAAGAGATCATTATAGAACATTTTGAAAGAGATGGAAGGAAATATATAGGCAAAATAAGGCAGACCTATTATGCAAATTATAGGTTAAGGGTTTATGTATGAAGCAGAGCTATAAACTGGTACTGGATCTAGCATAGTAGATGCTATTTTGAAGCAGTACAAGACATTGGATTTATATAATCCATTTTGTAAGTCAGTGAGACTTCCCATTTTGTAATTGAGCAGTGAGCTCTAGGCACTTGACCTTCCTGCATGTGCAAGCCCCTCTTGTAGCAGTAATATTCTCTTATTGGCCAGTAAGTGAATATTGTGGGTCACAAATCCCACCGAGGTTTTTCCCACACCGGGTTTCCTCGTTAAACTACTGTGTTATGGTGTGTTTTTCATGTGGTTATTGTTATCTCTGTTTATTACATTATTTCTTGTTTACCGGTATACAATATTGATATGCTTTACATGTTTTAAGTTAAGAAAATCTTATAACCGGTTAGATACTGATTCACTCCCCCCACTCTCAGTATCTGTGGGAATTCTAACAATTGGTATCAAAGCTTGATCCTCTATTTTCAGAAGCCTAACAGCTTGAGGAAGATCTTGACACCGGTAGAGATGGAAAACCTGATGAAGCAATTAGAAGCAGCTCTCTCGGACTATGATGCAAAAAAGTTAAAAAATATCAAACTTGAAGATGATCTAAAGGCTTAACAGGATATTATTCAAGCACTTCAAGAAAATCTTACCATTGCAAGGAAAAAGAGAAGAGAACTTTGTGAAAAGAGGCAAAATGAGAATGATGAAAAGGAAACTCTTAGTGATCTGGTGAATAAGCTGAAACAAGAAAACATGACAACAAAGAATGAGATGCAGGATATGACTATGAGATTTTGTAAAGAAATTGAAGATAGAAAGAAGAATGAAGAAGACTTGACTAGAAGACTGAATGATGCTACAAATGAAAACACAAGACTTAGTTATGAAAATGATATGTTGAAGATAAATCTGATGCATGCACAGAATGACTCAAATAAACTCATGAGGCAAAAAGGTATCTTGGAAGGAGAACTGGCTGCTGCAAATCAACATAAAGAAAAATTCAAGAAAAGCTCAGAAGAACTTGGTGACTTGTTGAAGAATCAGAAACCTAATGGTGACACTAATGGTCTTGGCTTTGAAGCTAGTGAAAGCTCTGGTACTACAAACACACAGGATCAAGGCAAACCGGTACGACAACCTACTGCTTATAAATTTAAAGGCAAATGCTTTAACTGTAACAAGCATGGTCATAGAGAAAACCAATGTAGATCTAGAAATTATCAGAATACCAATACACCCACCGGTCAATGTTCAAAATGCAACAAAGCTGGTCACAATTCAGAGAATTGTAGAATGAATGTAAGATGTTATGTTTGTGGAAGATTTGGACACTTATCTAATCAATGCAGAACACAAACCGGCATAGGTTATGGAAAAGTTATTCAGAAAAATAATGTGACTTGTTATGCCTATAACAAGATTGGACATATTGTAAAATTTTGTAGAAGCAAGTCCTCACCGGTAAATAACGAAGGTCCTAGTTTGAAAGGTAAAGAAAAGGTTGAAGAAGTAAAGCAGGAATTCTCAAAACAATGGATCAGGAAATCAAATCTAAATGGTGATAGGAACACTACTCCACCGATAGAAGAGAGTAACACTCCACCGGTAGGAGACTCTTCATCTAACTGAAGAAAATTCCCTTGAGGGTTTGGCAATCAAATGTGAAACATGCTATTATTCCCTTGGTTGATGGTGAGAAGTTGAAATTACTTCTATTCTGACAGATAAGTTAAGTCATCACTTAACCGACAAGAATTAAATGTGGTGGTTGGCAAAATTAACATTATAAAACAGTGTTTTAGCTCCAATTTTATTTCACCGAGCATTCAAACCTTTGAGAGCGTGAAAATTCCAGAGCAAAGGCTTTTCGAGAAAATAAGTGAAGCAACTCATCAAGAAATCATTCCTAAGGCAGATAAAGGTATTTATAATCATGGCTTCTTCATCTATTCCTGAATTCATAGCAAACCCTACTATTGTTGAAGTGATTAAACGCCCTAGACCCGTATTTCAGTTAGTTCCTAAAATTGCCAAGAAAGATGATAATGTTGGTGCTTTTTCTTAAATCCCTAAAGGAGTAGTTTTTACTGAAGACCCTAGCATATATATTCACTGTCACATAGAAGAATTAGCTAATGAGGAAATCAAGAACATGTATAAATCAATAATCTGTGACGATTCCGGTAATGTTAAACCTGAACACAAGATAGTAGAAGCCCTAGGTTTCACTGAAATTCTCAGTATTCTGAATTTTCCTAAGGATGTTATAAGGATAGTATTAAGCAGGGTACATGGTGCATTCTTCTAGTTAGACTCAGTTCACAAAATCACTAGAGAGGCAGTAAAAGTTGTGACAGGGTTACCTTCCACTAGTAACAGGCTTGATAAAACAAAGAAGGTCTCAAATGACCTAGTGATTAACCTAACAGGTGCAACATCTGATAAGAGATCTTTAAGGGTAAATGATGTAACAGATATCAATGTCAGACTCATTAGTATGATCTTAGGCTACAAAACCACACATGCAAATAGGTTAAACTCAGTCTCTAGCCTATGCATAAAGAGTGCCTATGACATGATTAATGATAATGCAAAAATAGATGTGTGTGAATAGTTGAAAGATGAACTTATTGACAATCTTGGAAAGATAAAGAAAGACAAAAAGGGGACATTTAGATTTGGAAACCTACATGTTTGTTTAATGATGCACATAACAAAACAAGTTCCCGGTATCGGTAATAAAAATCTTGGTTTTGATATACCGGTAGGCAAACAATTGTCTGATTTACTAAATAACATGGGTGAAAACAAAGAAAAGAATATAAATGAGTACTTTCAGGCATTAAAGGCTCGGATGAATACGAGAGTCAGATTATCACAAGCAATTGTAAATAAGTATAAGGATGAAATATGCTTTGTTATTAAGAAGGTTGAGATTTGGATGGAGGTAGTTATCCCAAGAACCATTTGGGTTACTGAAATTGGTTATGAAACTGATGACCACATAATTGAAACATATGCAAAATCCCTCTTGGAAGCACCCAAGGAACCTAAAGAAGAGGTATTTGGCAGTGCTGAGACTATTGAAAATCAAATCCAATCAAAGAAAAGGGTAAAGAAGGTTGAAGCAACAATTAGAAGAGGATCTAAACAAGCTAAAGCTATCAAAGAAGATGTACTCAAACAAACTGGTATTACTGAAGATGAGTTAGAAACACTTCAACTAGAATCTCACCTTTCACCGGTTGGAAATTCTTCAGAAAGTGATATACCAGCTAAATTTAAAAGAGTTGTGAGAAAAAGGAAACCTTCACCGGTATCTACACCTTCTCCTAGAAGAACCAGATAGAAACAACAGGTAGTAAGGCCCACAGCTAGGAAATTAACTCCAAAGAAGAAGTTAACACCCAAGAAGAAGACTCAACAAACCACTGCTCCAATTGACAAAATTCTAAATGAAATAATAGAGGATGGAAAGCTGAAGAACATCAATAAATTATATGATTCATTATCAACTGATGACAAGGAAAAAGTTGAAAATAGTGTAATCCTACACTTGGACATTTACAAGAAATTTCTAATGCAAGTTGTGGATGAATTACCAGCAAAACTATTCAAAGACTTGAAGCTAGAAGGCAAGTTGTTGTAGAGCTTGATAAGAAAATAAAAATTGAAAAACTTCTTGCTGTATATCTAGTTAACTCACCAAATGAGATAGATAAACTGATCTCAGAGGCTAACCGGTCAATATTCTCAACTGCACACTGGCATATAGCACTTATGGTTGGTAGAGTGAATGAGGTTGCAGTGGAAACAGCTAATGCATGGGACATATTCCTTGTAGAGAAAGAAAAGCAGGAAGAATATAGAAATCTTAAACCCATCAAAGTATACCAAAAGGATAAGGATAAATGAAAAGGTAAGGTTGGTGGACCACCTAGCATAAAAATAACAGATAATCTATCCCCACTGCCTCTGGATACTCCACCGGTAGTTACCACTGAAAAATCAACCGGCTAGTGAGAGTATGGACATACCACAAGAGGACACAAATCCCAATTCTGAGGTGTTATATACAATTGACATTGACACACAAAAACTCAATATTGTGGTAGATAAGGATACAACTGGGAAAACAGATGTGGCTAGTGAGCCACCGGTAACAGATGGTACAAAAGGTAAACTGGCAGATGATAACACTGAACAACAGGCTCCATCAGAGCAATAGGTTCATATAGAGACAGTGCCACCGGCATCCGCTGAGCAATCCAAACCTTTGCTTAAAGAAATGGAAACACAAACTGACCTACCAGAGGTCACGACAAGCAAGGAAATTGCTCCCACCAGTGGAATACAGATTGTTGGTTCATCAAATGCAGAATTCAAACCAACTAATGTGACAAAAGTTCTTCTGGATTCCATCAAGAAGATAACAGAGTGTAGCTCACAAGCATACAAGGCAATTGATGACACAATTCCAATTTTGAAAATGATAGCACCTAAGTGCAATATAGATAATAAAGATTCTTTAGGTCAACTTGACACTTTGTCTAAGTATATTACTGACAACACTATGACAGTTGAACAAATAAAAGAGGAAGCATTCAAGGAGAGACTAGAGAAAGAAAAACACAAATTCTTTGAGGAGGAAATAAAGAATTGTACAAGACAATTTGACACTCTTTTACCAAAACTGTGTAGTACACTGAAGGAATTTAAAACTTTGTACAGGGATACATGTAAAACTAACTTTTTGATAGTAGATATAGACAAGAAAATCAGCAAGGTACAGGAGGAAATAAATCAACTAGCTGATAACTTCATCAATTCATCTGATTCATTATTATTTTTTGAGCAAAAAATAACAGGTTTTGAGGAAGAACTACTAAATTTGGAAAGAGACAAGGAAAGAATAAAAGAAAAGTTTAAAGATCTAAAATCGAGACTTAGTCCAAAATTGGACTACCTCGCCTCCTTAAGAAAAGAAATATCTGATGCTTTGATTCAAGGATAGAAAACACCAGCAGAGCAAATGCAACACCTCACCGGTACAGTTCAGAGGACTGAGGCTGCAATAAAAGATAGCAAAAAGTTCATTGAGAGCCCAAATCTGGTTTTGGCAGATCTTTTTCAGATTGTAACCAACCGGTTACAAGGATGAAATAGGAAACCACACTCATTGACACTTTGACAACCTTTGTCATTGTTGCCAAAGGGGGAGTAGTGGAATGAGAAAAATAACCAGCAAATAACCAACAAATGATTCATCAGCTCAAGGGGAGCACATATTCTTTTTGTACACAAATTTTTGGTAAGACAATTCCGGCAGACTCTCTTGGATAACAATTTTTGGATTTTTCTCATGAGTGTTGCCATCAATGCCAAAGGGGGAGATTGTTGGCAAATGCACACTCCAATGAGATATTGTAGGTGATTGAAGGTTTTGTCATTGATGGCAACCTTACTATCCTATGACACTGGCAAAGAAAATTTACCGGCACCAGCAAAGATAGACTCGACACCGACACAAAGACCACCAGCAGTAAAAGGAAGCATACCGGCACAGAAGCCGACAGGAATTTTGTTTGTAATATATTTTGTTAATTATTGTAAAATCATTGTAAGCCAACTTGACAAGTTGTAAAATGACTCATATATATAAGAGATCATTATAGAACATTTTGAAAGAGATGGAAGGAAATATATAGGCAAAATAAGGTAGACCTATTATGCGAATTATAGGTTAAGGGTTTATGTATGAAGCAGAGCTATAAACCGGTACTAGATCTGGTATAGTAGATGCTATTTTGAAGCAGTACAAGACATTGGATTTATATAATCCATTTTGTAAGTCAGTGAGACTTCCCATTTTGTAATTGAGCAGTGAGCTCTAGGTACTTGGCCTTCCTACATGTGTAGGCCCCTCTTGTAGCAGTAATATTCTCTTATTGGCCAGTAAGTGAATATTGTGGGTCACAAATCCCACCGAGGTTTTTCGCACACCGGGTTTCCTCGTTAAACTACTATGTTTTGGTGTGTTTTTCATGTGGTTGTTGTTATCTCTGTTTATTGCAATATTTCTTGTTTACCGGTATACAGTATTGATATGCTTTACATGTTTTAAGTTAAGAAAATCTTATAACCAATTAGATACTAATTCACCCCCCCCTCTTAGTATATGTGGGAATCCTAACACCCATCGGATGTTTTGGATTGTATCTTCAGGCGAAAAAACTCTTCGCTGGTGTTTCTTGGTTCGTGGTTCATGTTCCAGCTCTTGTTCATGATCATTGTTCAATTAAGACCTTGTGGTCATTGTATAAAAATTTTATGTAACCTTGATACTGTAACTTGTGGATTCCGTGGTATTTTTGGAAGCCATGTATTTATGGATATTGTAATATTATGTCAGTGGAATGTATGTTAATTCAGTTGCTTTGATCTTATGTATAAATGATTTATGGATAAATAAATGCATTGGAATACTTTGATTCTTTCATTATGGAATTTAGATGTATGTGTAGGTTTAATCTTAAGCACTTAATTTATCTAATTAAATGGACAATTGGATTAACCATGGTGTTAATATAATCTGTGAATTAATCTTCATTGGTAACCCTTAGGAAATCATGTGTTAGACTTTCATTGTGTTCTTAAATGTGCTATTGTTATAATTAATGCACTTAATCTTTTAAAAAAATATATATTTCACCCTTTAGTTGCCTAGTTGTGTTGTTTTCCTTTAGGGTTCCTGGCAGGGCATTACATTTTATCTACTGCAACTATTAGGGAATAACAGTGAATGATTTGGGTATAGCACTTAACTACTTGCTTGGTCAAATCCAATTATGCTCCAAATCCGCAACACTTTGGCAGTCCTTTCACACTCTGGTTTGGCTTCACAATATTCTCAAAACCATTGACACTACAAACATCAACTATACCAACATAAATAACCTTTACAGATTTGTCGGTTACTAAATCGTAATTGATCACAAGATACATTGAATTTTACATTATGGATCATATCAGATCATTACAAATCATTACAGATCATCATACAAATGATTACAACATTTTACAAGATAATATTAATTGTTGAATGATCATAACTCATTACCGCACATCGATCTGATAAACAATCAAACCCTTAAAACATTCTCCTATTCTCTTCGCTGATTCCCAAGAAATTCCATCCTCAAAATGCGCCAAAAAAGAAATTCAACCTTTCACACGGGTTGTGCCATGTCATCTCCATCATTTGAACTTGATGTAAATCACTGCCAAACCAAAAATCATTACTGGTTAAGAGAATTATTTACTGATCCTTAAACCCTAGCAAAAATATATCAGAAATCATAAACATGACTTTCAATTATCAAAACATGATGCGGTTTCAGTTAGATACATATTTCAATGATACAAATTCACATTCCAAACTACAAAACTTCAATCATCACCAATCGCCAGATCCAATCAAAACATTTCCTCGTTTATCGGTTACGGTCCTAATTCCCAGTTTCATGGTTCATTGTCGGTAAGCTATTTTCAGTAGACCAAAAAGACTTAGATGGCAAAATAAAACATAGTAAACATCAGTTGCCATCAATGACAACACAAATAACTGAACAAAGTCATCCAATCATGCAATCTCAATCTTTTTATCACAAACAGTCCTTTGTCGGTTCAGTCATCATTCTTCATCTGCATTAGTTATACCAATCATGCCAACAATTTTATGGCATGTGGCAGGGGAACTTTGATGTTAATCTTTTGGAGTATATAATAAACCAAGAAACTTTATGGTTTTTTATAGGTTTTCTAGATTCCTCTAGAGCAATAGATATTTGCTATAGCTACTCAAGAAAAGGAATCGATATCAAGTGACAAGCATCTCTCTATATTTTTATATTTGAAGGTGTTTCTTTAGTATTAGTATGCAAAACCAAAGATGGATCTAATTGAAAGGTTTTAGTTGGAACAATTCATGAGTGAAGTTGGATATGATTGAGTTCTATTATGCTTGATGATGTCATGTTTTGGTCAAAATTTATAACTAAGTTGTTGTGTTTTTCTATTCTAAGGAATTGGCATAGACTAGATAGGTAGATGCAACTAGTTTACTTGTTTGCTAAAATTTTCATATGGTATTTGAGATGGTCCACATAGTAGGACCTATGGTTTAATCCTATTACACTTTGGTACCCAATTATGTTGAGGGGCCCAAGGCTAGTGGTATTTATTTTAAATTTTACAATTCAAGAGTGGTCCATGATGTGTTGATCCACTTAGGTTAAAGCTAAGTAATCCCAACAATGGTGGGTGAATTGATAGAGGCAAATTTCTCCAAGATTTAGGCTATTGATTTGGTCTCCAATTTGAAGGAGTTTTAGGTCCAAAATTCATAGGGTATGGATTAAAACCAAAAGTAGGTTACCCTTGACCACTGAAGTTGAGTTATCCATCAACGTATCATATTTTCTTCAATTGGTTCTTAATTTTTGGAAATAGACTACATTTCTTAGTAAAAAAAAAAATTCTCATGAATTCCACACAACTCGATCTTATTCAAGTGCATTTCCTAGGTAGACGCTTTTATTTACATCATAAGTAGTTTATTTCTAAGGGTTTAGTATTTTTATTGTTAGTTTGTACCTTGTTTAGACTAGGGTTAAAATAAAGGATGATATCATCTTGTGATTAGCCAATTTTTCCATTACTTTGGTGATGTGGTTTTTTCTTCTTCTTTTTTCCCTTTTGAAGTAGCTTATTATTGGATTGGGTGCAATAGTGGTTCTTCTAGACCTCTAAATTGTCACTAGAATCTAATTTATTTATATCTCGACACTCCATAATATTTAGAGCTTCTTTGGTATCTTCATCAATTTATCTTAGGAAGATGGTTTTTCTAAGTTCTTGATCCAATCTATTACCAAATATTCTATGTACAAAAACAAAATGATCAACATAATCTTCCAAGTTTTCATCCTCCAGAATTCATTCACAAAATTTATTCCTTCCTACCATTAACTCTATAATAGTTAGTGATACTTGTCAAGAAATATAGTCTCCATTTCCTCCCATGTGTATGTGGAATCAACAATTAATCCCATGAACTAAAATAAAGTTGAGTTATTTAAGGTGGAGGGAAATATTTTTAATTTTTGGTGGTTAGTCCCATAATCATAGGTCTAATCTAGGACTTTGAAATTGAATGATAATTAATTTTAATTTTTAGAAACCTTTCCTCTAAATGTTTATAAGATTGAGGGGTATATATTTTTCATAGGGGGGTCATTTCTTTTAGGATTCAAGAAATTGGATAGGAGAAAGTTCTATTAATCAATCAATCTTCACCTACATTATCTTTATCTGTGTTGATGAAAGATTTAGGGGATGTGATTGAGTCTTGACTTAATAATGATTGGTTTTTTGACTCTCCTAGAATGGATTTCTAATATAGTTGTTTTGTCATGCTAATTGAAGGTTTATTTATAGGTAGCCTTGAAAGTCTCTAGGCATACTCATAAACTATGAGACTCTAGTTATAAACCTTACCAACACCTCAACTTAATAGTTAGTTTGTAGTAATTAATATCCAATGATTCAATTTAATCAATTCAAGGTGGTATTTGGAGTTTTCTATAGTAATCATTTGGGGAAATTTCAATTCTTTCAAGTGCTTAAAAAAGGTGATCAATTCTTAATATATCCTAGAAAGCTATTTTAAAAATATGAACACTAACATTCCAAGCTTATAGGTCACAATTTTTTAGAAATTAGTTAAAAACAAAAAAATGAACCCAATCATTAAAAAAAAGATATTTGAAAACTAGACATCATCATCTATAATGAGCTTTAATTTTATAAACAAATTTTAGAAAAAAAAGTGTTAGCCAAATTGCTAAACTCAATTTTTTCTCTTATTGTTAACATGGCCTTATACTTTTAATTCCAAGGCTAAGAGTTGGGTTACCATGATTTTTCTAATCCTAAAACCAAATGAAAAATGTGAGTTGTGAGTTTAAAACTTTTTGAAATGAGTACCCACTTTAAAATGAGTGCCCATTTTTAAAAAATGAACAAGTACCCATTTTAAAGTTGAAAAATTACACTTCCCTAAAAGTGGATCCAATTTCTTACACTTACCCCAAGGATGGTTAAAATAATTGAATCTTACCTTAACATGTATCATCTAATAACCACTATACATATTTTATTTCTATCAACACAAAATATAAATTTCTTTATTTGAATATTCTTTGGATTAAACAAATTTCTATATACATAATAAAAATTAATATATCATGATTAAAAATAATTATAATATTATATGTCAAATGGGTTATGTCCATGGTCTAGGGCAACTTGGTTCTCGTGTTGGAGGCCCAGGTTCAAATCTCTCTAAAGAAATTTAACTATTGGTGTAGCATCGTAAATTGTACACCCTTAATTGGGTGGTACAATTCCATGCTTAGGTTAGCACCCGCCTTAGTGTGTTTGCATCTTGAATTTCAAATTCCTCCTTAAGCATTTAATTAATTAATTTAATTTAAGTTAAGGTCTTTTTTCATCACTTTACACATCATAAAATTGGGCCCTTTACCCTAAGTGTGCCCCTTTTTATTTTATCTCTCCAAATAATCATTTCATCAAATACCCTAATTATGTCTTATTTCGACCTTCAAGGCCCAATTTCATATATCTAAATGTCACAAATTCCCACTACTCTTGGAATTTTCTTTAAAATCACAATATATTGCTTCCCCAAAAATTTGGCAAAAATTTGGTCGGACCGTGTGTTCGAACCATGTTGGTACCAACATGGTCCCGACTTTTTCTCCCCTTAGGACACCATATGGTGTCGTTAGGATTCATATGGTGTCCTAAGGGGTCATATGGTGTCACAAGGGGTTATGTCATGTAATAGGATGTTAAAAGGGGTCATATGGTGTCTTAAGGGATCATAGGACACCATATGACCCCTTAGGACACCATATGACCCCTAACGACACCATATGTGTCCTAAGAGATCATATGGTGTCACAAGGGGTCATGTCATGTACTAGGATGTTAAAAGGGATCATATGGTGTCCTAAGGAGTCTAGAACACCATATGACCCCTTAGGACACCATATGAACCCTAACGACAGCATATGGTGTTCTAAGGGGTCATATGGTGTCAAAAGGGGTCATGTTGTGTACTAGGATGTTAAAAGGGGTCATAGGACACCATATGACCCCTTAGGACACTATACGACCCCTAACAACACCATATGGTATCCTAAGGGGTCATATGGTGTTGTTAGAGGTCATATGGTGTATCTCTCTTCTTTTCCCCTTCTCCCCTCTATCTCCCTTCCTCCTTCTCCCCCCCATCTCTCTCTAGAGTCTCTCTCCCTCTCTCCCTCACTATTCCTCTCCCTATCTCCCTCAAGTATCTCTCTCACTTTACCTATATGTAAACAAATCGGATATCTGATATCCAATTTGTTTCCATTATGGCGCTAATGTTAAAAAAAATGGGCACTAATGGGAGCTTTGGGTGGCATACAAAAAATATATATAAAAAATGGATATCCAATTTTTGTACCACACAAAATAGGTTTGTGGGTCATTTTGTGCATTCCAATGGCCCACACATTCATGTTGCAGGCGACTATCATAGGTTTTCAGACAGATGGTGACAAAATTACGCTTTTGATAGATTCTTGTATACAAATTTGTCATTATCAAATAGTTAGGAGCATCTTTGTGGAGGTATAATGGGGAACAACAATCATCGAAAGCATACACGTAAAAGAAATCTTTCAAATGAGAAAATCAAAGTATATAGACAAATAAATAGAGAAGGTCATAGGAGGAGAAGACAAGGTATGCCAAATATTGGTGAAGCCTTTGCAAATGTTACTTCAAGTGAAGAGGAAATTGGATTTCAAAATGTTGAGAAAGTTATTGAAAATGAAAATGAAAATGTAGATTTTGATATTGAAAATGTTGAACATGATATTCAAATTGGGCATGACAATGTTCAAATAGATATTCAAAATGTTCAACATGATATTGAATTTACGAATGAAATGTGGGAATTGACAATGAAGGTGAAAATATGGGTGTTGACATTCAAGGTGGAATTGTTCAACCAATTGAACAATATCTAACACCGAATTACATGAGAAATGAAGAACCTCTCATGGATGTGATAGTTTTGATACTTAATGTTAAGTACAGATGCCAAACTAATAAGATGAGAGGGGGGGGTTAATCATACAAACTAAATCTTCCATAAAAACATCAGATTCAACCTCGGTAACATATACTTCAGTAATATAACCAAAACTGCTAAACATGCAAACTCAAAAGCATATAAACATCATAACACTCATAACACCAGATTTAATGTGGAAACCCAAATAGGGAAAAACCACTGTGGGATTTTGGACCCACTAAGAAATATACTCTTCTAGAGTATGCTCGGTTAAAAGAAAATCTTGTTAAAGATTACAAACACATTGCTAGATGTGACCCGGTTAAAGGATTTCCCTCAGATATGTTAGGATCTTCACCTTGTTAGAAGTGACCTTGTTAAAGGATTTCAAACACTCAATCAGAATGTCACCTTGCTAGAGGGTTTTACAAATAAGACTGTTAATTCCACTCAGTTAAGAGATTTTCTATCACTTTACAAAATAACAGTAATAAAAATCTATCTGCAACTTCACATCTAAAATGCTAAAGCAGATTCTTATTTGATCAATACAATATAGACATAGAACTAATCTTATCCATCTGTTGGGCTCTATACTCTGTTATTCAAAACAAGTCTTCAAGCTTCTGTGCTCGGTAATCACTATGTAGCATCCCTGTGCATACACTTGCCCACATACATTGTTTATCAACAGTTCCTTATTTATAAACAATAGCTAACCGCTTAATCTCCTTTATCACATTTTCCATTATCAATCATAGCCATCAGATCTTCAAACTTTGTCCAGGTTCAATGTATCCTTCGATCTGAAAACATTTTACCCCGTCTAGGAACTTGCATACATTTCTTGGAACTTGTGCTAGGGTATTGCAGTTCAATCTGAGTTGTAGATCTTCCTGCCGATTTTCCTTTGCCATAGATTCTTTAACAAACTTCATTCACGACATACCAATCATTTAATCATAGCCATCTCATCAGCTTCCTTCATTAAATAATGCATGTAATCATTTAATGCATTCTCTTATTACTCGGTTGCAACTCGGTAAATACTAAACTTCACTCGGTAAACATTCTGCCTTTATTAACCAATAGCGATAACCTTAGGGTTTACCGACTAGGTTCTTTGCTCGGTAACATAGTATAGTATTAACCTTACAATCAATAACATATGTATGATATCAAAACAATCTAAACATCATGATCTCATCATTGTCTAACTCGGTAATAGTTGCCCATTGAATAACTTATTCCTCCCCTTATTCATCATATTCTTTCTGTGTCTTTTACAGACTTCTTTATACTCATCAAATCATACTTCTCAAGATATGGCAACATCATACTCAATTAGAAAATCAATTTCTTGACATCAATGACAAAATAATAATATTAAGACAGTAAATATCCTTAATCAGTTATATCCATAATCATCAACAACCTTCTCAATATCTGATGGGATGGGGTTTGGGATAGACTAGCCTAGTCTATGCTCTTGGATCCTTCCCTTGGATCACCAGGTGTTCTCTTCACACCCTAGGGTCTCTAGGACTTCCCTTGCTTGAGGATTCCCCTGACCTTGCCCAATCCACCCACCAATGAGTTGCAATGCTGCTCCTAAGGTCTCACCTACTCATGAGACTCAAAACCCCTTACTATGGCTAATAAGGGCTTGGCTTGTCCTACTGCTTCCTAGGTCCTAGCAAGGTTAGGACAGGTCTTAAACCATGTTTTACATCCATCCATGTGCCCCCAAGAAGTTTCAAGCTTTCAACCCCTTACCAATTTCACTGTTTAGTGTTTTTTCCTACAAAATAGGGCTACAAGGATTTTGACCAATTAGGCCTCCTACCTGGTCCTTTAGGGCTCCCTCTCACAAATGATGCATAAACAACCAAAACTCCCAAAATTTACTACCATTCATTTGGAAAGGGCTTAAGGATTCCTCTGGTTTTGGGCCTCCAACTGGCCGTACAATGCCTTTGGCGAATTTTGGGGTTTTTAAGGGTTTTGTGAGGGTTTTATGGTCTGCCTGGGTCACAGTGTATGTTTTGTGTTTTAGCCACCTTTTCTAGATTGGTGGGGGCTCCTCCTTCACACTAGTGGTGCTTCACACACTCCTCTACACCTCCTCCAAAGGGTGCACTCTCCTTTGACCAACCTTGCTCTCCATGACCTCTACAACTTAACCCTTCCTAGTCGGGCACTGTTCAGTCTCGCCTAGGTTTGGGTCTTTTGATGGCCTCCTTGCATTTTTAAGGGCCCTGCTTTCTTTGCAGTATAGTACAAGGCCTGCACTCTCATTCCCCATGGTTTCATGGTGGTTCCACAATGCGGAATGGAGTCATGATTCCATTTGCACAAACCAGTCCAAAACTGGATAGTGAAAAGACAACTTACAAAATATTTACAAGCACACCACACTTACAAACCAAAACCTAATCTAATTGCTCAAAATGAAATTATTTACATCATATAAGATACTCCACATAGTTTTTCACATAAATCAATCCATTAACAATCTTCCTTTACTCCATTTGTACCGAATGGCAACAAAATTGCAGTCTTAGTTAGGTCACTTTGCTTGGGCTATACAATGTCTGACATCCAACCCATTAATTTAGGGCTTGCAAATACTTATACTACCCTCTCCTTGGTTTGTGTGCCCATATTAGGGTTGTCCATGCCAAACTAAGAATTTTGCCCACTAGGTGAAACAATTGCTTGACAACTTTTAAAAGTTGTCATGCAACTTTTGCAAATTTTGAGCAACTTAACCCTCCTTCACACTAGTGGTGCTTCACACACTCCTCTACACCTCCTCCAAAGGGTGCACTCTCCTCTGACCAACCTTTCTCTCCAAGACCTCTGCAACTTAACCCTTCCTAGCCGGGCACTATTCAGTCTCGCCTAGGTTTGGGTCTTTTGATGGCCTCCCTACAGTTTTAAGGGCCCTGCTTGCTTTGAAGTATAGTACAAGGTCTGCACTCTCATTCCCCATGGTTTCATGGTGGTTCCACAATGCGGAATGGAGTCATGATTCCATTTGCACAAACCAATCCAAAACTGGACAATGAGAAGACAAATTACAAAATATTTACAAGCACACCACACTTACAAACCAAAACCTAATCTAATTGCTAAAAATGAAATTATTTACACCATATAAGACACTCCACATAGTTTTGCATGTAAATCAATCCATTAACAATCTTCCTTTACTCCATTTGTGCCGACTAGCAACAAAATTGCAGTCTCAGTCAGGTCACTTTTCTTGGGTCGTATAATGTCTGACATCCAACCCATTAATTTAGGGTTTTAAAATACTTATGCTACCCTCTCCTTAGTCTGTGTGCCCATATTAGGGTTGTCCACGCCAAACTAAGAATTTTGGCCACTAGGTGAAATAATTGCTTGACAACTTTTAAAAGTTGTCATGCAACTTTTGCAAATTTTGAGAAACTTAACCCTCCTTCACACTAGTGGTGCTTCACACACTCCTCTATACCTCCTCCAAAGGGTGCACTCTCCTCTAACCAACCTTGCTCTCCAAGACCTCTGCAACTTAACCCTTCCTGGTTGGGCACTGTTCAGTCTCGCCTAGGTTTGGGTCTTTTGATGGCCTCCCTGCATTTTTAAGGGCCCTGCTTGCTTTGCAGTATAGTACAAGGTCTGCACTCTCATTCCCCATGGTTTCATGGTGGTTCTACAATGGGGAATGGAGTCATGATTCCATTTGCACAAACCAGTCCAAAACTAGACAGTGAGAAGACAACTTAAAAAATATTTACAAGCACACCACACTTACAAACCAAAACCTAATCTAATTGCTCAAAATGAAAGTATTTACACCATAGAAGACACTCCACATAGTTTTGCACGTAAATCAATCCATTAACAATCTTCCGTGTCGACTGGCAACAAAATTGCAGTCTCAATCAGGTCACTTTGCTTGGGTCATACAATGTCTGACATCCAACCCATTAATTTAGGGTTTGCAAATATGTATACTAGCCTCTCCTCGGTATGTGTGCCCATATTAGGGTTGTCCACACCAAACTAAGAATTTTGGCCACTAGGTGAAAAAGTTGCTTGACAACTTTTAAAAGTTGTCATGCAACTTTTGAGCAACTTTCCCAATGTTGCTTTTCTTGACTCCTAGACCCACATTGGGCCAACCTAAGGAAACTACCATGCTATGAAGGACCCCTAAACACCTCAAAGGCACACATACCCACTATTTTCAAGAAAATCTCAATCTTGACTTATGACCCTAAGACCTCAACTAGGACCCTAACTAGGACCAATGAGCACAGGGCTCTTTATTTTATATACAGTGGCTTCAATAGAAGCATAACACCAACAAAACAAAGAAGGAGGAAGAGCTTGGAAAGGTTCTCTTGCACCATACTCCCCCTCCACACACAACTAAGAAATAGAAGAAGAGATGAGAGTCGTGTCTATGCCAAGTGTCTTGAACTTGATCTCTTCAACCCAGGTAGCTTCAGACTCAGGCTGACCTACCCACTTCACCAAGTGTTCCATGTAGACCTAGTGTCTGGTGGACTTCTTTACTCTAGATTCCAAGATCTCCTCTGCTATAGGCTTCTTCACCTGTGGTAAGACATTAACATCTAGGTCCTACAAGACCTTGGCTTGGGTCTCCTTTTGCCCTGCTATTTCACCCTTGTACATGATCAGGTCAGCTACATTAAAGACTGGTGATATAGCCAAATCTGAAGGCAGGTCAACCTTGTAAGCATTCTCACCATATTTTTCCAAAATTCTACAAGGTCCTACCCTCTTCATTTGCAGTTTAGTAGGCTTACCACTTTGCATCCTAGCTTTGCTCAAATGGACCATCACATAGTCACCCACCTTGAACTGAACCTCTCTCCTTTTCTCATCCATTTTGGCTTTCAGTTGTTGAGTGGATTCAAGGATGGCTTTCTTGACTTGTTCTTGAACTTCCTTGATGGTTTGAGTGAAGTCCGCTGCTTGCCCACTCTTCATCTCCAAAGTACCAAGGTCTCTCAACTCACATACTCCCTTGGATGTCTACCATAGACAACCTCAAAAGGACTTCTACCAGTGGTCCTATTCACACTGTCATTATATGCATACTCTGCTTGAGGAATGATTAGGTCCCATGTCTATCCATACTCCTTAGTTAAACACCTCAACAAGTTGCCTAACACCCTATTGATGACTTCAGTCTGACCATCAGTTTGTGGATGGTAAGCGGAGCTAAATGAGAGGTTAGTTCCAAGTCTCCTCCATAATGTTTGCCAAAAATGGCCCATGAACTTGATGTCCCTATCTAAAATAATGCTTAAAGGGATTCCATGAATCCTAACAATCTCCTTAAAGAAGAGATGTGCAACATAGCTAGCATCATGTGTAGTTCTACATGGAATGAAATGGCTCATCTTGGAAAATCTATCTACTACCACATAGATACTATCCATACATGTCTTTGTCTTGGGAAGTCCTACTATAAAGTCCATGCTTATACATTCCCAAGGCCTATTTTGGACTGGCAATGGTTGATAGAGACCAGCATTGCTTGATCCTCCTTCTGCTCTTTGGCATACACCACACTGCTCCACATACCTCTTCACATCTCTTGGCAACTTTGGCCAATAGTAGTACCTCTGTACTAAATCCAAGGTTTTGTTGACTCCAAAGTGTCCACTTAAACTGCCATTGTGTTTCTCTTGGATGAGGTTTTCTCTCATGGATCCTCTTGGCACACATAACTGATTACCCTTGGACAAGAGACCATTTTGGAGAGTGTAATCTCCATACTCACCATGGAAATGGTTCTCAAACTCCTTGCAAATCTTGTAAGCTGATGAGAAGTCTTCATCTCCTTCATAGAGGTCCTTGAAACCTTCGATTCCTATGCTCTGCAACTGTAGTTCTTGAACTGTCAACAACTTTCTGCTTAAAGCATCTGCCACTTTGTTGAGTTGCCCCTTCTTATGCTTGATGGTGAAGGTGAAGGATTGGAGGTATTCCATCCATTTCAAATGCCTGTTGCTAAGCTTCTCTTGAGTGTTAATGTAACTCAATGCCTGGTTGTCTGTGAACACCACAAATTCCTTTGGAAGTAGGTAATGCCTCCATTTCTTTAGAGACTGCACTAATGCATACAACTCTAGGTCATAGGCTAAGTGCTTCTTCTTTGCTTCATTGAGCTTCTCACTTAAAAATGCCACAGGTCTTCCCTCTTGACTCAATACACCCCCTACTGCAATTCCACTTGCATCACACTCCAAAGTGAATAGCTTATCAAAAGTAGGTAGGAGAATGATAGGTTTTGTGGCTACTTCTTGCTTCAACAATTGAAATGCTTTATCAGCCTGCTCAGTCCATTTAAACTTAGTTTTAAGGCCTCCTTTTATGGTATCAAGGACTAGTGCACATATGCCACTTAAGTTCCTCACAAACTTCCTATAGAATTGGGCTAAACCATGGAAACTCCTAACTTCAGTCCATGTTCTAGGTTCTAGCCAATTCAAGATTGCCTCCACTTTGCTTGGATCCATCTTCAAGGTTCCCTTAGACACCACAAATCCTAAGTAGACCAGCTCTTGCTTCAAGAAGTCACACTTCTGTAGGTTGATGGATAACTTCTCCTCATGCAACCTCTCTAAGACTAACCTCAAATGCTCAAGGTGTTCCTCTTTGGTTTTGTTATAGATGAGAATGTCATCTAGGTACACCACCACAAATCTGCCTGTGAAGTCTTTTAACACCTCATTCATCAACCTCATGAAGGTGCTTGGGGCATTGGTGAGTCCAAATGGCATCACAAGCCATTCATACAACCCCTCTATGGTCTTGAAAGCAGTCTTCCACTCATCACCCTCCTTGATTCTAATCTGGTGATAACCATTTTTAAGGTCCAACTTGGTAAAATACATAGCACCTCTTAAACAGTCCATCAAATCCTCTATTCTAGGAATAGGAAACCTATACCTTATGGTGATCCTATTGATTGCCCTTGAATCAGTGCAAAGTCTCCACTTACCTCCTTTTTTGGATGCTAGCACTACCGGAACTACACATGGGCTGATGCTCTTCTTATTCAGTCCTTGTTCCGACAACTCCTGCACTTACCTTGCTACCTGCTTGTTTTGGTTAGGTGTGAACTTATATGTAGCTTTGTTAGGTAGGGATGCTCTGGGAACAAATTCTATTTGATGGCTTATAGACCTTCTTGGTGGGAGTGTTGTAGGTGCTCCATCACTCACTATGTCCTTATACTCTTGCAACATTTTCTTCACCTCCTTGGGTACTTCTGCCTGCAACTTGTCTTCTTCCTCCTTTGGTTTCACAAAGATGGCACACTTCACTATCTCCTCCTCATGTAGCAAGTTTAAGAACTCTTTACCAGTAGCCAATAAGACACTAGGTGTTCTTGAAGTGCCCTCCACATTCTCTATCAAAGACTAAATCTTGAAGGTCTTGCTGTCCTTCTTGAATGAAATGGAGTTCTCCTCTCCATCATAGGTCACCTTCCTATCAAATTGCCAGGGTCTTCCTAGAAATAGGTGACAGGCATCCATGGGTAACACATCACAAAGGATCTTATCCTTGTATCCTCCAATAGAAAACTCTACCCAAGTCTGATCATTGACAAGCACACTTTGCTCATGATTCAACCATGTCACCTTGTATGGGATAGTGTGGGGTATTCTTGTGAGTTTCAACTTCCTAACTGCCTCTTATGATATGATGTTGTCAGTTGAGCCTGAATCAACTATCACCTTGCACACTTTACCAAGAACTTTGCATCTCACCCTAAACAATGCTCTCCTCTGTTTGGGTTCCTCCTTAACCAGCCGTCTGATCAAAATCCTATTGAACATCAGATTCTCACCAATTTTTGATTCAATCTGGTCCACCTCAGGTGTCTTACTGCTTGAAGAGTCTTCATGTGCATAAGAAACCCTCTTTCCACTGTTTGATGATGTAGGCTTGTCAAGGCATCTATATGTCGGGTGTCCCAATTGTCCATAGTTGTAACACTTCATAGTTGCAAAGTAGGAGTTACCTCTGTCGGTACCTCTACCCCTACTTGGACCACCTTGTGTACCTCTTCCTCTAGAATGGCCCCCTCTGAGATTGGTTTCACTACCATGTTCAGTCAACTTGGCTTCTCCTTGGTTCCTCTGCTCATCTGCCTTTCTTTGGGAACCACCACAGTGATTCACTTGTTCTCTACCTCTGCCTCTACCCCTGTTATTGGAGTCTCCTTTCCTTTTGTTCCTCTCTTCCACCTTGGTAGCAAGTTGATGACATTTTTGAATAGTAGTAGGAGTCCATAGGCTTATCTCCTCTTGAATGTTCCACTTTAGGCCGCTTAGATACCTAGCCACCTTAATAGATTCATCTTCTTGGACTTTGGATCTAAGACAAAGTTTTTGAAATTCTTCGGTGTAGGAGGTCACATCAAGGTCTTTTTGCTTCAAACCCTATCTCTTCTTATGAAGTTGGACTTCATAATCCTCTGGTAAGTAGTTCTCTTTAATCTTACTCACCATGGCCTTCCAATTGGCAATAGGTAGCTTCCCCATGCTAAATCTCTCTTCTTGCAGGTACTTCCACCATGTTAAAGTTGCTCCCCTTAATCTTGATTTGGCAACCTTAACCTTTTGATCCTTTGTCAGTCCCTCACACTCAAAGTCATTTTCCATGCCCTCAATCCATTCCATGATAGTGTCAATGTCCATCCTTCCACTGAAATGTGGCAATCCTTCAAAAGCTTTGGTGTTCAAAGCCTTAATAGCTTTTACAAAAGGTTCTTCATTAAACAAGGGATCTGGTTTAGGTATAATGTCATCTATGTCAATGGTTTTCTTTCCTTTATCTTTGGTGTCTTCACCCCAAGGTCCTTGTGTCCTCTAATCCACCACTTCCTGCAGTTTATCCCTTATCTCACTCATAGCTTCTTCAAGGAGTCTATTCTTCTCCTTCTATTCTTCTACCTCCCTAGCCAGCTCTGCATTAGTGACTATTCTGCTCTCCCCTACTAATTCACCAGTATATAGAGACATACATAGTCCAACAAATCTTTAACTTGCTCTAATACCAATCTGATGGGATGGGGTTTGGGATAGACTAGCCTAGTCTATGCTCTTGGATCCTTCCCTTGGATCACCAGGTGTTCTCTTCACACCCTAGGGTCTCTAGGACTTCCCTTGCTTGAGGAATCCCCTGACCTTGCCCAATCCACCCACCAATGAGTTGCAATGCTGCTTCTAAGGTCTCACCTACTCATGAGACTCAAAACCCCTTACTATGGCTAATAAGGGCTTGGCTTGTCCTACTGCTTCCTAGGTCCTAGCAAGGTTAGGACAGGTTTTAAACCATTTTTTACATCCATCCATGTGCCCCCAAGAAGTTTCAATCTTTCAACCCCTTACCGATTTCACTGTTTAGTGTTTTTGCCTACAAAATAGGGCTACAAGGATTTTGACTAATTAGGCCTCCTACCCAGTCCTTTAGGGCTCCCTCTCACAAACGATGCACAAACAACCCAAACTCCCAAAATGGACTACCATTCATTTGGCAAGGGCTCAAGGATTCCTCTAGTTTTGGACCTCCAAGTGGCCGTACAGTGCCTTGGGCGAATTTTGGGGTTTTTAAGGCTTTTGTGAGGGTTTTATGGTCTGCCTGGATCACAGTGTATGTTTTGTGTTTTAGCCACCTTTTTTGGATTGGTTGGGGCTCCTCCTTCACACTAGTGGTGCTTCACACACTCCTCTACACCTCCTCCAAAGGGTGCACTCTCCTCTGACCAACCTTGCTCTCCAAGACCTCTGCAACTTAACCCTTCCTAGTCGGGCACTGTTCAGTCTCACCTAGGTTTGGGTCTTTTGATGGCCTCCCTACATTTTTAAGAGCCCTACTTGCTTTGAAGTATAGTACAAGGTCTGCACTCTCATTCCCCATGGTTTCATGGTGGTTCCACAATGGGGAATGGAGTCATGATTCCATTTGCACAAACCAATCCAAAACTGGACAGTGAGAAGACATCTTACAAAATATTTACAAGCACACCACACTTACAAACAAAAACCTAATCTAATTGCTCAAAATGAAATTATTTACACCATAGAAGACACTCCACATAGTTTTGCATGTAAATCAATCCATTAACAATCTTCCTTTACTCCATTTGTGTCGACTGGCAACAAAATTGCAGTCTCAATTAGGTCACTTTGCTTGGGCTGTACAATGTCTAACATCCAACCCATTAATTTAGGGTTTGAAAATACTTATAATAGCCTCTCCTCAATCTGTGTGCCCATATTAGGGTTTTCCACGCCAAACTAAGAATTTTGGCCACTAGGTGAAAAAGTTGCTTGACAACTTTTAAAAGTTGTCATGCAACTTTTGAGCAACTTTCCCAATGTTGCTTTTCTTGACTCCTAGACCCACGTTGGGCCAACCTAAGGACACTACCATGCTATGAAGGACCCCTAAACACTTCAAAGGCACACATACCCTCTATTTTCAAGAAAATCTCAATCTTGACTTATGACCCTAAGACCTCAACTAGGACCCTAACTAGGACCAATGAGCACATGGCTCTTTATTTTATATATAATGGCTTCAATAGAAGCATAACACCAACAAAACAAAGAAGGAGGAAGATCTTGGAAGTGTGCTCCTGCACCAATATCCTTATTGAAATGCCAACAATTTCTGCTTGTCTATTATAATGCCAATGGCCAACAATCTCCCATTTGGCATTGATGGCAAAACCAATTGATTTGACCTAATTGATTTGGATTGTTGTGAGATTCTGAAATACTGAAATGCTCTCCTCCTATCATCAGAATTCTCCCTGATACATTAGTCTTCTCCTCTTTTCTCAGTCTTCTCTAGTCTTCTCTAGTCTTCTCCCCCTTTGACAACAATGCCAAAAAAAAGTAAAGAACTAAAACATAATTTCTTCCACTGAGAAGTGAATTCCTGTTGTTATGTGTCAACTTAGTCTTGGTCAGAGCATTTTGTCTTCAATTCCTGTTCCCTATATTGTTTCTTGTATTGTTTCCTGCACACCTTTAGAAAACATCCTAAAGTGTGTAAATCAACATCAACTCCTAAAAGATATTCTGTAGATTCATCGAATTGATGCTTTCTCCAAACTCGATCAATGAGTAGAAGATAGGGATAGGACCCCTAACTTACTTCTGAGATACTCAAAAGTGTCCCTTGGCAATGGCTTGGTGAAGATATCTGCTATTTGTTCCTTTGTGCTAACATACTCCAACACCACTTTCTTCTCTTGAGCTTCTTCTCTAAGATAATGATATTTGATAGAGATGTGATTTGTCTTAGAGTGCATAATAGGATTCTTTGAAATGTTAATGGCACTAGTATTGTCACAGAATATAGTTACTGGCTTGGTAACTTTCTCATTTATACCTTCCAATAATTGTTTGATCCATGCTATGTTGGTACAATTAAATGTTGCAGCAATGTATTCAACTTCTATTGTTGACTATGAAACACATACTTGTTTCTTGCTAAGCTAACTCACTGGTCTTTCTCCTAAAAAGAAAGCTCCTCCACTTGTGTTTTTCCTGTCATCAATGTTGCCTGCCCAATCAGCATCAGTATAAACTTTCAAATCAAAGTCATTTCCTTTCTGATATACTAAGCCATAATCCTCAGTGCCTTTCAAGTATCTAAAAATTCTCTTGATTGTTGTCATGTGTGTTTCCTTAGGATCTATAGAGAATCTTGCAACTATACCTACTACATGTGCTATATCTGGCCTATTGTGAACAACATATTACAACTTTCCAATCATGGATCGGTAAAGTGTCTCATCAACAAATGCAGATTCATCATTCTTTGATAATTTGCAGTTGGTAGTCATAGGAGTAGTTACTGGTTTTGAATCCTCCATTCCAAATTTCTTCAAGATTTCCTTTATGTACTTGGATTGAGTAATGAAAATCTCATTTTTCATTTGCAGTATCTGTAAACCTATAAAATACTTTATCTCACCAATTAATGACATCTCAAATTCTTTGCTCATTTCATTTCCAAAGTTCTTGCATAGAGAGTCATTTCCACAAAATATAATATCATCAACAAATATGGCTGAGATTAGTATTCCATTTTCATTATTCTTCATGTACATATTGTTGTTTTCACTTATCCTTGTAAAACCAATCTTGATTAAATAAGAGTGCAGTCTTTCATACCATGCTCTAGGTGCTTGTTTCAGACCATATAAAGCTTTATTCAATTTACATACCTGATCTTTATTCTTGTCTTCAACAAATCCTTCAGGTTGTTCAATAAAAAATTCTTCTTCTAATATACCATTCAAAAATGCAGATTTGACATCCATTTGATATACCTTGAAATTTTTGAAAGCAGCATATGCCAACAATGTTCTTACTCCTTCAAGTCTAGCCACAGGTGCAAAAGTTTCACCATAATCAATTCCTTCTTCTTGAGCATAACCTTTGCAAACTAGCCTTGCTTTATTTTGAATGACCTCACCTTTTTCATTTAGCTTGTTTCTAAAAATCCACTTTGTACCGATTACATTTTTGTCCTTCAGTCTTGGGACCAGTGTCCATGTGTCATTCTTCTTGATTTGATCAATCTCTTCTGTCATAGCATTTATCCAATCTTCACTATTAAATGCCTCATTCACTATTCTTGGTTCAAATTCAGACATCAGACATGTGTTTTGTCTAAGTTTGTTCCTTGTCATCACTGGATCATCCTTATCTCCTATAATCTGACTTGATGCATGATGTCTTCTAACATACTTGGCTAGTACAGGCTTGGTAGGCTCTATATGATCTTCTTCATCACTCAATAACTGGATATTTTCTTTATTTCCTTTTGCAGTTTTCTTGGTAAGACTTGTCGGTTGAACATAGACAAATTCATCATAATCTTCTAGTTCCTTGGAAACTCCTTCATCATTTCTTTCTGCAAATTCAACAATTTTCACATTTGCACTTTCTACTATTTTGTTAGATGATTTGATCAGACATTTAAATGCTTTAATTCTAGAAGAATAACCAAGAAATGTTCCTTCTTCACTTTTCTGATCAAACTTGCCATTTCTATCATCTTTGTGTACATAGCATCTACTTCCAAAGATTTTAAAATAACTTACATTAGGTTTCTTGTCATACCAGATTCCATATGGTGTCTTCAAAGTTCCTTTCTTTAGTTGTACTCGATTCAGGGTGTAAACTGTTGTGCTTATTGCTTCTCTCCAAAATGTTTGTGGTACTTTCTTTTCAATCATCAGGGTTCTGGCACAATCAACAATAGATATGTTTCTTCTTTCATCAATTCCATTTTGTTGTGGAGTTCTCGATGTAGAGACTTGTCTTTTTATACCATGATCATTGCAGAATAAGTTGACCTCATCAGATGTGAACTCTCCTCCTCTATCTGATCTAAGACATTTCAATTGTCTTCATGTTTCATTTTCAACTCTTGCTTTGTACCATTTAAATATTTGAAAAGATTCTGATTTTTCTTTTAAAAACATTACTGACATCATCCTTGAGTAATCTTCCACAAATAATATGAAATATTTATCACCATAATAACTTTAAACTTTCATAGGACCACAAAGATTAGTGTGCACAAGATCTAAAATTCCCTTAGAAGTGTAAGACTTACTTGTAAAGCTTGATCTTGTTATTTTACCCATCTGGCATCCTCGGCACATAGCATTCTCAGGTTTTTCCAAACTTGGTAGACCTCTTACTCGGTGCTTCTTGCTTATTTTGATCAGATTATCAAAATTTACATGACAAAACCTTTTATGCCATAACCAGGTATCATCCATCTTTGCATACAAACATTTATTCCGAGTTGAGTCAAGGTGAAATGTGTTACCTTTTGTTTGTGTCCCGGTAGCAGCTAACTTTCCATGCTTGTCATGAACTTTGGCAATTCCTTTCTAAAATTCTATTCGGTATCCTATATTGTTTAGCTGTGCTACACTCAACAAATTATATTTCAAACCTTCAACCCAATAAACATTATTGCACTTTGCATTGTCAAGAAGTGTTATGGATCCTTTACCTTTTACCGGACATGGTGCATCATTACCAAATCTTACATAGCCTCCATCATAGTCTTCTAACATAACAAACTTGTGTTTATCACCTGTCATGTGATGTGAGCATCCACTATTTATGATCCAAGAATCATTAGTATTTATGTGAGATATTAGGGTTTTTTCTTCATACCTTTTTTCATCTGATCCATCTTTGATAGCCACATAAACTACTTCCTCTATATTAGTTTCATTTGATTTATCATCATTGGATTCCTCATCAGCTATTAAGAATGTCTTTCTATCTCTTCTTCTGAAGTCTTGGTGTCCTCTGTAATGATTATCTTTCTATCTATCATCTCGGTAATCTCTCTTTTCAGTAGAATCTTTGTTAGGACAATTAGAAGCCATATGTCCTATCTTATCACAATTGAAACATTTCAAAGGTAGTTTTCCTTTATACTTACCTTTGCCTCTTAGTAACATTCTAGCTAATAGTGCTTCAAACTCTTCTTGCTTTCTGATTTCCTCATACAGTTTGCATACTTCCTCCATGTTCTTGTGAAATCTTTCACTTGCTCCACTGTGATCTCCTTCAGAGTACTTATACTTTCCTTCATTGTAATCATTAGATTCATCAAGATGAAAAGAACTAAATGCAGATTCAACTTTATTTACTGATGACCCACTATTATCAAAGTTAACTCAAATGCATGTAGCTTACCAATAGTAGCATCTAAAGAAACTGGAATGTTGGGTACAGACCTTAATTCATTGATTGCAGAGACTCGGATTGCATAAGATGGTAGAAGGGTTCTTAACAACTTACTTGTTATATCCTTTTCTTCAATAGTTCCACCTGCTCCTTTGATTTGATTGACAATCTCCTTTAGTCTTGTACTATACTGGGTTATGTTCTCACCTTCATTCATCCTCATAGATTCAAGTTGTCCTCTTAGACTATCCACTTTTTCTCTTTGAACATGTTCATCTCCTCCATACACAGATATGAGCTTGTCCCACATTGCCTTTGCATCATTGAAGCCTTCTAGATCATTAAACTCTGAGTCGGTCAATGCAAATGTTATTTCAATCATTGCTTGAATATGTTGTTGCTTTGCCTTTATCTCTTCCATTGTCAATTGATAGGTGCTCGGTGTGATGAAATCATTCTCTAGATAATATACAACATATTCTCCAACTCCTGATAGGTGCAACTTCATCCTTTTCTGCCATGTAGAGAAACTTGACTTGTTTAGCTTCGATGCATCCCTCTTATACATCTTTGGATCTTTGCCTCAAGTACCTTTAAACTTTTTCTTCTGGAGTCCAATAGCTCTGATACCAATTGATAGTTCTGATACTTAATGTTAAGTACAGATGCCAAACTAATAAGATGAGAGGGGGGGGTGAATCATACAAACTTAATCTTCCATAAAAACATCAGATTCAACCTCGGTAACATATACTTCAGTAATATAACCAAAACTGCTAAACATGCAAACTCAAAAGCATATAAACATCATAACACTCATAACACCAGATTTAACGTGGAAACAAAAATAGGGAAAAACCACTGTGGGATTTCGAACCCACTAAAAAATATACTCTTCTAGAGTATGCTCGGTTAAAAGCAAATCTTGTTAAAGATTACAAACACATTGCTAGATGTGACCCGGTTAAGGGATTTCCCTTAGATCTGTTTCGATCTTCACCTTGTGAGAAGTGACCTTGTTAAAGGATTTCAAACACTCAATCAGAATGTCACCTTGCTAGAGGGTTTTACAAATAAGACTGTTAAGTCCACTCGGTTAAGAGATTTTCTATCACTTTACAAAATAACAATAATAAAAATCTATCTGCAACTTCACATCTAAAATTCTAAAGCAGATTCTTATTTGCTCAATACAATATAGACATAGAACTAATCTTGTCCATCTGTTGGGCTCTATACTCTGTTATTCAAAACAGGTCTTCAAGCTTCTGTGCTCAGTAATCACTATGTAGCATCCCTATGCATACACTTGCCCGCATACATTTTTATCAACAATTCCTTATTTATAAACAATAGCTAACTGCTTAATCTCCTTGATCACATTTCCCATGATCAATCATAGCCATCAGATCTTCAAACTTTGTCCAGGTTCAATGTATCCTTTGGTCTGAAAATGTTTTACCCTGTCTAGGAACTTGCATACATTTCTTGGAACTTGTGCTAGGGTATTGCGGTTCAATCTGAGCTGTAGATCTTCCTGCCGATTTTCCTTTTCCATAGATTCTTTAACAAACTTCATTCACGACATACCAATCATTTAATCATAGACAGCTCATCAGCTTCCTTCATTAAATAATGCATGTAATCATTTAATGCATTATGTTATTACTCGGTTGCAACTCGGTAAATACTAAACTTCACTTGGTAGACATTCTGCCTTTATTAATCGATAGCGATAACCTTAGGGTTTACCGATTAGGTTCCTTAGGGTTTACCAACTAGGTTCTTTGCTTGGTAACATAGTATAGTATTAACCTTACAATCAATAACATATGTATGATATCAAAACAATCTAAACATCATGATCTCATCATTGTCTAACTCGATAATAGTTGCCCATTGAATAACTTATTCCTCCCCTTATTCATCATATTCTTTCTGTGTCTTTTACAGACTTCTTTATACTCATCAAATCATACTTCTCAAGATATGGCAACATCATACTCAATTAGAAAATCAATTTCTTGACATCAATGACAAAATAATAATATTAAGACAATAAATATCCTTAATCAGTTATATCCATAATCATCAACAACCTTCTCAATATCCTTATTGAAATGCCAACAATTTCTCCTTGTCTATTATAATGCCAAATGCCAACAGGATGAAACACAAATTTCAAATTCAAGACCTTCAAGAACCCCAAAATGGTTACTTGAAGTTTATGAGAACATTATTGCCAATTTTGAAGGCAAGAGGTCAACATGAACTGTTCGATTGTGGGATACACAACTTTTAAATCAATATTTTAGCAATAAGACATTGACCGAGAAATGCCAACTTTTTGTTCAATTTCTAAAGATACAAAAGATGAGACCATTGCTAGTCAAATTGATGATTCGTATGAACAAGAAGATGGAGAAAATCTCTATTATTGCCAAAAATATTTTTAATGCTGCCAATTTTATTGGAAAGAATAGCGAGGAAAAAGATAAGAGATCCGCTCAAAGAGTGATTACAACCTCCTTAGTTGGTCTCTAGAGAAGTTAGTGTTGATTTTATTTTGGATTTTATGGAAAATCTTTTCTACAAGTATACAAGGCACGCTCATAGGTCTCAATGGTTGGATCAACAATTCAAGATGTGTAAGAACTCTTTCTCAATTTAAATTGTATTCTCAGATTGTGGTACCTGCAAAAGAGATGTGAACAACACAAACACACCAATGGGACATTGCATTAGAGATTAAAATCAAAAAAAAAAGTTAGTTAAACAACAAAACCGTCTCATTGTTCTCTATCTCCAAGGATCCTTTATATTCAAGGTAGCTCTCAGCTTGGAAGAGCACTTGATCTTTAGGATAACAACCCAAAGAATGAGGGATGTATGATCTAAGATCTAAATGAATGAAACTATGATCTTAGTGAGATTCTATTGATATGAAACTATGATATGTTACTAAATTGATGAGATTAATGTGAGATTAAGCTAGCATGAGAATGATATGAAGATGATATGGAACTAACATGATATACTAAGACATGATATGCAAAAACATGATATGAAATCTATACTATGATGCTTACTACAATGATGTCAAAGAGAGGCTAAAATGCTTAAAATAAGACTATAATTTAGATATATGAAGGTTTGGATATCTAAAATGGAGGAAAATGAGAGGTATTTATACAAGAAATGGTCAGATGAAGGGCCAAGATTGAAAGTTATTCAATCCATGTAGGGTTTTCAGCCCAATCCTATTTTGACATGTGTCAGCATGAGGAGGCTTGAGAGGAGGGATAAGGGTGTATTGAATGCCTGAGAAGACATGGGGGTTACCTTAGGAGGTAAGGTTAGGGTTAGGTTAGGGTTATCCATTGGATAAAGCTTTTACCCAAGGGGTAAACTCTTGTGCAAGGGTTAAAGGATAACCATGGTCAAATCAATGAGTGATTGAAGAGACCCTTGGGTTGGATAAGGGTTGAGTTAGAGAGATATACCCTAATCAGGGGATAAGGTTGAGTTAACCATTAATAGTTTGGGAGAATTTTGAGGCTAATTTGTAAGAGCCTTACAAATTTGGAGAACTCAACAAGTTAACTTGTTAAAAATGTTAGTCTTAAATGCATTTAAAAGACTTTCTTCCAAATTTGAGAAGTGACTTCCCCAAATTTAGGGAGGCGACATTATTAGAATAATTAAGCTCATTAAGTGGGATTTGAGGACTTATAGAAGAATGATTAGGAGGTTAATGAAAAATGTAGGAGGATGCAAGTGGGAGAAAAGGGGAATTTTAATTAAAATAAAAAAAATTATTTTAACCAAAATGAATGCAACTTGCATTTGTAGGAAAATGCAAGTGGGGGTAGTTTTACAAATAAATTTAATTTTTTTATATGCAAGAAATGATTTTAATTAAATATAATGTAATTAAATGGTGGAAAGGGAATTTAGTCAAATAAATAAAATTTATTCAATTTAATGGAAGAAAGGGGAATTAATCAAATATTGAATTTAATTAATGGTTAGATAGAAGAAAAAGGGATATTAATCAACCTTAGTTTAATTAGTAGGTGGATAAATGATAATTAAACAAATCTGAAATACATTTAATTAAGTGTGCAGATTTAGGTGTCTACAAGCACTATTATTTTGGTGGTCAATTTTACAAAAAACTATACATTGCAACCACAAAATGAGGTACAACCTTAGTATTACAATTCAATTTAGATTGATATTTTTGTTCACATAACATAAAGACATGCCCCTAATAGTAAAAAATATGACAAGAAGATAATCAGAGAGTATCATTTTTATATGAGTGATGATAGATCTCACTCCTCCAAGTATGTGCAACATTGTTTCAAGAATTTTTTTAAGTTCTTGCAAAAGAAAGATATTGCAATAGACCAACATCTCATATGGTTAGATAATTGTTTTGGTCAATTCAAGAATGCTCGTATGTTTTATTGGTTGAGTATAATGCATGTAGAGAGGCGTGTACCTCATATTTGGAGTGTTTTTTATGCAGGGCATGGGAAGGGGGAGCATGATGGAGTAGGTGCATGTTTGAAAAGAGCTCTAGTTAAGGAGCAACCGAGGATTTCAGGTGCAAAATTCTCTGAGGCATCTTCTATTGTTGATTGGTGTAGTATTGCAATGTCACAAGGAGGGACTTGATTCAATAGTGCCCATATTCTTTTGGTTGGTTGAGGAGGGCACAACGGGAGACATATTGGATTGTCAAATAATTAAAGATTCTTCAAAGATGCATTCATTTCGTAGCTCAGATGCAAGTACATGGACCATTTGGAAACAATAATTGGCTTGTTTTTGTCAGAGTTGTGTTCAGTGTCATCGGGATCAATGTGTGTCAAGTGAGTGGGTTGATACGTGAGTTCCACAATATATAACTCCTTTATCTCAAACAATGTCCATGCCAAATGATGGCATGGAAGGTTCAGTTGAGTATGACCATCTTTCAGATCTTCTACAACCAAGACATGTTTTTGTAGTGGTTGCACTGCAAGGGAATGAAGAGAGATCGTACTATTGGTTGGCACAATGTGTACAAGGAAAGCAAAATCTAACACAACTAGTGACAGATGATGATGAGTTCTCGTATCCTGCAGGTTCAATTGTTGATGCAGGAACTTGGTTGTGAATATACATGATTAGAAAGAATGACATACCAACATTTGAATACTATGAGAAACACAAAACCATTCTCATGTATTCACACCTTATTATAGTTACAAATGTCAATTTTTTGAAGTATCAAGCAAGACCGAAGACAAAAGATCTATGGACAATGAATAGTGTTGATCATGAAGCAATGTTGGATACTCTTAAGCAAAGAGATGACCCTTCAGGCACACTTGAGTAGCAGGTCTTTATTATCTCTTAAATTTTTTATCATGCATTTCATCTCAAATAATGATCATAAAACCTTTATGTTCAAGTTTTTTATGTGTATATTAAGGATTTTTAAAAATGCAGGTTTTTTTTATGAACAATAATATTGCATCATGATTTTTGCATCAACGTAGTGGGTACACTCAACATAATTCATAAGGATATATCTTCACGACATACAATCTAACTTATTTATTTATTATCATGCATTTCATTTCAAATAATGATCATAAAACCTTTATGTTCATGTTTTTTATGTGTAGATTAAAAAATCCTTAAATGCAGGTCTTTTTGATGATATACAATACTATTGCATCATCATAGTGGGTACACTCGATATAATTCAAAGGGATGTATCATCACAATATATAATCCCACCTCTCCATTTATTAACATGCATTTTATTTCAACTAATGATCATAAAACCTTTAAGTTCATGTTTTTTGTGTAGATTAACAATTCTAAAAATGCAGGTCTTTTTGATGATATACAATACTATTCCATCATGATTTTTGCATCAATGTTGTGGGTACACTCCATAAAATTTGTAAGCGTGTATATTCACAACGTATAGTTCCACCTCTTCATTTATTATCATGCATTTCATTTCAAATAACGATCATAAAACCTTTATGTTCATTTTTTTATTTGTAGATTAACAATTCTTAAAAATTTATGTCTTTTTGATGATATACAATAATATTGCATCACAATTTTTGGATCAATGTTGTGGGTACATTCGATATAATTCCAAAGGACCTATCTTCACGGTATATAATCCCACCTCTTCATTTATTATCATGTTTTTTTATGTGTAGATTAATGATTCTTAAGAATGTAGGTCTTTTTGATGTTGTTCACATTGCTTATGTTGATCTTCATTTATATGAAGGCATTGCTCTACATAAGCTTGTTGCATAGAACGTGAGGATATCATATGCACATGACATCGGATGTTGTATTTGTATACGAGTACAATGATGTAACTTTGTTATGATAATATGCGATATATTTGTACATGCGTACAAATATATACAATGTATTTGCACCTAAGCACATTGGTGTAGTTGTATTGATGATATATAATGTATTTGTACATGAGTACAAATATATACAATGTATTTGCACATGAGCACATTGTTGTAGTTGTATTGATGATATATAATGTAAGTGTACATGAGTACATTAGTGTATTTGTATTGATGATATGCAATGTATTTGTACACGAATAACCTGATTTAGTTGTATTGATGATATATAATGTATTTTTACATGAGTACGTTGGTGTAGTTGTATTGATTATGATGAAAAAATATGCATAGACTAACAAATCTTATGTATATGGTCCACTTATGTAATTTCATGGAACCGATGGTTTGTGCCCATAGGAGCATGCCTAGGGTAAGAATGCCTAACTGGACTTGTAGGAACCGATGGTTCATGCCCACGATGAGTAGAATGAGAATTGGGTTTTGTGGCAACTTTTCATTGAATGAAACTGATGATTTTTTCATCAAGTGAAAAATTGTTGCCCTATGAAAACCACTCTGAATCTTGAAAAAATGAGACAGGCTATTGTAGGTTTAAACAGATCATTTGCAGGTGCCAAAGATTCCAAGATAGAACCTATCAAATTTTGACAATTTCTCGCACTTAGGGCACTCAAGGGACAATGTTGGTAGGGTATGACCCTGAGTGTTCGACTGAGTGGGGAGGGAAAACCAAAGCATGCCTAGGGTAAGAATGTCTAACTAGACTTATTGGAACCAACGGTTCACGCCCATGATGAGCAGAACGAGAATTGGGCTCCATGACAACTTTCCATTGAATGAAACTAACGATTTTTTCATGAAGTGAAAAATTGTTTCCCTATGAAAACCGCTCTGAATCTTGAAAAATTGAGACATGATATTGTAGGAAGCCCTCACGTGACCCTGTAGATTCAAACAGATCATTCGCAGGTGCCACAAATTCTAAGATAGAAACTGTCAAATTTTGATAATTTTTTGCACTTAGAGCACTCCAGGGATGATGATGGTAAGGTATGGCCCTGAGCATTCGACTGAGTGAGGAGGGGAAATGAGAGCATGCCTAGGGTAAGAATGCCTAACCAAATTTGTTGGATCCGACAGTTCACATCCATGATGAGCAGAACGAGAATTGGGCTCCCTGGAAACTTTTTATGGAATGAAAATTATGAATTTTTTGTCAAGTGAAAAATCGCTGCCCTACGAAAACTGCTCCAAATCTTGAAAAAATTAGATAAACTATTGTAGGAAACCCTCACATGACCCTGCAGGTTCAAACATATCATCCACAGGTGCCACATATTCCGATATAGAACCTTTCAAATTTTGACAATTTCTCGCACTTAGGGCGCTCAAAGGATGACACCGGTAGAGTATGGACCTGAGCGTTCTATCGAGTGGGGGACAAAAAAGTTTTGATAAAATGGTGTTGTACACCTTGCATAATAATATTTCATTGTTGTATTATTTTATTATTGTGTGAGGTGGACATGGAATTATATTGTAATATCATATTGTATTGTAGCACCTAAATGGACGTGCAACATGTAGAGATTCCCTTGGAATATTCTTGTAACCACTTGATGAGTTGTATTAACACATTGGTATTATTATATTGTATTTATTTAATAATGGGGAATGTAATTGTGATGAAGTACCCAAAATTAAATTTGGGTCAAGGGTAGGTAGGAAAATACTATATTTTATTGTTACATGGGTTTGATGTAATACCACTTGGTGGTTTTGTGGGAGCTTGTGTTTATAAAAGCACCACAAGGGTAGTTGTTTCAGTAAGTCTGGTTAGCATTTGTGAAGGAGGAAGCATGACATGGGATATGCGGATTCATGCTTGGTCACATGGAGTGCTTGGTTATGTCTAAGTTTTCAAAGGCTTTCCATAGTTTTATTGTAATGGATGCATTGCTAATAATACAGGGTGGATGATTCTTTTGGAGGTTGGGTTTTCCCAAGATATATCTTGTGTCACATTTTCATGGGTATGTTGTCTATTCTTTGCATATGGCTTCTATGTGTTGATTTGATTGAAATATATAATGGGTTATGTGGAAATTGTCATAAAGATAGCTGCAAATTTTCTTACAAGTGGTATCAAAGCTATTGGTGTAATGGTGTTTATAACCCTAGTTGGATCCATGAATGCATGAAAGAATGAAAAGACAAGGCAAGATATATGGTTTTGCAGGTTGTTATTGCAGATCTATGTTATTTGGGTTTTCTGTTATTATGAGTTATTTGTAGATTTGGGGTTTGATGAATTTGGTCAATCTAGGCCATCATTGAAAGTTTGCTTTAAATGGGGGTTTTGGGGGTGAGCTTTCATATTTGGCCCCATGGCACAAAACAGACCTCATGGATGGATTCAAGTTGGCTAGGAGACAAAAAATAATATGTAATTTGCCCCATTTTGGTCATAGTTGAAAATATTGCAAAATTTTTGGGTAATGGCTCGACGACCGTCAAATTTGTGATAGTCTACATATTAAAAAAAAATGAAAAAATTTTCTCGCCGGATTAAAAAATCCGAACTTGCAGAAAATACTAAAAAAAAAATTTGAAGTGTCGGGGGGCACTCTTGTTTTTGAAAGCATATGAAAAAATAATTATTATAAAATACATTTGTTGGGGGGGTGTAGGGCCACCACCCCCCACACCCCTACATGTTGTCGCACACAGTAGTAGGTACTACGGTACCTATAGGTACATACTGTAGGGCTCGCAGGGCCCATAGTACATTGTCAGCCTGACGAGTGGGGCTTCCACTATCGGTGGTATCGACGGGGTCGGTCCACTGCCGGTGGAATCAACGGGGTTGGGCCACCAACGGTGGTCCCCATCACCACCTAAGCCCCACACCACAAAACAAAATAAATTAATAAAAAATAAATCTTCCAATGTTTTAATGCAGTTTGTTTTTTAATTGTAATTAAAATGTTAATAAAATAATATTAAAATTGGCACCGGTTGGGAGATAGGTGTGGGGTCTGACCAGCAGGCCCCACCCAAAGATATATATTAAAAAATAATTAAAAAATTAAATTAAGTCCAATTGGTTAAATTTATTTGGATTTTGGACTTTGAGAAATGGTTTAAATTTTAAATCCATGTATTTTCATACAACAAAATTGGACGTTTTCTTCCAACTAGCATAACTTTCACCCGAGGGGTCCGTTTTTTGACTTCTTATACTCGTTGGAGAGGTGGTTTTTAGAAATACTGTTTGGTATAGGTTTGGTTTAGTGATTTTGTTTTTTTGACATGTTTTGGGAGCCTAGAATCCTGATATTCTCCTTGATGCAATTTAGGTCATATATTTTGCATACGCAATCGGTTTTTCAATTTTGAATAAGCGTTGGAGAGGGTGTTTAGCGTAGTTCAATATGGTGTTGTTATTGTATCAATTTGATGAGTATGGAGAGGTGTGTACTTGTTTGATCACTTGTAGGTGCCCGAGATTTGGGGTGTGATTGTGTGAGCATATGTACGAGTCAAGGGACATAACCTTGAGGGAATGCATGTTTTCATTGGATATTTATGATGATACAATTGATTATAAGATTGATGCTTGTTTGGTACAGGTTTACAAGTGTGTTTCAAAGTTGGACTTTGATGGCTACAAGTGCATAGGTTGTTCTTGGTTTGAAGACATGATTGAACTCAGTTTGAGACTTGGATTTTTATGTGGGTGACAGTTTGGATGCAATTGATGATTATGGTATCATGGGTATGTAGGTACATGTTTTGCATTGACATGACATAGTCATGATTGCGGTGATTTGGTTGATATTAGGAGGTTTTTCTTATATCCTTGATGCTTATTTGGCTCCTTTGACTATGGTACTAGTTTGTGGACATGTTTGGCAAATCAGATTGGATGGTGATTTGGTGTTTGAGTCATGGTTGTCTACATGGATTATTCTCTTTGATATCTCAGTTTGTAGTTTAGTAATGTGATGATGAGTTTGCATGTTCAGTGATTGGATCTACGGGCTATGTGATTGGTAGGTTATGGCCAGCCTTCCAGTTGTAGTGGGATGGCTTAGATGTGGACTATCTATATCCACCAGGTTTGATTCATTGTAATGCATACTTGTTAGTTGATCTTGTATGTGGTCATTAGTGCATTGGTATGGTTGTTTTAAGATGAGAGGATGGATGATGTTATGGTACTTGGATAGTTGGATTGGGACTTGTAGCAAGTATTTGATCATGATGTCATGATAGCTTTGTTATTTATTGATGCACTTTCAGTGGGAGCTTTTGACAGTAATGAGTTGGCGGTGTAGGAATGATTCCTGATTGGTGGTTTGTTGGCCATGGTTGCATCTTCTTGATATGGAGTTCATGGTTTACTTGTTGTTATTGAAATTTCAATTGATGTGTGTATACTTGGATGTGCTTCATTAGGAGATGGTTTATCATGATGATATGGAGAGCTTGGTATCACGATTCAATGGGAGCTTGTAGAAGTGATGTGTGTTCATCATGTTGGTTGGTGGATGATCTTCTTAATGTGAAGATATTGGAGGATGCCTTAGATCCTGTTGCTATAGAAGGGTTCTCTTGCATTTCTGGGTTAACTTTTAGGAGATGGTTATCTTCATGTTATTTGAGGATGTTTGCATCTTGAGGGCTTATGGAGCTCTTGGTATAGATGTGGTTTTATGCTTTCATTTGACATGTTTATCCTTATTGTTTGGATGGATTATATTATGTCATGGTACACTCTTGATGTACTTAGAGTTCTAGCATGATATGGTTATTTGATATGTTCATATGGAGCATGTTATCTCTTTGAAATGGATTAGATCATGTTGTCATGTTTATGTTCCTGATTCTGCAGTTGGAACTTTGACATTGGTCTTGGTAGTTCTCTTTGTATTGGGTACATGATCATTTGCTTGATACTTCATGATATTGTTGTGTTGCATTTGGAGTTTGGCATGGATTGATCGGTTACAGGTACTCATGGATACTTGGAGGATATTGGTGATGTTGGGAAAGTGCACAAAGATGGGGGACCAAAAAGGGGTCTTAAGATGCCACTTTTTTTTTTCTGAAATCAGCAAATT